>NC_067405.1:98912398-99536565 GCF_009764475.1 Pristis pectinata | reverse complement strand
GCTGAGAGACCGAGCACATGAGCCGAAGCCCCGCTGCAACCCCCGAGCCCGGCGCTCCTACCTGCTGCTCCGGCGGCCAGGAGGGGTGGTCGCGGCCTCGGGGCGGCCGTGATCCTCGGGGCGGCCGTGATCCTCTGAAGCCGCGGCCCTGCGCCCCCTGCTCGGGCACCACTGGCCGCTGCTGTCGGTCCCCGGGGCGGCTCGATCCTCGGCCGCGGCCTCTCCCTCCTCCCCGGCGGCCGCGGCCTCGGCTCCGGGTCCGCTCCGGCGCCTCCTCCATGGCCGAACCGGGCGGCGAAACCCGCAGGGGGAGAGGGTGCAAGCGGTGAGTGAAGGCTGACAGGCGGTGAGTCGAGCAGAGAGAAAGTCACGGCCAAGGAGAGGGCCAGAGAGAGAGAGAGACAGGCAACGAGAGAGGAGAAACAACGGCAGGAGAGCAGAGAGTGGGAAACGGAGAGAGTAACAGTGAGCGAAGCAGAGAGAAAGTTACGGGTAGTAAAGTGGTGGGGGGGGAAGAGTCACAGTGAGTGCAACATAGAGGGGTGCAGGCAATGAGAGAAGAGAAACGGGGTGAGGGTCACAAGTGGTGAGGGGAGCAGAGAGAGAGAGAGAGTTACAGGCAGTGAGAGGAGGAGCAGAGAGAGAGAGAAAGTCCCAGGCAGTGAGAGGGGAGCAGTGAGAGAGAGAGTCATAGGCGCTGAGAGGGGAGCAGTCAGAGAGAGTCAGTCACAGGCGCTGAGAGGGGAGCAGTCAGAGAGAGTCAGTCACAGGCGCTGAGAGGGGAGCAGTCAGAGAGAGTCAGTCACAGGTGTTGAGGGGGGAAGCAGTCAGAGAGAGTTACAGTCGTGGGGGGCGGGGGGGGGGAAGGAGAGCAGGCCACGAAAGGCAGGAAAACGGAGGCTAAGTTGGGAAGAAGGCAGCCGTGGTGCAGGCTGTGAGGGGGCAATCTGAACGTTACAGGAGCCAGAAATAGATACAAAAATAGAGTCAGATTGAGGAGCAGTTCACAAATTCAACAAGAATCAGCACCTAGACAGAGCTGATGATCATAGCCAGCAAACATCAGAAGGCCTAGTACAGCCACACAGATGAAGACAGAGCTAACACCAATCATAATGGGTAGAGGAATTAATACAGTGATAAAAGTATGAAGGTCCCATTAACACAAAACAGGGAACATGGTTGAGGCAGGTATATTAACAACATTTAAAAGACACTTGGGCAGGTACATGGATAGGAAAGGTTTAGAGGGATAAGGGCCAAACACAGGCAAATGGGACGAGCTTAGATGGGCACCTTGGTCATCATGGACCAATTGGGCCAAAGGGCCTGTTTCCATGCTGTATTACTCTATACCAATATCTTGTACAGCTGTATCATGATGTCCCAACTCCTATACTCAGTATCCTGACTGAAGAAGGCAAGTGTGCCAAATGCCTCCTTCACCACCCCATCCACCTGTGTCGCCACTTTGAGGGAACTATGCACCTGCACCACTAGAGCTCTCCGTTGTATATATTAAATATCTGGAAATAAATTGTAACGTACCAATCTTTAAGTAAACACTTTTGATCAAAATCTACTTCTGAGAACTTTTACATAGGGAGTAAGCTATTTAGCATCTGAAATTGGCCGAGTGTGAGTTCAAATGCAAATGGAAAGTATATAGTAAATCTCAAGGTCCTGCCATTTACAGGACCCTAAGAAGCATAAATGGATAGAGGAATCTTGGGGTGCGAGTCCATAGCTCCCTGAAAGTAGCAACACAAGTGTTTAGGGTGGTAAAGAAGGTGTACAGCATGCTTGCCTCATTCGTCGGGGCATCGAGTATAAAAGTTGGGAAGTCATGTTGCAGCTGTAAGACTTTGGTTAGGCCATGTTTGGAGTACTGTGTGCTATAGAAAGGATGTGAAGGGTTTGGAGAGGGTGCAGAAGAGGTTCACCAGGATGTTGCCTGGATTAGAGAGTATTAGGTATAAGGAGAGGTTGGACTAACTCGGATTGTTTTCTCTGGAGCATCAGAGGCTGAGGGGCAATCTGATAAAAGCAGATAGATAGCAATGATTAAGAGGTATTTAGGCGGACACATGAACAACCAGGGAATACAAGGATATGGACTATGAGCAGGCAGATGCGATTAGTTGAATTTGGCATCATGGTTGACACAGACATGGTGGGCCGAAGGGCCTGTTCCTGTGCTGTACTGTTCCTTGTTGTTTCCTTGTTCCCCCAATTAAATGGATAATGAGCTGTGATCATAGCTGTGATTACATATACCTGCCTTTTCCGCTTATCCTTAATATCTTTGGTGAGCAGATTTAAACTAACAATTAACCAAGCATCAATTCCCATCTGCGGAAGAGAGCCCTAAGTTTCTACCAGCTCTACATGTCTACATGTTGAAATTTCCTGCTAACTTCACTTCTGAAAGACCTGACCCCAACTTCCACACATTACCACAAGTCCAAGTCACCCCATCAGATCCCCTTAGTAACCTATCACATCACCTGTTCATCTTCTATATTCTAGCAAATATAATTGTAGATTCTATAATCCATTCTGGTGACCTAAAGAGTCCAATATGTAAGGATCTGATAGCACTCGAGAAGATTTGTAAATGTTGTTAGAGCTGAAAATGATTCGCTTTGAGGTGACATTTAGATTATTTTCTCCAGAATATAGGAAGGTGAACAAAGATTTAATCAAGTTGCAGAAACTCCATGAAGGCCCAAACAGAGTGAACAGGAAGCCACTATTTCAATCAAGAGAACAATCACAATGAGACATTGATCTGAAGTATTTGATAAAAGGATGAACAAGGAGTTAGGGAAATTTTTGGTCTGGAAGTCACTGCTTGAAAAGGTGGTGGAAGGAGAAACACTGAATACATTTAAGGAGATCTAGAGGAGTACTTGAAGCACAGTAACTTACAGGACTACAGATCAAGACCTAGGAAGTGGGCTTATCGAAATAGGTTTCCTTAGGCCACTGTGGCATGATATGTCAAATAGCCTCCTTCTGTACTGTAAATCTTCATGATAAAGCATTTAGATATTTAAATTTGGATTCAGCATCTACTCAGTCGTTTAAAGACACAAGACACCGTACCTACCTTTACTGAACATTTGATCTACTTAACATTATTATTTGATGTCTCATTCATCTGTGGATAACTACAATGTGTGATATGGCACTAGTGGGGTGGACAGGGGTGGATTAGTAGGAGACCCCCCACTCCCCCAAAACACCCATAATAATCATTAAGAACATGCACATATGTATTGATGTGTAAAATAAAGGTTTAAAATGCCACTCTAAAAGCTGTGAAATATAAATTCCTGTGCACACCCAAGCAATATTTAACTATCACCAAGGGACTCAAATGCAATGCTTGTGCAAGGCTTCATTGTGTGAAATGACTTAAAATGTGTGAAATAAGTGTGATACTCAATGAAATAACTTTCTGAATACTCTTCAGTGACCTCTACTGGAAGGTACAAGGTCACATTTGGGGGTTCTGGCTCATAAGAATGGCCACGTGTCGGAGTCCTGGAAAGTGCAGGAACCTACCTACTCAGCGGTCCCCAACTGTTTTCCAGGGAAAAAAGGGAGAAATTTGAAAACTAAAATTTAAGTTTTTCATACACTTATGTTTCTGCAAAAATACTCTTCTCAACAAAACACCACATTGTACATTCAATATCGATCCCTAATCTCCAAGTCTTTTTACTTCTTTAAGGCATTGATTCTCATAAGCCAAGAATATGTCAGACACCACCACTGTCAAGCCTGATTTCCTGTCCAATCCAATGACCAAATACACACATTTTCCACCAAGAATAAGAAACTGGATGACACTAAGGAAGGGGAATCCTGACTATTTCCTCCCTAGTTTATACAGATTACAAAAGTAGAACTGGAATATTGTCCAACCTTAGTATGATCTGTTGCTGAGGCCTACAGAGGAATTCAAGTATGCTGCCTCTTGGAGGGAGCATATTTAGCTTCATTGGGCAAATATGTACACAGGATACATGGCACAGATACAGGCTATTTGGCCTAACCAGTCAATACCAACATTAATACCCCACTCAAACTCCTCCATGTGCTTGTCCAGCCTTCTCTTAAATGTACCCATTCTATTACCATTTCCTCTGGTGGCAAATTCTGCATTCTCATGAAATTCTTCTGAATTTGGTATTTGTGTCCACTTTTGATAAATATTGGGAGCCCACGCTCATGTTTGCAACCTTCCGCCTTCCACCATCACCAGCAACCTTGCACTGGATCCAGGTCTAGGCACGAAAATTGAGACCCTCTTGTTTCATCGCTATATTGCAAGTAGGGGCAATTTAAATACTGCAGCCAACAGGGGAGTTTCTAAGCAACTTGAGCTAGTATTCACTCATTTACACTTTTAACATAACTGGAACTTGCTTGAGCAAAACAAAAGATTGGATCAAGCCCTACTTACAAATCTGGCAACATTCCCATGTCAATGTTATAAGTTCTTGATGGCTGCACCAGTTTAGGGAAGCACTGCAAATTGTGCTCATTTTCTTAGGCATGCATGTATGAATAGATAAATTTTAAAAGCTTTGTTATATATAAAAAGACTAACTTACTACGTAATGGAATAGGACTGACCAATGACACTTGAAAACGTTCAGATTTATAAAGTCATTTTTAAAATGTTACATCATGGAACCTTCAGCTAGAAAACTGGATACGCTAAAAATTCCCATTTTTGATGACAAACCCAACCATAGATCCACGCCGATATACCACTCATAAAATCGATCAAAGAACACAAAATAACTAAAAGAAAACTAAAGAAACAGTTACAATCCAATACACTATCCACTTACATTTGTTTAATGAACACAAGAATTAGGAGGAATAGGCCATTCAACTTCTTCAATCTACTCCTTAGTCCCTTCATTCCACCAGTATCCAGAAATCTATTGATCTTTGTTTCAAACACAGTTAATCCACAGCTCTCCAAGTCAGAGATTCCAAAGATTCACCACCCTCTGTATGAAGAAATGTCTCCTTATTTCAGTAATAAATGGTGTACCCCTTATTTTGAGACTGTGCCCTGTTGTCCTAGACCATTCAGATAGGGAAAACGTCCTCCTTGCTTTCTGAGCCCGCGAAGAATTATGAATGTTTCAGTGAGGTCACTTCACAGCTTACTCAGTCTCTTCTCATGTGACTAAGCTGCCATCCCATCAACCTGTCTGGTGAATCTTTGCTGCACTCCCCCTACAACAAATATATCCTGCTTTAGATAAAGCAACCAGAATTGCACACAATAATCTTGGGGGAGGACTCACTGTAACCTTACTACCACAATTCTGAATACATTTGAATTCAATTTCTTGATTATGTCTTCAGCGGAAATTCAAGTTCATAAAGCTTGCTTTAATATGATCACCTAATGGGTACAGACCACTTTCTGTTCACAGGAAGAACTTTGTTATTACTTATTCATGTTACTTCTATGACAACGTAATATTTCAGAGATGAGTTCTACTCCAAGTAATTGTTTTTAATATGGAGCTGCACTGTATTTTACTTCATCATTATTACATTCATTCTGTGGTAAAATACCAAGGCTTTGAATTAGTGCTGGTCTTACTAGGACTACTTAAAGAAAAGGAACTAGAGTTTTCATTTTAGGTGCAATCAGAAGATTGAAATTGAAGTGTACTTGAAATTGTGCAAGTTACTCCGGTTGTTGTTCTTCAATCAGCCAAGTCATTCAGAATGATTAAATCAGGTGAATTTAGTACTGATTACAGGAGGTCAAGAAGCAAGTTACTTAATGAGATATAATTAGTAACTGCATGTTTTCTTCTTCAGAAGAACCAGAGAAGCAAGGAGAAAGGATACCTGGAGAAGCAACTACTCTAGCATCATCCCTGGTTCACGTCATCAGAAAAAACACCCATTGTTCCTTGCTTATTCTAGGTATTGCTCCAGTTCCAGAAATCATGGGATCAGATCTCTTCAGGAATGGATCTATGACTGGTAACAGCTCCAATCAAGAGGAAGGACAGGGCCTTTTGAAAATAGTAACAATTTCCACTATTACTGCTATTGTAAGCTTTATAACAATAATAGGTAATATTTTAGTCATTGTGTCATTCAAAGTGAACAGCCAGCTAAAGACGGTGAATAATTATTTCCTGTTAAGTCTGGCCTGTGCTGATCTTATAATTGGAGTGTTTTCAATGAATCTCTATGCTTCTTATATACTGATAGGTTCCTGGTCACTGGGAAATTTGACGTGTGATTTATGGCTCGCACTGGATTACGTGGCCAGTAATGCCTCAGTCATGAATTTGCTCCTTATAAGCTTCGACAGGTATTTCTCAATCACACGGCCTTTAACCTACAGGGCTAAACGTACTCCCAAAAGGGCTGGTATCATGATTGGGCTTGCATGGTTGATATCCTTTATATTGTGGGCCCCTGCAATTTTATGCTGGCAATACCTGGTTGGAAAAAGAACAGTTCCTTCAAATGAATGTCAGATACAATTTTTGTCTGTACCTGCTATTACCTTTGGTACGGCAATAGCTGCTTTCTACATCCCTGTGTCAGTCATGACAATATTGTACTGTCGCATCTATAAAGAGACTGAGAGACGGACTAAGGATCTGGCGGAACTGCAAGCAACAAATCTCGCCTCTGAAGACGAAGTTGTTGTCTCCAAAAGGACTCTGCTAACATCCTGCTTTGGATGTGTCGGCCACAAGCTCTCACGCAGGGAAAGATCCCAAGTATCATGGTCTTCAAATAGAAGCACGACGGTAACTCTAAGATCCACACACACACAGAACGCCACAGATGAATGGTTAAAACGTGACAACATAGATTCTTTCGAAAACTACCCCATGTCGGAAGAAGATGAAAGGCTCACTCCTAGATCTGCCTCTTCGGTGTCTCAAGGGCAGAATCAGAACTCTGAATACCCCGGGGAGGATGACACAAATGTGTCCTTGGAAGAGCCTCCTGCAATAAATAATTATGAAAATCAAAACTATTTGGTGACCCCCGTGAAAAAACAGAAGGATAAAAAGCACATCTCTTACAAAGGTAATAAAGTAGCCGTCAAAAATGGCAGCTCTTCATCAACCTCAGACACAAGTAATGGTTGCACAGAAATAAAAGTAACACCCCGCCAATCCACCGAGCCAGAAGTTCCATACATGAGAAACATGGATCAAAATCTTAAATTGCAGATCACCAAGAGAAAACGGTTGGTTTTGATTAAAGAAAAAAAGGCAGCACAGACACTTAGTGCCATTCTACTGGCTTTCATTATCACATGGACACCGTACAATATTATGGTGTTAGTCTCAACGTTCTGTTCATACTGTATCCCAACGTCATTGTGGCATCTGGGATACTGGCTGTGTTATGTTAACAGCACAGTCAACCCCATGTGCTACGCTCTGTGTAACAAAACCTTCCGTACGACTTTCAAGATGCTGTTATTATTTCAGTGGAAGCGGAAGTGAATTATCTGGGTGGCAGCAAGTTACATCTTTAAAATGTGAGAGTAAAGTGGATGTTACTTTCTTCCTTCGATGCTCCAGATCTGACCATTGACTATCATTCAATAATTGTTTCTTCGCAAAATATCGGAATTGAAACAACAGCCTCGACAGAACAACTTCCTTGAGTTTATAGAAACGGAACTGAACGAACACCAACTGTAACCACTTCCAATGAAGCCCAAGAACCTGCCTGGAATTTTTTGTGGAGACAATCACATGACCCAGGTGACCGGGACCTCCTTAAATTCTCATCTTAACTTTCCTTGTCACAATGACAAACGCTTTACTATTCAAAAAGATTATTACACTAACCCCAAGTCACAGTGCTTAAAATTCTGAACTATAAATCAAATAACACCGAGGTGCATACCTTATGCAGAGAAAGTATTGTTTCATTTATACCGGGATGTCTGCCTGTTTTGGCAACTTATTTGCTGCTCTTTCCTTCCTTCCCTCCTTAAAAACAGTACCTACTGACAGGTGTGGCTTCATAGGCACCCAACATCCTTCAACTGCAAATGTGACCGAATGTCAGCAGGCCATTGAAACACTGGAGGGGAAAGATGCGAGAACCCAAGGCCAGTTCAAATCATCTCACCACGTGTGCAAACGTGGGCTCTCTCCGACAGAGTTACTGGATGATGATCAGGAAATAAAACCCTGGGTGGATTTTCCCTCCCTGCAGTGTTGTGGTTTTAATGCCCTGTGACAGATCCCGCGGCCTAGAAATGGAAAGGTCGAATTTGGGTCCGTTAAACACTACCCCCCCCCCCCCACCCCTCCACCACCATCACCACCACCCCCAGTGGAAAATTGGGAAACCCACCTGGAAAGCTCCATTAAGTGGGCACAACGCTAGCAAATGCTTTCCTGTGTGGGTGTGGGGTTAGCCTTTGCAGAAAGGGCAAAGAATTTCCAATAAACCCACAGCAGCGAACCCAGGTGATAGGGTCCCGGGATTGGTAGGGTGGTCGCCGGTTGCATTCAGAAACATCGAAACGCCTTGAAACTTTACCAAAAGTTTTTTTTAAATAGCTCACTTAAAACATGTTTACGAAAATGAAAACACCAAGTATAGCACACAAATTACAAACAAAAACCTAACTTAACTCCCTCTACCTTTTATTATCCTTGCAACTTTACAATCCCCATTCAAGTGACTGGGCTGGCGGACCGTGCACCAGATATAACGGCGCAAGATTGGCGCTGACCACCCCCCTCCCCCTCCCCCCCGGCTGGAGGCAGTGTCAGGCTGGCACGGAGGAGTTCGCATGGAAATGCTGAGAGTAACCGCAGTTTGGCGGCAATTTGGTGCATTCACCTGCAAAATCTGGGCTTTTGTGGCAAAATCAAGGAATCCGCTAATAGAGAAGCATAGTCAACCCCTTTGTTGTATAATCCAAAGACAACGTAATATTGATTACACCTGTTGAACTCCACATTATCGTCTCTGTGTTCGCTCGCTGTGAAGTAAACTAACTTACTTTGTATCTGGCCACATCTTTTTTCAAATTCCTTGAGAGACACTTCAACTCCTTCAAATTCCTTGAGAGGTGGTGGGGGTAGGGGGAGGGGTGTGTGTATAAAACACACAAGTATCTCATACTGGGGCTACAGTTGCTGCGCCTCCGGGTCAAACTGTTACATATTTGGTAAAGTGAGACCGCAGAGTGACACAGCACGGAAACAGCCCATCGTGTCCGCACCGACCCTACACCGATCCCATTTTATTCTCCCACATTCCCATCAAGTCCCTCCAGATTCTACCACTAGGGGCAATTTACAGTTTTCAATTGAACCTACCAACTGGAGTACCCGGAGGATACAAAGGTAATCAGAAGGAGAACATCAGGACTGAGCCTGAGCCACTGGAGCAGCGAGGCTGCGGCACCCTGTGCCACTTGTTCCATGAGGAACAAAATTACCTTAAAAGTGCTAGCTAAATACACAGTGTATTATTGATAATCAAATTTCCATTCCTGCCCAAATTTGAGTTTACAGCACAAAATACTTTTACAATTTTCTGGATTATACTAATTGGCACCATCCCTCTAGGAAGATACAAGGTCAGATGGTATGGAATATGTAAAAGATTGCATTGACACTAATAGAATGGTTTCCCGTGCCAGGGTTGTTGAGATGCATGAACATTTTATATTTTAAATCTGGTCTATATATGTCGTGTCATATAGATTAAGATTAGATCTTAAAGTACAATATGTTCCATTTTCCACTTCCTTGAGCACAAATCAACTCATTCAATAGTGATCAAAATGGAAATGTGCCAAAAGTATGTTCAGACACTGACTAACCATCCTGCTTGTAATTTTGTGAAAATGTCTTTTTCCAAATCAAGATGAAAATTAAATGCAGAGAACTTTTTTTATTTTGATTGTTCTTTTGCTCAAAACAATGTTGTTACCATCAAAACCTTTGTTAAGTACTGAATGTTTGAATGCTTTTTGTTACCTTTGTTAAAATACAATTGCTTTTGGAGATGTTATTAACCTCAAAAGTATTTTATCAATTATAATGAACTGTATAAAGTTTTGACATTCATTCACATTTCTTGCAATGCAAAAAGCTTTACTTGGCCATACTCTCTTGATGTTAGAGTCCAGAACTGTTTTCTGAAATTACAGAAAAGTTGTCCAATGCAAAATCTAATGATTTTGATAATTAAGAGGTATGGTATGCACGTACGTAAAAAGTAATCAGATCTAGGGTTCTTGTGACTTATCTGATCAGTAGCAGTGGCATCAGTGGTAAATCTGTACTTTTCTAATTTAAACAATCCTTTCTCTGTCATGTCTTAAAAGGCTCCGTGAGTACATTTGTTGACTGTGGTCTGCTTACATGCTATTGACATGGTCGCTTAAGTCTTGTATGAAGATTGCTGAACTTCTAAACACCTGATTCATAATTTATATCTATTAATGTTATATTTATTTGACAAACTGAATGAAAAGCCTTTGTTACAAAGATGTAGGTATTGCAGATGTGCAGGTTTATAAATGTACAATTATTGTATTGTTTCAAGTTAATATTTTATCACAAATGTTTCACACTTATTGTCAATAAAGTCAAATTTAACATTCTCCTAATTCACAGCCATATGTCCACAACCTACAAATAGACCCATTTTCAAGATTCATGGATTTATTTTTCATTTAAATTTGGGGGAAAAAAGAACAATTCTATAAGTTTCTTTTTCTTTCAGTGGTAACAACACACTAGGATAAAGATTCAGAATGTCTTTTGCCCAAACAGCCCAGCTCCTGCACCAGGCAGTGCTGCAGTTAAATAGTCACTGGAGCTATCACAGTTGGGTCTCACATCTTCAACCACTCCCAAGAAAGATGTTAATAAAAATTAGGAGCTGAATCCCACCTATTTTATTCTTTTGAATAGCTTGGGAACTTAATAAAACTAATGGTATCGCATCCACTGTAAGAAAATTAGATGCAAAACTTGAGTTGTCCTGGGAGGTCCTCCACATCCATGATAAACATTTCAAAACTATTAAAATGGATTAAAGATTCAATATAAGTAATTATATACATAGTATATTTGAACTAAAACCAACCAACATAATTAAAGTGTTTTAAATAATTAAAAATATTGAACAAACCACAAATACTTAAATAAAAGGAACCTACCTTTTTATCATTTTTCCATGCAGTCTTCCAATTGTCACTGACATTAATGAGTGCTGGGGCTAACCTGGAGTCCAGAGGCAGAACATGTTGAAAGGTTTGACAATGCATGCATAGAAGTCTTGCACTGACTGGCATTTAGACAGGCAAATGATGGCAGTTCCATTCAGAACTGTTGGTATTTTAACAACAGAACCAGAGCCAATGAAACAGAGGGTGTAATACTCTTTCACCAAATCACCACACACACATTTATTATAACAAAAGGATTTTTTGGAAGAAAAATATACAATTAGATTTTTAATTTTAAAGTAACATCAATATTGAATAAAAGAATACTTGCCTCTGGAAATATTTAAATTAATAGGTCAGGTTATAGATTTAAGGAGAATTAATTTGTACAAAGAGGACAAAGGATCCTTGTAATCGTACATAGACCATCTTGAAACTTATTTATTTTAATTTGCTTTATCCATACCTCACATTGTCAGTGGGGTTCTTAAATCAGATTTTTCAGTTTGGTCTCACAACTTTTGTTTGTGCTGACAAGAGATATATTCTCTTTAAACCCAGCATCAATATTGCATACTCTGTTAATCTGCAGGTAAGGTTTATTTATTCAACATTATGCTCTCAGCCAAAGCTAGTCCGAAAAGATTTTTCCAGATATTTCAATATTGGACGTATGATGGCCTTATGGCAACTTTGAATATTACAGCATTTAATTTAATTTCAAGCACTGCATAAATCATGCAGAGAATTTCATTCATCCATCTGAAGAAATTTGAGCTCACATCCCAAAGAGAAATAACCACATTCCAAAACAACTGAGACACCCAATATTAATCATGTCGGAGTATTTAACAAGTTTTCCACATAAAAATTTGCTCATGCAAGCTGTACAATGTGGTATAACAAATAACTAATTTGTTCAATTAATCACATGTGTTCCTCTTACCATTCTTTCTGGTAAATAAGTCCAGAATGTGCTTAAGTGCAAAAATTATTTAAAGAAATTGTTAAGCTTACAATTAAGTATCAGATTCATTTTCAGTTATTTTTTTGCGCCATGATTATAGCTCATCACGTGGGCTGTTGCTGCATTTGGCTATCTTGCTACTAGGTTTTACCATCATCCATGCATACTTGCACAGGTTATCTTTATTGCAATCATTCTGCCAGTAAACAACATTTTTTCTGTTCAGATTGGCTCCAGCACAGGCATTATACCACCATCCTCCACCTGGGATCCCATTGAGTTCCAGTTTGGCACAGTTCCGATAATAGTTGTCATTATCACTATCCTTTGTGGTGAATTTTTGGTTGTCATGAACATAAGCTTCTGTATCTTGTGTCAAAGCATCAGTTGCAGATCCATGATAAAGACCAAGCCTGATTTTATATTTGGATTCTTCATCTTCAATGAGAAATGGGTCATATTCTCCCCACTTCACATCTCCATTCACGTTGATTAATTTTATTCCCAGCTTATATTCATTTGACTTACTAGTGATTCTATGCATGAACTCATTGCCCAGCCAGTGATCACCATTAACAAAGCCAAATCCTTGCTTGTAGTCCTGCCATGTTCTGTCAAAGTCCAAGGAGCTATTAACAGTGATGTGCTGGATTACTGTCCACCCACCATCTGCACTCTGCATGTCACAGTAAACAACTATAAGATCCTTCATTAACTGAATGACGTACAGACCATCTTGAGCCTTGCCTTCCGACTGCTGAAAAATCTCATAACAGTCACTCAGAAAACCTGCACAACACAAGATGATTAATACAACAGTTTAGGAATTTTCCATTTTTCATCTAGCAAAAATTCATTGGAAGAAAAGAAAAATTGTCAAGTTTGTGAAACAAATAGACATGTAATGCATATAAAATCAGCCTTTAATTTTTACCCAGTAGCCAATTTCTGTGGCTTATTTTGTGTTAGTATAACACTAATACAAAGCCTTATATTGCAATAGCAGTATTTTGTTGTTAAATCATATTTTACGATGGTAAGAATGCAAAAGGGGATATATTGATCAGTATAACTATTGTCACAACTATAATTATCTTACAAGGACATACACAATATTCAAACAGAAGCTAATTCAAACTTACTGCCTTGCTGTCTCAAATTGATGATATGAGCATAATCTTCTGAAGTTAGATGATGTACATTCCTCAGTTCCACTGACAGTTCAGTGCTTATCAAAGTGGTACACTTCAGCAACATCAGAAGGATAGTGGTGAAAAGGCTCCTCAAATTCATTACTAATGTTGTGCTTGAATTCTTCAAAAAAATTAAACTACAAAAAATTACATAAATCTTGTGTCAAAAATATGGATTACACAATTTCCTATCCATACTACTTTTTTGCCCCACATTACAAACTCACTTTAAATTGCAGCAGACTGGCTGGCAACATAAAGGTAACAGCTTTGGCCTCACCACCAGATGGTTACAAACGGATTCCAGAAGCCAGTTGTCAGTCCAGATTAATTGCTACAATTCTGATGAGTTTCTTTTGTTCTGGCAAGAGTTCCTATGTAAAATGTTTCATGGATCACCACATCAACTTTGGGAAGATAAGAACCATTTGATATCTCACTCTGAGACTGTGTCCAAGCTATTGGCTGGTAATAGAGAAATTAGCAGTGAATATAGAGAAATCATTACAGTGAACTAATCTATTCATTTAATGGAAATATGCAAAAAGTAAAAACAATTAAACTATGAATAACTATTAACTCATTTATTCTAAGGTATCAACTGGTACACTAATCAACTAATTGATTGGTTTCAGTTAAAATTATAAAGCAGTGTGAATTTAACCATTCAGATACAAATACTCTTATAGATCATATTTTTGTAGGCATCTTGAGCCTAAATATCTACCATATACAGTTTAGTTATCTACAGTATTAAGCAGACTGCAAATTACTTTAAAATCCTACTCTTTTAAACTGGTCCTCCAATCTTAGTGCTAACAAACTAGATACTAATAGGAATCATACAAATGTATGAGAACTTACCTTTCAATATGAAGTAAATTCAGTTATACAAACATAGCAAATCTCAGCAGAGCAGAAAGAGAATGTGTGAAGCTACTTGTCAGTACCTATTCATATCTTACTGTACTTTATCAAATGCTGACATTTCAGTTCAATGTACAATTAGTTCTCATTAGCCAAGCTGCGATCAGTAACCAAAGTCTAACATGACAAGTTTGCAGGATTTCAAATGTTATCTGTGCACTTTGAACTATATTTGTGTAAGAAAGAACGTGTATAATAAAATATAGTAGCTTTCTTGACCTCTGAATACTCTACAACCAATGACGTTCTTTCAAGGTAAGGTCACTGCTGTAATTGGGGAAATGTGGTAGTCAATTTGTGGAAAACAAAAGATCCTAAAAACAATGATAATGACTTGATCATCTGTTTATTTGTAATAACAGATAAGGTACTCAAGCAAGTTCTGCAGCATTTCTGGAGGCAGAGAGTTAACATTTAAGGTTGGAAGAACTCTGTGGATCAAGCACCATCTATGGAGGCAAAAGGTCAAAACCCAGCATCAGTCCTCCACAGGTGCTGCTTGACCTGCTGACTTCTTCCAGCGTTCTGATTTTTTGTTCCAGATTCCAGCATTTGCAATCTGTTTAGTCATCTTAATATATAAAGTGGATGACCTTTCATCAGAACTGAGAGTTAGAAATGAAATAAATTTTAAGGGGATAGGGCATGGTCTCCTCTATAATAGGGCAGGAGACCATGACCAAATTGGTGATGGAGCCAGCTGAGGGAAATGGTAAAAAACGATGAATAATTAACTGTGTGCCTGGGGAATTGTCAATTTTATGGAGAATGGAATGTGAAATTACAGGAGAGGAACACACTGGGATTGCTGGAAATGAAAAACACTGCTAGAATGGCTGATTATTTGGAATTGTTGAAGTCGGCATCGACCCTTGTTGGTAAACAGGATGCTGTCATTGAACTTGCATTCAGCTTTCTTGGAAAAGTTCAGGAGGCCAGAGTCAGAGAGGGAATGGGATACAAAGTTAAAGAGACAGGCAACTGGTACTTGGATTCACATTTGTGCACCAAACAAAGGTGTTCTGCAAAGTGGTTACCCCATCTGCCTACCAGCTGATCCTTTCATCTCTTCCCATCATGCGGTCCAGCACCCCAAAGAAATTTTCCAAATGAAGCAGCAATTCAGTTGTACTTCTTTTAATTTAGTATATTGCAGTTGGTGCTCACAATGCAGTCAACTCCACATTGAGGAAACCAAACATCTTCCTGGGTTCTTACCATCTATTTTGTCAATTTCCTGTGGCCTCTCTCTTCCCTTCCCCCCCCTTTTTTCTTGCAACTTATAAGTGGTTTTCGTCAACATTTCCCAGTGCTGATGAATGGCCACCAAACTGAAATATTAACTACTTCCTGACCCACTGAATATTTTTGCAGCTTTTTTGACTTTATTTTCAGAATTCAAGCAGCTGCTGTATTTTATTTTTATTTTTGAAAACTTCGCAAGGAAGAACACAGATACTGCCTGACTTGCTGAGTATTCCTGTTACTTTTGTTGTTTATTTCCTTAAATTGTGGAGTCATACAGTTATATGGTCTGCCAAGTGCACACTATTGAAGACCCATTTCCACTAATCTAACACAAAAGTTGCTGTAAAAAAAAGAGCATCTCTGATAGGACAGCACAACTGCAATACTGCACTGATGCATACAATTCAGCCTTATACATTAAGATACATCTTTTTACATATATATTTATTAGTCACATGTACATCAAAACACAGTGAAATGCATCTTTTTTGCATAGCGTGTTCTGGGGGCAGCCCGCAAGTGTCACGCTTCCAGCACCAACATAGCATACCCACAACTTCCTAACCTGCACGTCTTTGGAATGTGGGAGGAAACTGGAGCACTCGGAGGAAACCCACGCAGATACGGGGAGAACGTACAGACTCCTTACAGACAGTGGCTGGAATTGAACCCAGGTCACTGGTGCTGTAATAGCGTTACACTAACCGCTACACTACCGTAGTGCCTGCAGTGCACATTCCTCATGAGAAAAAGTTTCAAGTGTGCTATTAAATCACTTCAAAGAGGGAAGTGCCAGTCTTCCTCATCTGCATTTAGGTTTTCTAGGCTCTGTGAAGTATGGGTCACTGAGACTTATTGGTTAGCACATCTGGAAGGACTCCAAGTAGTGGGGTGCTCTACTTACCTGCTGAATGTTGTTTGAGGCCAATGTACAATTAAGCCTTTTCTGAACACAACATACCACTGATTTTATATGCATAATAAAGATAATGCTTGGTCTGCATCATGGCTTTTCTGTTAGTAGGAGATGGAAGCCGTTGGATTTTTACACTATGAGATCATGTCAGCTATCATAATGCATAGCACTGCAGAGGATATAGGGCTCATGTGTAAGGGTTAAGTTCAAGGAACTTAACCAATCGGATTGGAGAATCTGGACACTGGGTCAGAATCTCAAACTGGAAGTGTCAATCAAAATATTTAATGTCAAATGAAGTACAGAATGTGAAATAAACAAAGGTTCATTTGAGAGAAATGGATGGCCAGCTTGGCAGACTAGCAGTTGGTGCTGCTGCCTCACAGCTCTATGGACTGGAGTTTGATCCTGACCTTGGTGCTGTGTGGAGTTTGCAATTTCTCCTTGCAACCATGTGGGATCCCATCAGGTACTCCGGTTTCTTTCCAAGTCCCAAGGAGGTGGTGCTAGATTGATTGGGTACAGTAAATTACCTCTAGGTAAGAGGCAAACTAATTAAAGGGGAGTTGATGGGCATGTGACAGAGAATAAGTTGCAGGGCTACAGGGAATTGGGACTGATGGAACTATTTCGCTGGGAGCCCGCATAGACTCATGGCCAAATGGCCTTCTGTATTGTAATACTGTAATATTGTAGTACAGAAGGTTATATTTTTAAAAATCCCAACAACAATTAAAATCTAAAGGGATAAGAGTTAACCGATGGAAATGTTAATTTTCAGTATCACAGAAGTTACTTGGCAATAAATTAAGTTTATCACATCCAAAGGTCACTGCAATACCAAACCTGCAGTTTCACACTTACTGTGTTTATATCAGGCAAGGACCGAATCGGTGTCTTTCAACAAGATGCCATTATTGTACAGCTTCTTGGTGGGCACATCATCCTGAATAGCAACTTCAGGATTTCTGTGTTAAAGTGAGCATATGTTGTCACCATCCATTTCTAATTTACACTTTAATAATGGCAAACCTTCCAACACAAAATTTGGCCATGACATGCTTGTCATAGAACATACATGCCACAGTGCCACATAAAGGCATAAGTGGTACAATGACAGATATAAATATCATGGTGCATCAACTCCATCTACAGACACAACGAGATAAAAGGATAGAAGATATGGAAAAAAAATTATAAAGCACATTAAAGACAACAAGCAAACAAAATTACTGCATAATCTTTTTCTTCACATTGTCTCACTTAAGCAAATAAGTAATTACATAGGGTGATATTGACAATTCACTGTAAAGATAAAAGTTTTAATAAATCACGATGCAATAATTTAGATTTACTTGCAAATAATAGTCTCAGCCAAAAATTTACATATTAGTAAAATAATTAACAACTGCTAAATACACTGGGGTTAATTTTCTGAAACTTGCACTCATTGGATTTCTATGATGTCCTTTAAGGTAAAAGCTTTCAATGCTTTCTTGGAAAATAATCGACAGTTCCACAAATTTACAATTGATTTCTTCAAGAAAATTTAGTGATGATTGCAATTTGAAAAGACATTTTAAAGTAATTTTCATTTTCTTCAATACCTCAGCCAATAACAGTGAGAGCATCATTCAGTATAGCACAAAACAGTAAGGATCGATAAAAGTCCTGGTCCAAACCCTCATCCAGGCTGAGTTAGCCAATAATAACTGAGTAAAAAAGGATAGCATAAACAGGCATCAGTTGTTATCCATTGAAATTGTATAAGTTCATATCTAGCAAAGCTTGTCTGTTACATTTGACAATTGAAGAAACTGCCAACCCTCACTGCTTGTGCTTCTACATGGAATCATCATTTATTCAAGTCTTTGAGGGCTACCAGTGCCAATGAATCCACATCCCCATCTTCACACATGCCAAGTCACTAACCGACCTGGAGGCCAGAGAAGAAAATTATTTACTGCAGCAAACAGAGCCAGAGAAAACCATTTGTACAATTACAAAATTGTTCAAAAGTTAAGATATACAAGCAGAGCTTCAAAAGAGGACTAAAATATTACAGTCTACAGAAAACAAGACAAAATTGTATAAGGTTTGTGTCAGCCAGCCATTTTTAATCTACATTGGCTCTAATCAACTCAAATCTCACCAATTAGTAACAATACTTTAAAAGTGACAAATAAGCCATAAATGTGATACAATGAAATTTGCATGAGATACAAGGCTTTAAAGTATTACATACAAATATGTAAAATGAACTGATGACATTACCCAATTACACCATCACACAAAGTCAAGATTTGTCCAAACAACCCATGTTATACTGTTTGCAACATTATTGGAATATTCTTTCAGGTATTGCATTCTTTCTTTTGAGATGTTGCACTGCTTTTTCTAATTTGTCTTCGCCAATCCGGCATTCTTTCTGTATTATGCTCTTAAATTACGATTTTCTGCAGCTACAAATGACCAAAGTCGTGTAGAACCAGACACACAAATCAAGTATTGTGAGCAGAATCTCCAGTAAATTTATTGTAGACTGGTCAGGCAGGCAGAAGAAATGGCAAATGGAATTCAATCTATCAATGCGTGAGCTAATTTATTTGGGGTGGGCAAATAAGGCAAGGGAAAAGTATAGGTAACAAAAGGAACTTTATTTTAGCCTCCCAATAGATCCCAGAAGATACTGCAATATGCAGAAGTGTTGGGATTCATTATTAGCAAAGGTATGGAGTAGCAGGGATGTTATAAAATTCTAGTTAGATCAGGGGACTGCTTTCACTTATAGTGACTTTGCAGTCATATTGCACTCAGGTGCAGGAGATTTAGCATACAGGAAAGATTTAACAGCTTCAGTTTGTCCTTTTTGGAGTGAAGGACCTTGTTGGGGGCGGGGGGGGGGGGGGGGGGGCGGTGAAGATTTGATTGAAATTACATTGTAAGAGGTTTAGAGAGAGTGGGCAGGAATTCCTGAGCACTGAGTCAGTAACTTGGGCATTTAGATTTAAAAGTAATTGAGGGGAACCACCTTCACCCAGCTGGGTCTCAAATTAGGAAGTCGGTCACAGTTGCATCTTACATTGCAGCTGTTTCATGAGTACGACAAAGCCAATTACAGTAGATTGGGAATACAACAAAAATCACTCAATAGGAACTAAAGTTCAAAAAGCTATAATTACAGTACAAAAAGGTAAACCAAATTACTAAAAATCTTTTTGCATGCAATCACTGAGCCAAGTAGCGTATTGGCAGGTTTACAATCTGACAAAGTGTACAAATTTTCATCAGATAATTAATTTGCAGAAACAATTTCACAGTGTACTAGCAATCTTCTTCACTGAAGGCCTTGATGTACTTGACAAGGCTAAATTATAGTTCATGCAGATTCACATACTGAACAGCCAGTGGAACAAGCTAAACATCCCCGTATCTGCGTGGGTTTCCTCCGGGTGCTCCAGTTTCCTCCCACTTTCCAAAGACGTATGAGTTAGGAAGTTGTGGGTATGCTATGTTGGCGCCAGAAGCGTGGCAACACTTGCAGGCTGCCCCCAGAACACTCTACGCAAAAGATGCATTTCACTGTGTGTTTCGATGTACATGTGACTAATAAAGAGATCTTATCATACAATAACTTGGAAATTACTGTTTATTTTAAAAAGGTACTAACCACAACTTTGACCCTCCCCCATCCCAAAATACTCTATGTATCACTATGAAGTTTGTCTGGAGCCTCCCCAGTATCCAAGTAGTTAAAATAACAACTTATATTACAAAGTGCAAAAATAGCTGCTTGGTATCTTTAAGAGCAAAAAATGTTCATTGTGAAGTATCCAGACTTCTGTAGAACTAGTAGGCAACAGCAAAGGTCAGTGTGTCATGATGAGCAGATCATAATCTGTAATGTATTCTAAATGCAAGTGACTGCCTAATAGCTTTGCAGTCAGGACTCAAACCCATTGTTCAACCATGCACAGCTGCATGTTAAACCGAGGAAGATGGGCTCTGAAATAAAGCCCCACATTAAATTCTCTTTGTGCCTGTAGAACATTCTGCCAGCATGAACTGCATACGTTGAGATATTTAGTAAGAGAATAATGTAAATCCTTCAATGTATGGTCATTAGTGTACACTATAAAAGCCAAATTCTCAGATGGCTTGTGAAGGTTAAACGCTTCCCTCCCCCAACCACATCCCTCTCCCTTCTAAGTGTAAAATTATGAGAAATGACTGAAAAGAAAACTCAAAGCACCAATGAAAGAAGACCTCAGAGAAATACAGGATACTAAGTGGAGTGGTGAAAAAAACAACCTAAAGCATTGTTTTAAATTAGATCACAAATTTAGGACGGACAAGAGGAAAAAGTTGAAAACAGAAACATGCTGGATCATTATCCAATTTACCACAGTGATTAACAGCTACAATGGACATCAGGTTAAAAAGTCAAAATAAAAACGAAATCAAGAGGCTTTTTAAATGCTATGAAAGGAAAATGCAATTTTCTATGGAGGATTGGCCTGGATGAACCGAGAAGCTTCTCTCATCTGCAATTAAATTTGTGAAATATTGTACTTCTATTAAATGGAAGCAAAGCAGAACCTTGGAATCAGGAGAATAAACTCCCAATTAGAGTGGTTATTAATAGCACTATAACAGTCATATCAAAAGTCAGAGCCATGGTCTAACTTGTATTACTTTATTTTGTGCACTTGAAATATACATAGCTCTGAAACAAAGTTATCTTGAATATACTTTCATTAGTTTGTGACCTTCTTGTACAACAGAAATTGAACAGGTATTTGAAATATTTCACTTTTATATTACTTTCACTTCTTGCACAAACTTTGAATGTATTAAAAATACTTACCAAAAGTTGCAGTAAATAAACTAGGATATTATTTGCATTACACCTTAATTAAATTACAATAAATCTCAGAATGTACCAGTCACTGCAAGCACACAGAATTTTTGATGTTTCAAAATATACATAAACACCCAAATCCTTGTCTTCAAGAAGTCATATGCTGTTTTCAATTTATTTGCTTTGCAAGCAGCCCAGTATTCTACTAGTGATCTCTCTTTAGAGCACAAATAGGCAGTGTATTAACCTGAAATGACATTCCGAAGGACTACCTCCTCTTTACAGCACCACTCTTGCCAGCCTTATTGCCACTTCCAGATTAGATGATTTGGAAGAGAAAGGCGAGTCATAAACTCAGAAACATCTGGTAACTCGTGATTCGGGTTCAGCATGTCATGGACTGCTCCATCTCCTAGAACAGAAAACAGCCACATGCTGTAATAATGCTTCAGATAGCACATGCAAACAACTTCAATGACACTAAATAGAGCTTTTAAGAACACTGAATACACAAGTCATTTGAGTTGGAACAGCAATGTGCACACACCTCTTTGTCTTGGTATCAACATAAACATTGAGATCTATCATTAAGACACTTTCAGAGACAAATTTGAACTGATAACAAAGATACTAAGTAATCCCCTGTCACTCCAAGAACTAGTATGCAGTTTAAAGAAACAAATACTCTTTCCGTTCTTATAACAACAATGTATCATTTTTGTCCTTATGCAGGACATTAATCATGAGGCTGGACATTCTGATTCGACAAGGAAAGACAGTCTGGATCATTGAAAACAAAAGAGGTTAATTTTCATTCATAGGAGTAGAGTATTTAGTCATGCTTCAAGAACTAGTTGGCAATGCCAAAACATAGTAAATAGATAAATCTGAATATATAAATTAAAGCAAGGTGAGTGAGGAGCAAATAACCAAATGGATCTTAAACACCCAGCCTTGAACAGCCAATGCTGGAAGACTGGAGGGCAGCTAATGTTGTGCTTTTATTTAAGAAAGGTTGCAAGGAAAAGCCTGGGAACTACAGACCAGTGACCCCAACATCACTGGTGGGTAAGTTATTTGAGGGGATTCTGAGAAACAGGATCTACATGCACAAGGAAAGGCAAGGACTGATTAAGGATAACCAGCATGGCTTTGTGTGTGGGAAATCACGTCTCACAAATTTGACTGATTTTTTTTTGGAAGGTGACCACGAATATAGATGAGGGCAGCACATTAGACATAGTCTACATGGACCCTAGCAAGGCCTTTGACAAGGTACTGCATGGTAGGCTGGTCTGGAAGGTTAGATCACTTGGGATCCAAGGTGACCTAGCCAATTGGATACAAAATTGGCTTAACGGTAGGAGACAGAGATAGGGTGTTGGTAGAGGGTTGGTTTTCCAGACTGGAGGCCTGTGATCAGCAGTGTGGCACAGGGATCGGTGCTGTGCCCACTGGTGTTTGTCACTTATATTAACGATTTAGTCTATAATGCAAGTGGCAGGGTCAGCAAGTTTGACGAGGACACTAAAATTGGTGTATAGTAGACATAGTTCCTTGCAAGCGGCAACACAGGCAGACAGGGTGGTAAAGAATGCATTTGGCATGTTTGCCTTCATCATTCAGGATACTGAGTTCAGGAGTTGGGACGTCATGTTGGTACGACATTTGGAGTATTGTGTATAGATCTGGTCAACCTTTATTGGAAGATGTCATTAAACTGAAAGGGTGGAAAAAAGATTTACGAGGATGTTACCGGGACTGGAGGGTTTGAGTTATAAAGGAGAGACTGGATAGGCTCGCACATTTTCCCCCGGAGCGTAGGAGGCAGAGGGGAGACCTTAGAGGTTTATAAAATTATGAGGGGCATAGATAAGGTGAATAGCCACAGTCTTTTTTCCCAGGGTAAGGGAGTCCAAAGCTAGAGGGCATAGGTTTAAAGTGAAAAGGGAAAGATTTAAAAAGGGACCTGAGCGGCAACTTTATTCACACAGAAGGTTATCCATACATGGAACTAGCTGCCAGAGGTGGTGGTAGAGGCAGGTATAATTACAACATTTAAAAGACATTTGGACAGGCACATGGCTAGGAAAGGTTTGGAGGGACACGGGCTAAATGCAGGCAAATGGGATTAGCTCAGTTGGGCAACTTGATCAGCATGGACGAGTTGGACTGAAGGGCCTGTTTTCCGTGCTGTATGACTCTATGACTCTAGCTCTATAATCTTACTAAAGTTTCCATATTAGCATATTTAAATACCAATATTTGTGAAAATCAACTCGATTACCCAGGTTTAATGTTGGAACTTTCAGAATCTCATGGCCAAGAACTTTGGGTATCAATAGGCATATTAGTCAAGCCATTCAACACATTATAAAGTAAGCAGATTAGGAAATAATGTATTCAATTCTTTTATCCTTTTGCTGAGTAACATGAATTTTATTACCTCATTATACAAAGATTTACAAATAATTATTGGAAATCCCAAGTGAATTGATCAACCAAATTAGTTAATGAAAGGTTATCAGGTGAAGATTGCCATGAATTCAATATTTCAAATACACTTCAATACTTCATTCACATTGCATTCCAGTTATTCATCAGCATACCACAAGCATCCAGTTCTTTGAAATTTATCATACGCACATCCATTCTGAAATTCAGATGAAGTCTCTCTCCACTAAGTTTTAATCACACAGTGTTTTAAAATCCAGTTTTAACTCTGGTTACTCACCCGTCTCATCTCAGGATCATTAGTGTTGACCACTTTTGGCAACAAGAGGATGATCAGCAGGGGAAGAACCATCATCATTACCTGTGGAGATGCAATAAATACAAATCTTAATAGGTTACTGTAAATGATGCTTTCATGAGCTTTCAGCACATCTGAGGGAAACTACTGGGTACAACACCAGAATTTATTGTTTGAAAATAACTAGGTATAACATTGCAACCGAAGCAAGCACAATGCAGCAGAAAGATGAAAAAGGATAACTGTCAAAGAATGGCAAGTGTGTAATTTTCCCTTAGCCTATTTCTGAAATTGACAGTTCAACAAAAAAGGTAGCTTTTAGCTGAACTATTCTAATTAGAGAAGCATAGGTTGGGTATTTTCTACCTTGACCAAGGAATAACGAGACGTTTCCTACATCTAATTTGACGCAAGGGAGTTGAAAACATCTGCTCATTCTCAGACCTTTGAGAAAGAAACTGCCACACAAGCCACTCTTAATATAAAACTAACTTGAATCTTAGCATACAGCTAACTATATAAATAAAACTTAATACTGGTGACCCCTGTATTACGGCTGTTCTGATTACAGAAATTCACCCTTACAGAACTTTGAGATACAGAATAAACTTTGCTCTCATGGAACCGTGTGAGAAAAAAGTAAATGAATCAACACAAATCTTTTTTTCCCAAATCGTATGTCTTGACGCATGTGCCAATGACGCAACTTCATGTTATGGGAAAAGAAAAATCACTATTTCTAGGAATGCAACCCCGCCCTACCCCCCCACACCCACTGTAACGTGGAGGTCTCCTGTATGTCAAATAAACTGCAAATCTCGGCAATCTGAAAAAAAAAACAGAAAATGCTGGAAACCACTTTCAGGTTCTGATTAACGCTCCTGTATCTCAAATATTAACTGCTTCTCTTCGTACAGTTGCTGGCTGACCTGCTGAATGTTTCCAGCACTTCCGGTTTTATTAATATAATTAATATTTGTACACATTGAGCCAGCCATTTAATTCTGCTCCAAATACTTACATTTCAGTATAGACTACTCAAGAAAATTTGAACATTCCAGGCCAAAACAAACTTCTCAACCATTACCCCCACTCCACCCCCACACCCCAAACCCCTGGTTGAAAATACTTTTGAGCAACTCAGGAATTGCTTTACTGCTGCTAACCTCCAAACCTGATCTGCAGCGTAAGGAAGAATTGGGAAGGCAGAAGTAGTTGAATGCAGAATGGGCTTGTTCCATAAAAAAAGTATACTGTGCAGCTGCTTTTGCTAAAAAAGAGTTCTGCTTTATAAATGGACCATTAAACTAGCTATGAACCAATTAATAGGTATATATATATATATATATACATACACATACATACATACACACACACATATATTATATATATATAATATATGAATAGCTAAGAACTCCCCATTCTTCCTCTTCAATTAGAATACAAGACTTCAAAAAGTAATTTCCTCCAGGGCATTTAACTATACAACCCAAGACAGTTGTTGTCTAGTATTTATGAGAAACATCTTAAAATGTTCCATGTTAATTACTTTTAAAACATAGTCACTGTGTCATTGAAGACAAACTCATCAATTAACAGATAAAGCAGCAACTTCCCACAAATAGCCTTGAACTAAATCATTGGTTGGTTTGCCCCAACAATGTTGAATAAAGGCCAATTATTTGCTTTCCTGTCATTTATTTTTGAGAAGTATTACAGGATCTTTAGGACTTGCTGGCAAAGTAGAGAGTCTTGGTGAAGGTCATACTAACTAAACATGGCCATCTCTATATTAAAGATAGTTATTGACAGGTAATGCAATTCCAAGTATATATTGAATATATTCTGCAGAAGTTTTTTCCTCCAGTTTATAAAGACCCTTTGCAAGATATCATTGACAAGCACTTACCATAGGATTCATGAGGAAGTCTGTCCAACCCCATGTTTCTCGCTTCATAAAGTATGGAGGAGGACCAGAAGATTTGATCTGTATTGGATACGGTAGCCTGATGACTTCAGATGCCTTTAAATAATTCACCTGCCTCGCCCTGGTAAGAAAGCAAATAATAAGGGAATATTTTCTTGTCCAAAATGCAGCAACTATCTTCTTCCCCTTTGGTTTTTAGAAACTTTTATAATTTTTTAAGATGTTAATTTTACTTTATTCACATATAATGCTGAACAGTGAATGGCAATATACCGGCAAAGGCTGGCAACTATTTAAAAATTGACAAAAATCAATCTTTATTAAATGGTCTAGGTTTGTTATTAATCTTATTGACTGTCCAGTACCAACATGATATTAAAAACCTATCAAAATACATGATGTCATGCTGCAATACCAAGGAAATCAACTCTGCAAGTGTTGGAACATTCTTACCTGATTTTACCTTTGGAAGTAATGTCAACATCGCACAGGTTCAAAACGGTATGCTGGTGAAACAACTTCCACTACATATGATTCCAGAAGGGACATCATTTACAGTGAAAGTTCCATCTGTCCTATAAAGCAAGTTACATTGTATCAAATACTTAAGATTACATTGCTTGATTGAATAACTAAGTTCCCAAACATTGTATCACCGTAATGCAATATGAAGTACTGCAAGAAGTCAAAGGGCGAAACTTTTTCAGTTTAAAGTTGAAGCAAACAATGAAAATATCATTGTTGTGAGGAAATCTAAAGTGCTGCTCAAAGACTGAATTTTGAACAAAGACTGGGTTTTCACCCCTGAAAGGAGACAACAGTAAAGGCACCAGAGCACTGTGTGGTAAATGCAGATATTTTTTCTAACTAAACAGTGGTGACAAAACAAATTTCAACTAGAAAAAGGCAAGTTCTCACGCAAAGAACGGGTCTCATACACAAGGTTGGGCAGTGGAGGCAAAAATCCCAGAATTAAGAAACAGCTGGACACTGCTAGGATTGAGCGATTACAAATACTTTTGAGTTGATGGACCAGGGGTGAACATATTCTTTCATATTTACCAGATGGCTTTAGGGAAGAAATTTAAACATCAAGAGTCATTTCTATACATTTTTCAATTTTGTCAAAGGTTCTTTCTAACTGTAGAGAATTAATCTTGTTAATACTTGGGATATCTCAAACATGTACAGATCACTCTCAGATCCAACTAAGTCTCTACTCATTATCAAAGGCTTTAGTGAGCTTAAATTAAAATACACAAAAACAAATTATTAATATAATAAATTAAGTTCACCATTTTTCCCAAAAGAATTACTTTCTACATTGCAGCCCAGAAACTAACATCATGAAAAAGTACACAGGGGACTTCCAGACTGCACACAACCTACAAATCAACCAGCCACCTGGATCCAATTTGAAACAACAACTGAAGACATAAGGCTTATATATCCCAAGGAATTTCCTAGATATTTCAAGCAAGTTATTAGGAATTGGTCAGAAAGATAGATTTTAATGAGCATGTTAAAGGGAAAAGAAAAATGTGGAGATGTGGAGAGGGAATTATAGACCCTAAATCATTTGAAGTTAAAGTCATCAATGGCATAACAATTGGGGCATTCTCAAAAAGCAAGAAATAAAAGGATCAGATATCTTGGACTGTTGTAAGGGCAGATGGGGAGATCAAGGCAAAGGAGGGATTTGAAAATAAACGGTAGAAATTTAGAACCAAGGAATTGCTAAACCTGGAATCTACAAGTACCTGGAGCAGGACTTGGTGCAAGTTGGACTGTGAGCTGCAGTTGTCATTAACTAAAATTACGAAGGATATACATTTAAACTCCAATAACCTGCTTGCAGAGAATGTTTGCTGCACTCCCTTCCCATTCAGCCAGACTCTCTTTCCCTCACTCCCTCAAACACACCAGGACCCCAGTACAGCACTCTCTGTGCACACCCAGGCTCTGGTTCCCATGGGAAGAGGGGCCCTGGTGAGTGGAAAGCGAGCATGGGAACTGGAACCCTGGTTCCCACATTCCCTTTCCAGTCAGGCCCCGGTTCTTGCGCTAATTTTTCACTCGGCCAGGGCCCCAGTTCCCACATTCCCTTTCTATTTCTGTTTTATTCCCACATAAAAAAATAAAAAAGTGTTGCGATATGCTCAGAAATAACATCCATTTGTCCTAAAGTCTGTCAGTCCAGCACTACCAAATTCCTGAGCATGCTGGATTACTGAAGCTTTATTGTAAATGGGAGGCCAGTCAAGAGTGCATTGGAAAACTCTGGAAGAATTAGAAACAATACAGCTCCAATTTACTTGCTAGCACAACAATCCTAGTCACATCACTTCATAACAAATTATGAATCAAAGACACCTTTCCCAATTTTGATCTTTCAAGATATACTGCAATTACACTAACAGCAGTCACATCCTGCTAAAATGAAAACTCTTTTCTAGATGCAATGAAGAAATCCTTCTGTTTGGCATTGTGATGAATCATACAGACAATGCAAGCCCAAAATCCAATTTCTCGTCTGTACTGAGTGGCTATTTTCACCCAAGGTGATAGCTGGGAAGCAATAATTCAATTCTGGATTCCATTCCCACTCTAAAGTGACAAAATCCAGGTGCACACCAGTCTGTGTCAAGAGGTATATTGTCAGAAATCAGATCCCTTGGATTCGTATTAAACTGAAGCTTTACTTTCTTGGGTGGATGCAAGAGGTATGACTGCAGAGCTGACAGCTCATCCCAATCTCCTGCCCATAGTTATACCTCAAACAATATCACTAAATCAGATTATGAGGCTATTACGTTGGTGTTTACGGGCAAACTGGCAGCTGCATTTTCAACGTTATAGCACTAAAAGAAAACTAATTCAAAGACCATTAAGGATTTTTAAAGCAATTTGATTTTAGGTTCTGAAAATCGAGAAATAAATGCAACTCTTTTGATTCACTGAGCCGGTCGCAGAGTTGAGAAAAAACTGCAGAAACCCCAGTTCCTCCTCCACCACCACATTCTCCTCCTTTGCACAAACTGGCTGCTTCCCGTTTGCGTCAATTCCTGAGGGTTTGGGCCATGGCTGCACCCCGTTGTTTACATAATTGAAGAAAACAGCCTGAGACTGGCTTCAGAATCAGAGGTGCGCAGAGGGCAGCCTAACTCTCGGTCATCCTGCCTGCTGGCAGCGGTAGGCTGACAGGTGGCCCAGCTCTAGCACCCCCAGACCACCGTCCCTACCCGGCACGGACCTTCCGCTGCCCGCCAGCCCCTCCCCTCCCCCCCAGGGTCCACAGCCACCCCCCAAGGCCCCGGGTCCTCCACTGCCCTGTTCCCACTCTGCTGCCCCCATTCCCCCGGGCCTGCAGTTGGCCCGAACCCAACCCCAAGGTCCTGCGCAGCCGCCGTCCTTAGCTGCCCCCACCCTCCCCCTGGGCCTACCTCCCCATCCAACCCCTCAAACCACCCCCCCTCCCAGCCTACTGCTGCCCCCTCCCAACCCCCACAACCACCTCCCCACCCCTCCTATCACCACCCCTTGCCCCCCAATCCCCACCCCCCATCCTGCTCCTGCCCTCACTGACCCTGACCCCCACCCACACCCCTCCCTCCCCCTCCCCCCCCCAGACTCCCACCCACCCCCCTCCCTCCCCCTCCCCGCCCCAGACTCCCACCCACCCCCCCCTCCCCCTCCCCGCCCCCAGACTCCCACCCACCCCCTCCCTCCCCCTCCCGCCCCCAGACTCCCACCCACCCCTCCCTCCCCTCCCCGCCCCCAGACTCCCACCCACCCCCTCCCTCCCCCTCCCCGCCCCCAGACTCCCACCCCCCCCTCCCTCCCCCTCCCCGCCCCCAGACTCCCACCCACCCCCTCCCTCCCTCCCCGCCCCCAGACTCCCACCCACCCCTCCCTCCCCCTCCCCGCCCCCAGACTCCCACCACCCCCTCCCTCCCCCTCCCCGCCCCCCCCAGACTCCCACCCACCCCCTCCCTCCCCCTCCCCGCCCCCAGACTCCCACCCACCCCTCCCCCCCCCAGACTCCCACCCACCCCCCTCCCTCCCGCCCCCAGACTCCCACCCACCCCCTCCCTCCCTCCCCGCAACACCCTCCCTCCTCCCTCCCCTCCTCCCCGCCCCAGACTCCCACCCACCCCCTCCCTCCCTCCCCGCCCCCAGACTCCCACCCCTCCCTCCCCGCCCCCCAGACTCCCTCCCACCCACCCCTCTCCTCCCGCCCCCCAGACTCCCTCCCACCCACCCCCTCCCTCCCCGCCCCCCAGACTCCCCACCCCCCCACCCCCTCCCCTCCCTCCCCGCCCCCCAGACTCCCACCCACCCACTCCCTCCCGCCCCCACGACTCCCACCCACCCACTCCCTCGCCCCCCCGCCCCCCAGACTCCCACCCACTCTCTCCCGCCCCCCTCCCCCCCGGCGGTTACTTGAAGAAGCCGACGTGCTCCTCTCCCTCCACCAACACCCGCGCCGTGTGGATCCAGTCCTGCGGCTTCACTCCCGGCACCACCGCCCTGCCCTCGATCTTAACCTTTCCACAGCGGTGCCTCGGCTCTCCGAGCCGGCGCACAGCACCAGTGAGCCGCCAGCAGCAAACACGGGAGAAAGCGGCGAGAACCGCAGCTGCTGCTGCTGCCGCTACCGCCGCCTCCTCCTCCTGCCCGCCGCCGCCGCCATCACGCCGCCTCTGCCAAGGAGCGCGCGCAGCCGCACTGTCACCGTCACCTCTGACCCCTGCCCGGAGCCGTGCCCGGACCAGCTGCTGCTCTGCTGTCAATCCTGTCCTGGCAGCGAGCTTCTGCAGCCTGGTTTGCGACCCGTTTAACAGATGCAAGCTTCTCAAAAACGTAAATGCAACTTTATTAAAAACCTGAGAGCAAACTGCGTAGTAGCAGCATTATAATACCGGGATATCCAGAGAGAAAAGGTTAATCCCACGCCTTGTATTTAAATGTCACCTGATTTTACTGTTCAACGTCCTGGTGCTTTTATTTCAGAGATCTATCAGTGGACCTTTTTGAAATTATTTTCTTCTTTAAGAATCTCTGTGCATTGGGATAAAACTGATCTTAGCAAGCGTTTCTTTTTGTTTGATATACCTAGGTAGTTCCCAGCGACAGGTGCATCTTTATGGCAGCACTCTCTGTCAACAGAGTCATAGAAAATAGGAGTAGGCCATTTAGCCCTTCGAGCTTGCTACAGCAAGCAGAATGATCAAAGTTGATCATCTCAGAACTTTTTCCCCCTCCTCGTGTTCCCCCATGTCATTTGCGTCTCGAAAGACATTTCCTCCTTAAATATATCCAACTACAGCTTTCTGTGGTAGAGAATTCCATAGGTTTACAAGTGAAGTTTCAAGTCAAGTTTATTGTCACATGCACAGTACATGCATGCACAGGTGCAATGAAAAACTTACTTGCAGCAATATCACAGGCACATAGCATTTGAGACACAACATTCATAGAAAAAAATAAACATAAATTATACAAAATTATACAAGCAAAAATTAGAACAAAAAAAATAAAGTCCATTGTAGTGCAAAGTTGTCATGGTGTTGCAGTACTGAGGTAGTGATTAGGATCCATGCAAATTTGTTCAAAAACCAAATGGTTGAAGGGACACAGCTGTTCGTGAGACACAAGAGACAGCAGATACTGGAATCTGGCGCAACAAACAATTTACTGGAAGAACTCAGTGGGTCAAGCAACAGCTGTGGGATGAAAGGAATTGTTTGATGTTTTGGGTTGAAACATCAACATCAGCTGTTCTAGAACCCGGTGGTGTGGGATTTCAGGCTTCTGTGCCTCCTGCCTGATGGTAGCTGGTGAAAAGATGGCATGGCCCAGATGGTGGGGAACTTTGAAGATAGATGCTTCCTTCTTGAGGCAGCGCCTCATGCAGATGCTTTCAATGTACATCGAATCATCACCAACTGTGATTCGTCCAACAACAGTGGTGTTGTCAGCAAATTTTGAGCTGTGGTTAGCCACGCAGTCACGTGTGTACAGAGAGTAGAATAGGGGGCTGGGCAAGCAGCCTTGAGGTGCACCTGTGTTGATGGTCAGTGAGGAGGAGATTTTGAAACTATTCCTCATTGATTGAGTTCTGCCGATGAGGAAGTTGAGGATCCAGTTGCAGAGGGAGGTACAGAGCCCCAGGTCTTGAAGCTTGATGACAAGTTTAGAGGGGATGATTGTGCTGAATGCTGAGCTGCAGTCAATGAACTGACATACTGCCCTCTGAGTGAAGAAATTTCTCCTCTTTATCAGTCCAACTCTCTTGCCCAAGAACCTGAGATTACAACCCTTCCATTTAGACAGGAAAAATGTCCTGCATCCATTCTGTCTAGCTCTGTCAGAATTTCCTGAGTTTCAATTAGATCCTCTCTCATTCTTTGAAACCTTACTGGATATAAATCTAGTTGACTAATCTCTCCTCACACTGCAGTTCCACCATCCGAGAAATCAGTCTGGTGAACTTTTGCTGCAGTCTCTCAATGACAATATATCCTTCCTTAGACGGGGAAGAACAAAACTGCACATAATACTTGAGGCATGGTCTGACCGTTGTCTTGTATAATTGTAGCAAGTTCTTTGCTCCTGTACTCAGAACCTATGGAGGTCAATATATTATTTGCCTTCCTATATGCTCGCTGTGCCTGCATATTTACTTTCAGTGACTGGTATACAGGAACACCCAAGTCTCTTTGTATATCAAGTTTTCACAACTTAACACCATTTAAATAACATGCCACCTTTTGTTTTTCCTACCAAAGTGAATAACTTCACATTTATCCATGTTATACTGCACCTATCATGTTTTTGCTCACTCGCTCAGTCTGTCAGTCATGTTGAAGCCTCTTTGCATCCTCCCTGTAATTAAAAATTCTGCCTAGTTTAGTCTCACAGCGAACGCTGAAATATTTCATTTTGTTTCTTATCCAAATCACTGATCTATATTGTGAATAGCTGAGGTGCAAACACTGATCCCCACAGTACCCTGATAGTTACCATCTGTCATCCTAAGAAAGACCCATTTATTCCTCCTCTTTGTTTCCTGTCTGTCAACCAATTTTCAGTCCATGCTAATATATTAATCCCAATACCATGCACTTTAATTTTACACAATAACCTTCTACATGGAATTTTTTCAAAGGCTTCCTGAAAATCCAAGTACACTACAGGTTTTCCTGTTTCTGTTTTCCCTGTTACATCCTCAAAAGCTCCAGTAAGTTTGTCAAACAAGACTAGTCTGTTGCTTTGGTGAAGTCCATCTCAACAGGAACATCACCACAGTAATTACTGCTTTTGTAGAGAACCAGCTCAGACACAGTGGGGCTGAATTGCCTCCTTCCATGCTGTAACCATTCTACAATTCTATAATGTTAGGCCCACTGATCTGTGGTTTCCAGTTTGCTCCCACCTCCCTTTCTCAAATGGAAATTACACAGAGGTCAGCCATTCAGAACTGAGAAGAAATTTCTTCACACAGAGGATCATGAATGTTTGGAATTCCGTACGTGAGAGAACTGTGGAGGTTTTGTCACTGAGTATTTCAAGACAGAGTGTGATTGATTTTTGGATATAAAGGAAATCAAGGAATATGATGTGAGTGCAGGAAAGTGTGAGATAAAGCATCAGCCATGATCTTACTGAATGCCAGAGCAGGCACAAAGAGCTTTATGGCATATTCTTGCTTCTGTTTCTTATGCCCCTATTTCATATCCCTAATCGCTCAGGGATGATTAAAGGTGCAGCAAGTAGAGAGATAGAGCAAAGGCCATCAGGCAACCACAATGTAATTGGCGGTATGAAGTCTTCCTAAATCTGCAGTTTTGCAACCTTTGTCCATCATTTAATCAATTTCCTATCTTTTAATTGTAGAGGTGCAGATAGTTGATCAGAATTTTGATGTTCACGCTCAGCCACATAACAGCTTGTTGTATTTTTGTCTTGCTTTTAGCAGCTGTTGGCCTTGCATTTTAACTCAGATTGTATGATTCTTACATTGCAAGGAGCTTAACTTTATGGCAGGAACAAATTGCACCATGGAAATCATAAACCAACTGGTGTTTTCCTGTCCTTTTACACAAGTTTTTGTTTTAATTACTAGCCTTATTTTGTACAGGAAGTGTTAAAAGTAGAGCATAAAGCTATGACTTTCCAGTGATTTTTTTGCATGTAGGCGTCTTTCATCAAGGTAAAAATGGCATTTACTTACATTTGACTTTATCGGCCTGCATTGCCCTTGAGCGACAGTAATCGGCTGCAGGGTGAAGTATGGAGAGCAGGCTGAAAGAAGTGGACCGCGAAACGTGAAGAAGCAGGGTGACGAAGCCAGCGCACTAGGGAGGGGGAAGCAGGAACAGGCTTGAGAAGGGCAGGGCGATGCGAGAGCGAAGCGCGTAGGGCACAGAGGTAGCGGGATGACCTGCAATGGATCTGGCAAACCCAGTGCAGACCCGGCAGGGTCGAGCTCAAGCGGACCTGAAAGGGAGACGCAGGATGAAGCTGAAGCGGACCTGAAAGGATGGTGGTGGCGCAGCGGACCGTGTAGGGTGAACCAGGAGCAGGGGTGGACGGAGCGAACGGGCAACTAACCAAGGAATACGTGACTGTAATCAGCCGCAGGGTGAAGCGGGGAGAGCAGGGTGATCGCAAGTGGGCCGACGTATGTGAAGAGAGTCCCGGCAGGGCGAAGCAGAAACGATGCGTTTAAATAGGGTTAGTGTAGGTCGTTAAAGGGCGGCATGGACATGGCGGGCCGAAGGGCCTGTTTTCGTGGCTGTATGACTCTATTGCTAAAAATGATTCAGAAACTCAAACGTACTATACCTGATACTAGATACCAACCAACTTTAAAAGGATTCCAGTAATCTCATCCTAACATTTATAAATAAGCCTGATTGATATAAAGCAAACTTTAGAATTATTCAGTTCCTTAAGCTGACATTCAATAATGGACGAGGACGAAATTCCCACAATAAGGAGAACTGTGAAAATATTACCCTTGGACCCAGCCACTTCCTAACTACCGTTCTCAACTCGTCCTCAGAAATTGTCTGGAGCTGAGCCAGGCTACTTCATCATAAACACTGCCTCCATCCACTTCGGTAACATTGATCAACTCTGCTGCTGCCTCTGTGCGTTTGCTGCTAGAAATTCATATCCACATCATTGTTACTGTAGATCTTTGGTCATTGCTGTCTATCTGGTTGCCCTTCCAGTTTTCTGAATGCATAAAGAATTTAGCTGGAATTCTGCTGAGCACTCCGTGACCTGCTCTGCATCACCCATCACACCTACACTTAACAGATTTGCGCTGACTCCAGCTCAGGTCACGTTTCAAATTTTAAATCCTCATTCATTGCTCCTCCACCACCGACCCTCCACACCCTGCCCCACTTCTGAGGGTTCTTTCTACTCTAGAAAGGCTCTAGATGTCTGCACCTCTTTAGCACTGGCCTCCTGCACATTTCTGATCTTAATTGTTCCACCATTGGTGATATAGTCAGCTGCGTGCCCCCCCCCCCCACCATCTGAAACCCCTCACTTAACCTCGCTCTCTAGAGTCAAAGGAAACAGACCATTCAGCCTACCACATCCATGCTGACCAGTGGGTACCATATTAATCCCACTTTCCAACACTTGGCCTGTGGCTTTCTATACCGAGGTGGTTCAAGTGCTCGCCTGGACACTTCTTAAATGCTTACAGCGACTCTGCTTCCACCACTCTCTCCGACAGCTCATTCCAGGCATTCACCACTCTGAGAGAAAAAGATCCCCCTCAGATCTCCTCTGAACCTCTTGCCCGTTACCCTAAATCTATATCCTCCAGTTTTATGTTCCTTGAAATCTGCCCGTGACTTTCGCCATCTCTCCTGACACCTCTTTCTGTGGCTTGCTGTCAATGGTAGAGGTGCCAAATAAACAAAATGGTTTTGACAAGGTACCTTCTGCAACAATTTTAGTGCTTTACAGAAATATAATTCAAAGTGTCTATTTAAAATGTATACTTCATTGAAGTCAAGCCGTCACAAATTGAGTTGCGTCGATTATGGGGAAAGGGAACTGTTGGAAGGGAGAGGGGCACGAGAGGCAACGGTTGAAGAACAGTGAAATCTTATTAGGTTGTCAATTTGGAGATTATAGAGGTGGCGAGAGACAAGGAATAAGGAGCGATTTTAACACCAGGATGGGAACTTTAATGTCAAGGCAGTTGTGGAAATGGACATCTACATTGGCTATTGTCTTCAGGCTGATGCATGAATGCGATTTGGTATGAATTAGTACATGGGCGGCAGAGTTTAGATTGAGACAAGGCTATGGTAGGAACTTGAAGATGACTAGGATCTGTGGCTAGAAGTAGCAACAAAAAAGGTAAGGATATTAACAGCAAATGAGCTGAGGCAGTGAAACAAAAACAAAGGTGGAACCAATGATCATTGAGATGGAGAAGATAATGGGGCTGCATGCCAAGTTTGGAGCAAATAGAATGCCATAGTGACCAGGGAGATGAAATTGAATGCTTACGATTGGTTTGTGCATTGTTGTAGTAAACAAATTTCTGATGAAGGATCATTGACCTGAAATATGAACTGTTTCTCTACCAGATGTCACCTGACCTGCTTACATCCCCAGAATTTATTTCAGATTTCCAGCATCTTGTTTTAAAATTTAATTTCTGCATCATTATGACCGTCTCACATTAGCAGCTATTGCTTGAGCCATGTAGGATGCAACCTCTAAAAATTCCTTCCCTAAACCTAAACTAAAATCCCCTTTCCATTAGAAGTATACATTTCCATCAGCTATCCCTATATCTTCTAATTTTTGTCTGATTAAACCCCAAAGTACCAAGATGTTTTACAATGATAATGATGTTATACTAATACAGGCTGTTGTTTATCAAAAACATTTGCATTTGTTTTGAATGCTTTAACAATATTCAAGTTCCTTGTTGAATCCATTATACATAATCTACTTTTATAACATCCAAGTGAATTCTTAAAGGGTGAAGTCCACTTCAACAGCATCTATCAACACAATAATTATTTTGGTAATTTCAACTATTGTTTGTGATTTTAAAAAAACTTTTACTTGGTTTGGTTTGAATAAAGTATAAACAATATAAATTAAATGTACTGTAATGCATATTAGATCATACTTTATGATTATTTGCAAAATGTGAGGCTAGAAATAGGGTATGTTGCAATTTTAGGTGGGCATAAAATCTCAGAATTATTCCATGAAGCCACTCTTCTTTCAATGTACCTGTGGAATAAACATGAGATTTGGTGATATGCAAATTCCACTGCTTTTTGCCATTAACTGTCTACTACACTAAAACAAACAGAATGGCTAAAACCTATTAAAGAACCTTTCAAGCTGTACCCACTGTATTCTGAATACTGTGTGTTTTAAATTTGAAGATACTGTGCTATTGTCTGCACAAAATAGTTTGGGATTATCATGAGGTTCAGTTTCTTTTCCTATACTGAAATATGGGATCACTGTGCGCACTTCTCTAGTATGCTGTCAGGAATCCCATTCACTCTCTTATATAAATTTCCTTCAGGCTATTACGTGAGACATTTTGCAAAGTTGCCTTAGGTTAGCTTGGTGTACTGTGTGGCTTCATGTAAGCATGAGCATACATCAGCACATTTTTTTTGCTCTGACACAACATCCAAAATGTGCATGTGTCGAGACTGAACACACTTCTTTTGGTCTCATGGCTAAAATCTCAAAATACATTTTCAGACTACATATTACCAGGACTTTAATTTAAAGTGAGTGCACACATTTTACAAATCCTATGAATTAATCTACAGCCACTATTCCCTGATCATGTACCATATTCCACAAATCAGACAAGAGGAAAAAAGGGTAACTGCTCCAATAGATTGAATATTTGTCGTAAATTGGAAAGTTATGGATTTAAGTTCCATTCTGGAGATGAGCACAAAATGTACACTGAGCTTTCACTGCTGTACCTAGGAAGTGCAGTACCACTGGAAAATCTGAAGTTTTAGGTACAAAAAAGTCATTCTAAAATAATTCCATTACATCAAAGTTGAGTTTATTGTCATATGCACAAGTACATGTACGCACAGGTGCAATGAAGATCTTGCTTGCAGCAGACCATCAGATTTTCAAGCTAATCACTGATGGTCATAAACAAAAGATGCATAGAATGTTAAATAGCTGAGTGGTGCTGTGTGTAGTTTGCACATTCTCACTGATATTGAGTCTTACAGAACAACCCCATTCCCCCAGGTACTCTAGTTTCCTCTCTTATCCAGAAGATCTGTGGGCTGGTAGGTTAGTTGATCACTGTAAACTGCCCCTACTGTGAAGGCAAATGGTAAAATTTGGGGGGTGGCGGTGGTTGATGCAAATATGGGGAGAATCGGTTACAGGGGAAAAACTAATGGGGGAAATAGGATTGTTCTGTGAGTCAGCAAAGACTTGACAGACTGAAATTGTCACCTTCTTTGTAATGTGAAATAGGGAAATAATGACTAATTTAGGTTTCCAATATTAACAAAGTAGTCTCTCTAACATTATAATCTTTACCAATATTATCTAAAACTGCAACAGTTGTTACATCTAGATTTGTGTAATTTGAAAATTGAGAGACAATTTTACGGATGGAATCTTGAGATTCAACAGATTGTTCTATTCGGTTTATCTGGAAAATGAAGATCTATCAAAACATTATAAAGACCTCAACAAACAAAAGTGAATCCAAATGGGTCTCCCACATTTGATATCAGCACTGTAACAAAGGTATTTTTCAATTATAAAAATGATATCTTGGTCCTGAGTTTTGAACTTTTAAATCCTAAAGTGGGTTTGCTTCAATTGGTAAATCCTACAACTGAGATTACCACCGTCACAACTATTTAAACCAACCTAATTTGTTATTCTTCTTTATAATCTGTCTCAACCTAGCAAGCATTCAAGTTGGATCCAGACTGTTGCCAAGGTCATAAAGTAGGGTACCATTAACTTTCCTGCATTAATTGTTTGCACTGATATCAATTTAAGAAAAGCAGCCCATCCAAATTGTATTTTCTTTTCTCCATGCCTCTAAGATATTTAGACAGGTACAAAGATAGGAAAAGTTCAGAGGGATAAGGGCATCTTGGTCAGCATGGAAGAGTTGGGCCAATGGGCCTGTTTCCATGCTGTATTACTCTAAGACTCAAAGTAGAAAGCAAATGCAAAAGGTTCACTGAATAATCTTTTATGAGAAAGTTATGCACATGTTCTGAATGAATTCTACATAAAGACAGAACTTTTTTTATTTAAGTGCAAACTCACATGAAATGTCTACTTTAATGGTTCAATTAAAAGAATACAGTACTATGCACATTTTGTTAAGGTCACCTTGCTGACGTGATTAGTAAACAACTGCATGCTCAACTATGGAACTTTAATGAAATGATAATTTACTGCTGCACTGCCATTTGCAAACTTTACAACGTTGAATCAAATATACAGAAAATACATTCATAGTGTCCAAGTGCACTGAAGCAGCATTTCAGTGGCAGCTGATTGGCACTGGTGTGACAATATTGAAGAACACAGATCTCCTGTCCAAGTTAGGCTGTACAAATCTGGAACGCAGAACAGTGTCACTTTGTCAGCTCATGGAGTCGAGTTACGTGCCGCTTGGCAAATAAACCACTTCAATGTGAAGTAGCTTCATATGGTTCAATAGTGGTTTTGCAACATTCTTAGCAACGAATGTAGTGCCGAGCCTACTGTTGATCACTCCCTGCAGTGCTGGTCTCCCATACATTTCAACAAACAAGGTGGTTTATGTGGAGTTGTAAAGCAGATGCTACAGGTGATAGTCCTGGGAAACGAAGTCCCCTGGATGCTGCATATACTTAGTATAACTGCTCCAGGTATGTTCCCACACTCTGCAGAAACAAAAACATTTTCAAGTCATTAAACTATTCCTTGTATGAGCCTTGAAAGCTCATTTAATAAACAAATCTGACACAGCCAAAATTAAATGGCTGTGAGATAGCTGTGCATCACTATTATCAAGGTCACATAGTTAATCCAGTCACAGTGTTGGCAATTTACACTTGTATTTTAGATTCTATGGGTGGTGCTGTAAATATTCCCAAATTTGTCCATTTGTAATACTGGTAGCTTAAACAAAAACATGTTTACCCATCTTTGAGAACTGCTTCAAGACAAATTCTAAAGGGTGGAGCTGGCCAGTATAAATCATAATGAAGCAATAACATGCAAGGAAACACAATTAATTACACAAGATAAAACAGCAATACTTAACTACTAAAAATATTAGAAAAACCTAGGCTGTGTAAATAAATTAACATCCGGAAGGCAAGCCATTACTACTACCAAATGTGACAGTTCTGGGCAGAAAGTTTAAGACTCCTGAACAAGTCCTGAACTTTTGCTCAACTGATCACCAGTCCTGGGACAACTGCTCATTGCTGATGACAGTGCAGACCAGCAGGGGAATGCAAATTTTTAAAGATTTTGTAGCACAAGGATTGGAGAGTCAAGAGGTTTAATTTTTTATTACATTAATAATTCAAATGTTTGGCAGCTTCTGAGGATTTTTGAATGTTTGTGAATGTCAGGGACATTTGGGTAGGGTTTAATTAGCTCTCACAGCAATTCCTGGAGCAGGATTTCTCAGTTTTGATGCGATGGGCCCGTGCTGTGCTGGGCCTTGACAATCTTGTGGCATTATGCTCCTGGCAGAAGGTGGCACTTCAGGTGCCATTACAGGAAGGCGTGGGTTTCAAGAGCAAATGAGCAGTAAGCTTGCACAGTCCAATGGTCAGTGGAAGATCAGCACCAATTTTTCTACTCTGGAATACTTAATTGTATGTGCACATAAGACTAATTCCTTCAGAATTTAATTAGAGTTAAATAATTTAAAAAGTATTTTGATTCATTACTATCTTTCAATGTTGTCTCACAACCTTATTCTCTCTTTCTTAACCTTTATTTTGCATTCTATACATGAGGTTAAATCCAATTTATTATTCCTGCTTCAGTTTTCTCAATTTAGGTTCTGTCCATCTCAGAGAGGATTCTTCAATTTGATTGGTTACAGAAATTGATTTTGACCTGGTCACATACCCCACAGATCCCAAGACGGCACTCCATTGGATTGAAATCTTTAAATAATTGCAAGTTCAAAATCTCAGAAAAGTTTTGTGATGAATGGTTAGTGCCACTCCCTCACCAGTAGTAAAAACTGAACAAAGCAAAAATACTGTGAGCAAACAGTTCTTACCTTAGCTACTTTTCCAGTATACCCTGGAACTGAAGATAGATGATAGCCCTGTTCCCGTAGTTGTCGTAACTGATCTTTCATAATCACAATGTTTCTAGAAGAAATATTTCAATTCTAAATTTCAAATTGTCCTGGTTAACATTGTCAATCGATAATTTTTTTTAAAGAAGTATTGCATTTTTAAAAAAAATAGTATTAAATATACCACTCTGGGGAGAAGCACTTAACTAATATATTCTAATAGGCTCCATACAAGTAGACAGAAATTGGTTGAAGGGCCACAATATACTTCTACTGATGATTGTTAAATGATGAATTCCCCACTGAGGGCAGCCGTAAATCATCAACAATTCGTACAGTAACTACCATTTAAGTCATTGCTACTGTGGAACAAATTCAGTACAATAATAAGCTTGGTGCCAACAGCAGCTAATTGAAGGTTTGCAAGAGTTTTATGCACTGCTGATTGCTGTCTGCAATTCAATAAGAATTTGGTAAAATCAGCGAGCTTTTTTTTCTTGATCAAATGGGTAGACTAATGTTCTAGAAAGTAAAAGTCAATTTTCTGAGGTGTTGGTTGGAAGAGGATATTTAAAGAAATGTTTCTACATTTATTTAACTAGGTAAAAACAAATTTTTGCTTACCGGTCTTCTACATTGGTTGCATCACTATTTTTTACATTTGCAGATAGTTCTGGCCACCATCGCTTAAGGACAGCCCGTAGCCAGTTCAAACCAACAATCAAGTATCTGCAAAACATGAAGTCAAAATGTTTTAAATTTATTGGCAAAGATTATTACACATTTTAACAGATCATGAACAAATAAAGATCTTCTTCATCAAATTTGAGAATTGTGCTGATAACCAAAAGTACAGTTGAGTTTGAGCATTTTATTAGTCTGATACGTACAAACTAAGTGTAATTTGCTTCAGTGATCACTTGGTTTATATGCAAAGGCCAAAAGTAAAAGCTTTCATAAAATTCCTGTGGGTATTATATTATTCATTTCCATATTAGGTTCATATACATTTCATGAATAAAGTGGCAAGAGATCCACCAGGATTTCTTAAAATAAGTAATTTAATTTGTCAAGAAGAGTTACAATTAAAAATAAACTGGTTACAATTTATTGACTGACTTGTTAGCAAAGAGTAAACAGAATTGTCAGATCTGATTTCTTTCCAAAAACCCTTCCACTTGGGTGTTGTAAAAATAAGACCAACTAAATCACAGTCAGCTTTCCAAACTATCTTTACAAGCATTACAAATTCTCCTCCTTGGTTTTCCAATTCCCAACCCACAGACACAACACAAATGCGGAGTAGAGTGGTTTTCTACAATTTTAGTTATACTTACTCTTCAAACCTGCTTCTTAATAATTCTTGCACTAATGGTAACAGATCAACACAACAACCTATGGAGATGCTTTCTTTCTCTTCTTCTAGACTATAACCAAAAACAAAATAAAAAATTAATTGACCAAAGAACTAGCATCTCAATGGCAAAAACTAATTAAGGTATGTCAAATTTTACCTCTTTGTAAGTACAGGTAGACAATCTGCAACAACAGCAGTGTCCTGTATCCTACAGGTTACAGAAAGATTTAATGTCAAATACAAAAGGAATGAAGCACCAACTAAAATAATTATACCAACATAAAAAAAGTGCACAATTTCCTACGATTCTGATATTCCAATTATATACAGCATTCCAGTATAATAATGATTTCTTGTGTTATTATAAATATGTATTGGCGGAGAGGAAACAGATCACAATGCTAAAGATGAACAAAATATGATGAATGACAATTACCTGACCAAGTAAGCCACTAGCTCACTTGCACTTTTTTGCCAGAAAGTCAGGGCCACACTAAGTCTTAGGTTTCTACCAAATAGCACTTGTGTCATAGTAGCATGATCCTTGGAAATCTGTAATATAGAATCAAACATCAATATCGAGAGTTCAACAGAAAAGTGGCAACTTTTGCACTTTTGGTCCAGAAATTAATGTCCTATGGTAAAGTAATGACACTTCATGCTGACTTTGAAGAAAGCTTCCGCAAAGATCTTGCAATCTATGTGGTGAAAACTCCTCCTTGTCCAACGACTTCTGCTGTTAGTTGTTAGGTCAAAGGATGATTCCTGACTTCCACGAGCCAAATCACATTGAAGAATCTCAGAGAGAGCAAGTCAGGAAGAAAAGAACAACTTTAATTAAGCACTTATTTCTATCTTTAGGCTCTGTGAAATGTTAAGGGAATAAATAGTTATCATAATTCATTTTGTTTTTACAAAGGTTTATTTTAAAATCCATTATAGTTTGGAATATTGATGTGAACGAATTACAATTCACATTACTAAAATCCCCAATTAAGAGCCAGAGGGTTCACCAAGCAATAATTATGGCTTAGTACACCACTCATTTCAAGAAAGACTTTCGTGGCTTATCACAGCAGAACTGCTTTGTAAATACTTTATATTCTTAGCAATTCAAGTGATGTCCCACTGAAAACTCTGCAGTCCGAGATGGTGAACTGATTTAGCGACAGAAACTTCAGAATTTTCATGTTGAACTGGGCATTAGGATAAATTCCCAAAGTGTCAGTTTCAGATATTAATAATAATAAAGTCATATTTTGCCATTTGTACCATGACAGCTATTGGTTTACGACTTCCAACGCTTATTTTCTTCATCCTTGCTTCTGTTCCATGCCTTAAGAATACACGTTGAAACTATTAGAAATGTTCTCATGCATTTCTCTAAGATCTATTTTAATATTTAAATGGATTAATGTTTGCTATATCTAAATGATAAGGAATGTCACTAATACTACAAATGCAATTTCTTTTTTGTTCATTACTTTGAAGCTTTGCCTATTTCCTCCACTTATTGGCGCAGATTTAAAATAATGACTTATGTAATGCGTATTAATTAAGGATCTACAAAAACTCATATTTAAAGGTGGTACCTGGAGTAACTTTGGAATATTCTCCAGTACTAACACATTCAGCCACGACAGACCACACCACATGGATTTAGAAACAGCCATTTATAATAACAATTCAATAACCAGTTTCTAGGAGTTGTCATGCCTGATGGCAGTAAAGCAAAAAATGCTGACTTTACAGTTAGGTGAAGCCAGTCAAAAAAAAACACTGAAAGCTACTTCCAGAATTGCCCAGATGGTATTCATTCACTTTATAGTGCTCCTATTGCCTTTGAAAGAAACACCAGCAAGTAAATTACATGAAGCTGTTATTGACACATTTGTACAAACCTTACGTACTGCAAGTGAAATTCAATGATTAGCAAAAGTCAAAAGAACAACTTGCTATTCATTTCCTTGAATGCAAATAGGAATCAGCAAATAACTTAATGTATGCAAAAATGATTAATTTTAAACCCAACTTTGCTAATCCTGATGATTTGCTTGGTAAATGCAATGCATGATGTGACAAACAAAAAAGGGCTAGGTTTGAACACAGGTTGATGTCAAAGTAGTTCACCTTAGCAGAAGATTGAGGTTGATTGGTGTAATATTGCATGTGTTGGGCAAGAAGACTGATTATTGCCAGTGATCAGAGTTCTGAAATAACTGTATGAATAATAGCAAGAACAGACCAAGCTTGGCTGCAATAATTACCTCAAATCCTTGCCAACACCAATGACGTGCAGTTCTCCCTCACCACTATCTTTTTCAGCTCCTTCAATGCCATTTATCCATTCTACTGCTCAGTCTGTATTGGATGAGCAGAAATTTCCAACAGATGTTAGCAAGACCAAGGCCACTATCTTCACAGTACGGCACAAACTGTTCACAAGCTATCAGTGCATCTCTCCTCCTTGTTGCTTAAACTGAACTAGACAAATTGCTACCTCAGCACTTTATCTGAATACAAGCTGAGCCTTATTTAAAAAAACTATATAATATATATTCATTCAAGGGATGTGGGCTTTGGAGACTAAGCCAGCATTTAATTGCCCATCCCAAGTTGCCCTTGATAGCATGGCTGAGGCTCCCTTCTTGAACTGCTGCAGACCTTGAGGTGTGGGTATAGCTACAATTCTGTTAGGGAGAGAGTTCCAGGATTTTGACCCAGCGATGGTGAAGGAACGATATATTTCCAAATCAGGATGATGTATGGCTTGGTGGGGAACTTCCAGGTGGTGGTGTCCCCATGCTTTTGCTACCCTTGTCTTTCTAGCTGGAAGAGATCATGGGTTTGAAAGATGCTGTCTAACGAGTCTAGGCGAGTTGCTGCAGTGTATTCTGTAGATGGTATGAAATGCTGCTGCGTTGGTGGTGGAGTCAGTGAATGGTTGTGGATGGGACGTCTATCAAGCGGGCTGCTACGTCCTGTATGGTGTCGAGGTTCTTCAGTGTTATTGAAGCTGCCCTCATCCAGGCAAGTGGAGAGTATTCTATCACACTCCTGATTTCAGTCTTGTAGATGGTGGACAGGTTTTGGGGAGTTAGGAAGCGAGTTACTCACTGCAGAATTCCTAGCCTCTGACCTGCTCTTGTAGCCACATTATGTATTTGTCTACTCCAGTTCAAGTTTCTGGTCAGCAGTAATCACCAGCATATTGATAGTGGGGGATTCAGTGATGGTAATGCCATTGAATGTCGGGGTGAGAAACGGATTTTCTCTTTTTGGATATCGTCATTGCCTGGCACTTGTGTGGTATGAATGTTACTTGCCACCAATAGCCCAGGCCCAGATATTGTCCAGGTCTTGTTGCATTTGGATGTGGACTACTTCATTGTCTGAGGAGCTGCAATGGTACTGAACATTGCACAATCATCAGCGACCATCCCTACTTCTGACCTTATAACTTAAGGAAGATCATTGACGAAGCAGCTGAAGATGGTTGGGCCTAGGACACTACCCCGAGGAACTCCTGCAGAGATGGAGACAGAAGAGAGAGCAACACACTCAAAATGCTGGAGGAACTCAGCAGGCCAGGCAGCATCTGTGGAGGGAAATGAACAGTCTGATGAAGGGTCTTGGCCTGAAATGTCGACTGTTCATTTCCCTCCATAGATGCTGCCTGACCTGCTGAGTTCCTCCAGCATTTTGTGCGCTGCTCCTGCAGAGATGTCTTGAGGCCAAGATTGTCCTCCAGCCACCAGAACCATCTTCCTTTGTGCTAGCTATGATTCCAACCAGTGTAGGACTTGCCTCCCTGATTCCCACTGAGTTTAGCCAAGGCTCCTTGATGCCATACTCTTTTGTCCATGCTTGGACTCAGGCTGTAATGAGGTCAGGAGCTGAGCAACTTTTGGCAGAACTCAAACAGAGCTTCTGTGAACAGGTTGTTGCTAAGCAAGTGTCACTTGATAGCAGTACCGATTATCCCTTCCAACACTGCTGGAAGTTCGAGAGTAACTGGCTAGGTTGGATTTATCCTGCTTGTTATTGACAGGACATTCCTGGATAGATGCCAGTTTTGTAGCTGTACTGGAAAAGTTTGGCCAAGGGCAGGGAAGTTCTGGAGAACAAGTCTTCAGTACTATCGCTGGAATGTTGTCAGGGCCCATAGCCTTTACTGTATCCAATGCCTTTAACCATCTCTTGATATCACATGGAGTGAATTGAATTTATTTCTTCTCCGTCACCAAAACTACTTAATTAAAATTCTGTTATCTTGCCACTCCAATCCTGCCTCAACTTGCTTGCTGCTGAAGCCTTCAGCCACTCCTTCATTATCTACATGCTTTTCTCTTCCAATATTCTTCGATTTGCCAATCCTGCCAACTCGTTAGTTGCAGATGACTCAAAAGCTTATAGCCTTATTCACACCAAACACCATTCACACATTTTCTCGGCTTATTGACTTGCAATGGTAAAACCTTAAAGTTAAAATTCATGTCCTTTGAACCTCCCCATTTCTCTCTTCCAGTCCTACAATCTTCCCAAAGCTCTGCATTTCTCAAAAATTGGTCTTTGTCATTCATTATTCTCCATCATTCCACCATAGATCATATGCTTAGCTGGTCAGGACAAGTTTTGGCATCCTCCATTTTAAAGCAGAAGAATGGTTTAAGTATTCATCAAAAGGCATTTTGTTTTAAATGAGGCTTTCAGTCACTGATACCAAAATTGCCTCATGTCTTGATATGGAATTGTATTTGATAAAATTACCCATTTAAAGCAGGATTACTACAATGAAGATGATGTACACAAAGTAAACCCTGTACATGAGCAGGAATATGCCAATCAACCCCTCAAGCCAGCTCCACTATTCAATAAGAGCATGGATGATTTGACTGTAACCTTAACTCTGCATTCCCATCTACTCATGGAAATATTTCAATTCCCTTCTTATCGAGAATCTATTCAACTCTGCCTTGAAAATATTCAAGGTCCCTGTTTACACCACCCTTTGAGGAAGATAGTTCCAAAGGCTCTCAAACCTCAGGGGGAAAAAAATCTGCTTCACCTCCATCTTAACAGGGTGGACAGCATTTTTAAACAGTGATCCATACTTCTAGGTTCTCCCACAAGAGGAAACATTCTCTTCACATTCTGTCAAGACCCCTCATGATCTCATGTTTCAATCAAATCATACCTCACTCTCCTAAACTGCACTGAATACAAAATTAGCCTGTCCAACCTTTCCCACCCACTCCAGGTATCAGTCTAGGAAACCTTCTCAGAACTGCTTCCAATGCATTAACACCCTCCCTTAAATAAGGAATTCCAGATGTAGTCCCACCAACGCCCTATATTTCAGCCGTATAACCTCAATAATTTTGTATTCAATTCAACTAGCAAAATACAATATTGTTAGCTTCCCTAATTAGTTGCTGTACCTGCATACTGGTCTTGTGCAAATTGGACACTAGGACACCCAGATCCATCTGGGTCTCAGAACTTTGCAAGCCTGCACCATTTATATAAGACCATGAGACTTTTAAGATGTAGGAGCAAATTAGGTCATTTGGCCCATCAAGTCTGTTCCACCATTCAATTATGGCGGATATTTTTTCCAACCCCATTCTCCAGTCTTCTCCCCGTAACCCTTAACCCCCTTACCAATCAATATACTCCTTTTAATTTTTCCCTGCCATAACAGACAATTTCTCATTTTCATACATCATATTCCATTTGATTGGATTTTTCTCCACTCAGAGCTTATCAATATCCTTTGATCCCTTCATCCATTTATATAAATTGTGAAAAGTTGAGGCCCCAGCATCGATACCATGGTGCAACCACATTACAATTTAATTTATACACTATTCTCCGTTCCCTATTAGCCAGCCAATCTTTGCTGGATTGTCGTATTCACTGTTGTGGGTCTCTAATATAAAATGGCTTTAGATCAAATACCGATGGAATCAGAACTGTTCACTTCGTGATAACTGGTAAGAAACCTATAAAAGGTCTTAAATCAAAAAAAGCCATAATCATAGTACTGCACTGTGGATGAGCCTCAATTGTAATGTACACTAATCTTTAAATGTGGGAAGACACTTTGGCAAAAGAAAAAAAATAAGCTGTATTATTAACTTTATAAGCAGAGGTTTATGCCAAACCTTCATAATTCATTGGTAAGGCCAAAATTGCCTAATTAAAGCTGGACACACTTCAAAAAGGAAGTCAAGAGTTTAGAAGGGATGCAGCAGAGCTACACTAGAATGGACTTGTAATAAGGAACTGTATTCGAATGTGGAAGGAGTAAGGAAGATGTCCCTATTAGAGTCAAAGGGACTTTCAGCACAGAAAACAAGTTCTTTGGCCCAAACCTTCCATGCCAACCATGATGCCTAACACAGTTAGTCCCATTTGCCTGTGTTTGGCTCAGATCACTCTAAACCTTTCCTATCTACTATCCTATTCTATTTAGAGCAGATTCAAAATCATAAGTTATTAAAGCAAATCCATTTCTAGTGGCAGAATGGTCAGTAACCAGAGAACACAGATTTAACAGAACAGACAAGTGAACCAGAGGTGGAATGAAGGGAAATTTTATTTCCCTTTATACACAATGGAATGCTGAAACAATAGTGGAAGTAGATTCAGTAATAACTCTGTAAACAAAAGTTGGATAACTACTTCAATGGATTCTGAGAAAAGTAGGAAACAGGACAGACAGACACCTGCAAAGATTTCATACAGGCTTAGTAGAATGACTAGCTTCCAAAGCTGCATTGTTTGAAGATTTTGTGATTGTAACTCATTTCATGATTGATGGATTATTTGATACCCAAATAGGAATTTTTTGCTTTACTTCTTATAAGAGGTTTCTCCACTCAAAAGACTTGCTCAACTTTTTTTTAAGTTTCATTTACAGTGTGGTAACAGGCCCTTAAGGCCCAATGAGTCCACGCCGCCCATTTTAAACCCAAATTAACCTACCCGTACGTCTTTGCAACGTGGGAGGAAACCAGAGAACCTGGAGGAAACCCACACAGACACAGGAGAACGTACAAACTCCTTACAGACAGCGACGGGAATCAAACCCTCTTTGCTGGCGCTTTAATAGCGTCGCGCTAACCGCTACGCTACCGTTTCAGAAAGAGGCATAAGTAAAAATACTGAAATATATAACAACATAAATGGACATCCCTACCTGTGCAAAATAATCAGCATATGTCACAGAAGCACCATCAGTCTGCGAAACAGGAAATTCACCAGAGTTCAGCTGTGAGTTGCGATTGTCATTACATAGTTTAGGTACAGTTCCTGAACATACTACTTCATTTTCTTTATTTGCCATGTCACAGCTCCAAAAGCTTGGACGCTGCTTTTTGTTGTCCACGTTTCTTTGGACTCGACGTCTAGTTTTTTTTTAGCGCACACTGCTTTGGCTGTTTTAGGCAAGGTTTTCTCTGCTTGTTCAGTGGATGATCTGTGGAGACAAACCCAGCAGCTCTAAGTTTTTAATTAAACTCCAAATTACTGGAAAGGATATTCACGAAAACACACAAGGAAAAGGTATTTCTATAATGGCCCTTTTATATTTAGAACTACAAAAGGAACAGAATCTTACTGCTGCATTTCAATGAATTGGAGCAGAACTGGAGAATCTTATGGTGGTACCATATTAATCACAGTGGAAGCACTTCAGCGGCACAGGAATTTCTCTTTATATTTGGAAATGTGTCAATTTAAAGCAATTTTCTCATTGAGTTCTAAATCAGATAAAAATCACAAACGTAGAAATGCACTGGCAACAATGGTTTATTTCTATTATGGAGCTTTAAGGAAAACTTACTACAAATTTGTCATTTAAATGTTTATTGTGTACTCTTTACATTTCTCTCCATTGCCCAAGTAAATATTCAGTACAAAGGGAGATCGAGTAAAAGCAGTCTGTAATTGATATCAAGTTGAAAAAGAATGCAATGGGACACTTTGTATTTTAAGTAAAAACAAGTAGTACTGGAAAAACTCAGCAGGTCATGCAGCATCTGTGGAAAGAGAAACAGTCTGTTTTGGTTCTGGGACCCTTTGTCAGAACTAGTACCTATGTGGAACGTTTCATCAGAGTAAACATGATGGAGATGAAGGAACTGGGAGAATGGAACACGAGTCCTTACAGGAGGCAATGTGGAAGGAAGCAGAATCAAGGTAGCTCTGGGAGTCTGTGGGCTTGTAGCTGCTGTTGATGGCTAACCTGCACCCTGAGATGGAGATTAAGGAGTCTAGAAAGGAAAGGAAGAGTCAGAGATGGACCAGGTGTGAAGACAAAAGCAGGATGGAAACTGACTGCAAAAGTTCTGCCTAAGTGCAGGAAGCAGCATCAATTCAGTCAAAGTACTGAGGAGAATTCAGGGATGGGCTCCCAAGTAGTAGGGATGAAACAAGGATTGTTCCATGTGTACAACAAAAAGACAGGTTTAGTTTAAATCCAGGTGAGTGCCTATAGTTACAGTTACACTTTCGATGTGGAAAAAATGAGTGGAGTTGAAGAACAAGTTGTTTAGTGTGAGGACAAGTTCAGCTAGGCAAATAATATTTTTAGTGGAGAGGAACTGGTTGGGCCTCTATTCAAGGAAGTAGTAGAAGGCCCTCAGACCCTCTGGATGTGGAATAGAGGTGTAGAGTGATTGTACATCCATGGTGTAGATGAACCAGTTAGGACCAAGGAATTGGAAATCGTTAAAGTGCAGAGGGCATCTGATGTGTCACGGATGTAAGCGGGAAGAGACAGGAGAAAAAGAATGGAGTCAAATTAGGAAGGAATAAGTTCAGTGGAGCAAGGGCAGGGTGTGAACAGGCTCTGGCTGCGCAGGAGCTAATGTCCTGATGTTCAACGGTGGTGTCTTGGTTCAGAGGAAGATATACGGGTGCGAGTAGAGGTCAGTTCACCAGACTACAATAGTACCACCTTTCTCAGTAGGTTTGATAATGATGTCAGGCTTGGTTCTTAGTGCTTCAAGTTCTGGGGACGGTACATCAGAGTGAGGGGAGTGAAAAATCAAGGCTTGCAATAAGCAATGAATATATCAAGAGAAGGTAAGAGGCCAGAGGATGGGTTCAAATGGATTTAGAATTCTAAAGGAGAAAAGGTCCGCCACCTGGGACGAGTATTTTGTCTATAGAAATAGACAAGGCAGAGGTGACGCAAGAAGAATGCAATGCCATGTCATGTCTATTGTTCTGACAAAGGGTTGCAGACCAGAAACATTCACTGCTTCTCTTTCACAGATGCTGCCTGACTTGCTGAGTTTTTCCAGCATTTGTGTTTTATTTCAGATTTCCAGCATGTACAGTTTTTATTATTTTCATTTTGGATTTTAAGCTAGGTTTCATAAGTGATATTACAACATTGTAGGTGTCTAAGACAAACAGCTGCAGTTATGATGTAGCACTCTTAACAGCTATTAGAAGGAATTCCTTGTGAGTGCAATCCCCTTACCAATTTTTCACGTGAATATGCCTATCACTTCAATGTCTTTCCCGCCCTAATTCACAGCAGAGAAAGTGGTCACTGTGCCAAGACAAAAGGTACATCTTAAAACCAGCTTATTTTATCAGAGTAATCAAAGGAGCTCTAGTGATAATTATTAAGAGATTTGAAGACTTGAGTATCTACCTACCTTTTTGCTCTTTGATGCCAATAGCAAGTTAAAATTTGAAACTCACCTTAATGGGACTTACGGGGCTGGGGGGCACTAGGTTCTGGTTCATGCCATAAAAAGCTTTTGTACATGCCTGAAGGAATAAGGTATAGGAGTTTTCCTGTCCTACAAAAATCCTCCCAGCTGTCAATTCTTTCATTGCAGCTTTCTCGCCTAGGATTGCCTCACCTGACAATACAATTCCAGCTTGGCACTCCTTAGTACTTGTTTAGCTCTGGAAGCTCACTGTGCTATTAAAAATGAGACTTGACAGCAAGATATGGATCTGGTCTCTTACATCAGATACGCTCAAGTGAAATCTGTCCAACTAATATATTTCTATTAAATAAAATAATATAGCTGAAAATCATGACATAAAATTAGATTTAGTCAAAATATTTTGCCTTTTTAAATAAAATTATAGGTGGTTACATTTTAGTGGCTTAATAGTCAAGACCAGGGTCATCAAGTGCATGAGTTAAATTAGGTATTCTTCTTACCGATTAATCTCAGGAGTTGCCTCTTTACATTCCGAAAGTTTAACCTGATAGAAAAAACAAAGACACTATGAATTTGCAGATTTGAGAAAATAGCTTCCTTGGTTGTTTTTGTATCTGTAATATAACACATCTAAGAATGCAAAGAAAATAAAGAACTTGACAGATGAAAAAAATTAGGAAATCCTTTTTTATAAAAAATAATTTTGCAACTATCTGATATTTTCAGATATGCAACATACTAAGTTGTCTAAAGCTTGTCATTTTCATTGTTAGGCCATGAATTACTGACACTTCAAGAACTTCATCAAGAGAAATATATTTGCTACCACAAACTTTGGAAATCATAAAATTGTGAAATTTAAGTCCTCCAGAATTAACATTAATGACCAATGACAATTCAAATTTTGAATTTGAGATTTGCTCTCACTTCAACGGTTAATTTTTAATTACAACTGTGAATAAAGTTATAGAAATAGATTTATTTTACTTTCTGTGGGAGGATTTTTGTAATTGTGCAAAATGCAACATAGTCAAAGCCGAGCTATCAAGCATTTCACTTATCGGCACATTCTGACAACAGACAGAACCAAGGAATAGTTTGGCTGGAGGATTAGTACCGGAATACCAAGCCTTCACTATACAATTAAACATAATGCAAGAATATTGTACACCTTCCAAGGATGGACCATTATTGATGTAGAAAACTGGGAATCTTATTTGAAATTCTAAGAACGAAGTACAATGCTTCAGCATAACAACGAATAACCTAGTTTATTTCAAGAACAGTAGATAACGGGTCCAAATTAGGACAAACATTCTCTTTTTAAAAAAAAAAATTTTGAATAAATGGCACTGTTCTTTAAGTGGAATTTCCAGCTAAAATACTGATATACAGAAATGTCAATTACACAGTAGCCTTGTGTGCATATATTTCATTGCATATCTTCATGGAACAAATTCATTGGACTTTGTTTGAACATGTTGCATATGAATGCTCTCACTTTACATAATTATAAATTGTTAAGTTGATTTATTATTGTCACATGTATTGAGGCACAGTGAAAAACTTTGTTTTGCATGTCATCCATACAGATCATTTCATCATATTAGTGCATTGAGTAGTACAAGGCAAAAATAATAACAGAATGCAGAATAAAGTGTTACAGAGCAAGTGCAGTGCATGCAGACAATAAGGTGCAAGGCCATAACGAGGTGGATTGGGAGGTCAAGAATCCATCTTATCCTACTAGGGGACCATTCAATAGTCTTTTAACAGTGGGATAGAAGCTGTCCTGGAGCTTGGTGGTACGTGCTTTCAGGCTTTTGTACCTTCTGCTTGATGGAGGGGGAAAAAGAAAGAATGTCCAGGGTGGGTGGGGCCTTTGATTATGCTGGCTGCTTTATTGAAGCAGCGAGAAGGGTAGACAGAGTCCATGGCAGGGAGGCTGGTTTCCATGAAGTGCTGAGCGGTGTCCACAACTCTGTAGTTTCTTGTGGTCGGAGTAGAGCAGTTGCCATACCAAGCCGTGATGCATCCTGATTGGATGCTTTCTATGGTACATCTTTGAAAATTGGTGAGGGTCGATGGAGACATGCCAAATTTCTTTAGCCTCCTGAAGTACAGGGCCGGTGTGCTTTCTTGGCCATGGCATCTATGTGGTTGGACCAGGACAGGCTATTGGTGATGTCCACTCTGAGGAACTGCTCCTTTTCCTGAAGTCAATGACCAGCTCTTTTGTTTTGCTGATATTTAGGGAAAGATTGTTGTCATGACACCATGCCATTAAGCTCTTTATCTCCTTCCTATACTCCGACTCATTGTTATTTGAGATTTGGCCCACTATGGTGGTATCATCTGCAAACTTGTAGATGGAGTGAGAGCACAATCTATCCAAACATATGCTTAGAATTTAGTAGGTTTACAGAGTTTAAGAGTTTATAAACAGCTTTTCCACATGAGCATGCTATCAATAGAAAATACTCAGATGTAAAAAATTTAGTAGGTTTTTGCTGAAGGTTCATCCAATCTGAAGTAAATGAGTCTCAGACATTCATTTATTTCAGACAAGCCTATAATTATTACTAAGTTTTGAACACAATGGATAAACCTGCAACTTTCATGTCTCATCACATCCCACCACCCAAAACTCTTCTTCACTTGATTTCCTTGAAGTGCTACCATTACAACTGAGGAAGCAACCACGACAACTACACACACAGCAAAACCACACAAATGTAAGTAACCATCCAGTTGATTCATCATAGTTTGTCAGAATGACATTTGGCACGACACCAAAATTTCATGCTCTTCTGAGACCGCAATGGGATCTTTAGCATTCACTTCAAGAGACACATTGAAGGCAGAAGAATTCTTCTCTAAATAATCCTCCCTTGGTAAGGCACAGATGTACAAGAGCATAAAATGGAATTAATAGCCCATTTGGCCCTTGTACCAGCTCCCTCATTCAATAAGATCATAGCTGATCTTTTACTTCACAACCACTGAAGAATTTTCTTGAATATATTCAATAACTGACCTTCCACAGCCCTCAAGTACAGAATTCCATTGATTCACCATCCTCTAGGTGAAGAAATTTTTGCACCTCTCAGTCCTGGGCTGATCCCTCATTTTGAGATTGTGATCCTTGGTTCTAAACACCTCTACCAGAGGAAACATTATCTCTGCATCTACTATATCGTATGTTTTGAGGAGATCACCTCATTTTTCTAAACCTTCGAGAGTGTTAGCACACTCCTTAATTCCTCTTCACAGGAGGATCCAAGGAATCAATTTGGTGCACCTTCACTGTAGTCCTTCTGCAGCAAATATCCTTTGGCAGAGAGACCAGACCTGTACACAATATTCCTGGTGCATTCTCACCAGAGCCCTATATAGCTACCATAATTATGTAGAACAGAAGCATTAACATCAATGGCACCACTTTAACAACACAGTGGTAGCTCAATAAACTTCAGGAATTAGATGGTAAATGAAATTTTTAAAAATTGCAAATGCTGGAAATCTGAAACAAAAACAGAAAATGCCAGAAAAACTCAGCAAGTCAGGCAGCATCTAAACAGTCAATGTTCTGCTGAAGGTTCACAGACTTGAAATGTTGACCATTTCTTCTTCCACAAATGTTGCCTGCCTTGCTGAGTTTTTCCAGCATTTTCTGTTTTGTTAGGAATTCGATAATTGTGTTAAACGGTAGAGAATAAGATTTTATGATCATGACATCACTTGAAAACTGAACACATTAAAACTTATGTTTTTCTGTTTGTATTCTGTCCATCGTCAATACCCATCATTGCCCATTAACCTTTTGGCTTCACCAGCAGCTCATCACAAAGACACAGGGCATGGTTAGTAGAGCTGCTGTCTCACAGCTCCAGGGACCCAGGTTCAATCCTGACCTTTGGTCCTGTCTGTGTGGAGCTTGCACATTCCCCCTCTCCCCCCCACACCGGGTGCTCTGGTTTCTTCCCCGCAAAGACATGTGGGTTGGTACTTTAGTTGACCAAAGTAAACAGCCCTCAGTGTGCCTAACAGTATTAGAATCTGGGGGGGAGTTGAGAGAAGGTGGGGAAAATAAAATGGGTTAGGGTAGGTGAGTGGGTAAATGGTGCTTGATAGTTGCAAAGGGTCCGTTTCCATACTCTCTCTCTCTCTTTATGACAACCCTGGTCTTAACCTATTAGAAGTATTCATTTTGTCCCATCCATCCCTTCCCCACCTTCTGTCACCTAAAACTAAATTGATTTCTCACTTTTCTGAACAAGGGTCTTTGATGTTAGCTCTGTTTCTCTTTCCAAGGATGCCATCTGACCTGAGTGTTTCCAACATTTTCCTTTAAATTTCCAACATGTTGTTTTTCTTAAATTTTCCTTTTCTGAACACACTCAATGCATTTTTCTGAGTTCAAATCTTTGACACGTTTCTGGAATTTTCATCTTTTAAATCTTCACTTAAAAAAGAAAATTGGGAATTTTTCTTATTTGAAGTGAGGTTTTTGCAGCTTGCTCGAGTCACAGTATTATTTTATAGCAGGAATGTGTACCTACCCATCCAACTGAAATGTTTCCATCCCGTCTGTTGAAAAAAATTGTATAAATGCATGGAATTCATATGAGGCGGTAGAGTTGTATTCTTACAATTCCAGATTCCAATATCATAATTACAAAGCAGGCAGTACACACACATTACCAAAGATAATGGCGACCAGAATTGTATTTTAGGTTTTATCCCAGGCAAACTTCAAATATATAATACATTTAAGGATTTGTCAGTAACCACACGCATAAATGTAATTCCATAAACAAAGTAGTTCACTGAACTGCAAACTTCAGACAAAACTCAAGCCACCAGACACTTTCTTGAGACAAGGTAGGAGATTTAAAAGGTTGGAAGTTAACCAAGGGGCTTCAGTATTGTATTAACAACTAAAGCAGGCATCAGCTCCACCTAATCAGGACTGTTAATTATACTGAAAGGAAGTCATTAAGGTGCCAGGTTCAAAATGTCAAGCCTCAGGGCACTGGCTCCATTTTCAAAACATGAGAATGTGCCATTAATAAGGAAAAAAAAATCAGATAGCTGAGAGAATGCAATACACAATGTTATGTACTTCTGTAAGCTTTGTTACAATTGTTGCATTAGCTCACTGTGCTAGGTTAATACCACTGTCCCAGTAAAATCTATTAAACAGAGAACTGCCTATTGGTCCTTGATAACAAGCAGTTATGCAAAACAGCGCCAAAACAATATCAACAGCAGACTGCCAACCTTCCCATGTTAGGTTGTTCTTTCAGTACAGAGACATCAAGAATGAGTGACACGATTATTGGAAAAGGATTAGGCCATAGATTCTCTATCACCATCCAACTTGATCTTGCCTTGTCTGTACCCTGTGTTTATCTTGGGAGCTGGGCATTGCTAGAAAGGCAGCATTTACTGCCCATTCCTAATAAACCTTGAAAAGATGGTGACAAGTCACCTTCGTCAACAGCTGTAGTCCAAACAAAGTGGTTGGTTATGGTATAACCAAGTGGATTGCGGGACCATCTTAGAAGGCATTTAAGGTCAACCACTTAGGCCCGGAATAACATGCAGGCCAGACCAATTAAGGATGGCAGTTTTGTTCCCCTAAATGATATTAGAGACCAGCAGTGATGGACTGGGTAAAAATTAGCCTGTTAATGTTGTTGAAAGAAGGTTTTGCATGATTTAGCATCATAAATAACCCATACAAATCAGAGTGAATAAAAAAATGAAAACAAGCAGTGGATAGATGATTATATCTATAGTTTTATTTATTCCTTTTCATAAAAAATGGCCTACTGACCTTTGATTACACTGGCCCCTCTGGCGTTTGTCAGCACTATCAGATAGGGTTTTATGATAATCCAGTAATTTTTATTGCTCATTACTGCTAATGACTACTTTTGAAAGAAAATTCCATATTATTTACTAACTGTATTTAAGTTCCATAGATGCCATAGTAGGATTTGTATAAACCGGAAACAGTAGAAATACTCAGCAGGTCATGCAGCATCTGTTAAAAGAGAGCGAGTTAGTGTTTCAGGTCTGAGACTCTTATCAGAACTGGGAGGGAGAAGAATGCAAGAAGCCTCTATGTTGGAAAAATAAGATGTAGATTAAGAGATCGCTTTGCAGAGCATTTGCTTTCAGTCTGCAGAAGTAACCGTGACATTCCATTCTCCATCCCACTCTGACCTATCTGTCCATGGTCTCCTGCACTGTTACAATGTGGCCCAATGCTAGCCTGAGGAACAACATCATCCAACTGGGCACAGTGCAGCCTTCTGGGTTTCATTATCAAATCCTCCAACTTGAAATAACTCACTTTGTTTCTGTCTGTTTCAGAACTGGCCTTATCAGTCATCCATTTGTGATTTTGGCTGTCTTTCCCTTTGTTAGGATCTGTTGACCTGCTGGGCATCCCCACAGCCCTGCTGTTAGCTGTACATAATTGTAATTGGTTTCTTATTGTCACATGTACTGAGGTACAGTGAAAGACTGTTTTGCATCCCATCCATACAGATCATTTCACCACATCAGTACATTAGGCAGTACAAGGGAAAAGCAGTAACAATGCAGAAAGAAGCATGATGTGCTTCTAACTGCAAATTAACTCATTTAGTCTTACCCTAAGATAAATATTCCCTCTTATACCAATCTCTCCCCATTCTCATCTACTGAAAACTAACCCTTTGCTCTTTTCTAGTTCTGATGATTTCAGACCTGAAACATTAACCATTTCCCTTCCACAGATGCTACCTCACCTGCTGAGTGTTTCCAGCATTTTCTGTTTTCAGTCCAGATTTCCAGCATCTGTAGCTTTTTGATTTGCATGGCAGGATTTGTACTCTGTCTTCCTGATTTGTAGACCAGTGCTCTGGATTACCAATTGAAAATCAAAAGACTTCAGACAGTGAAGTCTGAAATAAAAACAGAAGATGCTGGAAACACTCAGTTAGTTGGGCAGCATTCTGTGGAGAGAGAAAAACTGAGTTACACTTCTGATAATGACTCTTCATCAGAACTGGAGAAGTGATAAAACTAGCAAGGTTTAACTTGAAGAATGAGATTGGTGGAGAGAACCAAGAGAATGTGGTAAGGTGGAGGTCAGCTGATTACTACTCCAGCAACTTAATTGTTGCAGCATCAATACATTCCACGTATTTGAGCACCTTTGCCACTATATCCTAACAAAGATACTCAGTTTTGAAGCTAGATCAGCTGAAAACTTCAAACAGATTTATGGGAAGAAAGTTTCAAATTTTCACTACTATAGTCTGCTTTGTGTACATTAGCCTTTTGCCCCCGAGCTATAATTTCCAAAGGTTTTGACTCTTGGGTTGCACACTGCCATCAAATGAAAATTTTTTTCTATCTACTTTAATGAATCAAATCATTTCAACACATCATAAATCTCCACAACACAATATCAAACTTGCCCTCATGATTTTATTCCTGTATCATTTTGGTAAATATACGCTGCACACATTGGCATTCTAAGGACAGACACTTAGAGGTGACGTGTCTAGAACTGAATGCTGTTTTCCCAAATATAGTCTGACCAGAACTTTATATGCCTCAAGCATAATTCTGCCCTTCTTAGTCCAACTTACGTGAGGTAAAGGCTAACAATTCATTTGTCTTTTTAACCATTTTTGTATTTGTCTCTTAGCTTTAACTGATTTCTGTGAACTTGTAAATTTCTCAGATTCTTTCCAGTTCCTAGCTTTTTATAATTCAGACAATGTCCTAATTCATTTTGTCTAGCTTTGAGACTTTGGACTTAGATTCAACACCTTCAGCCATTTTTTAACCATTAACCTATCAGTGTTCCTTTGCAACTGTCTGTCCCATTCTACATTACTTGGTCTACCACCCAAAAAAAAAATCAGTGAATTCTATCTTCCACATCATTAATAAATATATAAAAAGGGAAATCCCCGTTCAGATCACTGCAGGCCAATATTAATCTCAGTCACCAGATTATATAGACACTCATTATACCTCCTGTCCTTTACTTCCTAGGGAATGTTATAAAAAGTCACCTGCAATTCCACTCTTGTTACTATACGTATGCACAAGTGGAAGTTTCCAAATGCATTCTGGAACTTCATAATTAACATCCATACTCTCTTAAAGTATTTTATTAGCAACTTCAAAATACACAACATGATTAGTTGTACAGGTCCTCCCAGCTTACTAACGCCCAACTTATGACTTACATAGAGAGAACCAAAATATGATTTATCCTTTAAATCAAATTTGAATCTGCTTAGTTTTGATTTGTTTGGTTCATCACTTTACAGGTTTCAGTAACTGGTTTTAAAGGTCTATAATTATTAGCTTTTTCTTTTCCATCCTTTTGAAAAGTACATGTACTTGACAACTTTTCATCCTAAATGAAGAAAATTCCAAGACCAAGAGTCTTTCCAAGATCATTAACTAAAGCATTTACTGTTTTCCCTTTATCTGCTCTACATATAAAATATGTAATTTGCTTAATCTCACTTCTAATTCACTTATTCAATATCTCATTTGAAGTCGGTACTATTTTATCAAGTTTTTTTTCCACCAAGGGCATCTAAATCAGTTCCCTCGAGCAACATACTGCCAGGAATATCAAAATCATGTAAATGCATCAGTTATGGATATTTTGCAGCAGTTACAAGGGAAATGTTAAAAGATTGTGGCTTAAATCAAAAGTGGAGAAGTGATAAAAGATGAGGACAAATATGACTGAAGGCACCAAATACTACTAGTCCATACATATTTTAGACTAGCAAAACGTGGTTCTCACTTGCAATTTCTACAGACTAGGAGCTCATTATGGGCCACTATTGTCAGCAAAGTGGTTGATACAACATTTGAAGCAATGGAAGACTTTGGCATTATGTAGCCCTGGAACCTTTGACAAGGCCTAAAGAAAAACAATGGTAAAACTCTGAAAGTAGAATGAGGAACCTGCAGGTTACATCACAACATTGGCTACAGAAGAAACTGGTGAGAAGGTGAGCTTGGTGTACTGGACAAAGTGGAGAAAGGATAATGGTAACCAATAATCAATTGAGATTTTTCACAATACACTATGTGTAATATTGTGCAGATTCTTATAAATATTTTTGCTCACCTTTTTCATAGTCTCATTGCAATCAGAATGCATTCTTTTACCAAGTTGCTTCTCTTCAATAAGCTCATCCTCCACAGCAAATAACACACCTTGTCTGACATTTTGAGGTCTAGATGCCATAATCACTTGCAATCCTAGGTTGGAAACAGATGAGAACATTTAATTTCTGCTCATCCTTTTAACTAATCTTCGAAAAAGTCAACATAATGAACAATTGTTTCTTGTGCACAAATCAACTCTCCTCAATTTGCTTCTTGCGTGGTTCTTGGTTCTGAGGTATTCAACTTTTTTCAAATGGCATAAAACTGCTCTGAATTGGCCATTTTGGCCAGCAGACTCCAAATCATATGATTAGTGGCTGGACTTAATATTATGACTCGTCAGAAGTGCCTCTTGCTTGTAAACTCAACCTTGCCTTAAGGTGTTTTAAGTGTCACAGAAAAAAAAGCCAGCTTTAGCTTCAGCCAGTGAGCAAAGATAGATCAGCAAGCACAGAGTAATAAACATGAATAAGATTTTCTGTCAATAGATGCAGTTTGTAAAAATTGGACCAAGGATTTGCAGCAAGGAGATTTGAGAAGTTGAGGCACAATACTCTGAAGGAATGGATAGCTATACATTCAGGGATAAATTGGATGCTGGTGATACCTAACCAAACATATTTAATAAAATTCTTTCATTACCCATGCTGCCGGACTCAGCATCTCAAATTTCTCCTCAGTACATACAGCTTGCAGATGACATACTCTGCTGCTCCCAGATTCATACAAGCTTGTCCCAGTCCAGACATCTCGCAACACAAATACCAGGAAACCAGTTATGCGAACTAGCTTCCAGTCCGTTCTTACATGAAGCTCATATGCCCCACTCTCTTCAGTTGTAACTACCCCTTAACTTCAGAATGAATATTTAAAATATTTTAAAATGATAAACAAACCTGTAAATTGTTCCAAAATATGCACCATAAACACGGATTCTAATGAATAATGTGCTGTCCCTCAATTCAATAACATCAGATACATCACACATTAAAAACATCAGCTGGGGGTTTCTCACTAATTAACCTCATTTAATTCTTGGGAAAATACTGGTGGAACTTCAGAGATCACTACCTATTCATCTCTTCCCTTCGATTACTGTTTCCAGGAAGTGTGGGAGATGGTAAAGGATGATTGTGAAGGAAATACTAGTAATTTACAAAAGAATGGAAATAATTTGAAGATCCCATATTGAAACAAAATCGAAATATTCAGTCATCTTAAACCAATCTTAAATTTCTTTTTTACATACAAGAATACTTGAAAATTGTATAAATTTTAAAGACAAGTTCAATTAAAAGAAATATTCCAAACAATTCTAATCATTAAAGAGGCAAGAAATATTACAGTTATAAATGTTTAAAACCATAAATAGCGCATCTCATCACGTATTTTCTCACAACACAGATGCAAATTTTTCAGCCCACTGAGTTTTTGCTCAGAACGACCTCATCACCTAATTTATCACCTAGTAACCCATTCTCTTTTACATGCCTATCAACGGTGGTGGGGCTTACGATTCATTGTTGTAATTGCCTGCTTAATGGGAATACTGCATATAAAGATGGAATGGCAACTGTAGAAAATCAGTGAAATAACTAACATATTTACGAGAGATCAACTAAGAGTGGGAGAGAAAGAGACAGAATAAACGGTGTTGAATAATGTCAGCTCAGCTAAATTAATACTATATTTGTCCCCAAGCTGAAGATTCCAATCCTATTCAACTTTTACACACCTACACTGGCACTGTGGTACTGTATGACAAGATGCTCTTGGTTCGATATAAAAGATCTTAGACCACTATTTTGAAGAAAACAAGTTATTCCCCCATAGATTTTACCAGTATTTACCCTTCAAACCAAGATATTTGGACATTATAACTTTGCTGTGTTCTAATTGTTTCCTACAAAAACCGCAACTACTTAATTGCAGTTGGGCTCTTTGGGACATCTTCAAAATGTAAAATGTGCAAATAAATGCTAGTTATTTCTCTTTTAATTGCCATGGGAAATGACAGATCTTCTAAAACTTAAGCTGATAAGACAGTAATCCCTCATTGCTACATGAAGCATCAAATGTAATCAGAACTCTGTAATGGGACTTGAACCCATAAAATTCTGAAACTTTTATTGACTTTTGAATAGCTGACAATTGAACTTGTTTATGAAGATTGAACAATCTGTAATGCAAATTTAGAATATACAGTTACACTTCCTTTTTCACCTAGTTTAAATTTCAGTGCAACATTTCAGTAAACAAGTGAATCAAACACAAAATTAGTTAAATATTTAGAAAACCCAAACACAAAATTAGGTTCAAGTTGATTTGTCTCCAGTTGAAATCAATATTCCACACATACATGGCAATGTGAACTTAAAAAGAGGATTCCAAATCAACAGAATGATTGCCCATCACGCTGCGGATCAGACTAGTGAAATTAAAAGGTGCTGATTTGAAAATGCAGCTGGACACCCAAATACTGCTGCAGGCAGCACTTTCTGAAAATTACAGGAGCTATGCACACAGTCACAAGCTCTGCTCCCTCAGACTATTTTTTTAAAATAAAATTGAGATAGTCTTTTTCATGTTATAAGATTTCCACAGTGCCTTTTCAATAAGATGTGTAGCAGGAAATCTGAACTCTTTTATCCTGCTGACATTTGCAAGCTTTCATAGGATTGGCACTTCACTCCAGTGTTACAATGCTGTTATTAGCAATGTAAAAACAGCAGCATTATTGGAAGGAGGTTCTCTTTTAAAAAAATGTCAAACATCCTTCAATTCCTTATTTTACAGAGAAATTAGGAAGTATAAGATGTGAAAAATAATTAAAAGCTACTGTAAGCACATTACCAGAGATTAAAGAGGGAAAAAATGTTACAAGCAACATACCACTGAAGATGGAGTTAAAATTATAATTGTTTTCCATTTTATTTCTCTATTAACCAAGCATTTATGTCTGTTGCTTCTAATCTTTTATTTCAAATAAAAACAGAAACTGCTGTAAACACTCAGCATGTCTGGAAACATCAGTGGAAAGAGAAACAGTTAACATTTCAGGTCCAGAACCCTTCATCAGAACAGTTTCTCTTTCCACAGATGCTGCCAATCTTGCCGAGTGTTTCCAGAATTTTCTATTTCTAATTTCCAGCATCTGCAGTTTCTTGATTTTCATCAACAACTCCAATACACTACTAGCCAACCTTCCATTTGCTATCCTTTGTAAACTTGAGGAGTACAGAATGCCGCTGTAACAGAACTTTTACCATCATGTTTTTACCTAACACTCTAGCAAGATTTAAAAGGGACGTGAGAAGGCAACTTCTTCACGCAGAGGTTGGTGCATATGTGGAATGAGCTGCCAGAGGAAGTGGTTGAGGTGGGTACAATAACAACATTTAGAAGACGTTTGGATAAGTACATGGATAAGAGAGATTTAGAGGGATCTGGGCCAAACGGGACTAGCTTGGTGGGAACTATAGTCAGCATGAATGAGTTGCCCCGAAAGGCCTGTTTCCATGCTGTATTACTCTATGATTGCTTAACTGGGAAGTGGTGGTGGTCAGCAATGCCTCAATGTTCAGCTTCTCATTCTCGTTTTCAAACCTCACAACTGCTTTGCCTTTCTCTGGAATCTCCTTCAGCCCTAAACACCAAGATATCCATGCCTCCTCCAACTCTGATCTAGTTTCAGGGCCTCCACTACTGGTGCCTACACCTTCACCACCAAGGACCTCTCAGAAATTTTTATTTTTTAAAAATCTCTCCATCTACAAAACTCTTTTTCTTCATGTTTGGACTTCAAGGGAAATCAAAGTGCAAGGAGACCAGGGAGTAAAATGGGATTGAACCCAAAGATCTGATCAGCCACACTTATTGAACAAAATACTGTGAATGAATGGCCATATACTCCACTTTGGCAATTCTCCTGTGAAGTGCCTTTAGTTGTCATCTTACAGTAAAAAGGTGCCACAACAAGGTGGTGTTGATATACAGGAAATGATCTTTGAAGCCTGCTCCTACCCTCGCCAAACAAAGCCGTTTACCTGTGGAGAAAACTCAAGGATGAAGTTAACTTTTACATTATGTTCAACTGAATTTATTTAATGGAGATAGTTGAGCATTCAGATGGTGGCAGAGCACTGCACATTTCAAGCAAATGATACCATTGGAACCAACAATAGAAAACTCCCACTATGCTGAAAAATATCAACATTCATCTCACTTGAGTTTTTGGAATTACATTGCATACTAACTGAACTTACTTTGCTTTTATTATTAAAGGTGTTTTAAATAGAATGTGTGATCTTTAAAAAATATTCTCCTTTCACAGGGACTTTTGTAACAGTGGTAAGATAACATTATTAAATCCTAAATAGATATAGAACATAAAATAGTGCAGTTCTGGACAGGCCATTCAGCCCACGACGCTGTGCCGATCTTAATGTCAATTTATACTAAATGTCCTCCTGTAGAGTATCATCCATATCCCTCCATTCCTTTCATATTCACGTAGCCATCTAAAACCCTCAAACTCCACGCTTCCAATACTACCCCTGGTAACCCATTCCAGGCACCTACCACTCTCTGCATAAAGAACTTGCCTCTCACGTCACCTTTATACTCCACCCCCACCCCAACCTTAGAAGCACGTCCTCTGGTGTTTGACATTTCTGCCCTATTTATGCCTCTCAATTTAAAAAACCTCTATCATGTCTCCCCTTCAGCCCCCAATGCTCTAAGGAGAACAACCCAAGTTTGTCCAATCTTTCCTCGTAGCTCATACCCTCTAATCCAGGCAGCACCCTGGTAAACCTCTTCTGCACTCTCTCCACATCCTTCCTATAATGGGGCAACCTGAACTGCACACAATACTCCAAGTGTGGTCTTACTAAATTTTTATATAGCTGCAGAGTGACTTCCTTACTCTTATACTCAACGACCCTACCAATGAAGGCAAGTATTCCATACACCTTCTTTGCCACCTCATCCACTTTCAGTGAACGGCAGACCTGGATCCCAAGATCCCTCTCTACCTCAATACTGTTAAAGGGCCTATCATTAACTGTATAGTTTCTCCTTTCATTTGACCTCCCAAAGTGGAACACCTCATACTTGCCTGGATTAAACTCCATCTGCCACTTCTCTGCCCATATTTGTAACTGATCTATATTCCGCTGTATTCTTTGATAGTCCTTTACACTGCCCACAATTCCAGCAATCTTTGTCATCCACAAACTTGCTAATCCACCCATCTACATTTTCAGAATCAGGTTTACTATCACCGACTTGTATGTCATGAAATTTGTTGTTTTGTGGCAGTATAGTGCAAAGACAAAATTACTATAAATTACAAAATAAATAACTTGTGCAAAAAAAAAATGAAATAGTGTTCATGGACCATTCAGAAATCTGATGGCAGAGGGGAAGAAGCTGTTCCTGAATCGTTGAGTGTGGGTCTTCAGGCTCCTGTACCTCCTGTAGTTATGAGAAAAGGGCATGTCCCAGCTGGTGTCGGTCCTTAGTGATGGATGACGTTTTGAGGCACTGCCTCTTGAATTTGTCCTCAATGGCAGAGAGGGTTATGCCCGTGATTTTCATCCAAACAACAGAGATCCCAGCACCAATCCTTGTGGAACACCACTGGTCACGGACCTCCAGTCAGAAAAACAGCCTTCCACCCCTATTCTCCATCTTCTATGGGCAAGCCAGTTCCGAATCCAAACTTGCAATTCATCCTGAATCCAATGCATCTTTATTTTCTGAATCAACCTACCACAAGGGACCCTATCAAATGCCTCACTAAAGTTCATGTAGATAATGCCCACTGCCTTACCCTCATCACTTACCTTTGTCACCTCCTCAAAAAATTTAATCAAGTTTGTAAGACATGACCTGCCATGGACAAAGCCCAGCTGACTGTCCCTAAGCAGGCCATGCCCTTCCAACTGGGCATAAATCCTATCCCTCTGTATCCTCACCAATAGCTTCCCTACCACTGATGTGAGGCTCACTGGCCTAGAATTACATGGATTATCCCTATTTCCCTTTTTGAACAAAGGTACAACATTTGCTACTCTCCAGTCCTCCAGGACCTCGCCTGTTGCTAACGAAGACACAAAGATCACTTGCCTCTTTCAGTATTCTGGGATATATGTCATCAAGTCCTGGGAACATATCCACCTTAATGCTTTTCAGAAGACCCAACACTACCTCCTTAATCTCAACATGTCCCAGCATATTAGCATGTCCCACTCTGTTTTCACTATCCTCCAATTCCTTCTCCTCGGTGAGTACCGACACAAAGTACTCATTTAGTACCTCAGCCACTTGCTCCGACTCCAAGCACAAAGTCTCTCGTATCCTTCAGTGGACCTACCCTCTTGATTATCCTCTTTTTCTTAAGTATAAAATGCCTTGGGTTGTCCTTGACCTTGCTTTCTGGCCTCCCTAATCGCCTGCTTGAGCACTTTCCTGCTATCTGTATATTCCACAAGGGCCCAGTCTGATTTGAGCTTCCTAAACCTTGTGTATGCTTCCTTTTCCTTCCTGACTAAACTTAAGACCTCTCAGGTCATCCAAGGTTCCCTTACTTTACCATCCTCATCCTTACTGGAACATGCCAATTCTGAGCTCTGCTCACTGGTCTTTAAACAACTCCCACAGGGCAGACGTGGACTTATCTGACAGCAGCTGCTCCCGATCAATACCCCTTAGCCCATCTTATTCTGTCATAATATGCCCTCCCCCAATTTAGTACTTTCCCACAATATCTAATTTTATCCTTACTCATAACTATCTTAAAACATTATGAATTGTGGTCACTATTCCCAAAATGTTCACCCACTATCAGATCTGTCACCTGGCCTGGCTCACTTTACAAAACTAGGTCTAATATGTTCTCTCCTCTAACTCTCCACATAGTGTTTCAAGAACCCCTCTTGGATGGACTGAAAAAATCTGTCAACATACCTGCTCCTCCACCTCTCGGTGGCTATTGGGGGGGGGGGGGGGGGGGTATAGTATAATGCCATCAGCATAATTGCACCTATCCTATTTCTGAACGCCACCCAAATTGCCTCTGTGAATGAGCCCTCCAGTATGTCCTCTTGGAGTACTGCTGTGACGTTTTCCCTTATCTGCAGTGCAACCCCTCCACCTCTTTTACCTCCCTATCACATCTAAAACAATAAAACCCAGGAACATTGAGCTACCAGTCCTGTCTCTCATACAACCAGATCTCTGTAATGGCAACATCATCACAATTCTAGATACTGATCCAGGCTCTAAGTTCATTCTCCTTACCCATAACACTCCTAGGGCTGAAATGTGTTTATTTTAGCCCATCAGTCCAATCATGCTTGTTAGCCTGTCCTTTGCTGTCCTTCCTTTCAGTCTTACTTTCATACCATCTTTCTTGCACTCAACCCTACCACCTGTTGCTCTGCTGCTGTTTGTTTCCATCCCCCTGCCACTCTAGTTTAAACACTGAGTAGCACTAGCATATCTCCCTGTGAGAATATTGGCTTCCCTCCAGTTCAGATGCAAGCTATCTTATCTGTATAGGTCCCACCTACCCTGGAAGGGAGCCCAATGATCCACAGATCTGAAGCCCTCCTTCCTGCACAAGCTCCTTAACCACATATTGAACTGCATTATGTGTCTATTTCTCACCTCAGTAGCACAGGTAGTAATCCTGAGATTACAACCCTGGAAGTCCTGCTTTTCAACTTTCTATCTAGCTCCCTAAAATCATTTTGCAGGACCTCAACCCTGCTCCTGCCTACATCACTGGTACCTATATGGACCACGACCCCCAGCTACTCACACTCCCCTCTCAGAACGTCCTGTACCCGCTGTGAGACATCCTTGACCCCGGTACCAGGGAGGCAACACACCATCCTGGAGTCTTGATTGCTGCCACAGAAATGCCCATCAGCACCCCTTACTGAGCCAGGCATGGTGCTATTGACCCGCTGCTACTACTACTGGCCTCCGAAAGGTCATCCCCCCACCCCCCAACAGTATCCAAAGGGGGTATACCCGTTAGCGGGGGGACGTATTGTAGCATGGTGTGCATTAATGGTCTCCCCTTGTACGAATGGAAGCACAAGTATTGGAATCAGTGCAGTTTAGATTCACAGGATTAGTGCAATGGTTCACTAAATGGATTTCCGGATTAGGTGTTTGTCACATGAAAAGTGGTGAGTGTAGGTCAATTGCACTGAGAGTGAAAAACGGTGGTATGCCATTATGACAAGGTTCTGAGAGAGGTGGACAAGATATCAGCTAGTGAGTCTGGTACTGAGGCAGCAGTTTCAGGGTAAGGGATCAGCTATTTCAATGAGAAATGCAAACTTTCTTTGTACAAAGGGTTATAAACCTTTGGAAATTTCTTCCTCAGAAGGCCGAGGATGTAGAAAAATGAAAAAGACACAGTACTGCCATAATACCGATAGTGGAGAAGGCTCCATGACACTCATGGCCCATTCCTATTTCCCAGTCCTTATGAAATGAATTCGCTATAAATTAATTCACAAATACGAAGCCACTTTCAAATATTCAGTTTGGTTTTGTGAACAGTTTACATACCGTGACTGTTTAGCTTTGCAAACAATGCGTTTTATATCTCAGCAGTTCCAAACAAATCAATGGCTGTCAAATAACAGGACAGCTGCCCGATAACGCACAAAATCGCTGTGACAACTTCATCCTTCCCACAAGTTCCCTCACGGCCACTCCCAGGCAAACAAAATGGATCCAAACGAATGCAGATTTGCCGTTGATGAGGCGGGTCCTTCGGAATCATTGAGATTCATCACCAACTTTCAAATAAAAATTAACAACTTTTCAGGGTATTTTAAGCAGCTGACGCTCGCCAGTTGTGGCTGACAACCGTTTTATGTGGCTACTGAGGATTTATGCAGGTACAAAGGGTTTATAAAGGTCGCCACATAAACTCCGATGGAGATTAACCGTCTCACCGCCACAGCCCAAGGTGTCCGGTCGGGCCCGCCACCGGGAACACGGCCACTCACCCTAACATTTTACAGCATTTCACCGGGGTCTGCCAGTGGCCAGAAACCGTGCCAGACGTCCTCCAGACACCCCCCGCTCGCCGCTGATCCGACCCTCGCCGATGGGCGTCAGTCACCGCCGGCCTGTCGCTGCGCCATTGAAAAGAACCCGGAGCATCACGGGATCGCCGTGCTCCTCCAGCCGGGAGGACCAAGGCCCCCGGCGCGACCGGCTGACAGCCGGCAGCGCGCATGCCCAGAGGTACAGCCTGTCCGTCAAACCACAGCACTGTCAGCAACCCGTCTGTTCAGAGAATTGTCGAACCGCGCACATTATGCATCGCCTTTTTAGGCCCCTATTTGCAGAAACAAATCAACTCCACGTTGGTCAGGGGCGTCTCTGTAAAACCTGCAGTCATAGCTGTAGGTCTGAATTTTCTACTGTCGGAGTTTTGAAATTCTGAGATATCCTATAACTGAAATTGTGAGGACAGATTGCCTACAAAAGATTCCCTTGGATATTAAAAATGGAAGGGTTCATTTTGTTGAGAGAGTTGGTTGTTGACCTATGGTAAGGGAAGGGGGGGGGGGGGGAGTCTACCCAACCCTGTCCTCGTCAACAGAGCTGCTGTGGAGATGGTCGGCAACTTCAAGCTCTTTGGCATCCATATCACCAGCAACCTCACCTGATCCCTCCATAATGATGTGGTGATCAAGTGAGTGCATGAGCATATTCACCTTCTTAGACAGATTCAGCATGTCTGCGAGGATTCTCTCCAGATGCGCTGTAGGAAGTGTCCTGATGGGTGCATCTCAGACTGGTCACGGTAACTGCTCGGCTCTGGTCTGATAGAACCGGCAGAGAGTGGTAAACACTGCCCAGTCCATCATAGGCTTGTCGCTTCCTTCCATCCAGTCCATCTTCACGGTGCGTTGCTTCAGGAAGGCTGGTAGTGTCGTCAAGGGTGCCTGACACCCAGGCCGTTGCCTTTTCTCTCTTCTACCTTCTGGGAGAAGATACAGGAGCTTAAAAGCCCAGACATCCAGACTTAAGAACAGCTTCTTCCCCACCGCTATCAGACTTCTGAACCAATCACTCATTTCCCAGTGGTGCTGCCACATTATCATACTCTTAACTCTACTTCTCTCGCTTATTCCACTTTAGTATTTTGTTTGCACCACTTCAGATTGCATGACAAACCTTGCACCATTCTGCTGTTTTCCGTGCGTTGTATTTATCGTCGTATTTATTATTACCATGTATATGGTGAGCTTAATGTGAACAAGGAATTTCATTGCACCCTGGTGTAGATGACAATAAACTAATCTCATCGAATATAATTTAATCTTTCAAGGGATGCAGGAGACACTGGCAAGTGCAGCATTACAGCCTTTTCCTAACAGCCTTTCAGAATATGCTTTGTGAGTCAACTGCTTGAACCACTCCACTGGTGAAAGTACTCCATGGGGCAGTTAGAAAGTTCCAGAATGTTGGTTCAGTGATGACGAAAGTGCTTTTTGATGGTATGTGATACGAGAGATACAGGTACATGCAGTGGAATAGAGGGACAGCAACTACTGAGCTGCTACCTCCCAGCTCCAGCAATCCAGGTTCAACCCTAGCTTCTGGTGCTGTCTGTGTGGAGTTTGCAAGTTCCCCCTGCAACCATATTGGCTTTCCTCTGGATGCAAGAGTTTCCTCCCACAATCCCAAAGGTGTGCAGGTTGGTAGATTAATTGGCTGCTGTAAATTGCCCTTGGTGTGCAGATGAGCGGGAGAATCTTGTGGGGGTGGGGAGTTGATGGAAATGTTGGGAGGATAAAATGGGTTAGGATAGGATCAGAGTAAAAATGGGTGCTTGATGGTCACTGCAGACTCAATGTTCAGTAGGGCCAGTTTCCATGCTGTAGCCTTCTATGACTATTAGATGGTGCTTTTGCCATGCACATTTTTTGGTGGTAGATGTCACAGGTAGTGTAGAAGAAGCATCTGCATGATGCTACATGGCACCCTGAGATAAGACAGACAACCACCATAGGGCGCCAATGGAAGTGAATGTTTACAGTGATGGGCAGCGTGCCCATAAAACAGGCAATGTTTATTTTGAACTGTGCTGAGCATCTCGAATATTGTTGAGGCTTCACTAACCAAGGCAAATAAAATAAAATTCATTACATTCCTAACTTACCTTTAGATGGATAATTTATAATGGCAAATAAGGAAATGGCAGAGGAATTAAACTATTATTTTATGCTTGTCTTCGCTGAAGAAGTACTAAAAAAAAACTGCTGGAAAACTGGAGAATCAAAGGTCTCAGAACAATGAGGAACTGAAGGAAATTACTGTTAGCACAAAAATAGTACCAGAGATGATAGACCCTAAGGCCCTGATAAACCACATCCCAGAGTTTTGAAAGTGGTGGCTATAGGATTAATGGTTGCATTGGTTATCATCCCCGAAATTTCTGTAGATTACAGAATGATTCCTGATGGTTTGGTGGTAAGAAAATGTGAAGGACTGCGACACTGCGAAAGGATGGGCAGGACAGACTAACAATTTCTGGGAATTAATATTGCAGGAGCTGTAGGTGCCTTCGATTCGGCCTCATACTTTGGCTGCTCTGTTAATGTTCCTAGTGAACATGGATGTCATTTTGAGTTGCCACGTTATTGGGAGAACACAGCAGAACATGATGATCGGACAACCTTCATGGCTTCTAGTTTTACCCTCCAGATTGCATCCAGAGCATTTCCAGCAACGATTTCTCTACCCTGCCAGCACTGTTTCCTTTAAGGACCCTCAGGGATATCTGAGGTTCACCATCCCCATCTACATGACATTGTCCATAGATGTACGATCAGCTTTGGCAAATAAAGTAACTCACCATTTGATCCTCCCACCGCCTCACTGTCACATTATTGTAATCATCATCAGCATCAAAGTCACATCATTGGAGGCCTCAATTTCTGCCATTGCCTCTGCTTTTCTAACGCAGGTTATCTGACTAGCGACCAACCCTCCCATGCAACCGTGGAACTTCAGCCCTCATGGGAGATGACCTCTCAAGTAAAACCAATTTGAGAATAAAATACTACTCAAAGTGGGACAAGGTTGCACTGCCCTCAGATTTGGCATCCTTGTTTTATTTTAAAACACATCCAGTTTTCTTGAAAACCACAAATGTCTGCTTTTATTGAAGCCTGCCCTGGAATCAGTGGTGCTCATATTATCAATAGATAGGCAGAATTGAGATGCATCTTTGCAAATAGGTTTCACCGGATACAAAGATAAACCCCAGTGCAGGCAGATTTTGAAGCCGAGGGTCATTTGGATATTTTTGACAGGTCCTGACCTCAACCAGATTTTATTTATATGGCAACTTTCCTACATTCAGGATGCCTCTAAGCACAGTTCAGTCAATGAAATACTTTCGAATTACTGAGGTGTGGAAAACAGCAGCTAATTTACACACTTCAGCAATGAAACAAAGTGATGAGATATTCTATATTAATTGTTGAACGAAGGATAAAGAATGACCAGAACACAGAGAACTCACCTGATCTCCTTTATAATAGCACTGTAGCAGCTGCTACCGTGATGCGAAAGTAAAGATGTGAGCCTGTGAACTGTTGAACAAGACTGATTTATTTTCGCACCTTCCGCAGGCCTTTTAAGGAGTGTGCTTCCCGCCCTCCAAACTTGGAAATGACGTACGCGCTACGTCATCAACTTTTCACACGCGCGGGTTCTCCCCCGTCGCTCGGGGAAGACGAAGGCCCAGCACAATCTTGGGCCTCGCTGCTCTGACGATGTGCGCCCCGACCGCTGAGCCGGTTCGCTTGCTCGGATGGTGAGTCGCTACACAACCCCCCCCCCCAGAACCGGCGATACAGTCTCCAAAGTTCACGGGTTGCGCTAGCCGTTGCTTGGGTGGTCGGCCTCTGTGTCGCGGTGTCAGGACCTCGACCGGTTGTTGTAGGTCCAAATGGGCCGGTTTGAGGCGGTCCGTCGTGAAGACTTCTTCCATGCCCCCAATGTCCAAAATAAAGGTGGACCCATTATCTCTGACGACCCGGAATGGCCCATCGTATGGTCGTTGCAACGGTGCCCGTGGTGTGCCCCTGTGAACGAAAACGAACTTACAGTCTTGGAGTTCCTTGGGCACACATGATGGGGACTGACCATGTCGCGAAGTGGGAATCGGTACCAGGCTGCCGAGCCTCTCGCTCAGTCTTCCCAGGACCGCCGCAGGTTGTTCCTCTGGCCCCCTAAGGGCGGGTATGAACTCCCCTGGGATGACCAGGGGCGCACCGTACACAAGTTCAGCTGACGAAGCATGGAGATCCTCCTTGGGGGCAGTGCGTATGCCGAGCAGGACCCAAGGCAGTTCGTCGACCCAGTTAGGACCTGTGAGGCGGGCCATCAGGGCTGATTTCAGCTGGCGGTGGAAACGCTCTACCAACCCGTTTGACTGAGGGTGGTAGGCTGTGGTGGTGTGCAGCTGCGTTCCTAGCATGTTCGCTAATGCAGACCATAGGCTGGAGGTAAATTGAGTGCCTCTGTCCGAAGTGATGTGGGCCGAAACACCAAAACGCGAGACCCAAGTTGTGAGCAGCACCTAGGCGCAGGAATTGGTTGTGATGAGGGGGGGGGTTGCCTCTGGCCACCTCATGAAGCGGTCCACGATGGTAAGGAGGTACCACGCCCCTCTTGAAACAGGCAGGGGACCGACAAGGTCAATGTGAATGTGGTTGAACCTTCTACGGGTAGGCTTGAAATGCTGTGGTGGGACCTTGGTGTGCCGTTGGATTTTTGATGTCTGGCAGTGCGGACAAATCTTGGCCCACTCACTGACCTGCTTGCGCAGGCCGTGCCAAACGAACCCGCTGGCGACTAGTCAGACAGTCGATCTGATGGACGGGTGCGCCAACCTGTGTACCGAGTCGAAAACACGTTTCCGCCAGGCTGCAGGGACTATCGGGTGGGGCTGACCTGTTGCTATGTCGCACAGGAGGGTCCATTGATCTGGGCTAACTACGAAATCTTGGAGCTGCAGGCCTGAAACTGTGGTTCTGTAGCTGGGCAGCTTGTCGTTGGCTTGCTGTGCGTCAGCCAGGGCCGCGTAGTCTACACCCAGGGACAGGCTGTGGATGGTCGGTCTGGAGAGCGCGTCAGCAATGACATTGTCCTTTCCAGAGACATGTTGGATATCTGTTGTGAACTCGGAAATGTAGGACAAATGTCGCTGCTGGCAGGCTGACCAGGGATCGGAGACCTTAGAGAAGGCAAAAGACAATGGCTTGTGATCAGTGAAAGCGGTGAAAGGTCTGCCTTCTAAAAAGTACCGAAAATGTCTGATCTCCAGGTACAGTGCTAGTAGTTCTCGATCAAAGGCGCTGTATTTCAGTTCGGGTGGTCTAAGGTGCCTGCTGAAAAACACCAAGGGTTGCCAACGGCCTTCGATTAGTTGTTCTAGTACCCCGCCGACCGCAGTGCTGGATGCGTCCACCGTGAGGGCAGTTGGCACGTCTGTCCTGGGGTATACCAGCATCGTAGTGTCTGCTAGGGCTTGTTTGGCCTTAACGAAGGCAGCCGCGGCCTCGTCGGTCCAGGCGATGTCTTTGCCCTTGCCAGCCATCAGCGAGAACAAAGGGCGCATGATATGGGCTGCTGCAGGGATGAAACGATGGTAAAAGTTGACCATGCCAATGAACTCCTGCAGGCCTTTGACTGTGTTGGGACGGGCAAAATGGCAGATAGCGTCTACCTTGGCGGGTAGAGGTGCTGCTCCCTCGCTGGTGATTCTGTGGCCGAGAAAGTCGATAGAGTCGAGGCCAAATTGGCACTTGGCTGGGTTGATAGTGAGGCTGAAATCACTGAGGCAGGAGTACAGTTGGTGGAGGTGGGAAAGGTGTTCTTGGCCATTACGGCTGGCGATCAGAATGTCATCTAAGTAAATGAACACCAAGTCCAGGTCGCAGCCTACTGTGTCCATCAGCCGCTGGAAGGTCTGCGCAGCGTTCTTAAGGCCAAACGGCATCCGAAGGAATTCGAAGAGGCCGAACAGAGTGATGATCACAGTTTTGGGGACGGCATCAGGGCGGACTGGGATTTGGTGGTATCCCCGGACGAAGTCCACCTTGGAGAAGATGAGGCCCCCATGTAGATTTGCCGCGAGGTCCTGGATATGAGGGATGGGGTAGCGGTCTGGGGTGGTGGCGTCGTTTAGCCTGCAGTAGTCGCCACGGGGCTTTCACCCGCCAGTGGCTTTGGGGACCATGTGCAGGGGGGAGGCCCAGGGGCTGTCTGACCTGCGAACGATCCCCAGCTCCTCCATGCGGCGGAAGTCCTCCTTTGCCAGGCGGAGCTTGTCAGGAGGGAGTCATTGTGCTCGAGCATGAGGGGGTGGCCCTGTTGTGGTGATGTGGTGCTGCACCCCGTGTTTGGGCATCGAATTCGTGAACTGAGGTGCCAGGACCGCTGGGAACTCGGCTAGGAGCTTGGTGAACTCGTTGCCAGACAGGGAAACGGAGTCCAGGCGTGGGGCTGGTAGGCTGGCTTCTCCCAGAGAGTAAGTCTGGAAAGTTCTGGAGTGCACTAGCCGTTTCCCTCGTAGGTCAACTAACAGGTTGTGGGCCTGGAGGAAGTCGGCTCCCAAGAGTGGCCGGGTGACGGCGGCAAGGGTAAAGTTCCAGTTAAGACGGCTGTCGTCGAATTGTAATTGGATTGTACGGGTACCGAAGGTTCATATCGTCGTGCCGTTTGCGGCTTTGAGGGCGGGTCCCTGTTGCCTGTTGCGAGTGTCGCGGCCGGTTGGGGGCAAAACACTGACCTCTGCTCCCGTATCGATGAGGAAATGACGGCCGAACTGCTTGTCCCAAACGAATAGGAGGCTGTGTTGGTGGCCAGCCGCTGTAGCCATCAGCGGCGGCTAGCCCTGGCGATTCCCTGAAACTTGCAGGGTGGGCGGCATCGACGGGCCTCCACGCCCCACCTCTGATGGTAGAAACACAGCTGGTCATCAGTGTCATTGTATGTGTTTCTGGGATGTGGTCGCTCGGCTGCTGGGACTGGTTTAGGTAGGCGTTGGGCACGCGGTCTGGCGATTTCGCCGACGAACGAACCGCTCTCGCGTTTGGCCTTCCACAGGATATCTGCCTGGGCAGCTACCTCACGTGGGTTGCTGAAGTTGGCGTCGGCCAGCAACAGGTGAATGTCGTCGGGCAGCTGCTCGAGGAAGGCCTGCTCGAACATCAGGCAGGGCTTCTGTCCCTCAGCCAAAGCCAGCATCTCGTTCATCAGGGTCGATGGAGATCTGTCCCCCAGGCCGTCGAGGTGAAGCAGGCGGGTGGCGCGCTCGCGACGGGAGAGGCCGAAGGTACGAAGGAGAAGGGCCTTGAAAGCTGGGTACTTATCTTCCTCCAGAGGAGATTGGATGAAGTCTCCGACCTGGGCGGCTGTTTCCTGGTCCAGAGAGCTGACCATGTGGTAGTACCATGTGGAGTCGGAGGTGATCTGCCGCAGCTGAAACTGGGCTTCGGCCTGGTCGAACCACACGCAGGGCCGAAGCATCCACAAGGTGGGCAGCTTGAGTGCCACTGCGTTGGCTGCTGCGTTGTCGGCCATTGTGTGGGTCCAAAATCCGTTTGGATTGTTGGGGTCACCAATGTAGCGGTTGCTACCACGATGCAAAAATAAAGATGTGAGCCTGTGAACTGTTGAACAAGACTGATTTATTTTCGCGCTTTCCGCGGGCCTTTTAAGGAGCATGGTTCCTGCCCTCCAAACTTGGAAATGACGTACGCGCTACGTCATCAACTTTTCGCGTGTGCGGGTTCTCCCCTGTTGCTCGGGGAAGACTAAGGCCCAGCGCCATCTTGGGCCTCGCCGTTGCGACAACGCGTGCCCCGACCGCCGAGCCAGTTCGCTTGCTTGGACGGTGAGTCGCTACAGCACCATGATGAACTCTGTGCCCACCTGAAAAGTCAGAAAAGTCCTTGATTTAGCATTTTATCTCGAAGAGTTCACTTTCAGCAGCATCCCTCAGTCTGGTGTGTCAGCATGTATTGTGTGCTCAGGAATTAAAGCCACAATTATTTAAGTATTTGTCTAAAGTGCTGCCTGCTGAACCACAGCACTGCTTTTAGGTCACTCAGATGGCAAAAGAAACTAAAGAAGATTTCCTGTCTTTTTGTGATGATCCTTCCATACCCAGGTTGCATCTGAGATTATTTGCCCAAGTGTCAAATCTTCAGAATGAGGCTTGAATCTCTTTCTAACTCAGAGTTGAATGCCACAGTGACCTGTTGCACCTTATTATCGGTGGCAGCCGCTGAACAGTGGATTACATGTAATGCAACTTTATTTTGGCCAAACTTCGTGCCTAAGTAACCAGCAACTTTTAATTGCAGCTAAATTCCACGAGGTGGCGATAAGTGACCGCAGAAAAAGCTTGAGACTCTTCTCCCCGCAGCTCAGCAGTCTGCTCCTGAAAAGGTGGACTCCACAAAGCTGCTTTCATTTCTGCAGGATAAACCAGAAACAAAATCTCAGTGCATGCAACTTCCTGTCCCCAAATCCACAGCTCCAAGGGGAAGATCTACACTTAATAAATCAGTGCATTGGAAAAGACCACGCTATTTCAATGTATTTACTTCATGGTGGGAATTTGAGTGAAGCCCTGGGGACAGTGAGCTGGTCAGGTGAGATGTGCAAGTTTAATGTTCCTGGCCTTGGAATGGCTAAAATGTACATTTGTGGTTCTGGTTCTCCAGACAGTGCCAGTCTGGTGATGTGTTCAGCAGAGCTCGTCTCCTCAGAGAGAGAGAGAGAATGTTACAGAGTAGCAGGAAATACGGAGAGAGAGAGAGAGAGAGAGAAAGAAAGAGACAGTATGGGACTGATGGGATTACTCTGTTGGGAGCTAGCATTGACTAAATAGACCAAATGGCTTCCTGCCTTGTTGTAAGAACCACCTCTACTTTCACAAGCCAGCAAACATGAGGAAAGGTTTCCTTTGTCACAGAAGGTTCACCTTGGGCAGTGATGCAGAGACATGATTGGATGAGCTGCCTGTTTCGTATCTCACACAGCTTTCCTTTCCATTGACCCTAATCTTGATTGTGAAGCTGCTCACTTGAAATAAACACACTGCCTTTTGGAACAGGAATAATTCAATGCTTAAAAGCGTAATGATGAATAAGTATACATGGAATTTTTGTTTTACATCTGAAATGTTCTGTATGTTGCTACAGTGACTTTCATGAAACTGGGATGGTTGCACATTAGGTGATAGATGTAAAATGCACCTTTGCTCATTCTCCTTTGTAAAAATGTAGCTGTTCCTGGGCCTCATTTTGGTTTTTTTTCACATCCAATGCAACAATTCAGCAGAGTGCTCCCTCAGTACTACACATCCGTTCCAGTCTTTGAAGATCAAATTTACATAATGTAAAAGTACTTACTGCCTGGAATAGCCAGGACCCATGAAGACAATTATGTTTGCCAGAAAAGCCCATGTTAGCATTGCATATAATAATACCAGACACCTTTGTTGCTCGAAAAGCCAGAATAAGGTTCAAGATAACAAAGACGTCTGGTGTTATAGAGCCAGAATGAAAGTTCAAACACCCTTTACAAGTAAATGCTGTTCCATCTTTGTGTGCAGCAAGTTTGGGCCACAATTCAGCACCTGGAAAAAGTTGATTTGAATTCTGTTGTTCCAAACATACAGGTTTCCACCAACCAAACAGAGCATTCTTTATGGCTAGATCGAGTGACAGGGGTCATTTTGAAGGTCAAACGCATATTGCGGAGGCCATGCCGAAGGAATGAGACACTACATAATCTTCTGATGACCTAACTACATGAAACAAACAATAGCTCTTAAAGGTGTATTTCACTGCAACAGAATTTTCAATTTACAATTATTTGCACTGGTGTCATCTTCGCTGTTGAGGCAGAAAGCAAGCTAGCAAATGAGGATGATTTCTCTTCTTTATTCAAGTTAAATGGCACAAATGCAGGCAAAAGGGATTAGCGTAGAAAGGCATCCTGGTCAGCATGGACGAGTTGGGCCAAAGGGCCCATTTCCATGCCGTATAACTCTCTGAACCCTATAAACTGACTGTAGTTTATTAGCTGACCTGATCAAAGGTCTGCCAATAAACTACAAGTTAGTAAATCAACAGCTCTGATGGCATTGTATACTGCATCTGCTGAGTTGCGATTAAATCATAGATTTTGAATGACTGCCTGTCACCAACTGGCTGAAACTAAAATGCAAAAACTTTTTCACTGTTAATTTTGCGGTTGGTTTGGCATTGCGGGACATAAGGCTAAAGATAACAGAGGTGTCAGGTGTTGTGAAAAGCAATGGTAACATGGGCCTTTCTGGCACATGTGGTTATCTTCAATGGTCCTGACTACTTCAAACTGCTTTTACAACACACATATTTGATTATCAAAGGGTGGAATTGATGTGTCGTATTGAGGGAGCTCACTGCTGCCTTTTACATGAGGTGCTAAAGCGAGGACATGGCTGCCCATAAAATATCTCGTGGCTTGAGAGGTCTCGAGCTGTTGTCTCAGATATGAATCTCCTTTGATTAGCTACCGCCTGTTCTCCTCAGAACTGTCTGGTCACCTGAACAAGGCGACTGTCCCACTGTAAGCAGCAACACCAATTGCCCCGTCCTGCTTTCTCACCAGCCTTCTTGTGCTGTGGCATCCACCCTCACCAACCTCCTTCCTGTTCTGCTCTCTCGAGCTGTTGGGTTCTGCCAGTCGAGCAATAAGGGCCACCTGTCTCTGCCTTGCCCTCCAGAAGGCCAACTCACTCGCAACCCATGGTCTTCTTGAGGAGACTGCAACTGTTGGGCATTAGACTTACCCATGAGAAGCCCTTATTGAAACTCAACCCTTCCTGCCCATATTTTCCACCTCGTTCCCCATCCAAACTGCTGGGGGGCTGTCCCCTTATCACCGTCCCTTAACTTGCCTCTCCCTACACCTTGGATGCCTCAGCAGCCCCCAAGACCCTCACCTTGTTACACTTCCTATTTCAAATCCTTGTTCTCCGCCATCAGGCGAGCCCCCATGCTTTTCTTTCTTTCCCTTCACTTGCTGATTGAACTGTCATCTAAGTGAACCTTCTGTCTGTGCTCAGGAGTCTCCTCCTCTGCTCTCTCTCTCACCATTCACTTCCCCTTCCAACCCCGTTTCCTTCAGCTGGCATCCCTGGAAAGAGGTTCTTACAAATTCCCCCAACACTCAATCCTTTGGCTGTTTACCACCACCAACTTTTATTGATGCACCACAGAAAGCATCCTATCCGGATGCATCACGGCTTGGAATGACAACTGCTCTGCTCAGGACTGGAAGAAACTGCATCAGGTAGAAGATACAGGAGCCTGAGGGCACGTACCACCAGGCTTAAGGACAGCTTCTACCCCACTGTGATAAGACTATTGAATGGTTCCCTTATACAATGAGATGGACTCTGACCTCACGATCTACTTGTTGTGACCTTGCACCTTATTGCACTGCACTTTCTCTGTAGCTGTGACACTTTACTCTGTACTCTGTTATTGTTTTTACCTTTACTACCTTAATGCACTCTGTACTAACTCAATGTAACTGCACTCTGTAATGAATTGACCTGTACGATTGGTATGCAAGACACGTTTTCCACTGTAACTCAGTACAAGTGACAATAATAAACCAATACCAATACCAATATTCATTTTTACTGCCAAATGTCTGCTCAATTGCAGTGAAACCTCAGCTTTCTCCCACAGCTGGATTTCCCATAGTGTGGCCTTCATCCAGGAGGTGTAGACTTGAGTGGAACTGGCGCACGACAGGGGTTGCTCTCCTTTACCATATCTAGGTGGGCCACATTAGGTGGTTTCAGTCTCATTCTCTTTTTACTAAGGTCACCCAATGCTCGAAGGTTATTCCAGTCAACAAAGATAATCTACCACTGACAGTCTCGATAACCCATCTCTCTTGCCCCGTTCCATCCTCCTTTGCTTGCTTTTGGAGTTCATGGACTTTGCTGCCAGAAAGGTTGAGGTAAGCTGTTCAGCCACTTATGTTGCTTACTTACTACTTTCTTCCTGGCCTCTCCCTGGTTTACATCCCGTTTCCCCTCACATCTTCTGGGACCTCCTCTTATCCAGGTGTCCATCTCCTGGTCCAGTGATTCCACTTCCAATAAACTTCTGACTAACCAACTTCTCTTCCTATGTTTTTTTATATTAAGTCTTCAGAGTCTGGATGTGTCCAGCATGGTCAACATTTGTTGCCTGTTCCTTATGATCTTTGAGAACGTGACGGTGGGTTTTCTGCATTCCTTCCACACTACTGTTGGGGAGGGGGTTTAAGGAGTTAGACCCAGTGACGATGAAGGACCAGTGATATACTTCCAAGTCAGGATGGTGTGTGACTTGGAGGGGAACCTGAAGCTGTTGGAGGTTTTATGTGCCTGCTCCCCTCGTCCTTCTTCCATCTTTCCTCATGACATTCAGGCCGTTCAGCCCATCAAGTCACTGCTGGCTCACAGAGCAATCTCATTCCCCCAATACTTTTGTCCCCTGTTACCTAACATTCCCATCAACTCCCCATCCCAGATTCTACCCCCAGCCAACATACTAGGGGCAATTCGCAGTGGCCAATCAGACTACCAACTCATACATCTTTGGGCAACTTGAGGAAACCCATGTCATCACAGGGAGAACGTGCAAGCTCCACACAGACAACACCGGAGCTCTGGATTGAACCCAGTTCTCTGGAGCAGCGAGGCAGCAACTTTACTAACTGCACCATGTGTTTAGGATGTGCAGTGGACTAACCTGGGCAAGGAACCGCAGTGTATTTTCTACTGGGCCTGGATGGCAGAGGGAAAGAATGTTTAGGTTGGTTGATGACATGCCAATCAAGTGTGTTGGTTTGTCTGGGCTTCTTGAGAGTTATTGGTGCTACGCTCATCCAGGCGGGTGGAGCAGACCCTGTCACACTGCTGACTCTGTGCTCTGTAGATGGTGGAAGAGCCTTGGGGTGTCAGGATGTGAAACAGATGCCTCAAACCTGTTTCTGTAGCCACAGCAATGCTGGAAGACATTTTAAGTGTCACTGGAGACACAAGAGCCGCAGATGCTGGAATCCGGAGCAGAAAACAAACCGCTGATGAAGGAGACTCCAGATGAAGGGTCTCGCCCCGAAACGTCAACTGTGCATTTCCCTCCACAGATGCTGCCCGACTTGCTAAGTTCCTCCAGCAGTTTGTTTGATTTTCGTAAATATCACTCCCTGTCATGTATCCTAAGGTTTGACTTTGGATATGACACAGAAAACTGCTGGAAATCTACTTATGGTAACAGTTACAGAGCCCAAGAGGCTTCTAATGAACTCCAACAGCAACCGCACACCCCCTGCCCCCCCCCCCACACACACACACACACGTGGCTTATGTTAATATATATGAACACATGATGTCCTTACATTCTACATCACATGATTTACTTACATGGTAAAACACAGAGAAGACCACCTGTGACCCACATCACAAACTCCGTCATCAGCTGGGCTGCAAGATAAGATTTCTTTATTAGTCACACGTACATCGAAACACACAGTGAAATGCATCTTTTGCGTAGAGTGTTCTGGGGGCAGCCCACAAGTCTCACCACACTTCCAGCGCCAACATAGCATGCCCACAACTTCCTAACCAGTACGTCTTTGGAATGTGGGAGGAAACCAGAGCACTCGGAGGAAACCCACGCAGACATGGGGAGAATGTTCAAACTCCTTACAGACAGTGGCCAGAATTGAACTCAGGTCGCTGGCGCTGTAATAGCGTTATGCTAACCGCTACACTACCGTGCCTGCCCTCAGGGACTGTCAGGCCCTTCTCCAACCATTGTCTCCAAATGAACCGCATAGCTTGATATGAAACTCTGAGATGACTTTCTGACCCTCCATCACTGCTTCCTGCCTGGGTTTGGCCTCCTGTCACTGAAACCCATCTCCACTGTTTTATCTGCCCCAGAATTAATCATTCCAATGTCTTATGCTCAACTTCCAATCCCTCACTATCCATAAATATTGGCTCATCCACAGGTCTGTGATTGGCTGCATCCTATTCTACACTAAATTTTCCCAAGGACTCCTTCTCTGTCTTTGCTGACTTAGATTAGCTCCCAGACCCTTTAACACCTTAAATCCTTGTCCTTTGATGCTTTGATGGTCATTTGTCCTTCTCTGTCGCCTCCTCCAGACTTGCAAAGCTGCTCCTCCTCCCGACACTCCAAGGGTAGTCTATGAGCTGCTCCTGTTCTGTCTGAGTCCCTACCGCCAGTCTTGCCTTCAGTTGCCCAGACCCACACATAGTTTTCGATGGGTTGAATCATGCTGGTTGGCAGCTGTTGGTGGCTCAGCTCACCTCCGACCGCCACGTACCATCAGGCAAAGGTGGAGGTCCGTGATGAGCTGGAGGTCAGACGTCAGGGCAAGGACGCCCTGCTCCATTACTGGACTCACCAGTGTATGGCAGAGCACTGATGTGATGAAGAGAGGGGCTGGATGAGGTTCACACTTCACGTCCAGCCTATCAACAGTGGGGACAGCTGTCCATTCATCTGAATGGATCTGCCAGTCCTGTGGAGAAAGATGTGCAATTAAGCTTTAGGTTTAGTTTTCTCTAATATCCCCTTTCCAGTGGTGTCTTCCAACCCTTAATTCTACCTCTTCCATTATTGTCACTTTAGCATTTCTTTTTGCATTTCTTTAAATTGCACTACTATACTTTCACCATCCTGTTGTTTTGTGCTTGTCACTGTCTTTATTGTTGCATTTGTTATTACCATGTACACTGTTTACTCTGTGAGCTTCATGTGAGAGAGGAATTTCATTGCACCCTGGTGTATATGACAATAAACTAATCTGATCTGATGAACATTTGATAGCATTTAAAATGTTTTAATTAAATTTAATATTGTTAAAAAATTTTATTTAAAAAAATCATTTAAAAGTATTTTTAAACATTTCTGACCATGGGAGACATAAGCAAACAGTTGCCGATTGGGTGACGGCATGGCCTCGGGTGTGGAGGGTCAGCTTGTCCGGCCCTCTCTGTCCAGATGCCCTGAGCCGGCCCGAGTAATCCTAAGATAAATTTCAGACCTGATTTTGTTCCATTACAGAATTTATTCCACAGATAGTCGCACGAAATAACACTCGGCTCAGAAACTGCTCATTTAGAATGGTTCTAAGTTGAGACTTGCTTTAACACTTCATCACTGAAGCAGGGTTGTGGCAGAATACAAAGGCTATGCAGACTCCACTGCCTGGTAGGAGTGGGTGGCCATGCAGTTTAAATTGCTTCCAGAAACATACCACCTTTTACACTCAGTGCCCCTGGACCCCCCACTTTAGCAGCACCCTCTGTTTAGTTACATAAGGGTCCCACTTACTCATAGGAAGCAGGAGCTGGAGCAGGTCTGTTGGCCTCCTTGAGCCTGCTCCACCATTCTGGCTGATCTGACTGTGGCCTCAGCTCCACTCTGCTGCCTGTTAACCATAATGGCCATCACACTGAATGAGACCAGCTCTGCAGAATAAAAACACGCCCTGCTGGGAAAAGTTTCAAGGCTATGAGCCCAGGAGAAGCACCACCTCGGGCCATCCACCCCCCACTCCCCCACTCCTTCTCATCCACATGGCCCTGCCCAAATACACCACCTCCCACTGGCAACTGTCCAATTCAAACAGGCGGCTAGCTGGAGATGTAAATGAGGCCCTGGCTGTTTTAACACAGTTAAACTGAGTATATTGACTTTGTCTGCTGTACAATAGATTGTGTGATGTGTGTGATTCACCCAGCTCCTCCTCCAACTCAGTGGCTGACGGTTTGGTTAATAAATACTCCACTCAACAAAACGATGAAGTTGCACTGTGATTTAATGCTGAAACGGTTCCTGATTGCCCATGATCCCAAAGAGCCACCCTCCCACACCAGCTCCAAGTTATCTGCAATGTTTTGATCCAATTTTAAGGAAAGTTAAATTCTTTCCTTTTCAAACAAAGACACACCAAGTAGATGGTGAAAATGTCAAATGGTTTTGCTGAATGAATTTGAAAGCCAATCCAACACAATTAAAGTCAGTTTTTATTGGCCATGTAACATTCCGGAATTTGAGGCTTTATTTTTCAAGTAAAATTTGGAGAAAATCATTGAGGACAAAACTGGATCATGGGCACATTTGGAGCAAACTGACTAGAATTTCTGAACAAGGCCTTCTAATCTTACACAGTAAACATTGGCAGAAGACCTGAGAAAAAGCATATACCTTTTTAAATTTTCAACTGTGCTAAAACTCAAGAAAACAAATGAAACCTTAATGAGTGTTGCTGAAGGAAACTTACATTTATTTAAACTGTTCATAGACAATAATTTTATGGGAAACTCACCATACCCTTGTCACTTTTTGGATTCTAATCTGTACTTTCCCTTGCCTTTCTCCTGTCTTGCATTATGTTCCATCCTGTATTTTTTCTTAATGTTTGTGCCCTCACATGACCCTTGCCTTTTTACCTCTGATCTTGTCCACTTATAAGTGGCTAAGGCCCTGTAACCTCTGCCATTTTGAACTTTCCTGCTTCTGATTTCTGCAGGCTTTACTTGTTCATGCCTTCCTTATTCTTTCTGCTTTTTGCACAAAATTCAAGTGTCAACCCTTCACCCAACCTACCAGCCAACAGTCCTGAGCTGACCTTCTTAATCCCGCCTCATCTGTGCATCAATCTTGGAAGTGTAGCGGTTAGTGTAACGTTATTACAGCGCCAGTGACCCGGGTTCAATTCCCCCGCTGTCTGTAAGGAATTTGTACGTTCTCCCCGTGTCTGCGTGGGTTCCCTCCGGGTGCTCCGGCTTCCTCCCACATTCCAAAGACGTACAGGTTAGGAGTTGTGGGCATGCTACTTTGGCACTGGAAGAGTGGCGACACTTGTGGGCTGCCCCCAGCACATTCTCAGTAACGCAAAAAGATGCATTTCACTGTGTGTTTCGATGTACATGTGACTAATAAATAAATATCTTATTTTAAAATGCCTCATTCATTGCCGTTCCTCCTTGCTTCTATTCCCTTAAAACTGATGTCCTTGTTGTATCCTACTGAGCCGTTCAACCCTAAATTATTCTGGAATGAATACATAACCCTCACTCCTCAACTAAAGAGCTCCCAATTTAGAGACACGAGACTGCAGATGCTGAAATATGGAGCAAAAAACAAACTGCTGGAGGAACCCAGCAGGTCAAGCAGCATCTGTGGGGGGGGGGGGGGGGGGGGGGGGGGGGGGGGGGGGGGGGGGGGTGGGGGGGGGGGGGGGGGGGGGGGGGGGGGGGGGGGGGGGGGTGGGGGGGGGGGGACGGACAGTCACATTTTCGGTCAACACCCTTCACCTGGACTTGTCAATATCTAGGGGTGTGGGGAAGGGTGGGCAAGAGCTGGCGAGCAATAGGTGGATGCAGACGAGGAGGAGAAATAGTTAGATGGAAGAGTGGAAGTAGCGACAGAGGCTGGGAGGTGAAAGGTGCAGGCAATAAGGGTCTGCGGATGGTGGAATCTGACAGGAAAAGGAGGCATGGAACCAAATAAAGGAGGTGGGCGGATAGGAACAGATAGGAGGAGGGGACCCAGTGGGAGGAGTGTGTGGATGATTGGCAGATGGGTTGGTTGGGGAGGGGAAAGAAACTGTGTGAAAGGGGACGGGGTGGGGAGGGATGGTTGGTGTAGGACCAGGAGAGGAGAGGAAGGGACAGGGAGAGAGCAGATTACCCGAAATTGGAGAGTTTCAATGTTCATGTCGTCGGGTTGTAGACTACCCATGTGGAATATGAGGTGCTGTTCCTAAATTTAACCTCCCTTTAACCTACCTTAATGAATCCTGACACAGGGTCCCAACCCTAAACATCAACTTTCCCCCTGCCTCCACAGAGGCTGCCTGACCTGCTGAGTTCCTCAGTTTGTTTTTTTTTTTTCGCTCCAGATTCCAGTATCTGCAGTCTCTTGTGTCTCCATTTTGTTGTCTTCATCCATTCCAGTACTAATGCCAATCTGCAGCCTGTGGTTTAGGAACATGAAATGGAAATGTCGACAAAATTCAGCAGAATTCAGTAGACTTTATTAGACTTCAGTCAACTTTAAATGCAGCTTTATTAGTTTGGTGAACAGGCTGGGAGGAGCCTCTTACCCCACGTTTAAAGCTAACATACCAGATTCCAGAACTGGGGCTTTATTTTCCCATGCACAATGTGGTTGGAAGGTATTTACACAGGGAACCAAATCCCAGGAGATTCATTTGCAGTCGAGGACCCAATCACACTGCACAAGTGATAAAGTTGAAAATTGTCCTCACACTGTTTTACCATGCCGTGAACAGGGTTTTGTTTGCTCTTGAGGAGACTATGTCTCCCTCTTTATACAGCAAAGAGTAGTTTTCTTTGGAAAACAAAAGTTAAGATCAATCAGAGTTTTAGTTGGGTTTTGACAAGTCATATTGACAATCAGAAAGTATTTTTCAATTTGCAGACTGCAAGTCAGATTTAGCTGATAGGCTGGAGCACAAGAGGCTGCAGATGCTGAAATCTGGAGCAGAAAACAATCTGCTGGAGGAACTCAGCGAGTCAAGCAGCATGTGTGCTGAAATCTGGAGCAGAAAACAATCTGCTGGAGGAACTCAGCGAGTCAAGCAGCATCTGTTGGGGAAAAGGAATTGTCGACATTTTGGGTCAAAACCCTGCATCAGGACTGGTTTCGACCCAAAATGGCAATGTATTTCCCCACAGATGCTGGTCAACTCGCTAAATTCCTCCAGCAGATTGTTTGTTAGCTGAGAGCTTATTATTCCTTGACATACCAGTGCAGTACTGAAGGGGTGCTATACTGTCAGAAGCACCAGCCATTGGAGGAAGTTTCATACTCATCCTCTCAGTGGGACCCATTGACATTATTTCACAACAGAATTATAAAGTCCTATCTACTGACCAAGTGCTGGAACTGTGATTAACATAGATAGGGATTTGATGGTCATTGTGGACGTGAAGGACTGAAGATTCTGTTTCTGTGCTGTACAACTCTATGAGTTCTCCTGTGTCACATAGTCAACATAACACAAACTAGATTAGCAGGTCATTTTCACATTGCTCTTTGGGTGATGTAGATTTGGCACAAGTTGCTTCTGATTTCTTCACATCAGTTGCAATTGGTTGCAATTGTTTGTTGTGGTGACCACCCCCATGTTTCTCACGTTCTCTCCCATACCTACTATAGTCCTCCAAAGACACAGCATGAAGACAAGTCATTTCCTAGCCTCTGTCTGTGTTGATCACAAAACAGATGCTGATACCTCAATAAGATGGAACCTGTCCTGACTTGCATTCTGATGCTCTGAGTCTTTCTAATTTGTTGTTCATTCCATGCTTTACCAATGTTATAAGTTTAAGAACCCAGACAAACATGAACCTTTTCAATATGTCACGGTCTGTTCATGCACGAAGACATAACAGTTTGATAAAACTATCTCAACTGTCTTAGAGAATATTACAATGTTCATTCAATGACGAAATAGGCTCAGTGCCATATGATAAATATCTTTCAAGAGATAGTGCTGATTGCAGTGATCATGTACCCGTTAGGTATTTAGCATATATAAAACCAACACGATATCTTATGTGATTTTGTCTTGCTGTTAAGATAATCTACAATCTAGGAGATGTCAGCCATGCCTTAGTGGTTGTACTCTCACCCCCGAGTCAAAAGATTGTGCTTTCAAGTTTCACACCAAAGGTGGAGCACAAAATCTAATGCAGTAATAAGAGAAGGTTATGGTGTTGGAGATTCTGTTTCTCATATCAGGTGGCAAATCAACGGTTCATTCATCCTGATGAAAAACATGATGATGCTGGAGGAACTCAGCAGGCCAGGCAGCATCCGTGGAGAAAAGCAGGCGGTCAACCCCGAAACGTTTGACCCAAAATGTTGACTGCCTGCTTTTCTCCACGGATGCTGCCTGGCTTGCTGAGTTCCTCCAGCATCATCGTGTTTTTCTTCTGGATTCCAGCATCTGCAATCCTTTGTTTCCCTCGGTTCATTCATCCTCTCAGGTGGGCACAAAAGATTAATTACAATATTTTTCAAAAAGAGCATGGAGCACCCCCTTGTGGTCTGGTGAAAAATAGTCTTCAACCAACAATTAAAGCAGTTACCTAGTCATTAGAAGGTTACTGTTCATTCTGTGCAAGTCTGCCTTCCTGCACACACAATAGCGTAGGTAGGATGTGTGGAATGGCTGTGACCTGTAAAGGGTCATTCTATTTGTCAAACAATGACATTAACAATATGTCAAAGGCATTTCAGAACATCCTGAGGTTAAGGTGACCCAAGGCTCACTGGCTTTCTTTGGATATCATTTGCTCAAATATTATAAATAATTATAGTGAGGAAAACTCACCAAAAACTTCACAAAGCAAATGTTTGTGAATAAAGAACTGGGCCCGAGAATTATTTCTCAGAATTGTAGTAATAAACATGTGATATAGTGGCAGTTGTATGGTGCTTTGGAAATTCAGTTAGGGTTAGGATGACATAGGTTAACATACTGCTTTTTGTATCTCCATGTTCACTCCCTGTAATTTGATCCAACTACACACAGGTCCTCTGAAAACCAACATTTCCCAATTTCTCATTATATAAAAAAATATTTTGTCTTTCTATTCTTTAATTGCTGGGTGACAAGAGTGACCTGCTGTTGACATGGCTGATAGTTCTGGTGTGCCTGAAGAGGTTGAGCAGCATGCATAGAATGAAATACACGTCACCACACAAAATGTGTTACCGCACACCACTAAGTCAATGCTTCTGCTGCCTGGCTACTCCATGGGAAACTTGCAGTAGTTGGCAGAATGGGTGTCTAGTCATTAGCTGGTCAAGCTAAGCACCGAGATGGGCCAGCTTTTGTCTTTAATTATACTGTGAGGAGGAAGAGAGTAAGGTATTAGTATTGGTTTATTATTGTCACATGTACCGAGGTACGGTGAAAAACTTGTCTTGCATACCGATCGTATGGATCAATTCATTACACAGTGCAGTTACATTGAGTTAGTACAGAGTGCATTGATGTAGTACAGGTAAAAACAATAACAGTACAGAGCAAAGAGTCACAGCTACAGAGGAAGTGCAGTGCAGGTAGACAATAAGGTGCAAGGTCACAAGGTAGATCATGAGGTCAGAGTCCATCTCATTGTATAAGGGAACCGTTCAATAGTCTTATCACAGTGGGATTGAAGCTGTCCTTGAGCCTGCTGGTATGTGCCCTCAGGCTCCTGTATCTTCTACCTGATGGAAGAGGAGAAGAGAGAATGACCCAGGTGGGTGGGGTCTTTGATTATGCTGGCTGCTACACCAAGACAGCGAGAGGTAAAGAGATGGAGGAGAGGAGGAGAGGAGGAGAGGAAGTAGAGATAATGGTGAAGGGGGGATGGGTGCAAATTTGACAATTTCTTTTATACCAGCTGTTTCTGACCATCTCACCTTCACCCCAATTCCCCAGGTAACAGTCCCACAACTTACCTTCCCTCTTTTGCTGATCAGCACAATATCTACTGGGCTGCAATGTCAAAACAAAAGGCTGCATAAAGGGAACATTTCAGTGTTTTTGTTTTTATATCAAAACATGCACTATTGCGCAGAGGTCTAAACAAATCTCCCTGCGCATTCCTTTACTGCCTGTCATCGTGTGCCTTTGCCTATTCCTAGTGCTCCTGCACAGTGCTGGCCCAGAGGTTGCTGGATGGCTGGTTGAAGGCTGCTGCCTCCCAGAACAGAGATGGCAGATGGCAACCAAAGATACTCTGCAAAGAAAATGGAAATAATTTTCTTTGATTCAAAGAAAGTCAAAGCATTATTTTCAGGGTCAGCCATGGCAGGACAGCTCAGTCATGTGGAACGTTCCTTCTGTGCAATGTGGGAAATCAGGGGATCTTTCAGTGTTGGGGTATTGGTATTGGTATTGGTTTAGTATTGTCACTTGTACTGAGGTACAGTGAAAAACTTGTCTTGCATACCGATCGTACAGGTCAATTCATTACACAGTGCAGTTACACTGAGTTAGTACAGAGTGCATTGAGGTAGTACAAGTAAAAACAATAACCGTACAGAGTAAAGTGTCACAGCTACAGAGGAAGTACAGTGCAGGTAGACAATAAGGTGCAAGGTCACAAGGTAGATCATGAGGTCAAAGTCCATCTCATCGTATAAGGGAACCGTTCAATAGACTTATCACAATGGGATAGAAGCTGTCCTTAAGCCTGGTGGTATGTGCCCTCAGGCTCCTGTATCTTCTACCTGATGGAAGAGGACAGAAGAGAGCATGTGCAGGAAGTCTCTCTGGCTTTGGCTACTGGAGGTCTGGGTTTTGGCGCTGGTGCTGTGACTGGAGTCTCTGTGGAACATCCATGAGGCTGAGATCCTTGTGGATAGCATGACTAGAGAGGTGGTCATGTTATCCCAGCTTTAAGTTCCCACTCCTGCCTGCCGCAAAGTTACACAGTGCCACCAGGCTGATTCAGTAAAAACACGTTTATTAGCAGTATACCGCCAGGGAGAAGTCTCGTCAGCACTCGTTGAGAGTCGCCACTTGAGGTCTCCACAATACAAAGGAGCAGGCAGTAATTTATACAGACATTGTCACACACACTTAATGAATGCGGCTCCATGAGTTTCAGCCAGGCCCCAGAGATCCAAAGACAGACATCGCACTTATTATTCAGTATAATTGATTTACGATCAAGAGATTCAAAGACAGGTATCACCCTCATTGTTTAGGACAAACATCTCACTTACTGTTTAATACAACCATCACCCTTATTGTCTAGTATAACTGGCTTGCAACCAAGTTCTGGACACAGTAATTACCACCTAGTCCTGAGTCAGGGGCTTGCTTGCACTTGCTTGTGTGGTATTTTTTCATCAGTTGTACGTACGGTCACAATTTCTTAACCCTTTACTTCCTCAGTCACACCCCAGACTGAGACTGGAGAGGTAGAAAGTGAATGGGTGACCACCAGATAGCATAAAAAAAGAAAGCAAGACAGTGCAGGAGTTATCCCCCCTCTTATAGAGATATTGTGTTTTGGACACTGGTAGGAGTGATGGCTTCTCAGTGAATGCAGTAACAACCAAGTCCTTGGCATCACAGATGGCTCAGCTATACAGGAGAGGAGCAGAAAGAGTGGGAGAACCACACTGAAAAGAGACTCAAATGTACAGGAACAAAGTTGTGTATCTGCGATTGCAAATCTGACTCCATTGAGTTAACTTCTTGGTGCCAGGGTCAAGGATGTCACGGAGTGGCTGCAGGGCGTTCTGGAGGGGGAGGGTGGACATCTTCCTGGAACATATCGGTACCAATGATATAGGTTAAAACAAAAGGGAAAAGGTCCTGCAAGTTGAATATAAAGAGACAGTAATCTCAGGACTACTCCCAGTTCCACACACCAGGAGGAGCAGAAATAGGATAGATACAATAAATGCATGGCGAGAGGAATGATGGGAGACATGGGATATAAATTTGTGATGCTTTGCGACGTGTTTTGGCGAAGGTGGACTTCGACCAGATGGTTGGGTTACACCTACGCAGAACTGGGGGCCGATATCCTTGTGGAGGTGCTCGCTGGTACTGTCGGGGAGGGGTTAAACTGACATGGCAAGGAGATAGGTTTCTGAGAAGGGAGCCGGGGCGAGGGAAACAAAGATAGAAGTGAAAATCGGGAAAATAGAAAGTAAGAGAGCAAGAGAGGGGAAAGAAGGCTGAGAAGCAAATGAGCCAAAATAAACCCAACAGATGGGGTTAATGTAAAAAGTGGTAAAAAGATAAAATTTAGAGCTCTATATCTGAATGCACACACTATCAGAAACAATGAACTAACAGTACAAACAGAGATAAATGCATATCTTCTGATAACCATTATTGGAAACCTGCTTCTGCATCAAAGATGGGAACTTGATATTAAGATAGTTGACTTTTAGAAAAGATTGGCAGGCAGGTAGAAAAAATGAAGTGAGGTAGGTTCGCTGATAAAACATAAAGTACAGTTGTGAGAGTTGATCCAAGCTCAGAAGATCTGGAGTCCTTTTCTAAAAAATAGAAAGGGGAAAGAAGCTGATGGTAGGGGTAGAGTGTAGCACCCCCCCCTCCCCACCAAACAGTAGACACATAGTAGTAAATTAGTATAAATCATGAAATAATCTGGGTGTGTAAAAAGTGCAGTGCATTAATCATTGGTGACAAATATTCATTTGATTGTGTAATCAAATTGGAAATGGTAGTCACAAGAACTAATTTGTGCAGTGCATTTGGGATTGTTTCTAGACCAATGTTATAGAGCCAAACAAGGGAAAAGGCGATTTCAGATCTGGTAATGTGTAATGGGACAAGTTTAATAAATGATCCCAGAGTAAAAGATCTGCTGGGAAGTAATGGTTGCAGCATGATAGGATTTAGCATTCAGCTTGAGATTGTAAAACCTGGATCTGAAATAATTGGTGTTAAACCTAAATAAGGAGAATTACAAGCAATGAAGATAGACTTGACCCAAGTGGAATGGACAAATGGATTAGCAGGTAAGACAATAGACAAGCAGAGGTGGACGTTTAAGGAGATAACTCTTGACTCCCAGCAAAAACATATTCCACTGAGGAGGAGAGTTCTAAGGGGGAAGGGGCAGAGTAAATGAATCAGTTGTGGCTACCTAAGGAAAATTAAGAAGGGATTAAATTGCAAGGGAAGACAAAATTAAAGTGGTAGGACTGAAAATTGGGATAACATTCAAGAATCCGGTGAGAAATATAAAAATTGATAATGAGATCACTTTTTTTAAGTACATAAAAAGAAGACAGAGGTCCAAGTGAATGTAGAATGAGGCTGGGGACATGGTTATGGAAAACAAGAAAATAGCAGAGGAGTTAAACACATGTCTTGCTTCCGTCTTTACATTAGAGGATATTACAGATATCTTTGAAGTACTAAAAAAATACTGTGTAGGTATGAAATAAAAACCACTGTTTCAACAGAATCAGTAATAGGCAAAGAAATAGGCCTAAAGTCTAATAAGACCTGATGGTTTGCATCCTAGGACCCTAAAGCAAGTGGCTACAGTGATAATGGATGCAATGGTTGCAATCTTCCAAAACATGTTAGATTCTGGAGAAGTATCAGAGGATTGGGAAACTACCAATGTGATACCCTTATTCAAAAGGGGATGGAGGCAAAAAGTGGGTAACTGCAGGCCATTAGGCCTAATATCTTTAATTGGAAAAAAATTGGAATCGATTATTGAGGTGATAACAACAGAACATTTGTAAATTGTAATCTGATCAAGAAGAGCCAACATGGCTTCAGGAACGTGAAATCATGCCTGGCAAATGTACTGGAATTCTTGAGGAAGTTTTGACTTAAGTGGATAGAGGGGAGCTGGTAGATGTAATATATTTGAATTTTCAAAAGACAAGGTGCCACATGAAAGGGTACTTTGCAATACAAGAGCTCATGGTGTCAGAGGTGATATACCAGCAAGGATAGAGGAATGGCTAACTAGCAGCAGCAGGTGAGTAGGAATAAGGGAAATAAAAATAAAAACTGCAGATGCTTGAAATCTGAAATAAAAACAGAAAATGCTGGAAACACTCAAGCAGCATGTGTGGAAAGAAAAACAAAGTTAACATTTCAGGTCCGGGACGTTCTGTTCGAACTGGGTTCATTATCTAAGGAGATGCCTATTTAAGACTGAGATGCAGGAGAATTTCTTCCCTTAAGGGGTTGTGAGTCTATTGAATTCCTTGCCATAGAAAGCGGTGGAGGGCTGTATCCTTGAACATATTCAAACGCTGACATCGATTTTAATCAGTAAGAGTATCATGGGCTATAGGAGGAGGGGGGAAAGTGAACTTGAGGAAATTTGGATCAGCCATGATCTTATTGATGGTGGAACAGGCAAAAAGGATGGAATAGCCTACCCCTGTTCGAAATCTAATGGGAGGTGAAATAAAGTGAACAGAAGAACTGGATTTATTGGGCTGTAGTCCAGACAGTAGTGTCATTGCTGAAGGAACTGGTTACTGAGAAAGCCCTGAAACTGGGCATGTAGTGAAACACTTGGGCCATCAGAACTCAGTGAACCAATAGCACATGCATGTTCACTGCAATTCAAGCCACATACTCCTCAGAAGTTAGCTTGCAGATCTGAAAGTACTTTGGTTCAGCATTTTTAGGATATTTTTAAATTGCACTTACAAAATTAGCACACAATGCCTTTGTCATTTACTTAACACGATAGCTCATATTCTGTTGTTTGTATAAAAGTTCACATATTAAAGAAAATAAATTATTCATCTTCCATTATTTGTCTTTGATAGTTTCACTCTTAGTTCTTTAACCCTCAATATCATCTACTATGTTAAGTGCAATGCCATAGATTGGTAAGAGTGTTTTCAAATTTATTGCTTTATCTTTCTTTTTAAAACCTCTATATTTGACTGAGTCAGCCCCAGGACAAGCACTGGGTATCAGAGGATGGCCTGCTTTCATTGCTGTCACATTAGTGATGAAAGTTTTTCTGAGCTGATCCACCTGAAGCTTTCCTTTGTCCTCAACATACCCTTGTATTTCTTTATTTTGCCAATAATTCTCTGATCATAGCTCTTATGAATCTTCCTCTGTTCTTTCTGTTGGGCTTGAAATCTACTATTCCTCACGCCTATATCCTACAACCTAACGTTGTAGCAGGCAGGGCCAATTTCCTGTGTCTTACAGTCACATTCTTTCTTGGACTCAAGTGATGCCACTTTTGCATCCCTCAGCTGCTTCTTCCTCCTATAATCTATAGATGGTGAAACATTACATTTGGTGCACCCACCTGCTCTGCATGATCCCACTGGTCTCTTCAGCTACTCTCTCGGAATGCAGTTCCATGAGAACATGAGCCTTTGCACAGTTTTTTCTTAATCATACTAATATGAGTTAATGATAGAAAGCTTTGTTGGCTTTCTGCACATTGTCAAATCTCCATCTCTACTTTGTAATTAATTGTGCTCTCAATTCCCAGCTTGCATCACTGCAACTTTTCTGCCCATGAATTTACCAATGATTTATTGAGGTCCTTGAACTATCAAAAAGCTAACTTCATTTGAACAATTATTTTTTGTTTCCTGGTATGTATAATCATCAGAGGACCTTATTTTATTACATCAGCTGCCCTTGCAAGTGCTATTACTTTGTTTCTAAATTGGAGTACATATAGACTAGTTAACCAGAAAAAACCTGAACAAGTATTTCCACAAAGGTCACTGTCCCTTTAATGGGTATCTTGGGAATCTTATTTACCTGTACCAAAACTTTCCAGGCAGTTTACTTCCCACTTTCCATGCAGAACAATATACCTCTGCATTATTTGGTCTTTGGATGTAAAGACTACGGCTAAATGCAGTCCGATCCCACCACAAAAATATTACAATATGTAAAGCATATTGATCAAAAAGAAGGAATAAGAGATAGATGTTGGTTCTCAATTAATTTTGAGAAGTAGTCACACCTGAGGCTTTGTCATGAATGTAAATGCTGGAATTAAAGACAGGTAATTGGCCCTATATTAATTCTTTCACTGACTGTCTATTGCTTTCTATAATATCCACAGAACATAGAACAGTACAACACTAGACAGGCCATTCAGCCCACGATGTGCTGATCTTGGTGCCAATTTGTACTAAATGTCCTCTTCCTGTGTAACATCCATATCCCTCCATTCCCCTCATATTCATGTGTCTATCTAAAAGCCTCTTAAACTCCATCAAACTGCCTGCTTCCACTACTACCCCGAGTAACCTATTCCAAGCACCTACCATTCGCTGTGTAAAGAACTTGCCCCTCATGTCACCTTTAAACCTCCCCCTCTAACCTTAAAGCATGTCCTCTGGTGTTTGACATTTCTACCCTGGGAAGTGATTCTGACTGTCTGCCCTATCTATGCCTCTCATAATCTTAAAAACCTCTATCAGGTCTTCCCTCAGCCTCCAACGCTCTAGGGAGGACAACCCAAGTTTGTCCAATCTTTCCTTATAGCTCATAGCCTCTAATCCAGGCAGCATCCTGGATTACAGGATCTACAAATGTGGAATGCACAAAAACTAACTGGAAAACAAGCCGCAGGTTCTGACTCTCTATTAAAGATTAGAAGGATATAATTTTCCAAAATAAGAAGGTGGAAAAGAAAACTTTACAATAAATTACAATTCCATAAGACACATAATGAACATTAACAACATATACAGTAGCAATGCTATACTTACAAATCCATGAGGGAACAACTATGAATCACTGCATCCAGAGCTGGGAAAATTGGTGCCAAAGATTGCGAGGAGTCCTGTATACTGAACTACCTTGTCTTTGCTGCATTCACTTAAAAGACATTACCACAGAAACACACTATATTGTGTACAAGCAGTGGACGCTCAGTTGTTCAGTAAATTCATCATTGAGATCCATAGATTTTTGGACGGCCAGGAAGTGAATAGACATGGAAATCTGGCAGGAGAGAGCACAGGAGATACAGGATTACTCACGATTATACTGAATGATGGGGCAGGTTCAAAGGCCCCTTATGCCCACTTCTACTTCCATTTCTTGTGTTCACATTAAAATACACTTCTATGTATTCAAATGCAAGTCAGTGCAGGAGCCAAGGGTATAAGTTCACTATAATCTTCATTCATTGTGATCACAACAGCACTGTCATGCAGTTCTTGGTGAATACAATTAAAATAAATTTTAACAACATCCAAACAGTAAACAAAAATCCCAATAAATTTATTCTACTTACAAAGAAAAATCACTTGGTATATATAACTGCAGTAATTTAGTTGTAGGTCTATGGTTGTATTGGCAAGGCACAACCTATGTGGTTTATGGTGCCACCTCAATTTATCATTTGCGTATTTGCTCCTTAACCAGTAATGATCGGCTGTCCACTAAGCAAATTGAAAAATTGTTATTTCCAAATTTCTGCAATGGTATTTTGTTGAACTTGTGTCCACATCTAACCCTGTTGGCAAAAATGAAATGGACGACCATTTCAATTTGAAAAGAGTGTAAAAATACATTCTATGCAAACATGCTTAGACTATGGTCAGAGTCCTGCTGGAATGAAATCTTAGGCTGCATCTTCTTGGAACTGAACTAGGTTTACTGAGAAACATTAAAAATCTGCTTCGTTCATGTGTGTTTGCCAGAATATTTTGGTGTAAATACATTTTTAAGGGAGAATGGAGTCAATCTGGAGAAATCAAGGAAAGGAATGACTTCCAAATTTCATCTGAGAATGCTGTGTTTTATAAGGGCACTGAATTCCCGTAAACGGCATTCTATTAATTCACCATTGCGCTTTGTGAACAATTTAACCTGAACTTCAATTGGCTAAACTGCCAGGTTCGACCAATTTTCAGGTGAGCTTCTATACTCCAATATATTAAAAAAATGTTTTGAAAGGTTGCCCCTTTTTCATTCTGTATATTTTAACTCTGGCTAAGAACACAGGTATGTGACTTGCTGCAGGACCTCAGGAAGGATTAGCCAAAGATAACTGCCTTTCCAACATTCCCAAACTGACCAGTCACACCAGCGGCCACCCACAATGGAAATTCCAACTGCAGCTCATGAGCAGAGGTCGAGAAATGGAGAATTAGGAGAACTGGCGCTGTGGCTGTGGTTTCCATCTGTTTTCCTTCCATTTGTCTTTTTTCAACCCTTGCAGGGAACCCGTCAAAGTCAGTGCACCTCACCACTTCTTCGTTCCTGATGCTGTCTCTCCTCCCTCCTCCTTCTCTTCTCTGGTGATGGCAGAGAAGGAGACCATCAGCCTGCAGGTCACCTATTTCAATTCAGCACTCGTCAATCCAAGATAGCTAGTATGAAGGTGAGGTTCAGTCCACGAGATGGCAGCACCTGGCAATAATGGAAAGGACATCTGGAGATAGGGATGCAAGACCTAGAAAGTGAAGACCTCAACCCCAGTCACCTTCCACCCCCTTGCCTTTGAGGGAAAGATTTTGAAAATGGGTAGTGCTTGCATCGCATAACTTCCTCAAGAGCTACCATGTCATGGCTGACTATGGAGAAGTCCACCTCTCGCTGGTGTGGTTGTTCTGGTACAACACGAGTTGTCATCAGCCCTCCTGGCATAGTGAGGTCTTTAATGCAAGAGCCACATCTTGTTTTTCGCTACTTTGAACTCCCTGATAGCATTTTACTTAATTTTTCTGACTCCAAAATAAGTGTTGGCAGGTTTCATTTCTCTGTCCAGTCCAAGATAAACAAATTCAGGACATCCCACTGGAGTTTAATTTTGTCTTTTTCACTTGATAGGAAGCCAGGAACACAATGTTAAGCCAATGTATTCCCACTCAAGACTCTTCGTGATCTGAAATTGAGCTACTGTTATTTCAAATTCCATGGCCTTTATATTTCCAAACAAAATAAAAGAAATTGCATATCATTCCTTGACAGGAGTTCTGTATTTTTTCCAATGAATTTGTCTCTCGTACTCCAGGTTCGGTCGATTTCCAAAGCAGTGAATTAACTATTTGTTTTTCCATTGCAATCTATTATTAGTTATTCAGGATTTTAAAAAGTAACCATTGTCTTTGTACTTGACTCTAATTTGCCTCCCTCAGTTAGAGAAATGCACAATTCAGCTTGAAGAGACTGGTTAAGTGAATGAATACTTCCATGTCCTTGGAGTCTGATATTAAAAAGATTTAATGGGAATTAGATATATTGATTAATGTCTCCACCAGACAGTAAATAGTTCCCTTCTCTCACCTGCACACACTGAATAGCAGATCTGTCAGTCATTTGTCCTAAAATGCATGTTCCACATTTTAAATTACCTCTGAGCTCGGTTAACCTTGACCTTTGAATTCTAACTACTGCCAGTGATCATGAAATGAAAAATATTCTATTAATCACTTTGTGCTTCTCTAATTAAAGTGGAGGAAATGGAATGAAGATATAATGAATACAATAATGTGTCAAGTCCTGCAAGATGCATCCAGCTCACGGCAGTGAAAAGCACATTCCTGCATGGACAGAGGAGATTGAACACATCAATATGGTGTCACCTGTTACTCAAAGCAGTAAGCAGGTAAGGAAGAAATTATTGATTCATATGAGGTTGTCCGGATAAGTGCACCCACTGATGACACCTTAAAAATTACCTTGCTGAGGCCCTTTATTGCTCCCTCCTGTAAACCTGGTACTTCATCACAGAGATCACAGGGATATTTGGCCAATGCTGATTTGGAATTGAACAGGACACCTGATTTCATCATTTTATTTTCTATTCATATTGCCATATCACCAAACAGCTCAGGTTTTTCCATTAAATATGTTGAACATATTTAACTGCAAACAGAAGGAAGGTAACTAAATGAAAGGTGTTGAGCTTGAATTGGAAAGACTAAGTTTGGTCGTTAAGGGATAACTTGAATTTTTCAAAAAGTTAACTTTTGCCTGTTTATTGCAAGTACTGGCGGGACTGGTTTGATGAACAAGCATGCTACTAGTGGCAAAAATATTGGTATTTCCAGGTGACTATAACCCAGGGGATATTTTGCAAATGGTGTGTGTGTTCTTGTACATGGGACATTCAGAGTGGCATTCGGGCTGGGGTAGGTTATTGGGGAGACAAAGGAGAGTCACAGTGAGGCTGGGGTGGGAGTGAACAGTACATAGATAACAAAGGGAAATTGTGTAGCGGTTAGCGTAATGCTATTACAGTGCCATCGACCAGGGTTCAATTCCCACCGCTGTCTGTAAGGAGTTTGTACATTCTCCCCATGTGTCTGCATGGGTTTCCTCCGGGTGCTCCGGTTTCCTCCCACATTCCAACATTAGGAAGTTGTGGGCATGCTATGTTGGCACCAGAAGCGTGGCGATACCTGCGGGCTGCCCCCAGAACACTCTACGCAAAAAGATGCATTTCACTGTGCGTTTCAACGTACATTTGACTAATAAAGATATCTTAAAGATGAAGATATCTGTTGGTGGATACAAGCCCTAAATTCCACTTCCTTGAATCCTCAGATCTAATTTGTGAAGTTGTCTTTAAGTTTCAATGGAACAGGCTGAAAGTGTATTGTGAAGGCCAGCTTCGGCACGAGTGGCCTGCATTTTCATGGCTCTGTGCATGAGCTTAGCATATGCGTGGAGAAACCAGAAGCCATTTGGCAGCCATAGCATCCTGCATGGAGAGGACAAGACTGTTTTTGGTATCTAGAAATGTGTAAGAATTTCTAAGACATTATCTCTTCCTATTGCAAAGCACTTTACATTCCATTTCATGTGCTATCTCTGTCCACATCTCAAACATACCCTCAAATCCTTCTGTTGCTTATCCTTTTCGCCTTTACCATCTTCTTTGTTGAATGGCTTTGGTTCATCTGCAAATTTAGCCATCTTACTGTGGTTCCTGGCTTCAGATTAAGTATTTTATGTAAGGCAAATCTTCGATAATAGTCACCCTTGGGTCTTTAGTGGTGCCAGACTGGCAGGTTATTCAGACTATAGGATTTTACTATTAACACCCCAACACACTTTTAGTTCACTTTTTTTTAGATGTTACACTGCAGTATATTAAATCTTCCAAAGAATCAGGTGAGTTTAAAAGGAGCACAGGGAATGGGGTGTAGGTGCATTTAAAGGAAGTACAAGAACCAGGTCTCTGATGAATTTAAAAGGAATGCATGAATGGGGCTTCGTGCCTGTGATGCTGCTGCAAGTAAATTTTTCATTGCACCTGTACATATGACAATAACCTCAACTTTGACTTTGGGATGAGTTTACAGGAAATGATGGACCAGGTACTTAAAGGGAGCTCGGGAACCAGGGCCCAGAGGGTTTCAAAAGAATGTGGGGACTGGGGTCAGAGGGCTTCAGGGGAGCATGGGAAGTATAGCCCTGGTAAGTTTTAAGGGAGCGTGGCAAACAGAGCCAGGTGAGCCAGATGCCGAACAATTGACATTTCCAAGAAATTAGATTGCAGATTATCAGAGTTTTACTGTATTATACATAAGAGATCTAAAGCAGACAACCTGGAGATCCCACCAATTGAAATCCTGGTACTACTACCCTATGAATTCCATCAGGATTAAAACTACATATCTATTGTTAAATATTTCCACTGATACTTGCTCTCATTTAGTTTTGTATCCCTCTATCCAGTATAACTGTACAGAAGTCAACCACTGCACTACCCCATCAGTTCATTAATCACACCTTCAAAGAAAGTTAAGAAATTAGATTGGCAAGACTTCACCTCAATCTCTTTTTGCACTCATCCTTCATCTCTTTCATGATTCTGTCTCCATCCCTCAGTTAGGGGCTTTATAACCTTACTTCAACTTAATGTTAAGCCCAATGACCTGGAGCTTCTGGGTCATTTTCCCACCTTTTTTTTTATAAAACACCTGAGTATTTTAAAACCAAGTGTAATATTGAGGTGTTGGTCATAGATCTCTCTTCATTGGAGAAATAAAGACAAAGTTTAGAGATTTATAATCCACGCAGACAAATGGAAAGAGGTATTTGGGTTCTGTAGCGCCTGCATTTAGGAGACTGTGGATAGGGTTTTAATTAAAAAATAAGGTCCTTTGTGCTATACAAATTCGTAGCATGAGTATCATTGGTCGAATGAATGAGGAATTGGTGTATACTCAGCATGCACTGTGAGAATACAGAATATGCAGATTATGATGTCAGTGCAACACTAGTTTGTGAGTAGGACAACCAATTTAGAGCTCAATCTGCTAGCGATGCCCTTAATTAATCAAATGACTGAACAGGTGCTCAGTCATTGGAAGACCTGTTAAGGGGACCATCATCTACATTCTGGGTAGTTGCTAGCTGATTAATGCATGGCTGTTTGCGTTCCATGATTTCTATAGTTCTTTGAAATTGTTAAGGTTTCCTGGGAGTGATGTGCCAGATGCTGAAGGAGTTTGGGCATCTGCACAAGCCACTTTCTCCCAGACATGAATGGATCAGTATGCATTGCCTTGGATTGCAGAATGACCGGGAGAATAAGCAGCAGGCATCAAGAACAAGGCAATGCTGTAGCAGAGGTAGTGGAGAAAGAGGAGAAGGCAGGATATCTTCAATATGAATCTCACCAAGGAACGCAGAATGTTTGGGAAAGATGCCTCACTGAAATCTGCCACGATTCACCCCCCCTACAAGTGATATAAACATGGGCATAGAGTTATACAGTATGGAAACAGGCCCTTCAGCCCCACTGGTCCATGCTGACCAAGATGCCCCATCCAAGCTAGTCCCATTTGCCAGTGTTTTATAGACTCATTTATAGATAGAGGCTCATTTTAAGTTATGTAAGTGTGGTTATCTTTTCAAAGACAAGGTTCCTTTAAAAATGTTATAGTTGTATTGTTATTAACTTCCTCTGGTGGCTGGATGACAATGAAAGTAAAGTACGGTAAAACTCAGGTAATCTGTTATCCAACTATTCGGAAATCCCAATGGTTTGGTATCTAGCTCACCGGGTAATGTTTGCCGTGCTTCCTGTCTGGGACTCCCTGGCTCACTTTCCATTTAGTGGTGCCCTGGTTCCCACGCTTCCTTTCAACTGGAAAATTTATTATCATACTGTGTAACACCTAAAATCCAAAGAGAATTAAAAGAGTGTTGAGGTATGAATGGAAATAACATCCAATAGTCCAGAAGATCTGTCAGTCCAGCTCCACCTCGTCCCGATGCTGGAGTTTTAATGTAGCTTTGCACACTGAAGCAAAAGCTGCTTATCCATAAATGTTGGTTATTCGATGTTGGCAAACATTGGATGGTGCCACTATGAAAGGAAGATGGCTATAACTGATGTCATTCACAATTCTGGGTCCCCTGTTGCAACGTATAGTCACATAACACACCGATTGCACTCTGCAATCATCTCTATTAGTAAGCTCTTGAACTTAACATGATACTTGCAACAAGCCTAGTGAGCATGGGTTAACTTAATATCTCAGCCGATTTTCGGAGGTTATCCAATTACTCCCAAAAATCTTTAGAGGCCCCATTTATCTCTCATTCATTCAGGATTTTCGTGGGTTAATTTGCAGAGTTTGCAGAATTCAACTTCCAAAGCACTGATGGAAACCTCAGAATCTTGAGTATCCCTGGGGTACCTGGTGTAGCAACAGCTGCCAGCCAGCGATAATCTTGATTTCCTTTGGGTGATACATATTGGAAATACGTGGAAATTATCTATAAATGAAAACAGTAAAGAAATCATGGCAAAGTTTCCAAGAATTAGCAGAGCGCTCAAAAGGAAATGTTTATTGACAACCAATAGATATCCCTTGGCAGTGGGTTTTCAGGGCCCAGGCCAGGAATGAGCTGGGTCTGAAGGGGCAAAATATGAGAAGCAAAGTTCTCACCACCATCTTCTCATTGCCCATTGACGTGGAAATTGTGTCAGAAAAGTGCATGGCTGCCAATTTGTTTGAAAAGGACCAAAGGGTTAAATTATGTTACAATGGACCAGTCAGACTGATATAGTTTGTTGGTAAACTTCTCAAAGTCTTTATTCTGAACTGTATTATTTCATAAGGAATAGGTGATGGATCTTCTGCTGACCCAGAGATCACTGGTCATCTGCCCATGGTCAATGCTATTTATTCAAGCATGGTTATTGGATTTACAGCTAGAATTCTGAATTCAAGTCCCACCATTGCAGCCGAGGAATTTAAATCCAAGTAATTAAATACAATTGGAATTCAAGTTGGTGACATGAAACTACTGAGCTGTTGCAAAAATCCATCTGGTTCACTAAAGTAATTAACTAAAGGAAATCTGGTTCACTTAAGTAATTAATGAAAGGAAATTCACCTTTCTTAACCAGCCTAGCTGAAACGTGACTCCAGACCCACCAACATGGTTGTGTTTTAACTGGCTGCTCAGTTTAGAAGCAATTAGGGACAATCAATAAATGCCAGTGTTGCCAATGTTGTCCGGTGGAAGACCAGCGCCGATGTCATTGGCGAGGCTACAGCACGGCGTAGAGCAGAACACCTCCCAGTTAAAGCAGCTGATTTCACTGACTGAAAGGCGGTGACAGATGGTGAGGCCCTGCTCTAGGCCTCACAGGCCAACAGTGCTAATATTGAAACAATTGGGGATTTGCAGCGGCCTGAAAAGCTTGAGCATGTAGATATTAGAAAAGAGGTGGTGCTGAAACTTTTGGAAAGCATCAAGTTAGATAAGTCGCTGGGACTGGATGAGATGTACCCCAGGTTGCTGTGGGAGGCGAGGGAGGAGATTGCGGAGCCTCTGACGATGATCTTTGCGTTGTCAATGGAGACGGGAGAGGTTCTGGAAGATTGGAGGGTTGCGGATGTTGTTCCCTTATTCAAGAAGGGGAGTAGGGATAGCCCAGGGAATTATAGACTAGTGAGTCTTACCTCAGTGGTTGGTAAGCTGATGGAGAAGATCCTGAGAGGCAGGATTTATGAACATTTGGAGAGGTATAATATGATTAGGAATAGTCAGCATGGCTTTGTCAAGGGCAGGTCCTGCCTTATGAGCCTGATTGAATTTTTTGAGGATGTGACTAAGCACATCGATGAAGGGAGAGCAGTAGATGTAGTGTATATGGATTTCAGCAAGGCGTTTGATAAGGTACCCCATGCGAGGCTTATGGAGAAGGTGAGGAGACATGGGATCCAAGGGACATTGCAGGGTGGATCCAGAACTGACTGGCCCACAGAAGGCAAAGAGTGGTTGTTGAGGGTCGTATTCTGAGTGGAGGTCGGTGACCAGTGGTGTACCTCAGGGATCTGTACTGGACCCTTACTCTTTGTGATTTTTATAAACGACCTGGATGAGGAAGTGGAGGGGTGGGTTAGTAAGTTTGCGGATGACACGAAGGTTGGGGGTGTTGTTGATAGTTTGGAGGGCTGTCAGAGGTTACAGAGGGATATAGATAGGATGCAGAGTTGGGCTGAGAAGTGGCAGATGCAGTTCAACCCAGATAAGTGTGAAGTGGTTCATTTTGGTAGGCCAAATATGTTGGCGGAATATAGTATTAATGGTAGGACTCTTGACAGTGTGGAGATTCAGAGGGATCTTGAGGTCGGAGTCCATAGGACGCTCAAAGTGGCTGTGCAGGTTGACTCTGTGGTTAAGAAGGCATATGGTGTATTGTCCTTCATCAATCGGGGAATTGAATTAGGAGCTGAGAGGTATTGTTGCAGCTATATAGGTCCCTGGTCAGACCCCACTTGGAGTATTGTGCTCAGTTCTGGTCACCTCACTACAGGAAAGATGTGGAAGCCATAGAGAGGGTGCAGAGGAGATTTACAAGGATGCTGCCTGGGATGCGGAGCATGCCTCATGATAGCAGGTTGAGGGAACTCGGCCTTTTCTCCTTGGAGAGACGGAGGATGAGAGAGGACCTGATAGAGGTTTATAAGATGATGAGAGGTATTGATAGGGTAGATAGTCAGAGGCTTTTCCCCAGGGCTGAATTGGTGGCCACAAGAGGACATAGGTTTAAGGTGCTGGGGAGTAGATATAGATTAGATGTCAGGGGTAAGTTTTTTACTCAGAGAGTGGTGAGTGCGTGGAATGGGCTTCCGGAAACGGTGGTGGAGGCGGATATGATAGGGTCTTTCAAGAGACCGTTAGATAGGTACATGGAGCTGAGTAAAATAGAGGGCTATGGGTAAGCCTAGTAATTACTAGGGTAGGGACATGTTCGGCACAGCTTTGTGGGCTGAAGGGCCTGAATTGTGCTGTAGTTTTTCTATGTTCTATGTTCTATGAAAACTTTCAGAACCCACTGCAAACTATTAAAAAAAATATAAAACATTAAAATTATGTTTTTAAAGAGAAGTAAAACATTAAAACAACATGTACTTCAAAACAATTAAATGCACTTAAACTAAATGAATTAAGTCCAACTACCTACTATCCTCTGGACAGCTATTTCTTCCCATTGATAGGGTTACTACTTGGTTTAACTGGCTCAGGCTCAGTGGGCAGATTTCCACGCCTGGGAGTTAGGATGTAGGATTCCTTGGGAGTCTCCCGTTCAGTAGAGGGGCAGCCATCGGCATGGATGGCGTATTGGAAGATAATGAAGTGGCTTAAACCAGAACCAGTGCTGGACTTTGAGAATGCCCCAAGGAGATGTGGGCTGATCCAACAGAACTGTTGGTACTTTGGCAGAAGATCTGGCTCATGATTTATTTCAGGACAGCCAACACTGTTATGACAAAGGCACATCTGACAGACTTAACGGTTTCCTGAGGTCATAGCACATGCAATGATAAAACTGTATAAAATGCTTTGGAAGGAAATCAAAGGAAGGGAAGTGTAAACATAATCATAAAGCCTCAGTTTTATGGAATAGAAGCACAGTGCAACCTAGGAGTTTATAGCGCAGGAAAAGTTAATAAACCCACAAAAATTGCAAGTGATTCTTGCATTTAGAAGGACAAAACAATTCATAAAGATTTTTATGTTTGGTAGCTTCTACTAAGCACTAAGCAGCAGTGACTGTGTCTCCAAAAATCAGTTCCAGTTGAATCAATAGAGATGAATTCCAGGAGTGGGATGCACATGCTGCCATTATTAGATATGAAACATTTAAGAAATGCTACCGAAGATGAACTTTTACCTCCTGGGACTGTTTTCACAAGAACTTAGAAAGTGAATATGAATCTTGACAAAGTTGTTAGAAGGCAGGATCTATCAGGAATAAGGAAAAGCTATTTTGTCTGGTTATTAAATCAGAGGGTTTTTATGGTATAAAAGTGAATGTAAACAACTCTTTTAAGGAGGTGTAACAGGCCTGATTGGATCCATTCTTTCTGTGATATACTACAATCTGCTTTAACTTCATGTCAAGTTCCTGGGAGTGAACATCACCAACAGCCTGTCCTGGTCAAATCATGTAGATGCCACGGCCAAGAATGCTCACCAGAGCCTCTGCTTCCTCAGGAGGCTAATGAAATTTGGTTTGGCCCCTTTGATTCTCACCAACTTTTACCGATGCACCATAGAAAGCATCTTATCTGGATGTATCACAGCTTAGTATGGTAACTGCTCTGCCCAGGACCACAAGAAACTGCAGAGAGTTGTGGACACAGCCCAGCACATCACGGACACCAGCCTCCCCTCCTTGGACTCTGTCTTTACCTCTCGTTGTTTTGGTGAAGCAGCCAGCATAATCAAAGACGCCACCCACCCAGGACATTCTCTCTTCTCTCCTCTTCCATCGGGTAGAAGATACAGGAGCCTGAGGGCACGTACCACCAGACTTAAGGACAGCTTCTACCCCACTGTGATAAGACTATTGAACGGTTCCCCTTATACAATGAGATGGACTATGACCTCACGATCTACCTTGTTGTGACCTTGCACCTTATTGCACTGCACTTTCTCTGTAGCTGTGACACTTTAATCTGTACTTTTATTGTTTTTACCTGTACTACCTCAATGCACTCTGTACTAACTCAATGTAACTTCACTGAATAATGAATTGACCTGTATGATGGGTTTGCAAGACAAGTTTTTCACTGTGCCTCGGTACAAGTAACAATAATAAACGAATACCAATACCAATACCAATATTCTCTCAGTATTGCCTGCATTCCAGTCAGAATGTTCATTATACTTGTATCCAGAATCTGTCTGTATGGTAGTAAAAATGCTATTGATTAGATTAAGCCATCAATATAGGTAAAAGTTTCCAAAATACCAGAAAACAGACCAAATGTCATGTCAAAATCAAATTTATGTGCAATCAATTTATGGTTATCATGATTTTATTTTGCCAAACTAACATATATAAAACAAATGAAATTATATTTTTTTTTATTCAAGCATACAAGGTCCAACAACTGGCAATATTTTCCTCATTATTATTGGACATATTATTCTATGATTCTATCGGACACAGCTGGGATTAGAATGGATAAGATTGGAGCTGGCACTGTTGTAAAGGTGATGGGATTAACGGCCTTCCTCTACTCCATCATGTTTGGATTTTTATGACTTGATGAAATGTTTAAATGGATACTATATGCTCTGTAATACAAGATCTGTGCTCAGTAGCTCTGCAGCGAGTCGGCTGGTATCAGTGTTGCTTCTGACAGGCTGTAGGAAAGCAGAGTACGAACATGTACAGAAATGTCTTTGTACAAGTAAACCTGCAGCCGACTGACAAAATAAAAATGCCACTGGTGGCTGGCTTCCTGGTGGAGTTCTTAGAATTAAATTCTTTTCAAATGAGAGCAGTTCAAGTCAAAGATTAACAACAACAGTAGCTTCAACATTTTTGTATTGACCCTTGAATTGCTGTCCAGTATCTAATTCTATTACTACTATAGTGTAAACATTCACCTAAGTCTGACTGACCTAAATAATGAATTTAATTTTCTTGTACAGAAATGCTAAAGCATTGGAGATAGGATAATGAAACATAGGCTGCAAAATTGCCTGTAGCTGGATCATCAAAGGTGTTATCTTGGCCCAAGTATTTTATGTGAATTATGCATGAAGAGATTTAGCATTACTTATGCTGTCTGCCATAGAGGTAAGGCCACTGGCACAAACAAGACCCTATATAATTTGCAGAAGCAAGAAATGTGCAGATTATGCTGCTAGTGGCATCTGTCTTCAAGCAATAACGGGCCAGTACCAGTGGCCAGCTAAACACATGTATAAACCGTGTATCAAGAACTTGCCATTGAACAACAGTAATAACCACCAAATCAAGTGATCGTCAACGACTTGTATGTTTGCCGGAGAGTTGGTTGTACCTGCTTGCTTGAATTTGATTGTTGGATAGTTTGCAATGACAGAGAGATGCGGCTTGAGGTGGAGTTTAACAAAAGTCTATATCAGCTACTGGTGGATACCGTGGTTTCGGTAGGTACGTCTCAAATCTGTCAGCGTGCAGGAGAAATGGGACCACAGAACAGGGCTCTCTGTCATGAAAAAAAGGGGTGGGGGGTGGAGTGGGAGAAAGTCTGTGAACAGGAGATTCTATCCATAGCAGGTTCCTCAGGAGCATTTCTCTTCTGTCAATCAGATGGGGGAACAATGCAGGGCCAGAACTACTTTGAAGTATAATCAGGGTTGAGATGGTTAGATCTTTTTGGACTGTAAAAAAAATCAAGGGATATGGAGGTCAGGCAGGAAGATGGAGTTGAGGTTAAAAATCACATCAGCCAATGTTTGGCCAGGCTCAAAGAACTATTTTGGCTATTCCAGCTTCCCTGGTCGACAGCGGCAGGCAGAGATAGAATGGGGATATTCCAGGATAGCAGGATTTCTAAAGGTGCAAAGTACCATTGGCTGCAATCATACTAACTTGAGAATTCCACACCAAAATCCTGAGACATATGTGAATTGAAAGGGATAGTGCTGCCTCAATGGCCACCACATCACCGCTGGAAAGAACAGACTCGGGCTTTGTGCAAAGCATATGCAAGCCTGGAGCTGGACTTCCCAATTTCCCTTTACATTTCTTGCATGTTTTTTTCTGGTTGACCTGCCAATACTCCAAGCACTTTATTGTCCTCGCCTACATGTTCATAGGCTGCTTGATGGCCATCATTTTTCTGAAGCAAGGATGTAATTTCACTCTAGAGAGCTAGTGGCTGGGCTAGTATCTCCCACCAACTGACTACAGGCCACTCATGGCTATACAATAGCTACAAGCCAGTCTTGCCTCCCAGTCACCTTCTATTCATGCAAGTACCTGAGCTGATGGTGGCCAAAAGTGTCAGATTAAGTGACAAGGTGCCTTCTGTACAGTTGTTGAGAAATTTGATCACTTCTGTCTGGTCAGGTGGCTGACTGAAAGGAGAGAAGCACTAGGATGCCATTGTGGTGATCAAAGGGTAGGGGAAGCACTCAAGATCTGGAGCTTGTACGTCTACTGAGATGGTGGGCTGTGGGTTAATGGGATGTGAGAAGAGGATCAAGTATGAGTACGCCGTCACCCTCTGAGCTATTGCTGGCTATGGACACAATAATGGCCAGCACTCCATCCTTAACGACAGCATGAGTGGGAACTATACTGGGTCCAAACAAGAGCAAGTTAATCACACATCGCAATCTCAGTGCATACTTTCCAGCACCCTCTCCTCCCAGGAGTTCATTCAAATTCTAACATGTTTTCAAGAATCTGTTTAAGCAATTACTCAAGCAATTGGAGTGGAAAAGAATTTGCTGTAAAGATGATGTTTTCACCATCCTTTATAAATAAATTATTCTACAACCTATAATATGTTAAACATTGTAAAAATATTATTACATCCGCTTTTATTTCCTGTCCACAAAACCTTGCTTCATGTTATATTTTTGTTACAATTCTGTGTCAAGGCGTTATCATTATAAAATCCTATGTATTTATTGACAATTAAAACTCCCTATGTAAACTTGTCATGTTGTGGTTACATTTTTACACATGGTATCATTGGAGCCCATGAATTTTATGTTTTTAGCTCTTTAGCCTGTTCTGCAGAAAAAAAAGATATCCATGCTACAACTTCTATGGTTTTCAAATTGCTGCAAGTTTTGTTACTTAATTGTAAGAAATACTCACTAATTTCCTGCATAAAAGTATGTACACAAAGCTTAAGACTTTGGAATGGAATTGGAATATGTTTTGACTCTGCATTCAAATTGTATTGAGTGTGTGTGTGGGCAAAAGACTGGCAAATGGAGTTTAATGTGGAGAAGTGTGAGGTCATGCACTTTGGTAACAGAGATCAAAGGGTGGATTATTATCTCAATGGAGAAAACTGCAAATGAGTGAACTTCAAAAGGATTTAGGTGTTCTAGTGCATGAATCACGAAAAGCTAGCAGGCAGGTCCAATATGTAGTTAAGACTGCAAATGGCATTTTGGCCTTCATTGCAAAGGGGTTGGAGTTTAAAAATAGGGATGTTTTGTTGCAATTGTACAGGTGTTGGTGAGGCCTCACCTGGAATACTGCATACAGTTTTGGTCCCCTTATTTAAAAAATGATATAGTGACATTGGAGGTAGTCCAAAGGAGATTCATCAGGCTAATTCCTGGGATGAGAGGGTTGTCCTGCTAAGGGAGACTAAATAGTGCGGGCCTGTATTCCTTGGAGTTTAGAAGAATGAAGGGTAACCTTTTTCAGATATATAAGATCCCAAGGGAGCCTAATAGATAGGTGTTGGGATGTTTTCACTAGTGGGAGAGTCACAGACAAGAGAACATAACATCAAGACAAGGGGCTGATAATTTAAAATCGAGATACGTAGACATTTCTTCTTGGAGAGAGTGGTGAATCTCTGGGATTCTCTGCCCTGGCAGGTGGTGGAAGCTGGATCATCAGAAATATTGAAAGTGGTGGATAAATATTTGGTAGATCGAGGAATAGAGGGGCATGGAGATATGGCACAAAAGAGGAGTTGAGGCTAGAATAGATCAGCTATGATCATGTTAAATAGTGGGGTAGGCTTGAAGGGCCCAATGGCCTTCTCCTGCTCCTATTTTCTTCTGTTATTGTATTCTACTTCACCAAAAGATCGTGCTTGGCTGTAGGAAATTAACTGAATTTTACTAAATTAGCTTGAGCTTTAACAGTTCTCCCACCTTCATTTTCCTCATATTGACAACTTGGGTCTGTTCTGTGAGATTGAGTCTTTGAACCTCCCCTGTTTATTTTGGATGATCTTACAGTGGACACTTGACTTCAAAGAATCCAACTTTGCTCCTATTGACAGCCTCTTTTCTCTTGATAAAAAGTGATTTAATAGAGGTCTTTAAAATGAAGAAAGGTTTTGATGGAGTGCATAGAGGGAGAAATTCCCACCTGTGGGCAAGAGCATAAATAGATGCCGTCAATTTAAAATAATCACAAAGAAATCCAACTGGGAATTTCGAAGAAACTTCTTTACCCGAATAGGGATTATGTATAACTCCCTAGCACAGGAAATGGTTGAAGTGAATGGTATAAATGTATTTATGGGGAGGCTGGACAAATATTCGAGGGAGATGGGAACAGAGGGTTATGCTGATAGATTTAGATGAGGAAAGAGGCACATGAGAATATAAATTCTAGCATGGACTGATTGGGCTCAATGGCCTATTTCTGTCCATATATCCTATCCATTGTTCTATTCAAAGTCAGCGTTCATGCTCGCAAAGGGTGATTTGGTTTCAATTCTGCATCAAGATTTATTCTATCTCTATTCCATAAGTTCAATCAATAGGTATAATCAACATCACATTGCATCAGAAGAAGAGCAGTTCCTGCTGTTGAGTCACAAACAAGCTAGAAAAGTGGAATAGTTGAGGTTCAAACACTCATAGCATCATATCACAGTTTCTACTGAAACTTTACTCTCCTGTCAAGCTGCCTATTCACTCCGATGTCATTCAGTTGATATGTAGTACGTGGCCAGTTTCAAATTCACACATCATTGCATTCAACGTCAATGTTTAATTTTGCTTTTAGTATTTAAAGTAGAATCAGAGATACAATTTTTTGTGACAACACCAAGCCCACAAAATGTAAAAATGTTTGAAGTATGCAAATATCAGCTATGAACTTGTGAAATCAATGAACATATTATTTCCCTGGCATTTTCTTGGAAACTTTCAAATGTATCTATATTTGAAGAGTAATATAGATGGAGAGATTTTCTTCATCTAAATCTGAAAGTGGGAGCAAATTGAATAACTTGACAAGAGGAAGTTTGCAAAGCTGTTAGCTGTTACTCTCTGGTTAATGGGACAACACTTCAGAATAAAATGATTTACATTGTTCAGGCAGGAGAAACAATCAGGGAAATATGAGCAGCCTTGGTTGTGATGTCGCAAGCTGTACAGTGATGCATTTCAACATAGGAAACCAGAATTGTTACTCTCCTTCGGGAAGGTTTTCTCTAGAAAACCTTCTAAATGTTGAAACATAACAGTTAGGAGCAGGATGTAGGTTGTCCGGCTCTGCCATACATCAAGGTCAAGCCTGATCTTCTACCTCAGCCTCATTGTCCTGCACTTTCCAGAAATTTATCAATCACTGTTTTGAATGAGTTCAATGACTGAGTCTCTGCAAACCTGTGGGGCAGAGAATTCCACCCTGTGCATGAAGAAATTTCTCCTCATCTCATTCCTAATTGTCCTACCCCTTAGACTATGACTCATGATGCTAGACTATCAGTCAGGTGATACATCCTCCCTGCATCCACCCTGTCAAGCTCTGTAAGAACCTTTATAAGTTTCAGTGAGTTCACCTCTCATTGTTCCAAACCTTGGAGAATATAAACTTAGTCGAATCAATCTGTCCTCGTATGTCCCAGATGATAGAGAAAGTGGGAAGATCATGCCAGACAGTGTCAGCCAATATTTAGTAAATCCGGTGCAATATTCCTAAAGGTATTCTTCGTTAAATGATTCTGGTCAATGTTCATTTCTGCAGTTTACTCATAGAGTTTCACTAAATATGCAGGGCAAAAGTCTTACCTGAATCAATACAGTTCATCTACCAACTCCAGAGGTATCAATTTATGATCTTTTAGAGGGAAAGGTTTAAGTGATTCAATGATCTTTACCTCATTAATTCTAGGTTTATTTAAATGCAGAAGCCTATTCCACATTGCCCTCATCTTACTTAACCACTTTACAAATGCCATTCTCCTTTTACATTGGTAATTGGTAAAGAGCCGCGAGGTAATGATGCAGCTCTATAAAACTCCGGTTAGACCACACTTAGAGTACCGTGTCCAGTTCTGGTCGCCTCATCATAGGAAGGATGTGGAAGCGTTGGAAAGGGTGCAGAGGAGATTTAACAGGATGCTGCCTGGTTTAGAGAGTATGCATTATGAGGAGAGACTAAGGGAGCGAGGGCTTTACTCTTTGGAGAAAAGGAAGATGAGAGGAGACATGATAGAGGTGCACAAGATATTAAGAGGAATGGATAGAGTGGACAGCCAGCGCCTCTTTCAATACAAGAGGACATGGCTCAATACCAATGCTCAATACAAGAGGACATGGCTTTAAAATAATGGATGGGAAGTTCAAGGGAGATATCAGAGGAAGGTTTTTCACCCAGAGAGTGGTTGGGGCATGGAATGCGCTGCCTGGGGCGGTGGTGGAGACAGGTACATTGGTCAAATTCAAGAGATTACTACATAAGCATATGAAGGAATTTAAAATAGAAGGATATGGGGGAGGAAGGGGTTAGATAGTCTTTGGCGAGGTTTAAAGGTCAGCACAACATTGTGGGCCGAAGGGCCTGTATTGCGCTGTACTCTTCTATGTTCTATGTAATCTGACCAGTGCTGCCTGCAACCATTCTTAACCATTGTGCAAGTATTGAATAAAAATGTGAGAGGCAGAAATCATTTGATATTCAACGGATCATCATCTGCAATATTCAAAAATGCAAAACTGAGACCCTTCACCTAGTTGTCTCATTCTTAGTAAAAAGAAAATAAATGCATCTCAGTAATGAACTTGCTGGAATAGTTTGGGGAACTTAAATATATGTTGTGCTACTGTTGATTCATTGCTCTGTCCTTCCATCTCCCTGTAATTTTGGTTCAGTATTGATGTGGATAAAATCTAACATTTTCTTTAACTATTAAAGTACAAGCAGTATAAAACTTCTTTCTTGTTCGGCAAAGCATTGCGTGTTGAAAATTGCCATCCACCTTTAAGTTACATCTGGAAGTTTTGGCAAGTACATGTTTTAGGTAACCACAGAAATGCATTAAGGCCTCACTTATACAACAGGCCCATTTTCATCAAATGTTTAGTCTACAGCTCTTCTGTGGTCATTGAGAAGGATAGCTGCATACAAAAAAAATTCATTAAAATGTAGATTATTCAGGGCAGCAGCTTTAGAGTAATGATTATTATCCCGTGGAACAACTTGATAGCAAAGCAAGTTTGCAATCATGCAAAATAAGTAGGCAGCCAAATGAAACACAGTGGGGAGGATATTGCTGAAAAGTATTTTTTGAAAGTATGCTGTACATATGGATTTCATTAACACAATCTTTTTAACATACCATTTGGGAAATCTTTGGAATAACTTAGGGCTCTACAGTCTTTTACTCCCTTCACTGAAAATAATGCTAAGTATTCCACTGTTCAGCCCTTATCATGATTTGTCATTCCTCTGCAGAAATCAGGTCTGGTTGGTGCCAAATATTTTAACTCAATTTTGAGACAAAACTTTCCCAGTCTGAAGGATATATTCTAGCAAAGACCTTTGGCTCTGATTACAGAAACAGAATATCTTAGGCTACGTTGCCAGTTTGGCATCACTTGGTCTGAGACAGTAGCCCTTCAAAACTCAGGAATGTGCAAAAGCTGGCAAACGTTATAACAATTGTTATCTTAAATCAAGCAGATTTCTTGCCAGCATAATTCAAAACAAGTGTGTTTATGTGTCAATTAAAACACATGAAGCAATGCTATGATCTCAGTTTTGTATTTTGGTATCTGTACCCTGACTTTACCTCAGTGTGGGAGTCTCTTGGGGCTCCTTAGCCTTATTTATTTATTGGCTGACTCTTGCTCTAACCCTGTGCAAAGGCAAGGGAGTTGATGGGAGATGATGGGAGATGAGGCTTGGAAATATCACCCAGAATTTAGCTAAGTGGTTTGGGGAAGTGGGGAAGTGGGCAAATGGGGTCTGGAAGTAATCAGGATCTGAAGGTGGGACAATGCCAGAACAGAGGCAGGTTTTCTCATTGGGCACTGAGGGAACACTCTTGTTCCAGATGATTCCCAAAAGAAACCTTCAATAAACTATAACGTCTTTGTGGTTCTTTTCCAAAGATTTCTACCTCTTGGTAGGAAATAAGGAAAGCTTTGTGGACTCAGTGACACTCAAAATCTCCAGGAGGCCTTTGCTTGTCTGGTGTGAGGCTGGTGAGGAGCTGCTGAATTGGGCTCTGTCACTCTTTAAACTTTCCTCACCTGTTCTTCTTGTGCATGCAGGGCTAAGATGAGCTGCTATATTTCCCACTAGCAAATGCAATATACTCTGTTACACTGATGTTCCTTCTCAGTTTTGCAAGATTGGCTGAGGAACAGTATATGCCCAGTTGTGGTGGGCTGTGAGGTTCTGGCTGGAAGCAGCTCACAGTAAAGGCCTCTGAGAATATTTTTGGGTCACATTTATTTTAGCAGAGCATCTAACAAAGTTGCCATTGGTTGGTTGGATGCCTTTGCCCATTTAGATTCTCCAATTGTTTTTGTATTGCAGGGATGATGTTACAGTGAGAACACAGGACATTAGGGAACTGAGCAAACAGGGCAAACTATTAGCGAATCATACTGAAGGATTGTGAAATAAACAATGAAAGCATTGAGAAAGAAAGGTGAAGTAAAAAAGTCCAAATTTAATGTCAAATCAGAGACAGAACATAAAGAGAGAGGAAAATAAGATTAGATTGGGAGAAAAGAAATAGAAAAATGATTGCGTTTAAAATTCTTTTATATTTTTAAGTCTCCAGCAACAACAATCTCACTGTTATTTTGATGGCAAATTTATTTTGATGACCTGATGATCTACTTAAGGCCAATATCTGTCTTCTCCCTCAGATATTCCATCCAATATGAAAATAGAGCCAATCTGGGTTAAGTCATGGATTGCATCCTTGTTTCGGATTCATTGTTTCAATAGGTACCTAGACAATGTTGCATACTCATATATGGCTATGCGAAGATCAGGAGTTGAGCTGGTATCCAGTACCAAGATGTTTTGCTCTATGGATGAAGATGGATAGAATGGGGAAATGAATATCCAAATGAAAAAAAGAAAATGAATGAAAAGTTTAAATTTAATAAGCCACAACCTTAGACATCCAAAAATGCTCCACGACCCTTTAAATATTTTCAGAGTAGGCACTGTTGTGGTGTGGGCAACTGGTGCACAACAAAGAACCATAAAGCTCAGTGAAATATGGGTTTTTAATCTGGTTTACATACAGGATAACTGCAGGCCAGGGCACACAGGAAGGTTTCCCACTTATCTTTGAATGGAACCATGGGACCTTTTACTTCCATCTGGACAGACTAGCAGGCCTTGGTATTATTGTTTACTTAAATTACACCATGCTGCAAAGTTTCCCTTGCAATTGCGATATGCGATGAATCCAGGCCAGTTCCTTCTGGTGCAGGATGCATAAAAAAAATCAATGCTCTGACCTCATTAACATGATCTCAGCATCTGTACCATTGCTGACACTGGAACTTATCCTCTTTTGTGAGCAGCTAGCACCGACTGAAAAGTCAGCTGGCACTGAGTGAACCAGTGCTGTTGTCATCCTGCAGGCATTGGAAGCTTGCTGAATCTCATAGCTGATCATGGCTGAGACTGGACACCCTGATGCTTTGGCCAAAGAGGCTGATTATCACGAATGAAACTTTAAGGGCATAGATGAAATGCTCTGAGAAGTTCAATGATCTTACCAGTGTTCATGATCAAATTTCATCTCCCACCAGTGGCACTGCTACTCAGTTGAATACACCATTCACCCACTATCAATCTATCAGTCAGGACTCACAGCAAATATTCACATCGTTCACCACGCTCTCATGCACTTACCACTGCCCTAAGTCTTATATCATAATCTCACAGCTTTCACACACAATTGGCTATCACCCACTCACTAACATTTGTCTCTGTTGCAGGAAAGGATGGCAGCAGAAGACCATCAGGAGACAAGCCTTCCACTGGTCTTCTATAGTCTATTGGTTCACTGGACAGGGGGAGAGAGTGCTGGCACTGGAGCAGATGCCACTGAGTGCATGGCTCGGGGTAGGCTGAGACACTTAAGCTGTTACACCATGAAAATGTCACATCCTTGATCAAAAAAACAGTTGTAGGGATGAACTCATTGCAAACCAGTCAGTTTAACCTTGGTGGTGGTGTAGGTTCTAGAAACAACGATCATAAATAGAAGTAGCACTTGGAGAAGTATGGATTGCTGACAGAAAACCAGCATGAGTTTGATAAAGACAAATTGAGTCTAATTAACGATGGAGTTTTTGATGAACTAACAGAGAGCTCTGAACAGAATGGGGTTTAAGAGGCTTTTAGCTAGACACATAAATATGCAGGGAATGGTGGGATTTGGATCATGTGCAGGCAGAAGAGATTTAGTTTAATTTGGCATCGTGTTCAGCAGAGATATTGTGTGCAGATAGGCCTGTTCCTGTGCTGTACTGTTCTATGTTCTATGCTCTCAGAGACATCTCCTCTTACCTCCCTTTGGAACATGATCCCACCATCAAACATCCGGCCAAGGTCTCCCAGATGGTCATGGACCTCATTTCCTTGGGAGATCTTCCCTCCGCAGCTTCCAGTATTATAATGTCCCAGCCCTGCACTGCCCACTTCTATCTCCTGCTCAAAACCCACAAGCAGGACTGCCCTGGGAGACCCGTTGTTTCAGCCTGTTCTTGCTACCACCTTGACTCTATCCTTTCTCCTCTGGTCCAGTCCCTTCCCACTTATATCCATGACACATATGATGCCCTCTGCCTCTTTGACCGTTTCATTTCCCTGGTCCCAACAGGCTCAACTCCACCATGGTGTACAATTCCTTTACACCTCCACCCCACACCAGAATGGTCTGAGGGCCCTCTGCTTCTTCCCTGAGCAGAGGCCCCAACCAGTTCCCCTCCACTAACACACTTACTTGCCAGGCTAAACTTCTTCTCACATTGAACAACAACTCCATTCATTTTTTCAGATCAAAAGTGTGGCGATGGCACTCTCACATCTGTCTTTTTGTGGGATATGTTTCTACAGTCTTTGTTTCAGTCTGACCCTTGTCCACTCCCTCAACTATTTTTCTGGCACATTGCTGACTGCAATGGTGTGGCCTCATGCAGAACTCAGCAATTTCATTATTTTTGCTCCCAAGTTCCATCCTGCTCTCAGCTTCGCATGGTCAATCTCTCATTCCTCCCTTTCTGGATTTGTTTGTTTCCATCTCCGGAGATAGGCTAGCTACTAACGTCCACTTCAAGCCTACTGACTTCCACGGCTATCTTGACTGTTCTTCATCCTGCCCTGTCTCCTATTTGTTCCGATGATGAGACTTGCTGTACAGATGCCTTGAAATGTCTTCCTTCATTCTGAACCATGGCTTTCTTTCTACCATTGTTAACAAAGCACTTGACCACATCTCTTCCATTTCCCATACCTCTGCTCTTATCCTCTCTTGTCTGGGACTGAATATCCTTGTTCAGTCCCAGACAAGAGAGGATAAGAGCAGAGGTATGGGAAGGATAGAGTTCCCCTGCTCCTCACCTTCCACCCCACAGGCCTCTGCATTTAGAAGATCATTCTCTGTAATTTCTTCCACCTTCAAAGGCAGTCCGCCACCAGGCACATCTTCCCTTCTCCTCCCCTTCCAGCAATTTTCAGGGACAGTCCTTTCATGACTCCATGGTCTACTCTTCCATTCTCATCAATCACCTCCCTTCTTATAGCACTTTACCTTGCAACCACAAGCAATGCAACAGCTGTCCTTTCATCTCTTCTCTTCCCCACCATCCTGGGACTCAAACTGTCTTTCCAGGTGAATCAGTGATTCACTTGTACTTCTTCCAATCTAGTGCAATGCACTTAGTGTTCACAACGTGGTCTCCTCTACCTTGGAGAAACCAACCACAGATTGGGTGAGCGCTTTGCAGAGCACCTGCGTTCAGTCTGCAGAGGTAATCCTGAGCTTCCTGTTGCTTATCCCTTTAATTCCCCATCACATTCCCACTCTGACAGCCTCCTGCACTGTTACGATGAGGCCCAATGCAAACTTGAGGAACAGCACCTCATCTTCCGTCTGGGCACAGTCCAGCCTTCTAAACCGAATATTGAATGCTACAGGAGAAACAAGAAACAGCAGATACTGGAATCTGGAGCAAAAAAATAAACTGCTGAAAGAACTCAGCAGGTCTGCTGAGAATTCAGTGCTGGAAGAACTCAGCTGACCCACTGAGTTCTTCCAGCACTGAATTCTACAAGTTCAGGTAACTTAATTTCACCGTCTGTATCAGTCATTCATCTGTGATATTGGGTCAACTTGTTTGTTTCTTTCTCTTATCTTGCCTTAGATGTTTATCTTTACCGATCTAGGTCCCAACCAACTTCTGTCCAGTATTCAGGAACAATTAATGCACACTTTGTGGTACAGTTGTCCTTTATTTCAATCATGCCAGATTCTGTTGTGGTGCCAGAACAACAACATAGCCCTGAACTTCAGTTCAGCATGATGAAATAGTTGGTTGTTGACCTAAGGAAGTGGGCGTGGGGGGGGGGGGGGGGGGGAAGGGTTCTGTGTGTGTGTGTGTGAAACACAACCCTGTTGTAGAGATGGTCGACAGCTTCAAATTCCTTGGCATCCATATCACCAGCAGCCTCACCTGATCCCTCCACGCTGAGGTGGTGATCAAGGAAATGCATCAGCGTATTCACTTTCTTAGGTGTCTGAGAAGATTTGCCTTGTCCATGAGGATTCTCTTGAGCTTCTACAAATGCACTATAGGAGGTATCCTGACGGGTTGCATTTCAGTCTGGTATAGCAACTGCTCTACTCTTGAACAACAGAACCTGCAGAGAGTGATAACCACTGCCCAGTCCATCACAGGTTCATCACTTCTTTCCACCTAGTCCATTGCATCAGGAAGCTAATAGTGTTGTCAAGGATGACTGCCACCCTGGCCATTCCCTTTTCACTCTTCTATCTTCTGGGAGAAGATGCAGGAACTTGAAAGGCTGGATGCCCAGGCTCTCAGACTTCTGAACCAATCACCTCTTTCACACCCCATTCCTGGTGCGGCTGCTATGTTCTCAGACTCTTAATTCTATCTCTCTCAGTCATTACGTGATTGTCACTTCAGCATTTCATTATGTCCTACTTCAGATTGCACAACAATCTTTACACTATTCTGCTGTTTCGCACTCATCATTGTATTTAGTATTACCTTGTATACTGTTTACTTTGTGAGCGTCATGCAAACAAGGAACTTCATGCATCCTGGTGAATAATACAAAAAAAGTAATCTGAATCTAAATTAAATGTATCCTTTACTTGATTCTGCCTTTATGTTACCTCTGATTAACACTGCTACCTCACATTCCTTCTTCCTTCACTACTACTCCCAAATACACTGTGAATTCAATCTGTAAATATCGCTGTTGCTCTCAGCCACATTCCCTTTATCCCATTCCATTTATTTCCTCACTTCTAATTGTTGCCTGCAATTTCCTTCATTTTATCACTGGCGCTTCATATTTTGTTGTGTTGACCATTGAATATGCTTTTATTTCTCATTATTCCCAGCTTGACTTAATCAAGTATTTTATTAACCATCTCCATTTGCTTCTTTCTTTCCTGAAAGTGTTTTCTTTATCTCTTTTTCATTGCCCTTGACTTCCATTTTTCCTTCCCATTATTTTGTATTCACATCAACCCACATCCATTACTGGTAAAATACTCTACAATCTTGGTCTAAGGTTGATTCAGATGCAGCCTGTCCCAGTGTTACAGCTCCATTCTCGCATATTCCTAAGGCTCTACCCTCTCTCATCACCAGTGTCAGGGCCTCATGTTCCTTTCCATCTATTTAAAAAATCCCTTACACCAACATCACCCTTAGCTTGGAATACCTTTGGATTACTAACCTTCTATTGTACTGCTGTTGCCCTACAGTGCATCAGACAGCCAACGTTCATGTAGCCTTGCACTTTATCCCTACAGGTGGTGAATACTTCCAAATGCAGACTAGGTGACCATTTCGCAGAACACCTGCGCTCCGTCTGTAACCACGATCTGCATCTCCCCGTTGCCAGTAACTTCAACTCCCCCTCTCAATCCATCACAGATATGTCAGTCCTCGGCCTCCTCCACTGCCAGGAGAATTCCAAGCGCAAACTGGAGGAACAGCGCCTCATTTCCGTCTTGGAACCTTGCAGCCTAATGGTATGAACATTGAATTCTCCCACTTTAAGTAGTCCCCACAACCTCCCCCCACCAACCATGCCTCTTCTTTTCTTCCTTTTCCTAGCCTATCTCTCTTTTTTCTAGCCCCCTCTTTTCTTCCTTACCTTTGACCCATCCCCTGGTGGATCTGCTCTCCCCTCCTCCCCCACACCTGCCTATCACGGTCTCTTACCTGGATCTACCTATCACCACCTTGTGCCCACCCCGTCTCTCCCCTTTTGTCCATCTATCACTGCTCTGCTTTTCCCTCCTGTATATTGGGCTTCCCCTTTTCCTGTCTTCAGTCCTGAAGAAGTGTCCTGACCCAAAACATTGACCGCCTGCTTTTATCCACAGATGCTGCCTGGCCTGCTGAGTTCCTCCAGCATCATCATGTTTTTCAGTTCTGAGCAGTGTTCAGTTTAGTCGAAGGGATTTGGATTTGGCTGGTAACTGTAGCATGGGATTCATTTTGATTGTTGCCATTTTAAACACAGTTCTTCACAGCTAGGTTCATGCTTCTGATGCCTGGGAATAATTTCTCAGACTTTTTATTAAAAATCCTGGTGCAAAAGGAGCCATGAAATTCCTTAATATAATTAAGATTATAAAGTTTCTGGGGCGCAGTGATATATATTGAATAACTGGAAGTGTTTTTAAGTATTATAAAGTGTGACATACTTCCAGCCATGAATATCAAGCTGTGGTATATCATATGTAGTGACAGAAGTGAACTGAGTTTGCACCTTACTATATGCTACTTTAAAACACAGAACCCATGAATCAGCTGAAAACCAATTTCTCTTCTGGAATTCACTTTTTACAGTATTGACAAAACTCAGTCTCTGACTGATCTCCAGTGCTGTAATGAAGTTTTTGTTCAAAGGTTTGAGCTTTCCAAGTCTCTGTTACTGAATTAAAACTAAATTAGGGGTCAAAAGTCCTCTGTGACTAACCTCACCACCTCCCACTTCTCAATTGTGTGCAAGTACCACAGTGTGGGGGAAACTATTCCAATGGGACAAAGTGCTGTTCCATGATTGATGGCTTTGATGTAATGCTACATAGTTTGCGTGCAGCAGCCTAGAACATTACCGATCGCACCCTCTTAAAAGCAGTGCAAAAGGCCTTTGATCACTGGGTATTGTGCAGACTGACTGAGGTCAATGCTGGCAATAATTATCAGTGCACCAAGTGAAGATATTCCAGAGATGATAATATTCATCATTTGCTAAAACAGTTTTGAAAAATAAGCCAAGTTTCACACATTATAAGGAACGATCTACTGTGAGGCTGTGTCTTAATTATTTGAAGCATCTGTTATTGCTTTATGTACCTGGATTCATTAATCTAATGTCATGTTGCAGAGAATTCTGTTATAAAGCTATATACACCCCTATAGGTAAATGTTTCAGTGTATATCAAAATCAAACAATATAACTAGAGTCTAATCTGCTGGTGAAATGTTTGCCCAAAATTTGCTGCCAAAATAATGTTAATTTTAATGATACTTACAGTAACTAAGTGCCAAATCATTTAACATCTTGTGACGAGGAGGAGATGCTCACAAATATGTATCGGTACAAGCTGCTGGATGGTTTGTGCTACTTTGCTAACACCCTGTGAGTTTCATGGAGTTGATGCAATTGCACATTAATGCCAAAAAACTTTGTTGCAAAAATTAAGATTGTCACTAACAGTGTATATTAATTTATGATCATGCATTCCACGTTTCTGAAGTGCTCTTCAAGGAAGAGAACAAGGAACAATTTATATTTCAAGTCTTATTTCTGTTGATAGTAGATTGTTGCTAGGTATGTAACAATTCCTTCTGCCTCTTTTTCAGTCCCTGACTTGATCCTAGTTCAGATTCCTTCTCAGTTGCTCTTCTATTTCTTAGCCACACCTTAAACTTCATTGAGAAGGAAGATAGACTGTAGGTCCCATTGTTCTTTAAGTCCCATGTGCATTGTTGTTCTCATTAAACTGTTATCAGCTTTCGCTCCCAATGACTCATTGGTCTAAAAATGTTAAGTTGAAAGCTAAGGGAATAAGTTCAACTAACATGACCCCAAGATCCCTCTGTACATCAATGCTGTTAAGGGTCCTGCCATTAAGTGTATACTTTTCCCTTAAATTTGACCTCCCAAAGTGCAACACCTCACACTTGCCTGAATTTCTACACCCATATCCATAACTGATCTATATCTGCTGTATCATTTGACAACCTTCTTCACTGTCTGCAACTCCACCAATTTTTGCGTCGTCAGCAAACTTGCCAACCCACCCATCCATGCTTTTGTCCAAGTCATCTGTATACATTACAGACAACAGAGGCCCCAGCACTGATCCCAGTGGAACACCACTAGTCACAGACTGCCAGCCAGAATAACATCTTCCACCACTACCCCCTGTCTTCTATAGGCAAGCCAATTCTGAACCCAAACTACCAAGATACCATGGATCCGATGCATCTTCTGGATCAGTCTACCATGAAGGACCTTGTCAAACGCCTTACTAAAGTTCATGTCGATAACATCCACTGCCCTATCCTCATTAATCATTTCTGTCACCTCCTCAGAAAACTCAATCATTGGTAAGACATGCCCTGCCCCGCACAAAGCCATGCTCACTGTACCTAATTAGCCCATGCTTTTCCAAATGCGAGAAATCATATCCCTAAGAATCCTCTCCAATAGCTTCCATACCACTAATGCGAAGTTTACCAGCCTATAATTCCCTGGATTATCCCCATTTCCCTTCTTAATCAAGGGAACAACATTGGCTACTGTCAAGTCCTCTGGGACCTTGCCTGTGGCTAGAGAGGATACAAAGATCTTTGTCCAGGCCCCAATGACCTCTTCTCTTGCCTCTCTCATTAACCTGGGATAGATCCCATCAGGCTCAGGGAACCTTAATGCTTTTCAAGGAACCCAACACAACCTCTTTCTTAATCTCAAAATGCCCTAGCATATCAGTATACCCCACACTGTTCTCACTATCCTCCATGTCCTTCTTCTTGGTGAATACTGATGCAAAGTACTTGTTTAATATCTTGCCCACATCCTCTGACTCCAAGCATAAATTCTTGCCTTTATCTGTGAGCGATAAATTCCCTCCTTTATCCTTCACTGTTCTCATGGTTTCATTCCAAACACAATGCAATCCATTGGCACCCCATGAATCTAGTACAATTAGAACACGTTCTGTTCTATCCTGAAGCCATAGACTTCCTTATCAGAGCACATCTCCACAGGTAAAGCTCACTCTCTGAATTAAAGTTATTGACAGGAGATGTGGCTTGTCATTAAATGTCAGATACATGTTTATGGGGGAGAAATAGCTGTTTGCAATCCTTAACTTGTCTAGTATTTATGTGCTCATACTACCTGGAGGAATCAAATTATAACATTTAGGAACTTGAACCCTGTTCAGTTTTCCCCTTTCCAATACCAGAGTATAGCAGGTAACTATGGCTGCTACACTGGTTAGGAATAAGGATGGACAACCATTTCGAATAGTTTTAAAGGTTGGAACTTATTGGATTGTAAATGGCAGTATAGAGGAGAAAAAAAAGGTCCTATGTTTGTGCAGTGCCTTTCGTGACTAAGGAAGACAGAAAATCAAAACAGTTGATCAAGTGAAGTCCAGAAAGAACACTAAAGAGAGGAAAGCAGCTTTCAAACTTGTCATTGTTAAACTCACCCTGAAGAGTTAAAGGTCTGAAGGAATGATTCTCCGTGCTAATAATAGCTTAATTTTGGTGTCAAAGAGGTTGATTGGCAGCCATTACCACTTATTACATCATTATGAAGGTATTTACTTTTGTAATGATGAGAATTAATTACCTTAAGCTGAATTTAATGGGCAATTAATGGGCAAATACATCAAGTCCCTGAAGAAAATAAGACTGTTAAAGGTGAAATGTTCTTTTTGCAAAGCTAACATTGGAATGGCACAATTCAGACAGCATTTGATGTCTTTTAATTATACTAATGTAGCCAAACATCTTATTTGCTTTCCAGCAGCATTACCAGCTTGTCCTGCCAGCATCAGTGATCTGTGTACGTGAATTTCTCCAGGACTTCTTGTTCCTGCATCAGACTTTCTCCAGCAATTAACAGCCAGAGCGGTGTTCTGAGAGGGAACAGATGCAGCCTTCAGCCCACAATCCCCCAAGATGAGAGGGAGAATTGGAAGTTTACCTCTGCCTGTTCCTTTAAATTTAGGTCAACATTATGAACTGTGTTCCTAAGGGTCACCTTTGGGTGCATACCAAGTGCACTGCTGAGAGAGCTAAGGAGGGGGGAGATGAAGTGGGGAGAATGGTGGGGGGGAAATGAAGTGCGGAGATGGGGGGGAAGGGGGAAGGGGATGCTGGAGGGGAGGGGAGGAAGGGGGAAGATAGGGGAGAGGGGAAGGGGAGGGGGAAGATGGGGGAGAGGGGGAAGATGGCAGGGAGGGGGAAGATAGGGAAGATAGGGGGAAGATGGTGGGGAGGGGGAAGAAGAGGGGGAAGATGGAGGGGGAAGATGAAGATGAAGGCGGAAGATGAAGGGGTAGACGGGTAGATGAGGGGGAGGGAGGAGATGAAGGGAGGAGAGGACGGGAGGCGAAGGGGGGAGGTGGAGGTGGAGAGGAGGGGGTGGGGGCAAAGGTTGGGGGGAGATGGGGGTTTGGGTAAGTAACAGATCAGGTTAGTTGACTAACAGTTTAACTGAACTTCCTTCAGGCTCAGTCAACATGTGTTGTCCAATTTATTATTATCAGACATCTCTGCACTATCTCCACAGGAGACCTGAGTCCACGCAATAGCTACTTATATTTATGTTCTCTCCCTGTTGATTAATCCACTCAATGTGGACTTTGGATTTGTCCAGAAGTGCCAATCCATCGCTGGTCTGGTTTTTAATGTAGCTTTTCTCATAATTTTGTGCCATATCATTTATCAGAATAAAATTAAATACAAGCTCCCACATATGTACATTTTCTTTCATTTCAAGAGAAATAAATGGATGTAGAAAGTATTGTATTTTGAGAATGTTCAGTTGTCAACCAGCTGAGAAAGGGGGAAGATTCCTGGTTTCCACCTGTATGGGTAAATGCAATGCCAGCTATCTGCAGCATGCTGGGTGCCTGGAATACTGCTTCGATCCCAGAAATGGCTGGATTGAACCTGCTTTATATAGATCAGTCTTCTGAGAGGCAGCCATCACTCACCAGTGAATGTGAGGTCAATACTGGCCTTCCATTGGCTCTGCTTGCTTCCCTAATGGCAACAAGAATTTGGGAAAGATGGAAAAAAGGGGAAAAGCAGCAGCTGATAATCATTTCATGGAATGGCATCTAACCACGTCACCCTACCTCCAGCCACATTGAAACAGAGCCTGGGTCATGCTGGCCTGGGCCCCTGCCTGGACTCACCGCCCATAAACCCTCCTTTAATATCCCAGGATGCACATTATCAGGCTCCTTGGAATTATTACCTTCATTTATTCCCCAATATAATTTCTTCCGTCTCACTCAATACGGGATTTAAATTACTTTGGCTAATTCACAGAAGCCGTTACGATCTGATTTTACATTTCTCACTAGATTACTCGTCTCCTGCTTTCTCCTTCCTTGTCAATGCCTTGCACCACTTTTGCTGAATTCAGAAATTTTCTCAATCCTCAGACTTGCTGATTTTTTTGGGCAATATCATGTCTTTTCCTTAGATCTAATTTTATCATTAACTCCTCTTGAAAGCCAGAGCTAGAACATTTTTCCTATTGGGGTTTTATGCCTTCAATGTATATTTACACGATGCACGCTATGTATTAATATTTTAAATGTTTTTTAACCATTGCTTTTTACTGCCATATCTTATCACTGTAGCCAACATGCCTCATGGCTTTTCCCATAGCAGTTTGCTTTATTCATATTTAAGATCCTAGATTCAGATTGAACAAAATCAATTTAAGTTTAATATTATCATATTATGATCATTCTTCCCGAAAGGTTCTTTACCCACCAGTTCCTCAATTAATGCTTTCTTATTCCACAATACTGTGTCTAAAATATCCTGTTCCCTTGTTGGTTCCTTACGGTGATCTGGAAAACCATCTCTCTTGGACTCCATGAATTTATTCTCCACGCTATTATTGATAATTTAGTTTGCTCAGTCCATATGTAGATTAAAGTCCCCGACGATTACTACATGAGCCTTGTAATATGTACCTCTGGTTACACTATATTTCATGTGGCTAAGTTGTTTCCCTTGGTGGGTGAGTCCAGGACCAGAGGGCACAGTCTTAGAATTAGAGGGTACCCGTTTAGAACAGAAATGAGAAGAGATTTCTTTAGCCAGAGGGTCGTGGATCTATGGAATTCATTGCCACATACAGCTGTGGAAGCCCGATCATTGGGGGTGTTTAAGGAGGAGATTGATAGGTATCTAATTAGTCAAGGTATCAAGGGATATGGGGAAAAGGGCAGGAATTGGGGCTAGATGGGAATAGTTTAGCTCAAGGTGAAGTGGAGGAGCAGACTCAATGGGCCGAATGGCCTACTTCTGTTCCTTGTGATCTTGTGATACTATAAGTTATACTATGCCCTGCTATATTTCTACTATTTGGGGTCCTATATACAATGTTTTCTGCCACCTACTGTCTCTTAGCTGCACTCAAACTTTTCGATCTTGCAAATGAAGATCTCTCTTTCCTGCTGCCTCAATCCCAAGCTTTAATATCAGTGCTCACCTACCCCCTTTCCATTTTGCCTATCACTTCCAAAAGTTAAGTATCCTGGAATAATCACTCCCAATCTTCATCATTTTGCAATTTAATTGTACCCATTTATTTCTATTTTGTGCCATTAATTCACCTATCTTGCTACAGTTTCCACATACATTCAGATAGAGAGCCTTCAGCCTGTCTCTTTACAACTTTTCCCTGCTTTGAAGTATCCCTTCCTGACAGATTCTGTCTATCATTACCCGTTTGTTATCTTGCAATCTTGCAGTATTGTTTTCAAACCTTCCCCTCAATAACCCTCCCACCCTGCCCCATGTTTAGTTTAAAGCCTTAATCTATGGTCCTGGTGATTGGATTCCCTTTGTGGCCCGGATCTTATGGCTAACCTCCTGAGGCCTGGCCTCAGGACAGAAAGACCAGGCAGCCCTTCCCGTGGGAGAATGACTACTGCCCCATCCCTGGTCACAACTAAATTTTGACGTAGTTGCACAAGTACCAGATCATTGCTATTCCACAGCCTCTGTTGCATCTTAGTGCATCCTTTGGAGTGCATTAGAATTTCGAGGCAATGTGTCTCTATCAATTTGGGTGCATTTTCCAGGTTTTCCATTCCCAATGTTTGTAGCAAGCAATTCCTGTGAAGTGGATTGCCATTGGCATTACTATCCTACTTCTAGGTATTGAGGATGGGTTGGCATGTGCCATTTTAGACAATATTTAGTTGCACTCATATTTATGTGGATAAAATATCCCTGTCCAAATATGTGTTCATATATTGCCTTATTCTGTTAGGTAGGTTTTTCGTGTAATGGTAAATGAACAACAGTTGACTTGTAGTTTTGGTAAAGCTGTCAATAATTTTGACGATAAGAATCTGGACTTGCATTTAATTGTCATCAGGAGGTTATTGCAGATTGCAGGGGGATCTTGATCAGTTATAGAAGTGGGCCAAGGAGTGGCAAATGGATTTCAATACAGATAAGTGTGAGGTGATACATTTTGGAAAATCAAACCAGCATAGGACTTATACTATGAATGGTAGGGGACTAGGAAGTGTAATGGAACAGAGGGACTGAGGAGTACAAGTGCATAGTTCATTGAAAGCGGTGTCACAGTGTGGTGAAGAAGGCTTTTAGCACGCTGGCCTTCATCAGTCGGGGCATTGAGTATAGGAGTTGGGATATTATATTGCAGTTGTATAAGATGTTGGTGAGTACTGTGTACAGTTTTGGTCACCCTGTTATAGGAAAGATGTGGTTAAACTGGAAAGAGTGCAGAAAAGATTTACAAGGATATTGTCAGGACGAGAGGGCCTGAGTTGTAGGGAGAGGTTGGCTAGGTGCAGTCTTTATTCCTTGGATCGTAGGAGAATGAGGGGTGACATTATAGAAATGTTTAACATTATGAGAGGCATAGATAAGGTGGACAGTAACAGTCTTTTCCCCAGGGTAGGGGAGTCCAAAACTAGGGGGCATAGATTGAGGGTGAGAGGGGAAAGATTTAAGAGGGGCTCGAGGGGCTACTGGTTCATGCAGGGGCAGAGGGTGGTGATTATATGGAACGAGCTGCCAGAGGAAGTGGTTGAGGCAGGTACAATAGTATCATTTAAGAAGCACTTGGATAAGTACATGAAGGGCGGGGCTGATAGGGATATGGGCCAAACGCAGGAAATTGGGACAAGTTAGGTGGGCACCGTGGTTGGCATGGACTCGTTGGGCCAAAGGGCCTGAATCTGTGCTGTATTGCTCTATGACTCATGTCTTCAAGAGGAGTGAAAGAGTCTTGCAGCTGAGAGAGTACTTTAAAAGTGTGAGAAAATGGAAGCTAATTTGCACAGAGCAAGATCTCATAAACTGCAATATGATAATGATCAATTTTTAGTGATGTTGGCTGATGATAAATATTTGCCAGGAGGCAGAGGACTAGCTCTACTCTTATTCAGAATGGTGCCATGGGAACTTACATGCTCATTTGAAGGACTAGGTGGGGCCCTGTTTTAAAACAGCATCTCCTACACTGAGGGGCTCCCTCAGCACTGCACTGAAATGTCAGGCCTGATAACGTGCTTAAGCACAAATGAAAGTATTTGCTCTCAGCTCTGGTATCAGAAAGGACTTTCTCTTGAATTTAATGTACAACTGCAAGACAGGTGTGTAGCTTCAGAACAAGAGCACTTTGCACGGCTGTGCTGCAAAGGCACCTTAAGTATACCAACTAAAAGACAGACTGCCATTTGTCTGTTTCTTTTCCTTTAAAAGGAAACTGGTATGAAGGTGAACCCTGTCAAAGAGTTGGCAAAAGAGAATCATTTCTGTGCATTGGTAGTTTTTGTGAAGGAGGTGAGATGTTAATGTGTGCCCTGAGTATTTGGATCTCATACAGCTCTCCAAAACCATCCGACAGATCCAGACGGTGCAAACCAGCACAGATCAGCAATTGTACAGTCAGGAAATTCTTGTTCTAAATTTACAGCTAGTTGACATCCTGTGTCAAGTAACTTTCAAACAATATTCCTGGTAAAGTTGTGCTTGTGCATTAAAACTGACATTTCAGTGGGATTTCAGAATGAAGTTTGTTCCTTTAAACCTCAGTTCACCCATTGATTGCAATCCCAGATTAACTACTCTTAGAATAATATAGAAATGGCCAAGTGGTTATACTTGGCTAAATTAATTAACATGGGGACTCTCCCCTTTAAACTGTTTGTGGTTTCCAGTTTGCACTGCTTCTAATGTGGGAGAATAAATGTGTCAATTTTCAATGTAATTAATAGGTCCATTGGGTTGTCAGTGATAATGAGAATGTTCACTGCAGCTTAACGAGACCAATATTTCAGCACACGACACAGCTGGGAAATATTTTATAGATGCTGTCCTTAGTACTAAAGTGGAGAGTAGACTTGTCTTGTTCTCAAGTATGACAGTTGAATGAATTCTAAATACACCGTTGCATAAAATCACAATGCTTTCCATCAAGAATTGCACATTTACTTTTACCTGCAGTTTCAAATTATTGCCTATCTTTGTATTTTATCATTACAAGAAGCAACAGGGTGTTTGAAGGTGAGACTTGCAATGATAAGGATGTTCCTTTTCTCGGTGGAAAAGAAAGATATGAGTCAGTGCAACTTCTAAACACTGCCAGAGTTCTCATCTAAAACTTCTTTAGAATATTGACTTTGATAAAACAAAATGAGATGGCAGGCAGAAATACCACTGGCAAAAATGTACCACTTTATTATATATAAAGTTGCAATTAAAAGTTAGGTCTGTCATTTTCTTGCCATTATGTTTTTCTCTCCTCTCACACATATTGTGAACTATCTATCAGGATACTCCTTCTTGTTGTGAGAGTATTTTACAGAAAGAAAGCCTGCAAGTGTCTTTAACTTTATTGGAAATGAGGCTACTTATTGAACTCAATTGTGATCGACCTGATCCGCTGTGCATAGAATCCTAGTGTCTGCACAGATCAGATCTCTGACCCTCTGCACCCTGGCTTTGGGTGGCAAGGTCTCAGTGTGACTGAGCTTCAAGCAGTGCAGGGGCTCACCCCCAGAACACAGTGACTGGTTTGACAGTAAAGTTGTCAAGCATTATAAATGTTCAGAGACCTTTAAGAATACTCAAACTGGAATAAATGAACAAACATAAAAAAGTTAATTAAAACACATAAAACTTGGAAATAATGAAAAACCATTAAAGTAATTGAAGGACTTATTTTCCTCTTTGTCTCCTAATCTTTAGCCAAGGATCCTCGTTGAAATCAGTGGGTTGTGAGGCAGATTTTGAGTGTAGATTCCCCAGTGTAATGCTAGAGAATTTCAGCAATACTTCGCTCCTCACTGGACTGCATCTTTTTGAACTGATCTGGTTCCTGCACTGGACCCTGATGCTGCTTTCATAATGCTAAGCACTCCTCTCACTTTAGATGTGGTACCATCCATCACTAGGACAACGGCAGTGTGTGCATGGAAATTTGAGACTTACTGTAGTTTCAACAGCTGAGAGCCACTGGTTGCAATTGGAACTGCTGACTCCAGCTAGCAAGACTCTTCCCATTGGCCAATTCATCATTGTGGAGGCTGTCCAATCATGTTATGTCACAGAAAGGGCTGGACCCAGCTATTTGCGGATCTAATTCCACCCACTGGGCCTGAACAGGTCAACATTTGTATTGTATCACAAAGCTGATACCATTGCTTTCATTTGCATTCTCTCAAAAACAAATAAAACTTTTCAATTGTTCAGATCAGTGAATGTGAGAAAGTACAGTACTTTAAGCAGCAGAACTAACTTCCTTTGTCGGTAATTGGAAAGAAAGATGCCCGATAAACACATTTTCTAATTAGACAGTTATTAGATGTGGTATTTTTGGCATGTGCTTCAATAGCTATTTAAAAATCTTCCTGTTGCTTTTTCCCTTCTGGCAATACTTTTAGCAATTAGTAGAATGGCTTTGGCAACCAAAATCCTTTGGTAGAATTTGGAAAGTACACTGCAGCTACCCTTTTATTTGTGTTGCAGAGGGCTGACTTTTATTAGCACTGAATACATAAGATGTAGATTGAAACTTGACAGAACACATTCTATATCAATTGTTGATTGAAGAACGCAGCTGGGACATTTTACACTTTTGAATTATTGCAACCTTATTTCCGCCGCGTCAGCAGCAGTACCAAAAACATATATACACGAATCAATGTCTTCCAACCCTTTGGAGCTGCACTTTGAAACTACTGGTGAAACAAAACAGGCGAAATGTACTTGATTTACTTCCCTTCCTTGTTTGATATGAGCATTGCACAATCTGGAATATGTACACGGGGAATAAAAAGGTACCACGCTGATCCTAAGCATTTTATATTTTAAGGGTTCTGCTGTAATCAATGCCCTGGCAGAAGACTTCAACATGAAATAAATATGGCATGCTGCAAAAGTGCATAAGTAACAGATGGAGCACCAGCAGTATCAGAGATACTGATATTCAGATCAGAGATACTCAGTGCATTTTTCTGTTCACTTTGTAACAACAGGCTGAAAGTTTACTTGTACACTAACATATATGATGCCTTTTCACGCTTGTCACTCTTTGTATAAGTAATTAATCTGCTTTCTTTTAGTAAAGTTACATACCACAAACTTATATCAGCTTTTTAAAATCTTAGTTAAATATTAAAGGTAATTTTAATCTATAAGAACATACTCCTAACTCAGGACAAAGTACTACACGGTGCACAATAAGCAAATTCATATTCATAAAGTGCCTCATCACGTCTCTTAGGAACATTCCAAGGCACTTCACGGAGGTGGTACTGCTCTGATATTGCAGTCACGGTAAGTTGTGCAGTAGCTATTTTATGCACAGTAACATCCCACAAACAGCAGTTGGATGGTGCTGTTGATTGAGGAATGAATATTGGGCAGTCTGCCAAAAAAAAACTCGTTGGGTTTTTTAAAAGACTGCAGTGTCCACCCAAACTCTCAGAACAGGCAGCTGGGGTCTTCTTTTAATGCCTGAAGGATGACAAATGCAGCCACAGGGAGTCTTCTATATCTTGAAGGGTCTGCTTTGAGGTCACAGTGGAGAGCATTTGTAAAATTCAACCTGTAAAACATTCTTGCCGTACTCCCAGTCTCAACACAATATCTTTGGGAGTTGGATATTTGTAAGTAAAGTTGAAACTTGTTCCATAAAGAAAATATTTATAATAGTTATGGGCTTGCATTAGATTTACTTACTAATGTTCCTTCTCTGTATCAACCTTTACGCAACTGAATGAAGAACATCCTGGGACAAATCAGTCATCAAAGCACAGGGCTCAAATAGGACGAGTAAAACATGTCTCAAATGATCTTCTATCCATTGGGCCCACCTCCATCGACAGTAAACCGTCTCTTACCCCCACCTTTGTTGTCCCTATTGACCCTATGATTGGCCCAGGATGTGACTGCCCCATCTAACCTACCTTCTGATTTTCAACTACATCTGCCTGATCTTCCACTCTGACTCTCTGGTCTCCTGAATCGATGTCCTTGCTGATCAGCCAAGGTTCATGGCCCTCACCAAACCCCTGAGCAGAGCCCAAAGGAAGTTCCACCACTGCCACCAATACACTCCTCCCAGAGCACATACCTGATTTCAACACCGTGGCCATTTACCTTTTTTGCCACACTCCCTCCAGCCACATATCTGTTCATCCAAGCCACTGACAACTTCCCCGGCCCCATTCTGACTCACCTTCAATATTTCTCCTATTCTACTAACTTGTTCAGTGGCCCAACACCAGGTCTCAATATGACTCATGACTACCAGCCCCCTCTTCCCCACAACTGTCCCACTGGATCTGACAATGGCAGCATATTTAATGAGAAAGTGCAACCATCAGCTGCAAGCAACATCTGGCACACCCATTAGGATGCAGTAGAATTTCTGGGCCATTTAGTTTACAAGCTCTGGGGCCGGCTAGAGGCATTAAAGTTATCTATAATTTAAGTCAAATGTATTTTTGCAGTTCCAGCTAAAGTCACTGATGTCCCACATCCACAGTATAAAATGCCCCATGTTTAGTAATAATTGACTAAGTGGTCTTGGTCCAGAAAGACAAGTAATTTGAACTTGTGTGCAGTTGATAATACCTCGAAATGGAGTTACATTTTAGCTGGGTTGTTAGGAGAATGGAGAAGGAGGTTTACATTCTATGTATTGGTATTGGTTTATTATTGTCACTTGTACTGAGGTACAGTGAAAAACTTGCCTTGCATACCGATCGTACAGGTCAATTCATTAAACAGTGCAGTCACATTGAGTTAGTACAGACTGCATTGAGGTAGTACAGGTAATAACAATAACAGTACAGAGTAAAGTGTCACAGCTACAGAGAAAGTGCAGTGCAATAAGGTGCAAGGTCACAACAAGGTAGATCGTGAGGTCAGACTCCATCTCATCATATAAGGGAACTGTTCAATAGTCTTATCACAGTGGGATAGAAGCTGTCCTTAAACCCAGTGGTATGTGCCCTCAGGCTCCTGTATCTTCTACTTGATGGAAGAGGAGAGAAGAGAGAATGGCCCAGGTGGGTGGGGTCTTTGATTATGCTGGCTGCTTCGCCAAGGAGTCCAAGGAGAGGAGGCTGGTTTCCATGATGCACTGGGCTGCGTCCACAACCCTCTGCAGTTTCTTGTGGTCCTGGGCAGAGCAGTTGCTGTACCAACCCGTGATACATCCAGATAGGATGCTTTCTATGGTGCATCGATATAAATTGGTGAGTGCCAAAGGGGACATACCAAATTTCTTTAGTCTCCTGAGGAAGTAGAGGCGCTGGTGAGCTTTCTTGTGCCTTGTGCCTTGGTTTTATGATGCATGCTGCTACTAGCTGTGAAGGTGGAAAATACCACTCCAATTTAATGAATACAATGTTCTCATCCCTCAAACAATAACTCTAAACATCCTGCAGGTGTGGAATCTCAAGAATGCCTAAATGTGGCTATTCTTTGAGTAAATTATTCCCACACTTTCAGTCTATTTAGTCCTTACATCTCTGTTGTCAAGAGGATGGGACCTGAATGAACAATTTGCTCCCGGATCTTTGCCAGAATGCTAGCTACCTGCAGCTACCTGCCCAAGACTCCTGATGCTGTCATCAGTAAATCTCCCGACCACAGGGAAGCAACAGACCTTGATCAAATGAAAATAAAATAAAACTGCAGATGCTGAAAATCATAAAGACTTCATTTCAGACTTCAATCAAAGTTTTTCACTCACTATAACTCAGCTTAGGGAGATTTGCCAATTTTTAAGCAGACAGCCATTTTGTTTTAGCAAGACCTTAATTCATAAAGAAGCCTTTGCTAGTGCTCTTCACAAATTCACTAAGTACATTTCAAGCAACGTGTGCTGATTTAGTCAAAGATATCATATAAAAACTTTTTTATTTCAAAATGCATGTCTGTACTCATCACACCTTTGGCCAACAAATGAAAATAGCTAGGATAAGTGCTCAGTGACAAGATTGAAATTAATTTAAATGTATATGTAACAATTTAAATGTATAAAACTAAATGTATTAGTAAAGTTAGTAATACTTAATATGATTTCAATTACAAATTCACATGATAAAGTTTGGAAAAGCACTTGAAATATTATTTAAAAGTGGTTTTAAATTCTATACTGGAGAAAGCTAAGTGATCTGCCAATGTGAGTAGTTACTGAACAACTGGCATATTGCTACTACTTAGTATGAGCCTGGAGAATATGTAATGCAGGAACTGGATGAAGCCATCACTTTGCTTTTGCTTTTAAAAGCTTAGGAAATGACCTGGATCCTTTTATTTGTCCATAATTACTGTTTTACTAATTTAGTAGATTAAAAAGAATTTATTGATTTTTATATCAGTTCATTGGTTGTGCAGGGAAATTAGTTTGCACTATGTTAAAAATGACCTGAGTTTAGCCACTGTGCAAAATAATTAACAATGTCGTGCACAAATACTGAAGAAAATGTAAATTGGGATTTTAATTGAGCTCTTTTAGTTTTCAAGGAAATATCCACTGCTCAGTCTGTAATTCCTTAGCAGAATATTTTTATATGCTAAAAATTATTTTTGCATTATTTCTCCACTGATAGTTGTCAAGAGAGGAATAATGCAACTGAGGATATGACTGATTGGTTTGTGCTAATTCTTTTTTAATACTCAGCATTTGTTATATCAGTTTTTTTTTAGTTATAGCTTAATCAGCTTAACCCGTTGTGAAGCCTGAAGCCTGGTCATCATATGAAGATAGTATAGATAATAGAGTCAATGAGCATCCCACTTAATGAATGCAGAACTCGGCATGAAATACACTTTCTGTGAGGTTCTCCGCACAGTCGGTGTAAACAGTGGTGCGCACATCACCCTGACATGTCATGTGAGGATGAGGAATTTCTTTCCGCATTGCTCTGTTGTCTGGGGATTCTCACTTTTGGAGGAGACCACTGTACCCACTTTCTGCCTGAAGTGTCTCCTGACCTGCTGATGTCCCTCTTGGCATTATGTGTTGTTGTTGCAAGTCAGCCATGTGGAATGTTCCTTTACGAGTTAATTCCCTTCTCCGGTTGCTGTGCAGCAAAGTGTCAGGAGAGGCACGAAAATGAGGTGAGGTCCTGTCAGGAATCATTCGGTGTATCAGGTCTATGCTGGCTCTCAGAGCGACCTCATTGCAGAGATGCTGTTTTAGTACGTTTCTGGGTGTAAAATATTCTAATGCTGTTTCAAATTGGACTTTGGCCAATTTTGCTGCTCCTTGCAAGTGACCTGATTACAAGTTAGCACTGAATGTGTCCACGTTTTAGCCGGCAAAAAAAAGGTGCAATCCAATTTCTCAGCAATAGAGCATCTTAAAGTATATGGATTTAAGTCACAATAGTTCACCAATTCCCACAATGTTGCATTTCATTAGGTGAAGCGACAAATGCCAATATAAATTGGTTTCTGTGGTGGCAAAAAAAGTAGGACATATACTCGGTTAACCAATCTTTGCATCTTTTTGATTTGTTTATAGTAGCCAGTTTCACTTGCTGCCTTGCCAAAGTATTCTTGAATGAAGCTGAATCATCTGCCTTCATAGATCATGTACAGTTTTTCCTTCATCCCAATGCAGTTTATGAACCACATTTAGACAGCTGCAGAGAATCTGCAATATATTATACTGCTCTTAAATTTTTACTCACAAGCCTCATTAACTACATTGTGCAATAATGAATCACCCCCTTTTGGACTGTGTTGTGGTGTGTCAGCATAAGGAGCTAGTCTACTGATCCCCCTGAGTGAACTTTAATATAGCCCGTGACACCAAGGAGAGCATTTCGAATGTAAAATTATAAAGTAAGATGGGCATGATAGTTATTTTCGGTGACATCTAACGACCTTCTAGTGATTGGCTCAAGAGTGACATTGTGGCTGTCTGTTCTTTCAAGTGGAAATGCCAATGTGGTCTTAGGATTGGAAGAGGGCAGGAAAAATAATTTAAATATTGGGAACTCATAATAATGGTGTAACCTGTGATCAGTATTTGATTGGTCATATAGTCATAAAGTCAGAGAATAATACAGCATGGAAACAGGCCGTTCAGACCACCACATCCACACCAACCGGTGGGCACCCATTGGTACTAATCCCATCTTCCAGCACTTGACCTGCCAGGCGATTCAAAGGCTTGTCCAGACACTTCTTAAATGCGGTCAGTGACTTTGCTTCCACCACTTGCTTCCACAGTGCACTTCAGGTACTCATCACTCGCTGAGTGAGAGAAGTCCCTCCTCAGATCCCCTCTAAACCTCTTACAGCACAGGAACAGACCCTTTGGCCCATGATATCTGCATTGACCATGATGCCAAATTAAACTAAACATATCTAACTGCATATGATCCATATCCCTCCATTCCCTGCATGTTCATGTGCCTGTCTAAATGCCTCTTAAACACCACTGTTGTATCTGCTTCCACTACCACTCCAGCAGTGCGTTCCGAGCACCTATCACTCTCTGTGTGAAAAAACTTAGCCCGTCCATCTACTTTAAGCTTCCCTCCCCCTCACCTTAAAGTTATGCCCTCTAGTATTTGACATTTCTACCCTGGAAAAAGGATTCTGACTCTATCTATGCCTCTCATAATTTTATAAACCTCCATCAGGTCTCCCCTCAACCTCTGACCCTCCAGAGAAAACAATCCAAGTTTGTTCAACCTTTCCTTATAGCTAATGCCCTCCAATCCAGGCAACGTCCTGGTGAACCGCTTCTTCACCCTCTCCAAAGCCTCCACATCCTTCCTGTAATGGGGAAACCCGAAACTGCATATAATACTCTAAAACTGGCCTAACCAAAGTTTTACACAGCTGCAACACGACTTCCTGACTTTTATACTCAATGTCCCAACCAATGAAAGCACATGTACCCCATATACTGAATCCATGTCCTCTGGTTTTATTCATCTCTGATAAGGGGAAAAGTTGAGTGTTGTGAATGGAAATTTTGCACCGGATTGCGCTGACCCTGGTGTGCACGAGACCTGCCTACAGGTTGCCCTGACAGCCAATTTACCTGAAGCCTTTCACTGTTTTCAAGTCTCTCCAATGGTCAGTTGAAAAAGAAAAATAAGCCTAAGTTAAAAAATATATTAAAAATGAATTTATTTAAAACCTACCATTAATTAATTAAAACATGTGAGTTAAAAAAAATAAACAAAGAAACGATATTTTAAATGAAGGCCAGTGCTCCCATTCAAATGAATGGGGCTGCTCTGGGTCTGTAGATAATGGCTGGCATGAAGCTGAAGGACCAGCTGTGAAGTGTATTTGGCTCCTCAGCTCAGCAATGTATGGAAAACTGCAAGACTTGGTGGTGAGTCTGGGGCAGGGCAAGAGGTCAGGTGTGGTCATATCTGATTTCCAGTGCATACTGGACATTCACGTTGCAATGCACAACTGTAGGCGCCCGAAATGAGTTGTTGCATTTTCTGCAGCCAGTCTACAGTTCTTTACAGATCCCCCTGGCTAGCTCTCAGCATTATGAACTACTACTTAGCTACCTTCACCAATATTCATTTGTCAACTTTACTGTTTAGCCAACCTTTTTTGGGCTGATGTTAACCCTTGTGAGTGGGTGGGTTCAGGAATGGCCAAGGATGAAATCTGCTCAAAGTGATGGTGGACTGGTTGACTCTCATCTGAGAAATCCTCCAAGGAGGAATGGAGTGACCATTTCAATGTCAATTTCTCTATTACAGCAAGCTTGCGAACTTAATTCTGTGCAAATGGGTTTCCCCAGCTTCCTAATTCTTGGCAGTGAAACCAAGGCAAGATTACATTGACAATGGCAAGGGCTGAAGAGCCAACAATCAAACCTGGCAAAAATAATGAAGAGCCACAGATGTTTACTTGTATCCCTCTGTGAACATAAGACAGAGGGAGTAGGCCATTCAGCCACTTATACCTGCTGCACCACTCAAAAAGATCAAGGCTGACCTTTTACCCCAGCAGCACTTTTCTGGACAAACTGCATATTTCTTTATTGTCTTAACATCTAAAAATGTATTGATCGGTGTCTGGAAAAAACCTGGCAATTGGTCCTCCACAGCTCTCTGCATGAAGAAATTTCTTTTCATCTCTTTCCTGAACGGCAGACCCCTTATTCTAAGACTGTGATCCTTGGTTCTGGACACCCCAGCCAAGGGAAACATCAACTCTGCACCAACCTGTCAAGCCCTGTAAGAATGTTGTATGTTTCAATGTGATCACCTCTCATTCTTCTAAACTCCAGAGGGAACAAGGCCAGACTGCCTAATTTCTCCTCATATGACAAATCTGCCACCCTAGGAATCAATTAAGTGAATCTTTGTTGTACTCACTTCATCACAGATAAATCCTTCATTAGAAAGGGAGACATGATCAGTACACAATATTTCAGATGAGATCTTACCAGTCCTCTATGTATTGGAACAAGACACCTCTACTTTTGTATTCAAATCCACTTGCAATAAAATCCAACACACCGTTTGCCATCCTAATTACTTGCTGTACCTTCAAGCCAACATCGTTTATTTGTGTTCAAGAACAGGTAGGTCCCTTTGAACAGCAACATCTTTTGACTTCTTGCCATTTAAAAATATTCTACCTTACTATTTTTCTCTACCAAAGTGTATGACCTCACTTCTTCCCACATTATATTTCATCTGCTGTTCCCTTGCCCATTCATAAAATTTTTCTGTAATCCACTGAAGTCTCCCTACGTCCACATTACTGCCCACACTGACAGCCAGCTTCGTATCTTCAACAAACTTGGATAGTTTCTTCTGTGGGTTTCCTACGGGTGCTCCGGTTTCCTCCCACATTCCAAAGACGTACAGTTTGGGAGCTGTGGACATGCTATGCTGGCGCCGGAAGAGTGGCGACACCTGCGGGCTGCCCTCAGCAGTAATGCAAAAAGACACATTTCACTGTGTGTTTTGATGTATGTGTGACTAATAAATAAAATAAATAATTATTGTAAGTTGCTTATGGAACCTTGGAGAAAGTCAGATGGATCATCAGACCTGCAACTCTTACTGACTTCCCACTGGTGCATGAGGTCATTGACTGCATTGCCATCAAACGCTGGTCTATACCTGTGAGGATGTACACAGATCTGAAGCTGAATTGTGGTGTTGTAGGATCTTAGAATGACTGCCAAAATAGGATCACAACATCCTGCCCTGCAGGTGACTAAGGGTGCGGGTGGGGTAACTAATCTCCTGCATCACTTTTACAAAGAGTCAAATCTGGTTAAGGAAACAGCAGAATATGCACTTTGACACACATGTGCCTGAAAGGTGAATTTTTGCAAAATAGTCAATTCTATAATTAGATTTACAACATGGCTCAAGTACAGGGAACAGAGCTTGATTCAAACATCACACGGATAGTTTATAACACATACTAGGGAATGTCATAAATAAAATCTCACAACTAGGTGTTTGACAAGGACTTGCATTGAATATTTTGGAAATACAATTAACATTTGCTGGACAAACGTTAAACTAAGAATCTACTGGAGTCAGCATTTAGTTTTCCTGAGACTAAGACTGTTGCTTGCTGCAGTTTTTGTGGTCTTACGTGGATTGATACTTTTTATTGCCTCTCAAAGTTTTCCCCAGCACTTACAAGACACAACCAAAGTTTTTATTGGCTGTCCAAAACAAGAAACATGAGATTATATAAGAGAAATTATTGCATTTACTGCTAATCAAATTAGAACCAAGTTATCTGCTTGTGTTCTGAAGTCCAAGAGCAGTTAATCCTGTCCAGTATACCAGATCCATATGCTGGATGAGATCAGTAGTGTGTCCTCAGTGATGCCTGTGAACCTGGCAATCAGTCTTGTCACTACAGATGTCAAAAAAGTTCAGTAATCACTTCCTCTGGATTAATGGAATGAAATCAAGCATATCTGAGGAAACTCACACGAAGAAACGGCTGTTCACCATAAACAGAATATGCTGGGAATCATTTAGCCAATCAGACAGCACCAAAGGGGAAATAGTTGATGACCTTTTTCTGGTTTATGAATCAAACTCCTGATTTCATTCCATTCATCAAAAGAAAGCAATTACAGAATTGATTTTGTTTTGATGACCAGAGTGCCAGGTTTCATAGGATTTAAGTGAGGGGGCACCAATGATGCTGGTGTTATAGCGAGTGAACTGATAAAGGCAATCAGAGAAGGTAAGAGTGAGCTGAGTGAGGGTGTGACCTTCTCGGATAATGAGTTAACCTGAGGTTGGTGTAAAAATTGATCAACATCTCTGTATTAATTCAAAAATACTGCAGATGCTGAAAATCTGAATTAAAAACAGAAATTGCTGGAAAAGCTCAGCAGGTCAGGCAGCATCTATGGAAAAAAGAAACCAGAAATGTTAACTGTTTCCCTTTCCTCAGATGCTGTCTGACTTGCTGAGTTTTTCCAACACTTTCTGTTTTTATTTCTATATTAATTCATTTGAAATATTCAAATGCATTATTTTTGAGAGGACAGAGATTGAGCGGACAGTTAAATATCTGTACAAACTTGAGACACAAGAGACAGCAGAGGCTGGGATCTGGCATAACAAACAAGAAGCTGGAGGAACTCAGTGGGTCAGGCAGCATCTGTGGAGGGAAATGGACAGTCAATGTTTCGGGTCGAGGCCCTTCATCTGCACTGAAAAATAAAGTGGAGGTAGCCTGCATGGACTGAAGGCTAGAAGGGATCTGTACAGACTAGCTGGGCCGAATGGCTGTTTCTGCACATCACATTCTATGAAATGAATTCTAGCCATTAATGACCGCACCCCGAGAAGAAAGGAAAATCATCTCAGTCACACAAAATGAGCACTCCAGATTAGTCTGCAGGCAGCAAAATGTAACACCTTCAGTTTTCTTCTTAGCTAAGCAGAAATGCATGGATATAAAGAGAAAACTTGACTGCAAAGTGAATCTGGCCGGTTCAAGGTGTTCACGAGCTTAGGTGCCCAGAAAAAAAGGAATTCTTAAGTCTGGGCAAATGCAAAAGCGATTCTATCATGGCATAAAAAGCAACAACAAAATCTTCTTGAAGATAATTTTCTGCTCATTTAATGATGCCAGGTACTCTTTAATGTACTGAACTGGGAATAACTTGGTTACTTTATCAAAATTTTATTCCAAAATTACACATTCACTTCTAATTGAACAGCAATGATGCCATCAACTGAGATAAAGTGGTGCTTCTGGCACTGACTAATGAAGGCAACAAAACAATGAACTGTGTTCCTATGCATTTATCGACAATGTATATTCAAGGACAAAAGAAAATGTGGTTTGACACGTTTTACACTCTATTTTATAAAGTGAGTACATCAGATTTCATTTAAATTTGATGTACTAACTTTAGTAATACGACTGATTAGCTCTTGTCGTACTTTGAATTTATGGAATTGTTTGGTTAAATGTGGAAGGATAGAATTGAAATGATTTGCTTCGTGGCGCTGAAGGTATGGCTGCTCACTTTGCTGATGGCACAAAGACAGTAGGAAAGTGCATTGTGAAGGAGACACAAAGAAGCCACAAAAGGGATACAGATAGGTTAAGTGGGGCAGGCAGAGATCTGGCAAATGGAATATAATTTGGGAAAATGTGAAATCATCCATTTTGGCTGGAAAAATAAAGAAGAAACATATTACCTAAACGGTGAGAGATTGTAGAACACTGAGATGCAGCAGGATCTAGGATCTGTGCATGACTCTCAAAAGGCAAGAATTCAAGTATAGAAAGTAAATGGAACATTTCAGCTGGGTTGTTAGGAGAATGGAGAGGGATGTTTACATTCTATGTATTGGTATTGGTTTATTATTGTCAATTGTACCGAGGTACAGTGAAAAACCTGTCTTGCATACCGTTCAATACAGGCAGTGCATTGAGGTAGTACAAGGTAAAAACAATGCAGAATGTAGAATAAATTGTCACAACAACAGAGAAAGTGTAGTGCAGGTAGACAATAAGGTGCAAGGTCATAACGAGGTAGATTGTGAGGTCAAGAGTCGACCTTATCATACCAGGGAACTGTTCAATAGTCTTATAACAGTGGGATAGAAGCTGTCCTTGAGCCTGGTGGTACATGTTTTCAGGTGTTTGTATCTTCTACCCGATGGAAGAGAGGAGAAGGGAGAGTGTTAGGGTGGGCGGGATCTTTAATTATGCTGGCTGCTTTACTGAAGCAGTGAGAAGTATAGACAGAGTCCTTGGAGGGGAGGCTGGTTTCCGTGATGTGCTGAGCTGTGTCCACAATTGTCTGTAGTTTCTTGCGGTCCTGGGCAGAGCAGTTGCCATACCAAGCCGTGATGCATCTGAATAGGATGCTTTCTATGGTGCATTGATAAAAGTTGGTAAATGTCAAAGGGGACATGCCAAATTTCTTTAGCCTCCTGAGGAAGTAGAGGCGCTGGTGAACTTTCTTGGCCATGGCATCTATGTGGTTGGACCAGGACAGGCTATTGATGATGTTCACTCCAAGGAACTTGAAGCTCTCAACCCTCTCGACCTCAGCACCGTTGATGTAAACAGGAACATGTGCACCGCCCCCCTTCCTGAAGTCAATGACCAGCAGTTTTGTTTTGCTGACATTGAGGGAAAGGTTGTTATCATGACACTATGTTGCTAAGCTCCCTATCTCCTTCCTGTACTACAACTCATTGTTATTTGAGATACGGCCTACTACAGTGGTATCATCTGCAAACTTCTAGATGTAGTTAGAGCAGAATCTGGCCGTGCAGTCATGAGTGTATAGGGAGTAGAGTAGGGGGCTGAGGGCACAGCCTTGTGGGGCGCCAGTGTTGAGGATAATCGTGGCAGAGGTGTTGTTGCCTATCCTGAAAAACTCTATGATGCAGGCCAGGCAGCATCCGTGGAGAAAAGCAGACGCACAACGTTTCGGGTCAGGACCCTTCTTCAGGAATGAAGATTTGAAAAGGGGAAGCCCAATATATAGGAGGGAAAAGCAGAGCAGTGATATGTGGACAAAAGAGGGGAGGCAGGCTGGGCGGTAGATGCAGATAAGAGATAGTGATAGGCAGGTGCGGGGAAGGAGGGGAGAGCAGATCCACGGGGGATGGGTCAAAGGTAAGGAGAGAAAAAAAAGAGGTAGAAAAAAGAGAGATAAGCTATGAAAGGGGAGAAAAGAAGAGGTATGGGTGGGGGGTGGTGTGGGGAAGGGGGGTGGGGATTACTTAAAGTGGGAGAATTCAATGTTCATGTTGTTAGGCTACAAGGTTCTAAGGTGCAAAGTGAGGTGCTGTTCCTCCAGTTTGTGCTTGGAATTCTCCTGGCAGTGGAGGAGGCCGAGGCTGACAGTGATAGTGTGGGAGGGGGAGTTGAAGTGACTGGCAACGGGGAGATGCAGATCATGGTTAGATATCCAATACATCATTCTCCGCCACTTCCGCCATCTCCAACGGCACCCCAGTACTAAGCATATCTTCCGATCCCCACCCCTTTCTGCCTTTTGCAGGGACCATCTCTCCCTGACTCCCTAGTTCACTCCTCCCCCCCGTCCATCCCCCTCCCACCCTGGGAACTTTCCACTGCCCCTGCTATAGGTGTAACACCTGCCCCTACACCACCTCCATCACCTCCATCCAGGACCCAACCAGCCCTTTCACGTGAGACAGATTCACCTGCACCTCCCTTAATATCATCTACTGCATTCGGTGCTCCAAGTGTGGCCTCCTCTACATTGGTGAGACCAAACGCAGACTAGGTGACTGTTTCGCAGAACACCTGCGCTCTGTCCATAACCGCGATCTGCATCTCCTTGTTGCCAGTCACTTCAACTCCCCCTCCCACACTATCACAGATATGTCAGTCCTCGGCCTCTGAGACCCAATACAAACTGAGACCCACCCCTGCCCCCTTACTACAGTCCTAGCCTCACCTTCCATGACCCATGTGCAGACAGCTCATTCTGGAGCCTGTCCATAATTTTAATACATAACCACATTTGATTCATTTTGATTAACTTGGATGCATGTGCTGATGTACTCTGTTGATGATAATATCCTTCCGCAGAGTGTCAATGAGAAATAAACCATCAAAAAAATTAGGATTCAGCTTCTCCCTGCAACTTCCCACAGAATGGTCTCACATTGCTGCTAAGGCATTTACACGCAAGCCTCAAAGTAGTCATGGTGAGGTTCCAATACAATATGCAAGGAAAGTGATCAGAAAAGTAATTACAGATACATCTGGTAGAGCACTTCACAGCCAGTTCAAGGCTCTAAATTCTAGCAATGGCTTTCATGTTCTGATTTTGCAAAGGATTCACACAAGGTGCAGGATGAGAGGAGCAATTGAAGATAAACATTTGGAAAAATTGGGAAAGACAGTTCTCCATCATATCTTGTGCTAATATGAAAGCCGTTCCGATCAGAATGAAAGGGGAAAGAAAACTTTGCCACAGTTCATCATTCTAACACTGGAATATATTGATCATTCCCGTTTACATAGAGCTATAATTTTGATTGCCAACTCCGAAAATTTTTTCTGTATTCTGTGGTTGCCACACTGCAGAAGCCTAGCATCATGCATCGGTGTAGAGTTGCCCTTTCTGCTTTACATTCAATACAAAAGCTTCTTAAAATAGACTCTGGAAACTGGGCAACGCTCTCGGTGGTTGTTTTCTTTGCTTTTTGGAATGTGGATGACAATGCAGAGACAGTATTCACTGACCACCTTTACTTGCCAGGAACAACCAACCGCACTGTACACAAAAAAATTAAAATTTCATTTCAGTTTATGCATACGGTTGGAACTCAAGTCTCATCTAATTAGGCACACATGTAAAAAATGCAGCAAGGCATTAAAAAGTCATTCTGTCATTGTCCATGTTGCATAACTTGAGAACAGACCACAAAGCACAAATGTGCAGCTTGATAAATCAAGTTTTGGATTGACTGTATAGCGAATGGTCCAACGTGAAGTGAATCTTTTCCTCTGGGGAGCAAAATTGGAGTGAGTGCTATGCTGACATTGTGCACAATATTCTTCTATTTTTATCTTTAATAACATGTGTTGTAGTGATTAAAGCCTTATAAGAGTAATGTTCTGACTGACATTGTTTTACCAAAATATACAACGAGACTAGTATTCTTGTTCTAGCTAGAGTCATGTAAGGCAACCTTATTCCTTCCACTGTTTTCCTTCCAGCAAAACTTTCTCATGGTTCTTTCAATAATAAAGCCACGTTTGATGTTTTGTTTAATTCATTTTCAGCCATCGCTTGAAGGCCAGCATTTATTGTCCATCCCTAATTGCCCTTGAGAAAGTGGCAGTGAACTGCTTCCTTGAAGCACAGCTGTTGTTCTGATGAAGATACTGTTGCTGTTAGGTCGTGAGTTCCACGACTTAGACACAGTGATGATGTAGGATCAGCAATACATTTCCAAATCAGGATAGTGTGCAACTTGGAGAGGAATCTCCAAGTGGTGGTGGTCCCATGTACCTCCTTCCCTTGTCCTCCATAGTGATGAAGGTTGCAGGTTTAGGAGTTTCCTCAATGTAGCTGATACGAGCAGCTGCAGTGCATTTTGTAGACAGTACATTCCCTAGCCATTGTCTGCCAGCGGTGGAGGGAGTGAATATATAAAGGGCAATGAATGGGATGCTGATCAAATGGGCTATTTTGCCCATTGGCCTTGAAAACAGTTTGTTATGAGCTATCATTTCAGGACACATATCAAAGAGAAGCAGCATCTAATTCCACCAAATTAAGTACATTGGCACTCTGCTAGTCACTCCATCTTTCTCTCATCCTCATTATTTTCCAAGACCAGTCGGTGAGATGTTTGGCTGCATAATTTTCCTTATCAAAAGTTTATCTGTAAGATAGCTTTTCCTGTATATCTATAACACACTATCACTGTTTGGTTTCTGAATGTAATAAATAGCAATCAAAATCCTTATACAAGTGAGACATTGCACTGCAGGAAGCATTGGGCTGAACTGAGCAGACTGACAGCCACTGGTTTTGTAAAGAACGGCTGATGATTCAGCTCACTGTGAACTTTCACATGTCTTTTGCCAAACATTGAAGCCCAAGATGAGCTGGAGGTCACACTACTGAGTCCAGTACTGGAGCACTGATGGTTGAGAGAGGGTCCAGATGCACTTTGCACTTGACCCCTCAAATTACCACCAGGGAGTCTTGGCATATGAACAATAACCCCTTTCATCTCACCCAGTGCAGAAGAGGAAGTGAAGTGAATATTTGAATCATTTTACTTAATTATACTCTGTTTCAATGTTTTTAATCATTTGATAATATTTAAGACATTTTTAATATTTTATAAAGAATGTACTCTTGTTTTTTTATATCTATTTGAATAGCTTTTAAAAGTCCCTGTCACAGAACTTTAAAAACCTATTCAAACACTAATGACAAAAACAAGCTCTCAAAGGGTGCCAAGGTGTTTTGGGACAGGGCCTCAGAAGAACAGTGCCTGATGCCCCGTTATTGCTTAGATCCCACTCCACCACATAGAACACCTTTCAGATGCAGAGGGACAGTTCATTCATCCCATCACATCTGGAAAAGGAAGTCTGAGCAGTTGGTTGGATACCATGAGTGGCTCCAAGTATCGGAGAATCCAATTTATTGCTCCTTAGAAGGAGAACAATGAACAATCAACAATAATGTACAGTGCCCCTGTGACTCAATATGTTTAATAAGATGGTAATATCAATACACTGATAAGATTTGGCGTTCAAAGGTTTGATCAAAGAAGTAGATTTTAAGGAGCATCTTAACGATGTAGGGCGGCAAAGGCCTAGAAACTTGTCACGGTAGTTTTTGCTAAATGTTTAATTTGGCAGGCGGGCGTTTTCTCCACTCACAAAATTCATTTCCATTGATTTCACCAGTGACTAAGGCCAAGTTTTTCTCCTGAAGAATATTAAGAAAAAGATTCCAAGGCTAATGATATTATATTAAAAGGTGGCACTGATTCCCTTGTTCATGTCAAGGACGACTATTGGGTGAAAAGCACCTGCTGCTTCAGACCTGCTATATCTCATTAAATAAGGGGCAAGTGGCTTACAAGCTATAACGAGAACCCAGAACACACATATCCAAGCAACAGCTGCTGGGGTAGATTCTGACTCAGTTAAATAATTCAAAACAGGTGAGTGAATTGGCAGTCCATAACACATATCTCCAGATTTTTGTTTCCATTGCCTGCAGTGAGATGTATAACAGGCATTTGCATTCACCCGTTTTACACTATCATCGAAAGTCAAAATCTATCCCACTGTGCATATTGCACTTTGGCCAATACAGAAATTTTTTATTATTTTAGTTTCCAAATAGCAGTTTCCTATCCAGGTTAGACTGTTTACTTTCATTGAATACAGATGTTGATTCAATCATTCTGACCCAAAGATTGCAGCACGATGGGACAAAGACTTAAAGCCATGCTGATACACCATGCTGATCTTTAATCAGATACAGTCTGCGATCACTTCTCCACATAGACAAGAAACAGTATTTAAAAAGAGAGTGTTTGCTGCATTCCATCAAATGTTAAATAGTTCCTTCTCTTAGAAAAAGGAATATCTTACATTGTCACGCTGATGGGTGCTTTAAGGTCAAGCACCTTTCAAGTGTGATTCCATGTATACAATGACATTTCTTGTGTTTCTTGCCAATATTAAGCCTCAAATTTCCTTTTCTACTGTGCTTATTTCTTTCAGTCTTCCTTCTTTTCTAGATATTTTCTGGTTTTAATTCAATTATGCCAAACATGTCTCCACTCCACCCCCACCAACTATTTCATACAAACGTGCCAATCAGGAGCAGGAGGAAGCCATCCAGCCCTTCAAGACTGCTCTCTCATTTAATAATATCTGATTATAACCCTCATTTCTGTCTATCCATAGTAACCTTTCACACTCTTGCTTATCAAGCATATCAAATATTACCCTGCCTTAAAAATGTTCACATTCTGCTTCCATCCCTTGTTGCTAATAAGAGTTCCAAAGACTTACAACACTCAGGAAAAAAACACACTTTGTCTCTGTCTTAAATGGGAGGCCCCTTATTTATAAACATTGATGCCCTAAATCTAGATAACTTCTGGATTTTCCTGCAAGAGGAAACATTCTCTCAACACCTACTCTGTAAAGAACCTTCAGGATCTCATATGTTTCAATTAAATCTCCTCTCACTCTTCTAAATTCCAGCAGTCACAAGTTTAGCTTGCCTAACCTTTCCTCATAAGAGGACCTGCTTTTCCAGGTATCAATCTAGTCAACCTTCTCTGAATTACTTTCCAATGCAGTACATTCTTCCTTAAATAAGGAAACCAGGACTTCAGACCAAACAATGCCCTATATAACTGAAGCATAACCTCCCTACCTCCAAACAATAAATAATAATTGGGTGTGTTACCAAAATACTACCAGCATGTCTCCTGTCCCACCAGGGGCCCAAACACCTTTGACCATTGCTACATAACCATCAAAGATGCCTTCCGAGCCACCCCTCACCCTCACTTTGGTAAGTCAGACCACCAGGCTGTGCTCCTCCTCCCTGCATACAAACAGAAGCTGAAACGGGAGGATCCAGTACAGAAAGTCATACAGAGGAAATAGATGAGCTTCAGTGCGACTGCTTTGAGTCGGTAGACTGGTCCATGTTCAAAGACTCAGCTGCCAGCCTAGATGAGCATGTCACCACCTTCACGGAGTTTATCAGCAAGTGTGTTGAGGACTGTGTACCAAAGAGGACAATCCGGGTGTTCCCAAATCAGAAACCATGGATGAACCAGGAGACCCACTCCCTACTGAAGTCTAGGACAGCAGCATTCAAATCAGGTGACCCTGACCTTTACAAGAAATCAAGATACAACCTCTGCAAAGCTATCAGAGATGTCAAGAAACAACACCAGTCCAAAATTGAGTCCCAGACCAGCCGTCAGTTGTGGCAGGGCTTACCTGCTATAACGGGCTACAAAACGAAGTCGGGCAGCGTCGCCAACAACAGCGCGTCCCTTTCCGATGAACTTAACACATTCTATGCACGTTTTGAACAGAAGGGGATTGGAATGTCACCACCTACCCCGACAGCCTCCAGTGTACCTGAACCCAAAGTCACCACTGAAGACATAAGATCAGACTTCTGGAGAGTGAACCCAAGGAAAGAAGCTGGCCCGGATGGCGTCCCTGGCCGTGTCCTTAGATCCTGTGCAGATCAGCTAGCGGGGGTATTTGCGGACATTTTTAACCTCTCCCTACTTCATTCTGAGGTTCCCACCTGCTTTAACAAGATCACTATTGTTACAGTACCTAGGAAAAAAACAAGGTAACATGCCTTAATGACTACTGACCAGTGGCTCTGACATCCACCATCATGAAGTACTTCGAGAGGCTGGTCATGGCACGCATTAGCTCCAGCCTCCCAGACTACTGCAATTCACCTACCGTTGAAACAGGTCTATGGTGGACACCATCTCCCTGGCCCTACACTCATCCCTGGAGCATCTGGATAGTAAAGACACCTACGTTAGACTTTATTGACTGCAGCTCCGCCTTCAATGCTATAGTTGCAAGCAAACTCCATCACCAAATTCTGAGACCTGGGACTCAACACCTCCCTTTGCAGCAGGATCCTTGACTTCCTGACCAACAGACGCAATCAGTAAGGGTAGGAAGCAACTAGAGAAACAAAGGACTGCAGATGCTGAAATCTAGATGAAAAACATAATGATGCTGGAGGAACTCAGCAGGCCAGGCAGCATCATGGAGAAAAGCAGGCGGACAACGATTCGGGTCAGGACCCTTCTTCTCAGATGTATTTGTCTCAGATGGTAGGTGGTGGGGGCTGGAGAGGGAGGCGCGAGTGGTGAGAAAGGTGTGTAGGAAAATCAGTCCACAGGCAGGGCTGAGTTTGTGAGGGGCTCGGTTTGTGGAATACTCATTCTTGGAGAGCAGCTCAGACTAGTGGGAGGGGTTCTCTTTGCACAGGCCTGGTTCAGGTGCTGGGGGTGGAGTGGTACTCAGGTCATTGGGGCCTCCGTTTGTCAGGGGCTCACAGTGGCAGGGCTCAATTGTCAGGGGCTCACACTAAGGCAGTGGCTTAGTAACCACATTGCTCTTCTGACATGGGGAGTTCCACTTGTTGAGGCTCAATCTGTGGGGAAGGCTCAGATTGGGGAAGGACACGGTCTGTGAGCTCGGTTTGTGAAATAAGATTGTGCAGGGTACACCTTTTGGGGGCATGTGCACAGTTTGTGAGATGTCAGTTTGTAGAGTGCTCAGCTTGTTAGGATGGTTTGTGGGGAGTCGGGTTTGTGAGGTGTCAGTATGAGGGCTGTCATTCTGTGGGGAGCTCAGTCGGTGGGGTTACAGTTTGTGCGGGGCTCATTTAGTGAGGTGTCTGTGTGTGGGACGAAGGAGATTAGTCAGCTTGTGGGGCCACCTTTTGTGGGGGGCTCAGCTTATGGGGAGGGGGTCAGAGTTTGAGGTCTCAACTTGTGGGGACAGAAGTTTGTTGGGGCTCTGATTCAATTCGAGGGGGTTTATAGAGGGCTCAGTTTCTAAGGGTTCAGACATAACCAGCCTAAGTAAACAGTGAAAGGTATTAGTCATTTCTTCCAAGAAGCACTTTTAATTTATGATCACATCACAGGCCCTTGGTGCAGAATAACATAATCCTTCCTGGCAGCTCTCTAAGCACAAGGATTACACTGGTTCGAGGTGAGGAGTCAGTGGAGACTGTGTGGTGCTGATGGGTACTGATGCCTTTGTGAAGTGAAACATTTTCTTTTTACAGTTGTCAGGTATTGAAAATCAGCTCCAGCTTTGTGGCAGACTCCTTGTAAAGACTCTTGGAGAACAGAAAGCGGTCTTTAGCTGTTGAGCTGCTTTTATAGTTATGGAAGCAGAGATGCTCAAAGGGAGATACCCAAGTGCCAGATGGCACTCAACTATAATTCATTTAGCTCCTCTGCTTCTGTAATTATAAAAGTTGAAGGGGAAATACATGAACTGAATTGCACCATGATCTTATCTTTAACTGATAAACCTATTTGTGCACATTCCTCTCCTCTTTTGAGGAAAGGTCATCAACATGAAGATTAACTGTTTCCTTCTCCACAGATGCTGCCAGACCAACTGAACATTGTCAGCATTTTCTGCTTTACTTCTAATTTCCAGCATTTTTGTTTAATTCACTGCCACATCTCCCCCCAGAACTCCACCTTGAAGAAGTTACTCATCCCTCTCTGTTCCGGAAGAGGTGATGGACCAGAAAAGCTGACTGTGTTTTTCTCCCTCTGCAGATGCTGCCCGACCCGCTGAGTATTTCCAGCATTTTCTGTCGTATTTCTCTGCCACCTCTGGTTCTATGTTATATTTCAGCTCTGCTGAATTTAGATTTTCTGTGATGACATGAAGTTTTATCCTAAGTTGGGTACAGGGAAATGAAGAAGGAGAAGGCCATTCAGCTCCTTGTGCCTGCTCTACCATCCAATAAGAGGCCGATCTTTTCCTCACTGCCACTTTCCTGCACTAATCCCATATTCCTCAATTCCCTTATATCTAAATACTTATCAATTGATGCATTGAATATAAACAATGACCAAGCTGCCCCAACCCTCTTGGATGAAAGATTCACTACCTTTTTGGCGGAGAAATTTGTTCTCATCTCAGTCCTTAATGACTAATCCTTTGTTTTAAGACTTTGATCCCTGGTTCTGGACAACCCAACCATGAGAAACATCAACTCCACATTACCCTGTAAGTCGGCTTGAAATCCCCCATGAGCTGAACACCCGCTGCCCTGGGTCTCCCATCCCTCCCCAAATCTGAGCTCCCATGTGAAATGAGTCTCCAGTTATGGGTAGATTCTCTATTATCCCACTACTTGCTTTGTACAGTCCAGACAAAAAAGACAGACAATCATGGACAACTTGCCTTCATGATATTTTTATTTTTGTTCACTGCTGGCAAGCATCATGGAATGAGTTCTGCCAGTTGTTGACTGGCTTGCCAGACAGCTCCCTGTGAAATGGCAGAACACTCCATATTGGGCCAAACAAGGGAGGAAGGAAAGATTTACATCCAATTCTGAAGCACTAATAACAGTTGCCAAGCAATTTCTGGCCTGGATTTTTCAATTATTAGAGCTGAAGGATCTTCATAGCAAGGGAGGTACAGACTAGTACAAACAGAATCATCTAGTTATTTTTAAAACAAGTGCCTTAAAAATCAATGCATGTTGGTAGCACAAAATGCACTATATGGTTGCATCAATGTACTGTATGGTAATCTGCCTCCAGAATTCACTCCATCGCAGTCAATTGTGGAGACAGAGTACAAGTCACTGGCCCAGCGAGATAGTGTTTGGTGATATCAACCAGCGAACGACTTTTCAAGCAAAAAACCTCTGTCATTAACCCAACAATTTGCATTCATATTCCAATTTTAATGTAGTTGCAAATCCCAAGGTGCTTTATAGAAGCACATTCAGACAAACACATCACATCATTTCTGTTAACATTGGAAATATTTGATCTGTTGCATTAATTATATGAAAATCTGGCTAAATACTATATTCTCCAATTACTTTGTTAACTGCCGTTAGAGACGTACAACACGGGAATACTAAGGAAGCGAAAATTTTGCGGAGGAAGACATTTTTCAGTGGCTAACCTCACAGTACTGGCTTAGCATACTCACTTATAAATTTGCATAATGTTTATTCTGTCCTCAATGTATTTTTTTGACAGAGGTCTGCAGAGACCTTTGGTAATATGAAGGTCAGAGTGTTTTGGGATGAAGCCCAAAGATGGATGGTAGCCAACTAAAAAAATTTGTGGAGGAAAGCTGGCCGCTGCACTGTTGGGACAGGCTATGTATTTATTTAATCTTTGAGGTTACAAAGAAGACACAGTTACTGCAATCCACACTGAACCTAGGGCTGAAAATTAGTATCTTTAGTGTGCTATTCCTGAAGCTACTACATGGATCAAAACATGCATTTTCTTGATCAGTTAGAATCAGAACATTTAAATGATCAAAATGATGAGAATGAATACTTTTTAATTTGATGGAATTGGCTTAAGTACAGGTGTGCCCCTGATTGACTCTAAGACCATGTCTATGCAAATAAGTCCATTGAACCAATTCTATGCATTTATGGAAATTATCATTTCTCCAGATTATTGTCTTCAGATATAATGCCTACCCCTTTGTTCGCAGACATGGCCTTTAATACCGAATGTTTCCAATACTGATCATCTTCTAGACAACTCACATTTAACACTGAGGTGATCTCTGGCTGACAACAGAAGCTATATCTATGGATTAAAATAAGCACCAACAGCTGTTTTGCTTTGTGCATAGACTCAGGTATCTCTCCATTTAAAGACCCACTGATAATCTAAAATCAATGGGATTACACATTGTATCAGTAATACACAAAGCGCAAATGAAGGATTGGCCTAGTTTCTTTTCAGTACAGCAGTGCCTGGCTTGCAGTGCACTTCCACCCGTAATTCAACCTAAGTATTCAGATCAGGGGTGAAGCTGGAGAGGAATGTGTTGCTCTGTGACATCCTCCAAACATCTTTTAAGAAATTTAGTTTGTCCCCTTTGACTCTCATCAACTTTTACCGATGCACCATAGAAAGCATCCTATCAGGATGTATCACGGCTTAGTACGGCAACTGCTCTGCCCAAGACCGCAAGAAGCTGCAGAGTTGTGGACACAGCCCAGCGCATTACGGACACCAATCTCCCCTCCTTGGACTCTGTCTTTACCTCTCGTTGTCTTGGTGTAGCAGCCAGCATAATCAAAGACCCCACCCACCCGGGACATTCTCTCTTCTCTCCTCTTCCATCGGGTAGAAGATACAGGAGCCTGAGGGCACGTACCACCAGACTTAAGGACAGCTTCTAACCCACAGTGACAAGACTATTGAACAGTTCCCTTATACAATGAGATGGACTATGAACTATGACCTCATGACCTCACGATCTACCTTGTTGTGACCTTGCACCTTATTGCACTGCACTTTCTCTGTAGCTGTGACACTTTACTCTGTACTGTTATTGTTTTTTTTACCTGTACTACATCAATACACTCTGTACTAACTTAATGTAACTGCACTGTGTAATGAATTGACCTGTAAGATCAGTTTGTAAGACAAGTTTTTCACTGTACCTTGGTACAAGTGACAATAATAAACCAATACCAATCTTTTCTGCTTAGTTGTCTCTTAGACCATAACTCCTTGCATTTTTTATGTGGGTCACCCTTGCATATTTTTTTGCTGCCTGTGCAAATTGCCAAGTTACTTTTATCTGCCACAGCTATCAATAACATAATTCTCAGAGGTAAGGGATTACATGACAGGAGGAAATGATGAGATTGAAGCACCGTGCTCAGGAGATGTTCAGAATCATGTTCCCACTACATTCAGAATGACCACAATACAAAGTGGTGTACATTGATGAAGTTAAATGATGCAATTTCATATTCTGATTTTTTTGTGCGTCTTAACCATTAATTCATTGCACTATTTACTGCCCTGAAATATATGATTCAGAGTTTTTGACAAAAAAATCATAAACAAAATCATTCAATGTTTAAAATCATGAAGTAAATATTTTTATTAACAGGTGCTGGGGTAATATTTAAAATCAATTCTATTTAAGTGTAATTTGAAGATTAAGAAGTCTGAATTAACAATGAACTAACTAGCTTTCAAATACTCTAAAATTCTACATTCCCCATTCAAGCTGAATAGAGTTCTTTTAGTCAGAGTTGCCATAGCTCTTTGTACAATGCCTCACTGTGTGGAAGTCTGTTAACAGCTATATGATACTCCCAGATATACTTTTCCTGGCCACACGATCCATTTTGATGCCAAATATTGAAAGATTGTATATTTCTTCTGCATGTTTTTGCAAATTCCTCACAGCCAAATATGCATTCAGGTAATTATATACACATTTCACATTTGGGCTTTTAAAAAATATTTCTACTTGCAAGCTATTTTAAAGCTGGTGACTTGAATGAATTATCACATGGAAGATTTATACACAATAATATTTGTTAACCTCAGAAATAATGCAACATTGAAAATATGAGTTACAATTAGACATTTCAGCCTAGATTTGAGAAAAGTTTTGCAATTCCAATGGTACATATATGTCCAGCACATAAAGTGCTGATTACTTATCACCAGTTCTGTCATGTCATCTGTTAGTAAAAACACAAGTCTGTAGAGTGAAGTGGCAGAGTTAAATGTTTTTTCTTTCATATGAAGTTGAAGGATCTCATTGACCTTCCTCAATGGGTGCCAATGCTATGGTATATCAATAGCTTGCTTTTGTGCTTGTGGCAACTTACATATTATATGTTTATTTCTGCTTCTTTGATTTGCTGTATTAGGTGCTATGGTATATCAATAGCTTGCTTTTGTGCTTGTGGCAACTTACATATTATATGTTTATTTCTGCTTCTTTGATTTGCTGTATTAGGTGAGACTGCCTAACCTGATGGGATTATTTTATTTTGTCCATTATCCGTCTTGTTACAGGGAGGATCTCTGCCATTCTTACAATCTTAAACACTTGCAAAAGCAACAACTTACACACTTCCACAGCGACTATTATTCATAGCTAGAAAGTTTGGATTATGGGTACAGATCAACCTGCTCTGAGAGAGGGATTCTGACCGTGCTGACTTCCAGCATCTCTCCATCTCTGCTCACCAATGGAAAGTTTACTGGGAGGCCAGCAATGGTTTCATTCCTTTCCTTTGTGTTCAGTGTTCTTTTCACCTTCAAGGAGGAAAGGTAGAGGACATATGTGTTCAGAGACCTTTGCAGAACAGGCCTCCTATGTCTTGACTAGAATTCCTACTCTCAATCTTTCCATCGCTAACTTTAAAATCCCTCACAATTAATTGAGATTTCTGTCCTGTTAACAGGTGAAAAAGTGAGCAAATTCACAAGCAAAGGCACGGGGTTTAAAGCTAGGGATGGAAAGATCATGAGTAGGTCTTCCAGAAGAGACTTCTCCTGCAGTTATACTGAGTCATATGCCCCCTGCTTTTCCTCCTTGCAGGGGTAAGGAGCACAGAACACGAGGGAGAGAGAAAACTGAGGTGGCCTCCCAAAGAACTCTCAGCCGATGAACAGAGACAAGGAAATATCGGGGTTCAGTGGAACCTGCCCTTGGGTATTGGGAGATCGGGCATTTGTACCCACATAGTGTCACAATTAAATGGAGACCTCCCACGTCACACAGCACTCAAGTTCAAAAAACAAAGTCATCAGCTTTAAAATGATAGCTTTAGGATGAATTCATCTCTTAAACCACCTTGTGTGCAGTAGCAGTCAGTGGAGGCCCTGACTACTACTAGAGGACACTCCCTACATTTGGGGTTTCACCAGCAGAGTGCCCGCACAGACCAGACACTGGCTGCAAGACTCACACCGCTGGGATGTGGAAGGCAGAGGTCACTGGATTTCCACCTGGTGACTTGCACATCACGAGCTAATAAGAGCGGATAGTAGATAAATGGCAGGAGCGAAGAGTTCCTTCGGAAAGTGCACCTACAGCCTGCTAATGTCTTGTTCTGACACACATCTGGTGGCGAGATGGCACGTGCTGGTGAGTTTTTGGATCTCAGCGGTTTGATTTCTGGAGAGTGTCACAAATTAGCTTGCTCGTGGTCACACACATTTACGAGTGCCAATCACTTAATGGGCCCCTAGGTGTGAAAATATCAGTGAGCTTAGACTGGCATAGAACAAAAACATTATGGTAATTGTGGCAGTCTCCTATCCTTAGCAATAAAACAGAAAATGCCGTAAATGATCAGCAGGTCAGGCAGCATCTGTGGAAAAGGGAACATTGTTAACGCTTCAGGTCGTAGACCGTGTGGCGGAACTGCTGCGCAGTGATATATCCTCCACACCAAAGGCACCTATCTTAAGCACTTGTGGACTGCTAAATGGGAGGAAATAACAAAATAGGAGCAGGAGTAGGCCATTCGGCCCTTCAAGCCTGCCCTGGCGTTCAACATATCTGCCCCAGTGCCAGTTCCCCAAAGCCCTCAATTCCCAGATCTTTTACAACTTTATCCACTTCCTCTCTAAATAGTGCTAATAATCTGGGGAGATGTTGGATATATCTGTAGTGAAGGAGTGGAAGAAAAAGCCCTAGGCCCTTGGTACAGCATGGGCATCAGACCCTGCTTCATAGGCAGTGCCTTCTGCTATTCACAATTCTTTGCTGGCCGTCTTTCCACTATCCCTCTGTCTGATAGTCTGTGAGACCAGGCTACTGTAGGTATTGTTGCCACCATAATCAGTCCAACCTGAGACAGCATAAGTGGCATCTGTCCCAAGACTAAACCTCCAAAGTGTAAAACATACCCTTAATCTGTACAAATCAACCACTCTGAAAAAATATCAGAGAAAATTCTTCCCCACTAGCAGGGAAGGGAGGAGTTGTGAATACAGAGCACATATAGACTGAGATTGATTTAGTTAACTTTGCAAAGTCACCTTGGATTCACTGGCCATGGCTTCGGGAGGTTCAGGAAACCACGGGCTTGACATCAAACCAAATAAAGGGTATAAAAGTTTCTTCACTTGTGCAATGTGTAAATTGAAAATTGACCTCCTCTGAGGGGGTAGCGTGCAGGCAGTGTGATGCATGGAGTCAGATGCAGAACACAACAGGTTGTAATCGACTTGCTGACAAGCTGTTGATTGTATCTGTTTTAACCCTTAACCACCACATGTTCCCAAATGTGTGCTCCTGCATGGTAAAATCCAGACACTGGAGTGTCAGAGAGTGGAAGATTAGGTGTATATCAGTTTGACGTTTGAGTAAGAAAATTAGCCTTTAAAATAATTACATTTTGTTCAAAGATATATTAGTTTGATAAAAATATGGTTGATGTATTCAGCAACAAATTTAAAAAGTAGGTTATTTTTAAAAGCAGTTACCAGGCAGATTGAAGCTATTTGATGCTATGCTCTGAAAGGTATCAAGATGGTATTTTGAGATTATCCTTGGAAAAATATTTAAATTCAGGAACTGATTGTTGTGTGAAAAGGTTCTTTTGGAATCTTAAAGATGGAGGGTTCTGGACACAGGCTTTGGATTTTAAAAGTAGTTTAATCACAAGGGCAAATGCAGGGACAGAATGAATGGGAACAGATGCACACTCGCACACACACACGCAGGAGACCTCGAACATGAGGGGGAATCACAACAAGGATGAGATACACACACACACACACACACACACACACACACACACACACACACACACACACACACACACACACACAAACACACAATAAACAAGGTACAGCTTATCAAGGGATAAACACTTCAATGGCTGAATACCTTGACCTAGACAAGCATTGGCTCTAACACTCCCTGGAATCTGACTAAGACGCTCCCAAACCACATGGTGGTGCACACTCTTACCAGTGGTCTCTGCAGCGTGGTTTCACTACTCCTGGGGCAGTCAAAAGAGAAAGGGCCAGTGGATTGCAACACCCTTTATAATGCTGGGAGGCTGGGTGGAGCCTGGCCAGGTGATTTAGACAGGCCAATGGTTTGGAGGTCAAGGACAAAGGTGCCTGCCAAAGCCAATGGTCAGGCAGGTTCAGGAACAAAGGTGCTCTCCAAGTCCAATCCCTATGCCCACACCTGATGGGTGGGGTGGAGCCAGAGGGGTCAGTGTTGTTACTGTCAAGTGACAGCCATGTGCTCTCCTACTACACTGATGCACAGTATTCTTAGCCAAGGTGAAGCAATGGATGGAGTTGCTCTCACTTTCTCTCATTCAAATATATAATTATGGAGAAAATTTCAGCCCTATGACTTATCAAACTGTGTTGTGGAGCAACAGGTCATCTGTGACAATTGCCCACATGTACATCTGTGGGAGATCTGAAACAGGATCATTGGGATTGCATTCGGGAGTGATGTTTTATCATGATAACTTAGGCCACACAAGAATATGAAATGAATTTATCTCTTCATTAAAATCTCATTCAATTTGATTTGGTAGAGGCAACGAGCCTTGAGGAACTGTTACTGGAGTCTAAAAAACATGTCCATTCAAACAACATTATTGACTCTTACATAGAGACTATTCAGGAAACGTAGATGAGCAGTACATGGTTCTCATATTGTCAAACATTATTGATTTCAGTTAATTTAAAATGTCCATTCAGGACTATTCATAACTTGCCAGTCATGGTCAGTGCATGGAGCTCAAATAATGTCAGCTTGTCGGAATGTGGTTGAAAGCGCCTTATTTTCAGTTATATCTGTTTAGGTAAGATCAGAAGCAGTTAACAGACATTAAGAAGCATTACTTCTATCTTGGATTGCTAAATCTCTATAATGCCAGGCTACAATTTTGACAAAATGGCTCACTTCTGTTAAAAGTTGCACCAATTTTTAAGTATTCTGAAGTGCATTTTTTCCAATACAGCATAAATTGTTGCTTTTGACTCCATTCTTGGAAACATTTCTGGGCACGTCTATAACTTAATTAAGTGTGAGTTATTAAATGTGAGCCCTGACAGTGTATATTGTTCCATTATACAAGTGCTCAGGAGTCACGGCAAAATCATCTCTCATCCATTTTACTTCCAGAAGGAAGCAACAAGCAGGGCAAAGTTCTTTGCTTGATCCTGACATAAAGGGAGAAAGTTAAACAGACAACAGAAGGAGCAGGTTCCCTGAACACCCCCATTCACAGTGACGGTGGTGCTTAACACCAATAAGATGATCACCAGTTCTCAGGTTCTGTTCTGCCAGGATATTTGGCCTCAAAATTCATTAAATCCATGGTCCAAAGATTCCAGAGGGAAAGTGAGAATGACTCCCCTTGCCATTAGGGAGCAGTTGACCAGGTGTGATGTCAAGGAATTCCATTAAACTGAATTCACAGAGAATTAGGAGAAACTTTACACAGTTAGAATCATACCTGGAGCAGAGGAATGTGGTTGTGATTGTTGGATATCATTCACAGGAGAATGCTGCAGAGCTCCTCTGGGAAGTGTTTTAGGTGTGACTGTTTTCATTTACTTCATTGATGACTTTTTTCAGGCATTAAACAGAAGTAGGACTGCTCACTGATGAATGACCAGTGCTCAGTTCTGCTTACAATACCTCATATAGTTAAGCAGCCCATGCCCACACACAGCAACATTTGTAGAGAATCCAGGCTTGCATTGATAAGTGGAAAATAATATTTGAGGTACATGTATGTGAGGCTACAACCTCCTCCACCAAGAGGGAGCCTGGCACCTTCCCTCAGGATTTTGACAGAGCTTACCACAATCAACACTCTGGGAGTGAACTCTAGTTACAACTTAGATGAACAATCAGATAAATGCTGTGGTTATAAGAACATTTGTGAGGTTGAGCATTCTATGGTAAATGATTCCGCTCTTGATTTCCTAACACCTTTCTACTACCTACAAGAACAAGTCGGGAGAATGATGAAATACCCTTGAGTTGTCTGGATGAGTAAATCACCTCCAACATTCAAAATGTTTGACCCTATCCAAGATAAAGCAGTTGACTAAATCAGCTTCACGTCCACTAGTTTCATTGCTCACTTCACCCACCACTGGTGAATCATTGCTGTCTACAGATTCACTGCAGCAACTTCACAAGATTTCTTCACTGTCACCTTAAAAACGTGCAATTTTAACTCTTGGAAGGGCAGCTGTAGAAGGTGCAGAGAAATAATATCACTTCCAAATCCAAGTTCCCCTACAGGTCACGTATCATCCTGAACTGGGCAGATGTCACAGTATATTCACTGCTGTTGCTTCAAAAAGCTGGTACTCTGTCTACCAACACAGGGAGAGGATCTTCACTGCACTGACTACAACAACTCCAGAAACGGGTTGAAACTGACCCGGAATCCTGGCCACTTTTCCCCATCATAACCTAAGGCACTGAAGACATTTTCTTTCCCAGTTTGTGGCCAGGAAACTCAAGAGATCTTACCACTTGTTTGCCAAAGATGAGAGATGATTCTACTACTTGTTCTTTATGCCAATGACAAATATTTCTTCCTTTAAAGGATCATTGCACATAGCTTCAGAATGTTTGTTGAAAATTTCAGAGATTTTAATCTTTTTCACATCCAAAACATATTTTTACACAAAATAACACAAAATATTGTTTCTGCTGACTCCGGTACACAATAACATATTTAGGATGACTGTCTTCATTTGCTTCATCAATGACATTTCAGTCATTCAACAGAAGTAGGACTGCTCACTGATGAATGAGCAGTGCTCAGTTCTGTTTATAATACCTCAGATGATTAAGCAGCCCATGCCCACACACAGCAACACTTGTAGAGAAACCAGGCTTGCATTAGTAAGTAGAAAATAAAATTTGAGGTACACATTTGTTAGGTTATAATCTCCACCACCAAAAGAAGGCCTGACACCTGGCCTTAGTATTTTGATAAGGCTTACCACGATACACTTGCAGATGTATTTCCTTTTCTCTTTGTCCTGACAACTAATTCTTTATCAAGAGGGAAGCATGCTAAAGCAGTAAGAGCAACCACTTGGCTGCGCTACTGACATGCAGAGTGAGGTTTAATAACAATACCAGCAGAGAATTCACAGTGAAAACTATGTGGTAGGACAATTCAGTCAGCTTAACACAAGTATTACAAGCAAACTAGGTAAAAATGAAAATATTTACTTAAATACTTTGCTTATTGAAACTGGTGCTGTAGAGATTCCAGCTACTGAAACCACTCTCAGTTTTAGTAAGGGAAATAAACAATATGAAGATATAGATCCACACTTCTGTTAACAGCAACATTAACATAATTAAAAGAGAGCAATACAACCAACTTTTCTAATTTTGTAGTTGCTAATACAAGTCGTCCCCGGGTAATGAACGGGTTTTGTTTTTACAGACGCCCATAAGTCGATTTTGTTGAAAATACACAAAAATTACTCAATATGGTAACCGTACCTCCACAAATGGCATCAAAAGCACAAAAGACTGACGATAAAGAACAACTACTTAAAATGAGAGAGAGGAACCTAGTTCTAGTTTCATTCGTTAGGAAACATTCGTAGGAACAAATGTATGTACGTATGTCGGACTTTTGAGCTTAATGACATTATGGGAGCTAGTCTGTTGTTGCCCTTCAGACTGTTCGAGTCTACTAGAACACCAGTACCTGCTTGTGATCTGTACACTCGAGAATATAGACAGCATTCGATAAATCAAAACAAAGATGGTTAATTTGCAAATTGGCAGAAATCTTCCTGAAATTGTTTGCATAATACAGCATTACATCAAATGGGTGGTTTCAGTGATGAAGTCGGATACCAAACTGGATATCCAAGTAAAAATTACATCCTCAACTGCTTCAAGTGGTGCCTCAGGCTGAGTCTCACCCTTTGGGAGGGAGCAGAACCAGTTTGGGTGGAGGGCAGTTACCACATCATTTGAACATGTGCCCTCACAGCGAACCACTGACATACCCATAGTGGCATCTGCCAATTGGACTGTCTGAATAACCCACAAATGAGGAACAGTAAATTGCTCCTGTAAAATGAGAATGTTCTTTATTTAAAGGAGATATTTACATGCAATATGATGAAATTCATTGGTGACAGAGTTGCAAGGGCTGGGATGCACTGGATTCAATTTTCAATCCCATGAACTGGTTACACAAAGTGTTGCTTGTTAAAAAACATAAGTTTTAATTTCTTACAGAGCAAGTCTGCACAATTAAATCACATAATGAGTTAACTGTGGTAAAAATAGTAACTTCTGGCTTTGATTTCAAGTAATTTGAAGTAACCTGGACAATTAAACTGTAAGTTGAAGCAGTTCCATCACTATATTCTTATGGGTGTCCTAAGATGACCGAACTACAAATAGTAATGTAAGCCTCCACTCTCATGTAGTTTCTCCATATATGTGGATTGAATTTGTAAGTGGGAAATTTTTTTTTATGAAAGCCATGACATTTTGCCCATAATCATTTAAAAATCAATACATTCTGCTCAAAACACTTACATAACAACAGGTAGTTTTTCATTGAGTCAACTGTGTACAACTGACCAGTCTCACAGCTCACGTCAAGGTGATGCAGGATCATTACATAGAACACTACAGCACGGTACAGGCCCTTTGGCCAACGATGTTGTGCTGGCATTTTATCCTGTTCTAAGATCGATCTAACCCTTCCCTCCCACATTGCCCTCCATTTTTCTATCATTCATGTGACTATCTAAGAGTCTCTTAAATGTCCCTTATGTATCTGCCTCCACAACCTCTGCCGGCAGTGCGTTCCACGCACCCACCACTCTCTGTGTAAAAAACTTATCTCTGACATCCCCCTTATACCTTCCTCCAATCACCTTAAAATTATGCCCCCTCGTGTTAGCCATTTTTGCCCTGGGAAAAAGTCTCTGACTGTCCACTCCATCTATGCCTCTTATCATCTTATACACCTCTATCAAGTCAACTCTCATCCTCCTTCGCTCCAAAGAGAAAATCCCTAGCTCGCTCCACCTATCCTATTAGATGAAAAACATTTAGTCAGTGGTCTGGTCTTTGCAATGAGCAGTGAAGCAACAGTGCTCACTGCTGAGCACAAAAAAGGCAACTGATCTCTGTGGCATTGTTGTCCCCTTTTCCAATGTCATTTGTGATATGGATTCACTTTAATGAGATCCCTGTGCAGGATCAGACAGCCAATCACGAAGCGAAAAGTACAATTCTATACACTAAATAAATATGTGAACACATGCTTCTAGTAGAGACTAAATACTATTCTTTTTTTGGAAAATAGCAGAACATGTTATTTTAAAATCCAAAGATTTTTGAAATATCTACCTCAGGAAATACCAGGATAAGTTTCGTAAGGCTGGTGAGTTTGCTAAGTAGTAACTATAGTTTAGCGCACCATAAAAAACTCATCTACATCTCACCTACATCTCACCTACATCTGGTAGAAAATGTGTTACATTTTCAGGGCATTTTGAAACAAGGACACTTTTGTAAATACATGCAGTTTTGTCAAGTCATTGGATTTCTGGTGATTGTAAGTTGCAAAACAATGGCCCTTATGCAGAAGCAGAGAATCACGAATAACAACTTGCAGTGTTCTGCTAACAACTTTGAAGCATTTGTTTTCACCTTAAAGATGAGCAGTCAGATGGAAGCTCTTTCAAAGCAGAAAAGCTGTAATTACATCTTAGGTAGAATATAGGGCAAAACACATAAGAATGTTGAATAGAGTTGTAACACCCATATCACAAAAGGCAATGAAACTGGTGCATTTTTTTAGCATGAATATTACGTTAGATGGTGCTACCCTCTGCCAAAACTGCTCACTATTCAAGAAATATACTGGAATACAAATATAACCTTCAACTGCTCCTTGCCACTATGATCCATCTTTTCAAACCTTGTCCACTTCCACCTTTTTAAAAATGATGCCATCTATTCAAACACGGGAAATGGGCAGCACCAAGAAGACCATTGCTCATCCCTAGTTACCCCTGAGAAGGTGATGGTGAACCACCTTTCTGAACGGCTGCAGTTGTGTGGTCACTCACCACCAACCTCTCAGTTGAGGACGGCCAATAGGCGTTAACTTAGCCAGCACGACCAGCATTCCATTAACGAATAAGAAGCATTTCCTGGTCAAAACTGTGCAGGAGTTGGAGGGAAATTGGGAGATAGTTAGATGAATTTGCTGCCTGTGTCCCTTTCCAGGAGGTAGAGATGGTGGATTTGAGATTGCTGAAGAAATCTTCCATTGTCTTACTGCTGATTAAAAAAGATTGGGGGCAATAATTGACTAAATTAAATCAACCCTGTTTCTTGTGGGCACGGCATGTCCAGGCAATTTTCCATTAGGTCGGTGAGATGCCAGTGCTGTGGATATACTGCAATTACTTAGCTCAAGCCCTGACTGACAATGGAGCACGGTTCTCAGGACTACAGGTGGGCACTGTCGGAGTCCATAGTTCTTTGCTATATTCAGTGCACTCAGCTCTTTCTAACTTTCACGTGGGATTAAGTGAATTGGCTGAGGACTGTCTATGTGACAGTGGAATATCAGGAAGAGGTTGATATTGGTCATCCACTTCTTACGTAACTTTGGCTGAAATTAATTTCAAATACTTCAACCTTGTCTTTTGCATAAACGTATCTGGTTTCAATCTCATTTAGGATTGTCATGGAGCTGAGCTTCCATTCCCCATCAGTTGTTCAACTGTCCATCACCTATCATTATTTTTGTTGCATAAAATCCCAGAAGTACAGAAATTCATGGTGCAGAAGGAAGACCTTTGGCCCTTCATGTCCATGCAAAGTGCAAAAGGAAAATTGAATCCAATCCCACTTTCCAGTCCTTGGTCTGTAACCCTTCAAGTTTCAACTTCTTAAAACTATGTTTACAGGTAGTGACTGATCTTTTGGCTAAAAAAAAACTGCTACTTCTTCACTTTAATCCTTCTCCTAAATACCTTAGATCTATGTTCATAGTTACCTACTAAGTGCAACTTGAGGGACTTTGATATTAGATACACTGTATTCAAATAAAGTGCCATTATATAATTCCTATGGACTAAATCCATGGTCACTGAGATCAAAATTGTGTGTGGGATTGGCAAACTGGGAAATCTTCAAAGCTGTGGGTTAATAAAGATTGCCAGCTTTGGCAGACCTGCATGAATCCAGTTATTCCTAAACCACAGTTTCCTCTTTTAAACTAGCACTGTGGTGATCTATCAAACAAACTGATCCCCACAAAAAACTGCTTTTTGGACTATCCTTGGTGCCTTGGTGTTGCACTATGTTCTGGTATTTCCTTTGGTATTTGAGAAATTTTGTTCCTCTAGGGTTAACTTCCAGATCACTAAGGTCTTAATGTATGACTTATCCAATATTGAAGAAATAAAATAATGTCTGCATGTGGCTTTGTGAAATCACCTGAAAGTTTCAGGGAGATTTCTGCAAAAGTCAAAGCCAGTAAGTCCTGTGGCTGCTGTCTGCAGGAATCAAACCAAACTAAAAATATTAATTGAAAAAATTCTGCAATTTTCTGTTTCTAATAAGAGTGCTACTTTCTGCTTGGGTTATTTCGGGTCTGTCTCCTTAAAGGTCAGGATGCATGTGCAAATACATTGTCTGTGGATGGCTGGTAATAATTTGCCATATCCAGTTCCCCTGATGTTCATATGCTCTTGTTGTAGATGCAGGGATACATTTTGTTGTTGAACAACAAATTAAGTAAAAGATTGATTGGCTGCAGGACATTCATATCTTTGGAAACAGATGATTGCAGAACAGCATTGAGCTTTCAATTTCTGCTGCTGGTAGATACATTTCTTGCTTTGGAGTTTAAAAATATAGGTAACTTCCTGCATTCAATTAAATACAGGCAAATATGCATTTTAAGCTGCAGAGCATCACAGCATTTGCAGTTACCAAACCTGTGCAACAGATAAATCATCGTCAACTACAGGATGTAGAAACAATCTGCTCTTTACATCTAGTAGGCATCTAGAAGATTAAAACAATGGTTACAGAGTGAACAATTAAACTTCCGTGTACAATGTCAAACAATCGTGACAAAAGTGGTGGAAAACACCAGTAAATCATTATAAAACTCAAATTTTGATATTAATGTTTGAAGGCTGTAACTCCTGCATCTCCTCACCCTCACTATGAAGTGAATATGGTGAATCCTTGGCAGGAATATAATACTCCAGGAATCTAATTACTGCCAATCTGATAGGGCGAGATTTAATAGGACCCTTTCTATCTGCCTATTGAGGTAACTATCATGTAAAACATTAGAAAGCCTGAACAAAGTAATATTTTGTATGCTGGTGCTACCAATAATCACTAAGGATGAAAGAATGCCTGTCTTATATTTCCAGCTAACTCATTTACTATACCCTTCTGCATTAATCTGTAATGCTAACTCTTTTTGTGGAAGCAAGCCTGAGCAATGCATTTGATTAAATTCCAAGAGGATAATCACAGAATCCTTTGAGGACAACATCATTCCAGCATGAGCCTAACACCAGTCAGTTTCTTTTCTGCCTGGGTTTTCAGCAATGATGACCACCAGCCCCCCGCCCCCCTTCCGATATAATCTTATCAAATAGTTCAGAAGTCGCTGTGCCCGAATCCAGGGTCAGTACTGTGGGCCTCTGGCAGAGGAAACAAAATATCTCCCTATTCCCAATAGGTTTCATTTGATACCTGATTCTCAAGAAGTGGGTTCCTTCTGCATGTTTACATAACATCACAGACTATCAAAAAAATGTCACTCAACAATATTTAAACTATTTTTAGAACTAATCCATGATATTTTTATGATTTCACAAGATAATTATCCAGCAGTGATGAAATGAGTATCTGTAACCTGAGAAGGGTCAATGGGTGGATGCCCAATACCACGCATATCAAAAGAATTTTTTCATGTTGAAATGCCAATGAAATCATCAGAATGTCATTCCAAACGTCTAAATTACATTTTCTTCATTGATATGGAAGATGAAGAATTTCACACTGCTGATTTTGATGGGATTATTATCATAAACTCCCACTATTCCTTATTCTCAATCAACTTGATGTGTCACTAATGACCGTTACGCCAAATTACTGATGTGAGCAGCAATGGCCTCAGTATTAAACTTTAGAGCAACATTCCAGCCCCTTTGCTCCACTCTTCCACAGATTCCTGCATGAGCAACAGGCTTCTGTGTCTCCTTGACTGTCATCTGCCAATTTTGTTCAGTAACAGCTCACTAATTCTGTGTTTTTTCACCATATGGACTAACCTTTCATGTGATGGTTTAGGATAAACAATGTTTATAGAGCTCTCCAAGTTTCAATATTCCCTCAAGGAACAGAATTCATACACACAGTATCTTTGTTCTGCCACCACCAACACCCACAACCACCCAGCCCACACCTTTATCTCCATCCTCTCCTCTTCCCCTAAAGGTTCTGCTGAATTGACCTGCTGAATTGGTATTGGTTTATTATTGTCACTTGTACCAAGGTACAGTGAAAAACTTGTATTGCATACCGTTCATACAGATCATTTCATTATACAGTGCATTGAGGTAGTACAGGATAAAACACAGAATGCAGAGTAAAGTGTCACGGCTGCAGAGGAAGTACAGTGCAGATTGACAATAAGGTACAAGGTCATAATGAGGTAGATTGTGAGGGCAAAAGTCCCTCTTATCATACTAGGGAACCGTTCAATAGTCTTATAACAGTGGGATAGAAGCTGTCCTTGAGCTTGGTGGTACATGCTTTCAGGCTTCTATATCTTCTGCCTGATGGGAGAGGGGAGAAGAGAGAATGACCAGGGTGGGTGGGGTCTTGATTGTGTTAGCTGCTTTACTGAGAAGTGTAGACAAAGTCCATGGAGGAGGCTGGTTTCCGTGATGTGCTGAACTGTGTCCAGAACTCTCTGCAGTTTCTTGTGGTCCTGGGCAGAGCAGTTGCCATACCAAGTGGTGGTGCATCCAGATAGGATGCTTTCTGTGGTAAAGATTGGTGAGTGTCAAAGGGGACATGCCAAATTTCTTTAGCCTCCTGAGGAAGTAGAGGCACTGGTGAACTTTCTTGGCCATGGCGTCTATGTGGTTGGACCAGGACAGTCTAGTGGTGATGTTCACTCTTCAGAACTTGAAGCTCTCAACCCTCCCGACTTCCGCGCCATTGATGTAGACAGGTGCATGTACACTGACCCCCCACCTGAAGTAATAACCAGCTCTCTTGTTTTGCTGACACTGAGGGAAAGGTTGTTGTCATGACACCATGTCATTAAGCTCTCTATCTCCTTCCTGTACTCATCATTATTTGAGATACGGCCCACTACAGTGGTATCATCTGCAAACATGTAGATGGAGTTAGAGCAGAATCTGCCACGCAGTCATGAGTGTATAGGGAGTAGAGTAGGGGTCTGAGGATGCAGCCATGTTGGGCACCAGTGTTGAGAATAATTGTGGCGGAGGTGTTGCTGCCTATCCTTGCTGATTGTGGTCTATTGGTCAGGAAGTCAAGGATCCAGTTGCAAAGGGAGGTGTTGACTCCCAGGTCTTGGAGTTTGGTGATGAGTTTGCTTGGAATTATAGTATTGAAGGCAGAACTGTAGTCAATAAGCAATAGTCTAGTGTTGGTGCCTTTACTGTCCAGATGCTCCAGAGATGAGTGTAGGATTAGGGAGATAGTAGCTATGATGGACCTGTTGCAGTGGTAGGCGAATTGCAGTAGTTTGAGGTTTTCTGGGAGGCTGGAGTTAATGCGTGCCACGACCAGCCTCTCGAAGCACAACTTCAATGGTTATTTCACAGTTTCCTCCTTCAAAATGGCCTCTAATATTTTATTCATGGCCAGTGCCAAGGTCACTGGTTGTTATTTTACCAAAGAAACATGGATTGAACAGAACAGAACATGCCTTTTACTAAAGATATGCAGTATGTTCCCATCTTCAATCCTTTATAAAATCATTGTAAATTCTATGTGTACCAAAGTATGGATCCAGAGCATTATGTGTAGCTAAGTACAGGGCATTTGACCTTTTCAATCTTCTTCACCAGTAATTATTATTGTCTGCAAAATAAAGTCCTAATTTCCCAGAAAATAAACTCCCATTTTCAGGAGATCTTCAGGAGTTTCTTCCATGATCACCAATACAAGATCACAAGATCACAAGACAGGGGAGCAGAAGTAGGCCATTCAGCCCATCGAGTCTGCTCCAAAGAAAAGGGGAAAAAGAAAAAAGAAATGAGAAATAGTGGGGGGGGGGGGGGGGGAAGTCTGCTCCATGAGCAGAGAAAAAAAAACTATTCTCACCCCAATTTCCAGCTTTATCCCCATATCCCTTGATACCTTGACTAATTAGATATCTATCTATCTCCTCCTTAAACGCCTCCAATGATCTGGCCTCCACTGCTGTATGTGGCAAGGAATTCCATAAATTTACTACCCTCTGGCTAAAGAAATTTCTCCTCATTTCTGTTTTAAACCTGTACCCTCTAATTCTAAGATTGTGCCCTCTGGTCCTGGACTCACCCACCAAGGGAAACAGCTTGGCCACATCTACTCTGTCCAGTCCTTTCAACATTTTAAATGTTTCTATGAGGTCCCCTCTCATTCTTCTGTACTCCAGTGAGTACAGTCCAAGAGCCGATAAACGCCCATCATATGTAAGTCCTTTCATTCCGGGAATCATCCTCGTAAGTCTCCTCTGAACCCTCCCCAACATTAGCACATCCTTCCTAAGATATGGGGCCCAAAACTGTACACAGTATTCCAAATGAGGCCTCACTAGTGCCCCGTAGAGCCTCATCAACACTTCCTTACTTTTATACACTATACCTCTCGAAATGAATGCCAACATAGCATTCGCTTTCCTTACCACTGATCCAACCTGGTGGTTAACCTTTAGGGTATCCTGCACGAGTACCCCCAAGTCCCTTTGTACTTCTGTACTTTGAATTTTCTCCCCTTCTAGATAATAATCTGCCCGTTTATTTCTGTTTCCAAAGTGTACAGCTGCACATTTCTCAACATTGAATCTCATCTGCCATTTCCTTGCCCATTCTCCTAAGCTATCTAGGTCTCTCTGCAACCTTCCTGTCTCCTCAATACTCCCTACTCCTCCACCTATCTTGGTGTCATCCGCAAACTTAGCCACAAAACCATTTACTCCATCATCCAAATCGTTAATGTACAGAGTAAAAAGAAGTGGCCCCATCACCGACCCCTGCGGAACACCACTAGTAACCAGTAGCCAACCAGAACAGGATCCTTTTATTCCCACCCTTTGCTTTCTGCCAACCAGCCAATGCTCCACCCATTCCAATATCCTACCTGTAATTCCATGACCTCTCATCTTATTAATCAGCCTCTTGTGTGGCACCTTGTCGAAGGCCTTTTGAAAGTCTAAATACACAACCTCTACCGCCTCTCCCTTATCCACCCTACCTGAGATTTCCTCAAAAAACTCCAATAGGTTGGTCAGGCAGGATCTTCCCTTCATGAAACCATGCCAGCTTGGACCTATCTTGCCTTGCACCTCTAGGTATTCCATTACCTCATCCTTGAGGATTGATTCTAATAACGTTCCCACCACCGATGTCAGACTAACAGGTCAGTAATTTCCTTTATGCTGACTCCCACCTTTCTTATACAGCAGAACTAAATTTGCGACCCTCCAGTCCTCCGGAACCATGAAAAGAAAAAGTGCTGGAAGTCCTCAGTCAGTCAGGAGAGACAAAAACTGAGTTACAGGTTGATGACATCATATCAGAAATGGCTAGTTTTGATCCAAACTGGAAAGTTTGGTTATCTGAAATTGCTGAATTCAGTGTCGAGTCCTGAGGGCTGGAACCTGCCCAGTTGGAAGATCAGACGCTGTTCATCGAGCTTACGTTGGGCTTCAGCGGAACAGTGTAGGAGGCAAAATACCTCCACTTTGATCTCTCTGTCTTTAACCTCCTATACTGGCCTGGTCTGATTGAAGGTCATCAACCTGTAATGTTAATTCACTTTCTCTCTCTCCACAGATGCTGCCTGACCAGCTGAGGGTTTCCAGTATTCACTTTTTATTTCAAATTTCTAGCAACCTCAGTCTTTTGCACCTCGTAGTTCCATCATTTTTTCTCTCTTTCCTCTAACTTCATTCATCTCCTTCAAATTACATATCATTAACATGCTTTCAGTAGCTCCCCCTGACCCTCCCCTGACCATAATGGTACCAGCACCATTTGCACCGCAGTCTCTCTCGGTCTCCACCCTGTCACAGACAACCCCTTTGCTCTCTTTCCTCCACCACCTTTTAATGAATGATCTGAATTTTTGGAAAATGGTCAGAAAATTGAGAACTTGATATACTCTAGGGGAAATTCTAACCTCAATAAAGACCAGGTTAGATCCTCTGAACTCAGACCATGTAAATTCAGGTGGAGGGAGGATGACCACTGGCAATCACTGCAAGTTTCAAGCCTGTTCCAGCAAAATCAGGGCCATTGAGATGCCTCCATTAAAAGCCACAGACAGATGCACTGGATTTTTTTCTGAGTTTCCCTTGTAGTATCGGACATCCACACCCATTAAACCTCCAAGTAAATACTGAAGTCAATAACCATTGAGAATTGTTTATTTCTGGGTTTCCCACACATTATTGTTTGCAGCTATTACATTACGCTGAACATTCATTTGAAATAAAATGGATGAATGTTTAGGGAATTCTGCTGTTTTTCATTCAGCTTGTCTGTTAAGTTTTCTCTTTACTTACTGGTGCTGTAAAACTGGCTGTGGAAAGACTGAGCTTTCATCAAGGAATAGCAAGGCAAAGTGACCTAGAGGTCCAATGGCATGCAGCATAACGACTTTCATTGACCACATAAGCTAAACTTTAGGTTTCTGGCTCCTCAAGGGAAACAAATCCTGTAGGTGTCTAAAAGAAGAATAACACCAAAGGGTATGCTCATTTATATTTTGACTCTCACATCAAAGAGCTTTGAGTAACCCTCATACAAATGATGGACCCACAGTTCAAGAATATGCCTGGCCTATATCACATGTTGATGATAAACTGTCTGTTTATAGCATTACCTTTCAGTGAACTTGGCAAGTTGTTTCAACAGTTTATTACCCAGGGTAAATCTTGAGAGCAAGTATAACAGATACTCATGTGCAGGGGTGAAGGAGAGAGTATGGAGATATTTATCAAACTCAGCTGATAAAAGCCACAGAAGCGAAAATAAGTACCAATAATAAACGTGCACATAGACAACAGAAAGATCCTTTCCCTTCTAATTTACGTTCTTTTAGCCACTATATGAATGCTTGCATAAACATTACTGAAGTTGAATTTCTTGTTATCTAGCAAGGTCCTTCAAGTAAATATGACTCTAATAAAAACACTTGAACATTTTGTTATCTTCTCCTTTTTGAATTAAGTTTCTATCCCAGAGGGCTGTCGATGTTCAGTCACTGAGTACATGCAGAGCGGAGATGGATTTTTAGTTACAAAGAGAATCTGAGGATGTGGGGAATGGGGACCTTCAGACATAGGATCAGCCACAATCAAATTGAAAGACAGAGCAGTCCTTTCTTAGACTTCCCTGAGCCAGCAACTATTTCTTTATTAACTCTCAAGCTTCCTGAAAATGCTTTGGATGAATTACTATCTAATTTTCTGCCCAGACACCCTGTGAAAAATTGCCTCAGCATTTTTGCCTTCTGAGAATTTGACTGAGATTGGGAGCGTAACAACGGGTGATAATGTGCATGTCATTACTCCACAGTGCTCCACACCTAAGAGAAGAGATCCTATCATTGTGAATGCAGCAATATTGTGAATGCAGCAATACTGCAAATGCATCTTGAAGATTTTGGAATTCATATTCCATTTACAATGCAAGTAGGCCAAATAACCAAGACACATTACATCTTGAGTTATTAGCCCTGGAAACAACTATTTGCAGACCAACTTCAGCAATTTTTGTTGAACAACCTGCAATTTTTCTTCAGCTCTAAAGCCCTATCCATTCCCTCACCACTTCCAAGCTCCAGATATTTGTCTGCAGAAAATAAAGAATTATTAACATGAATATAGCCAATAAAAAAGAAGCAGGTCTGTAAATACAGGTGACAAATTTACTATCCTAGTTATTGCTAATTCATTTATATGCAGGCAAATATGTAGTAGCATTTAAACCAGACCCTAAAATTCTTAATGCTATTCTGCTCAGCTTTATTCCCACTTAAAGCTTGTGACTACAAACTAAATTTCTAATTAATAACTGTTTACCAAACTAGGGACTGAACTTCTCTATTGACCCTGCTGGGAGCAGGATAAACATGTGTTGCATCATAGAGCTTCTTACAGTGAATGGAAAAGCGAGATGAAACCCTGTAGACTTAGATGGTAGGGGCTAACTTTCCATGCTACTCACAGAGCATCCTCCTGGACAATTGTATTAAGTAAATGCGCTCTCAAAATTGCTGCTTAATTCTAACTGAAGGAAATCCGCATGTATTACACCTGTAATTTTCCACTCAACACAGCCAGCAGAAAAGATGGGAGAACCAATAGACAATAGCAAAGATTCCCTGCCAATGTGGAATTACAGAATAATCTGGTGACCGTCTACTTATTACTTCTGCAAAGCTATGATTGGAATTCAATCTGCACAGTATTCAATGACACAGTGGTCTGAAGCTTCTTCAAGCAATGCCACCAAGTATCAAATCCCTTGCAGTCTGAACAGATGATGTTCGATAGGCATACTTCTATTTTTTCAGGAGTGCAGTCTGCTGCAAAGGGACACATTCAGGAGGCAGTTAAAAAAATATTGGGTCCTAAGTGTATCACAAGACAACAGAGTGTGGGAAATGAGGAAATTAGACTGAAACTGAAATAGGCAAGGCACAGAAGTATACAGTCCTATTGTGGGCAAATGAGATCTGTGTAGATGGGCAGAAAGGTTGGCATGGATGTGGTGGGCTAACGGGCCCGTTTCTGTGCTATACAACTCCATGACTCCATAATCTACAATGATTTATTAGAGTCCTGCATGATCCAGGTGGATGCATTAAATGTCCCAGAGAAGAGTGATAACAAAATTGCTACGAGGCAATAAAAAGGGAGCATCTGGATTTTACCTTTCATTCCAACTATCTTCCACTAGGCGGAGGGAGTTCAAATTCTTATTTGTATCTTTCAAATCTAGTTTAGACTAAAGGGATGGACAGGATTTATTTTCACATGATTCACTGTTGTGGATTTTTTTAACCAGAATTATCCAGGCCTTCAGATATAATTAAGGTAAATCCGAATATGATAGACAGATGTTTTCCAGAGAATTTGCAAGATGGAGCAGATACAAAGGTAAAGGTTCAAAAAAGGAGTCAACATCTTTTTTAAGTAATTTGCAATGAACAGACATACTATGCTAAACATAACACTGTATATTTTTCTGCTTTTTCATAAGGGGAGTTTAGCAAAGTGCTCAGATTAATTCCCTTGTAGCTGACTTGACATTCAGCTGAAAAATCAGATCTAACTGAAAGCACAGAGTTTATTAAATGCATGATATTAGATATAGTTGAAAAAGCCTCCTTCACATTCAGAAGAAGTGTACTTGTAAGAAGGTGCCTGTGTAATTCAGTACATACAGTATATATTTGGTAAGTTTAATCAGTCTTGCAAAAACTGAGTGTTGATGTTGGAAACTGTTTCATTGCTGACTGATGGTTTCATTCAAGGACAGAAAAGAAAAAGTTGACTTCAGACTACTTTTTAAGTAAATATAAATGCGTCTGAAGTTATTTTGATTCCTAAGTTCTACATAGCCCCATTGATACTAGGGTCTGCAGCTGTTCCATTCCAAACTGTGCCAAGTCATAACCAGTGCCACTTCCAGCTGACCTACAAACACTGCAATACACAGCACCAGGATGGGCTGCACAGCAGGGGTGGGCAGGGAACTTAAACAAGTTCATGTCTTCATGCATTTGTACAGGGTATCAGCCATGGCTTACTTCACAGCACACTTCCCTCCAACTCAGAAGGTTATAGGTTTGAGTCCCACTGCAGCAACTTGAGAACAAATACCAAGACTGATGTTCAGTTCTGTTTTGAGGAAAGGCTGGGCTATTGGAAACGTCTTTTGACAAAGATTTAAAAGGAAGGCTCCGTCATCTCTGTCAGGTGGAAGTTCTGAAGGAGATGCTGTTCTGAAAAAGAGAAAGGAGTTTATTCCCAGTGTCCCGTCCAATCATTAACCTCCCCCTCAACCAACATCAGTGGCTATTAAGTTGTTGTAGGTTGGATCTTGCGTTATGTAACTTGGCAATAGGCGATTAAATTTTAAAAGTACTTCATTGGCTGTAATGTACCTTGAGATATCCTGAAGTTATGAAAGGTTTTGTATAAAAGTAAATATTAAATTGAAATGATGTAAAGCCTGCATTGATTCATTTTTCAGGCATAAAAAAAAGTAAATTCTCAAGCTTGTTGGGACAGGATCTTTATAAATAAATGCACCCTGTATAGCGATAGGGCTGACTGCCCACAATTAGCCGGAAGAGTACAGGAAGCACAGGAAGTGATTCCATTTTTGTAATGTAGGGCTTCACTGAACATCTTATGTAAGTTAATGAACATTAGGCATCGACCTCTCACCGCCCCTTCCTTCAGTTTTCATTTCATTCAAAGGAGCCGGTGTTGCCCAGCAGGTAATGGAAGGGTTGTAACTGGTTTCTGCAAGTTTTTTTATATGTGTCTGAACAGCATGTCCACAGATTGTTAAAATGAGACACTGAATTTATGAAGTAAAAAAACAGTAACTGATATGAATAGCAATAATTACTTAAAATTGGTTTAAAAGGGGCTTCTTAAAAAGGAATTTTTGACAGTGCTTCTGAAAGGAATGATATTCCAGTTATGTCCAGTTTGATAAAATGATCAAGGGCAACTTTGTAAAGGACTTGAGGATGGCATATTAGTGGTATACACCGACAATGGAGAATAACGATCAGAGATTTTTTCTGAAATAATGAAACAATTCAGCACGAGGTCTGATTAGGTTAACCTGGCATTAAACAGGCAGTAGGTTCCACATCCCTTCTATTTTGGAACACGTTCCTTTTTTTCTATTCATTCATGTGTTGTGCTGCTTTTGGCAGGCCAGCATTTAATGCCCATCCCTAATTACACTTGAACTGAGAGCACACTAGGTCAGTTCAAAAAGGGAAACTGAGTTCACCACATTGCTGTGAGTGTGGATTGACAGAGAGGCCAGACTAAGTAAAGCGAGCAGATTTCCCTTGCCCCAGGAACCAGTTGGATTTTTATGACAATCACATTCACCATTGCTGAAAGTAAATTTTTGATCCAGAGTTCATTTAAATAAAATGATTTTTTGTGATATTTTATAGGAGGCTGTGAGATCCCAAAAGGGGGTTAACAATGGGTGATGGGAGTGAATGGAGTCTTCAGGTAGATGGGCCTTGAGAGAGAGAAAAAAATAACAGCTTGGGTGCACAACAGTAACCAGATGTGCTTGCAAATGAGCAAAGTGAAGTTGACAGGCTTAAAGGATCAAGTCCCAGGGAGCACTGAAGTGGAGAAATGTGGGAAGGTTTTCAGGTGTTTTAATCCAACCACTGCCTTAATCGATTTATTGAGGATGGTTAAGTGGAAGTAAAAGTCAGCGATTTGGGAAGATAGCTGACTTTTTGACATTTTAATTCTATTCTTTGTTTTGTCAGTTTTTTCCTTCTGATGGACTGTTGCTGATTCAGGAGGCATGATCCCAGCAATAGAATGTACATGTCTTCCACATGGAAGAGGAAGCTCTAAGCCCTGTCCTTGCAGGGCTAGGTGAAATGTGTGTTTCAGTATGAAGCCACACAGATTTCAATGTGGATTGATTGATTTGTGCTTTGCTTTTCATTGGGCTTTGGTTTGATAGCCATCAAAGTGAGATATGTCAAACTATCTCTTTAATGTTTCATGAAAATAAACATTGGACTGCTTGCTTGGTACTGAGCCATCCTGCTAACAGAGATGACAAATGTGGACGCTATATTTCCGCAGTGGCTAATCTGAATTCCTGTAGTAACTTTCACAGGAGAGCAAAACAAAAACCATAAAGAATGGCTGAAAATTGTCATTTCCTGTTGAGGTTACAGCAGATTCTTATGTTCCCACTACATACTTAGAGTCATGGACTTTATTTCCAACCAACTGTCAGAGACATGTTAAAAGTTGAAGGTTTATGTACTTATCACAGAAGCAAAAGTGTTGAAGAATCTGCAATGTTATCTTGCTGTGTCCTTTCTCCTCTTTTCAGAGGAAACGAAAGTGAAATCTCAGAATATTTAGGCACCAACCTTTTGATTTTCTTCTGTTTCAGTCAACGTGTTTCCAATACGTGCCCTGAATTAATTAAATATTTTGTTTTTCAAAGTGAACAGAAACCAGTACAAAGATTGTGGCAGATAATTTCCCACAAAGCTGTGTGAACATAATTTCCATGGCAAAGGATTGAAACAGCAAAGAAGGTAACCATCAAAAGTGTTAAATGTTCGTCCTGGGACCCATTTGTTCATGAATGGAACATTTACTGAACTTCACACCTCCACTACTCTTTTGCTCCTTTGGAGCTTGCAAATAGGTAAACGCTTCAGTTTAAATTATTAACACAGCTGTTTTAGTGGGTTCATTTTTAAAATGTGCATGCTGTTCTCCTTTGGCAGTTTTGACTTTCTCCAGCAGAAATAAACAGTCTGCTCCTGATGAATGCTATTGAATACCAAGGCTTAAGCTATAATGCGCTTTCATACAGGGCATGCCAGAATAAATATGCCAGGTACTAATTCATTTTAGACACAAAACTCATCTGTAATTTGGAAACCTTGGCCAATTTAACCCTGAGGCAAAGTTGCACCGCAACTTGTTTTCCAGCAATTTGTTGTGAAGAATTTAGTCCAAAGCAATGATGCACATTTGGAAGAGTTTATCTGTGAAGGGAAGGTAGTAAACTCAGCATGCAATGTTGGATAAGAAATTTTTCATTTCCCACAAGGGATGTACAGCTTATGCTCGGATTATAATGTATTTTTTCTTGAGATTGGAGGTGTCTGCTTTTTGCTGAAGATCTTGTTCCACCTCAGAAGTTCCTTCCAATTGAACCAAGTGTTGACTATCACTCAAAAGAGCTACAGTGAATATATCACCATTGCTAATTTCTAAAGAGAACAATATCCTTTCTCAAGAAAAATAAGGTGTTTTGGCACATATTTTAATGTCTCTTTCTTGCAATTTTCAATGCCTCTTCTAGGTGTTGTTCACCATGGATGAGTACTGATTTATCAGCTGAAAGAGGCCAGTGGCTGGTCATCAGAAGTTGGTTGCCTTGCCCATTCTTGACCTGACATCATGGCTCTTCATGGGGTCTCAAGTCAATGGTGACGACTCCTCAGGCTGCTCCTTCTTGCCTGTAAATGACTGTGCTGGCAGCTTTGGTAAGTTCTTCCTGCTAGAGTGACCTTGGTTGTGGAGTGGAGATGGCCTCTGTTGAACAGTCTCCCATCTGTCCTGTGGTTTAGTTTCCGGTTCTTGGAGATGTTGCTGGACTTGCAGCATTGCAGTGAGAGAGACTGAGAAAAGTGTGGGGCAATGACATAGCCTTTCTTGAGGCAGTCACGGTAGTGTAGCGGTTAGCATAACACTATTACAGTGCCAGCAATCTGGGTTCAATTCCCATCACTGTCTGTAAGGAGTTTGTACGCTCTCCCCATGTGTCTGCATGGCTTTCCTCTGGGTGCTCCGGTCCCACATTCCAAAGACGTACAGGTTAGGAGCTGTGGGCATGCTACGTTGGCGCCAGAAGAGTGGCCACACTTGCGGGCTGGCCCCAGCACATTCTCAGTAACGCAAAAAGACACATTTCACTGTGTGTTTCGATGTACGTGTGACTAACAAATAATAATTATCTTTGTGCACACGTGCTGACAGGTGCTGATGTGCTCGCCAACCTAAGTGTGCACATTCATATCCATGTAGCAGAGTCTGGTCTTCCGTTACCTTGGACCTCCTTGGCAATGGATCAAGACTTTGCACTCACAAGCCCCAGTGATAGCTGCTGTGATACAGCGAAACCACATCAGAAGAAGTCACACATAGCCAGCCTCCACTCCTACATTTACTCCTGTTGGCTCAATTACATGGTGAGACTGCAGTGGCCCAACACCAAGACTATATATCACATCCACTGGTGATATCAGAACAGAGGGCAGGTTGTGGGCCACTTTTAGTCTGCAGGTAGATTACGTTCAATGACCAGAATTAATAAAAGCCCCACCAGCTGAACCTGAATCACTCATTTGTCAAAAAATCCAGAGTTATGATACAGCTGCACCATTTGTCCATCAACGTATTTGCATCAACATTTTCTGAAATCTGCTGGTGTTCTAATGAAGATCAAACTTGACAGTTTTTAAGTACAGAGCCTTTGTAAGTCCTAATAGACAGAGAAATATGTTGTGTATGACTTGGCAGGGTGTTCCGTATAAGCAGGTCCTAAGTACAATATTACGTTAAAGTACTTTGTATGAATGTTTTCATTGATAGTGAAACTATTTATTTATGGAGTTCCCGCCTAAAGTGATCATGATCTGATGTAATTTCCACCATTTCCCCACATAACATAGGTTCTATATTTCTAAATACTCAATAATATTTATTTCTATGCTATGACAATTGGATATATGTGAAAAAATTAGTCTTTATATACACCGTATTTTTTTTAAAAGGCCATCTTCTCCTGGACTTTTATTTCCCTGTGATTGTGTGTTTGAGAAGGGAAGATTGTGCCTTTTCTTGGGCTGCTGGCAATGTCACTGTGTCGGCTCAGACATGGCCTTGCCCAAACCAGCACTGCTGACCTCAGTCACTGTTTCTCCCAGGGACCCAGATGAGATTCCAAACACACAATGTGGGTAACAGTAAGGCTCAATCCCTTGCCTGATGTTAGGGACATCTCTTATTCTTTTTGCAAATATTTCTCATTTAATTTCTGTTCTTTTTTTGCATATTAATGGAGTTGTACATCAACAAATATTGAATGACCATTGATTTGGTTGCTGGAAGATGTCCAGTGAGATTCTTCATTCACCTTTGGCCTAGTGTCTGATAAATTGAAAGCCATCTACCAGAATAAGATTGCATGTGCCTGTTAGCTGGGTTTGAACTAGACTGAAAAAATGTGAACTAGTTCAACTTTAATTATACTTAAAGACCTGAATGTGCTTCAGGATGCTCATTCCTTGTGCCAAGAACAAAATGCACGAGAGTCAATTTCTGCTTCCTAACCATAAAACTTAAAATATGTCAATGCGTGGTCAGACTCAGCAAATGAACAACAAAAAAAAATAAAGAATACAGTGCCGTGTCATTCAGTGCTTCTGGGTATATCTTGGAGACCAAGTTTTGCACCTACGCACTGTTAGTAAGTTGAAATAATATCAGTGAAAATCCAAAACAGCTGCAAATGGTGGAACTCTGAGATAAAGATAGATAATGCTGGAAACACAATCAGAGTTATTGCCTTTGACCCTCTCACCCCCTTTTCTGCAACTTATTTCCGAAGAAGTGTCTTTCACCTGAAACATTAACTGTTTCCCTTCCACAGATGCTGCCTGACTAGCTAAGCATTTCCAGCAATCTTTGAAAAAAAATTGTCTCCTGATATGCAGGGAGAGAGAGCGAAAGATGACACATGGTTCATTGTGCTTGTGATGACCACTGTAAAATTATTTAACTTAACAACATTGTAATATCCTTGCCCAAACTTAGCATGATAAAGGATGTGTTTAGTTGCATTTCCCTGTGCATTATAATCACCAGATGTTTGGACAATGATTGGTGTAATCCCTTTCTCCTTTAATGATTTCTTATGCATTTTTGTTTCCTCATGGTACTTTGAACTGGTTGCTGTGTGTTTCCAGATAGCAGTGGTGAGGGTTGGTTCAACACCATTGAAACAGGCTTCAGCTACCATTGCTACCTGGGAGAATCAGCTTCCTGAATAAGCAGGCAGAATAAGTAAGGTAAATAATTATTTTAAAGATATAACTTTTGAGGGTTTGGATGCCACACTTTAAATTAATAATGTTGGAAATCTATTTTTCTGTTTCAATTGCACCAAGCAGGGATACTGAGAAATATATATGATGCTGCACAGTGACGGAGCAGCTAATGCTGCTGCTACACAGCTCCAGTGAACTGGGTCTGATCCTGACCTTGGATACCTTCTGTGTGCATTAAGTACATTCTTCTTGTGACTGCATGGGTTTCCCCAGATTCTCTGGTTTCCTCCCACATAGAAGATGACCTGGTAGTTAATTGGCTATTGTAGATTTCCTTTAGTTTAACTGGATGGCAAGATAACCAGTGGGGAGTTGATGAGCATCAGAATCACAATCAGGTTTATTATCACTGACGCATGTCGTGAAATTTGTTGTTTTGCGGCAGCAGTACAGTGCAAGACATAAAGACAAAAGTTACCATAAATTACAAAATTAAATAAATAGTGCAACAGAGGAATAATGAGGTAGTGTTGTTCATGGGTTCATGGACTGTTCAGAAATCTGACGGTGGAGGGGAAGAAGCTGTTCCTAAAATGCTGAGTGTGGGTTTTCAGGCTCCTGTACTTCCTCCCTGATGGTAATAAGGTGAAAAGGGCATGTCCGGGTGGTGAGGGCCCTTAATGATGGATTCTGCCTTCTTGAGGCACCGCCTCTTGAAGATGTCCTCGATGGTGGGGAGGGTTGCACCCGTGATGGAGCTGGCTGAGTCCATAAACCTCTGCAGCCTCTTTCGATCCTGTGCATTGGAGCCTCCATACCAAAGGATGATGCAACCAGTCAGAATACTCTCCACTGTACATATGTAGAAATTTGCAAGAGTCTTTGGTGACAGACCAAATCTCCTCAAACTCCTAATGAAGTTGAGCATGTGAGAGAGAATAGGTTACACAAAAGTGAGTGGGGGGGGGGGGGGGGGGGGGGGGGGGGGGGGGGTTGGGATTGATGAGAGCCAGCACTGACTTTATGGGCTGAATGATCTCCTTCTATGTCATAAAGGAACATGAAAAAAAGTCCCATGGCGATTAAACCTGGCTGGAAAAAAACTTCAGGCAGAATGAGTCCTTAGGAAGACCATTCAAACATCCAAATAAACTGAGCAAAACAAACACAACAGGCTGATTTTTATCTGGTGGAGTGAGTTGCTCACCCTTAAAAAATCCACCCAATTTTGTGGCTGAAAAGCCTGGTGATTTGTTCCAGCATGGGAAGATGAAGATCTCCCTTACATTCTGGAGAGGCATTGGCTGCAGAACGTGCTCAGAAATTCAGTCGTGGAATGCTGTTTACTCGCAGTGTACTGCAATTGAAAATTAATTTCTTTTCCTGAAGGAAATGTGATAATAAATTATTTCTGGATCTCATCACGTCACTGCAGAAATTCGGCTGCATTTTTCACCTCACACCTCTGATGCAATTTCTGCATTCTGCAGTGTGTGGGGTGACATCATTCCCTGTGCAAAATTCTTTTTGGAGCATTGCAGGGAAACTTGGAACAGATTATTCCTGATGCAAACTTTGTTTTGTTCCTGAGACAACTTGGTCTTCCCAGCACACACCGGATTGGGATGCCCTTGCCAAGTCGAGATAACAACAGCATCCACCCTGCGGCTTCTCCCTCCCACTCTCCAAGTACTGCCAAATTCTTTAACCCACCCCATCACTCTACCTTCCCCAGCACCCCCACCCCATCACCCACCAACCTCACCCGACCCAAGTGTAGCCTCAATCTGGTCTTTTGCTGCCAGTATCCTGAATCCCAGAGAACTGATGATCACCATCACCACTGCCTGGCCCTGCTCTATGACTGCAGTCATGGCTGCACCATTTAGTATGTTAGGGTTAGGATCTTCTTATTAAAACTGATTCTCCTAATGTGTTGATTCTCATTGAGTTGCGTGTGGGGGAACGAACAATTAATGGACACAGCCTCATGCTGACTGTCTTTCTCACCATCCTCCTCCCACTTCTGACAGGCTGATCTGCTCGTAAGTACATAAGAATGTAAGAAGTTGAAGCATTTGTTTCCTCATGTCTGCTCTGCCATTCAACATGATCATGGCTAACCTTTTACTTCGGTAGCACTTTCCTGCAGTAAATCCCTTGACTTTCTTTATATCCAAAGGGAATGCTCTCTGCAATTCCTCTCCTGCCATACTGCATCGTAGGGGAAAGGATTCCACAGCAACAAGGTTCTGCTGAAGCCTGAATCAAGACACATGATCCATCTTTCAAGACACCCTACAAAAAACACCAAGCAGTCTGGGCAAAGACCAACTCAACCAGCACTCTATAAGTCAGTCAGAAACAAAGCAGCAAGTAATTAATGGAGTGGCCCTTTCTGTTGTTGTTACAACTGGAACATTCGTGCTTGCTAAAAACAGAACGTACACTGCATCATGGAAATCCAATTTAGTAGCACTGGCATCAAACCAGCAGAAGGATTGGCACGTTGGTCTGCCTACTCTGTGTACTCACACAGACAGAAGCATTGTATGCGGTAATGCTCTTTCTTTCATAGTGAAAACCAAAAGACAGGCACTCTTTCTCATATTTTATAGTAATATTTTGTTGAACATTCTTATTCTCTTTGACATGGCCTGCACTATTTATTCTTTAAGGTTGCTTATCTGTTATGGCACTGGATTAAGCTACACTTTGAGGAAAGCTTCCACGAATACTTTTCCTTAAACATGATTCAAATATTCATGTTTTATAAGATGAGGTATCTTATTAGTCACATGTACATTGAAACATACAGTGAAATGCATCTTTTGCGTAGAGTGTTCTGGGGGCAGCCCGCAAGTGTCGCCATGCTTCCAGCGCCAACATAGCATGCCCACAACTTCCTAACCCGTATGTCTTTGCAATGTGGGAGGAAACCGGAGCACCCACAAAACCCACGCAGACATGGGGAGAACGTACAAACTCTTTACAGACAGTGGCCAGAATTGAACCTGGGTCGCTGGCGCTGTAAAGCATTATGCTAACCGCCACACTACTGTGCCTGCCATTCAAAGAGAAGCTTCAAAGGAAATAGATGGAGCATGTGGGTTCTTTCCTCAGACCCAGTGGTGATGGTGATGGTGATCATCAGTTCTCTGGGATTCAGATTACTTTTGGACATTCCCTGACATTTAGGAAATTTCTGCACAAATTATGTCAGCAAAATAGAAATAGTGATCAATACGAACTGGCACAGAAGAAGAATGAAGGGTCTGGGCCAGATCTGCCATGGGAGTGTTGAATGGGGGGGCAGTCTTGATGGCCAGGTGGCCTCATCTGGCTCCGATTTTCTTGTGTTCTGTCATAAACCTGTTAACTTCCAGACTTAACCAGTGTTGTTCAAACCAGCTCATTAAAGTCTCGAGGAGCAACTCTACGAGAACCAGACTTGGCCCTCCAGAACCACCCACAGAGCAGGCAACCCTGAATGCAACCAGCATCTTGGAATGCATGGCCCCTGGAGAGAGGGCACTGAGGACTCACAGCTCACAACTACCTGGAGACAGGATCCTTGCAGGAGGTCCCTCCCTCTGAGGTTGCATCATCATAGGATTGTGCAGATTCTTGGTGGATAATTGTTCAAGGTGAGTAGATTCTGTTCAAGCTGCCATTTCTAATGTGCAAAGCCCTGCCAATGGCACAAGGTACCAACATGGTGGCCAGACAGTCTACTTCCAGTGGTATTGGTATATTATTGTCACTTGTACCGAGGTACAGTGAAAAGCTTGTCTTACAAACCAATCGTACAGGTCAGTTCATTACACAGTGCAGTTACATTGAGTTAGTACAAAGTGCATTGATGTAGCACAGGTAAAAACCATAACAGTACAGAATAAAGTGTCACAGCTACAGAGAAAGTGCAGTGCAATAAGGTGCAAGGTCACAACAAGGTAGATCGTGAGGTCATAGTCCATCTCATTGTATAAGGGAACCGTTCAATAGTCTTATCACAGTGGGGTAGAAGCTGTCCTTAAGTCTGGTGGTACGTACCCTCAGGCACCTGTATCTTCTACCTGACGGAAGAGGAGAGAAAAGAGGATGTCGCGGGTGGGTGGGGTCTTTAATTATGCTGGCTGCTACACCAAGACAACGAGAAGTAAAGACAGAGTCCAAGGAGGGGAGGCTGGTGTCCGTGATGCACTGGGCTGTGTCCACAACTCTCTGCAGCTTCTTGCGGTCCTGGGCAGAGCAGTTGCCGTACCAAGCCGTGATACATCCAGATAGGATGCTTTCTATGGTGCATCGGTAAAAGTTGGTGAGAGTTAAAGGGGACAAACCAAATTTCTTTAGCCTCCTGAGGAAGTAGAGGCACTGGTGAGCTTTCTTGGCTGTGGCATCTACGTGATCCGACTCATTGCTGTTTGAGATACGACCGACAACGGTGTATCATCTGCAAACTTGTAGATGGAATTAGAGCAGAATCTGGCCACACAGTCGTGAGTGTATAGGGAGTAGAGTAGAGGGCTGAGGATGCAGCCTTGTGGGGCACCAGTGCTGAGAATAATCATGCTGGAGGTATTGCTGCCTATTCTCACTGATTGTGGTCTGTTTGTTAGAAAGTCAAGGATCCAGTTACAGAGGGAGGTGCTGATTCCTAGGTCTCAGAGTTTGGTGACAAGCTTGCTTGGAATTATTGTATTGAAGGCAGAGCTGTAGTCAATAAACAATAGTCTAACATATGTGTCCAGATGCTTCAGAGCTGAGTGTAGGGCCAGGGAGATGGCATCCGCTGTAGACCTGTTTCGCCGATAGGCGAATTGCAATGGGTTCAGGTTGTCTGGTAGGCTGGAGTTGATGTGTGCCATGACCAACCTCTCAAAGCACTTCATGATGGTGGATGTCAGAGCCACTGGTCGGTAGTCACTGAGGCATGTTACCTTGCTTTTCTTTGGTACCGGGATGATAGTGGTCTTCTTAAAACAGGAGGGAACCTGTGATTGAAGCAGGGAGACGTTGAATATGTCCACAAATACTTCTGCCAGCTGATCAGCACAAGATCTGAGCATGCGGCCTGGGACACCATCTGGGCCAGGTGCTTTCTTCATGTTCGCTCTCCAGAAGACTGACCTTACGTCCTCCACTACGATCACAGGTTCAGCTGTGTTGGTGACTGTCTGGGTGGATGGTGACAATTCACTTCCCTTTTGTTCAAAACGTGCATAGAATGCATTAAGTTCATCAGGAAGAGATGCGCTGTTTTTGGCTATGCAGCCCAACTTCGTCTTGTAGCCATTTATGGCATGTAAGCCCTGCCATAACTGGTGGCTGGTCAGGGACTCTATTTTGAGTTGGTATTGCCTCTTGGCATCCCTGATAGCTTTCCGAAGGTCATACCTCGATTTCTTGTACAGATCAGGATCACCAGATTTGTGTGCAGCAGTCCTCTGCTTCAGTAGGGAGTGGATCTCCCGGTTCATCCATGGTTTCCTGTTTAGGAACACCCGTATTGTCTTCTTTGGTACACAGTCCTCCACACACTTGCTGATAAAGTCCGTGATGGTGGTGGCATACTCATCTGGGCTGGCAGCTGAGTCTTTGAACATGGGCCAGTCCACTGTCTCAAAGCAGTCACGTAGGAGCTCATCTGCTTCCTCAGACCAGCACTGCACGACCCTCCATACCAGATCCTCCTGTTTCAGTTTCTGTTTGTATGCAGGGAGGAGGAGCACAGCCTGGCGGTCTGATTTCCCAAAGTGAGGACGAGCGGTGGCTCGGAAGGTATCTTTGATGGTTGTATAGCAGTGGTCAAGGGTGTTGGCACCTCTGGTGGAGCAGGAGATGTGCTGATAGTATTTTGGTAACACACTCTTGAAGTTGGCCTGATTGAAGTCCCCTGCGATGATGAAGAGGGCCTCAGGGTATCCTGTCTCAAGGTTGTTGACCACGGAGTATAGCTCATTGAGTGCAGGCTTCATGTCCGTCTGTGGTTGGATGTAGACTGCCATCAGGATAGCTGAAGTGAACTCCCTTGGCAGATAGAATGGTCAACACTTCACCGTTAGATATTCCAGGCTGGGTGAGCAGGAGCTCGCCAGGACCGTCACATCTGAGCACCACAAGTTATTGATTAAGAAGCAGACCCCTCCGCCTTTAACTTTGCTTGAGGACTCTGTATGGTCCATTCGATGAATTGAGAAGCTGTCAGGTTGAATAGCAGAGTCAGGTGAGAGCCACGTTTCAGTGAGGCATAGTACACAACAGTCCCTCAGTTCTCTTTGGTAGGTCAGTCTTGCCCTTAGTTCTTAGTGGCATCATTACAAAGGCTTTCAGCCCTAATTTTTGTAAAACCTTCATTGAGACACAGCATATCTATATTGGCAGCAAGTTTGTACCTATAATTACACGTTGAGCCTTTCAGCTGCTGGTACAAATGAAGATTCCTCTGTGTGTGTGTGTGTGTGTGTGTGTGTGTGTGTGTGTGTGTGTGTGTGTGTGTGTGTGTGTGTGTGTGTGTGTGTGTGTGTGTGTGTGTGTGTGTGTGTGTGTGCAAATGTTATGTTGTCACAAAGCAGACAGGCCACACGACTCTCCTGTCCAGTAGGATCATAACATGAACACACAGATGGATATAATGAGAACATCATGTTCTATGCTCAAAGATACACTACAATATGCACTGTGCAATCTGTAACTGCACTGTGCCATGAATTGATCTGTACGATCGGTATGCAAGACAAGTTTTCACTGTACCTCGGTACAACTGACAATAATAAAACAATACCAAATACCAATACCAATCTCCTCCTGTTCCAGGCAGACTCCACCACCCTCTTTGCAAGGTTGATCACTTGCCAGCACCTCACATGCTCTTTTCTGCTGCTTCAGAAGTATTGGGTGATTTGATGCCTCCTCCCTCACACACCGTGCTCACCTTTCCTGATCTGATGAGCTCGTTAAACCCCTCGTGACACTGCATGGGAAAGGAGGGCACCACACTCCGCCTGTGGATTGTGCAGCCATTCCCAGCCACAAGCTCTTGGTGTCAGCTGCAGGCTTAATCCATCCGTTACCGGGAAAGATACTTCCCCCCACATGCCATTACAGCCTCTTACAGGACATCAAGTGAGGAGCTGGTGAATGTGGAAGCAGCCATGATGATTCCACAGTCCATTCTGTCTTGCAGGAAAGCACAGAAGACATCAAACCTCATAATTCCAAAATTACTTTAAATGATGCATGCCTAATAACATAGTTTACGGCCTCCCTTATAGGTGGGAAACACAGAACAAGTATGTTAATAGAGCGGCCAAGTTAATTCCGTTCTAGCAAATGCATAACGAAAAGTATCAGATCTCCTGCCCATTGGCAGGCCCCTCAGTCCTCTCCCAGTGCTTTAGGAAGTTAAAATAGTAACGCCCTCCCCCAGTGGGTTCCTGTGCTGTTTGACTGGAGTCTGCCCTATGGCAGTACAAACAAAAGTAGCGAGACCTGCTTAAACTTTCAGGCTGAAATCATGGTAATACTAACCTGGCACGGACATAATGCAATTTGTTTCACACCCTGTGATGCAAACCTCCCTTTCCTTCAGAGATATCCTGAATCAGAGTCAAAAGGACAATACATGGCGATGTTTCTGAAATCTTTTCTGAGATACAAATGGCAAATGATTCCACTTTTGGACAGTGTATTCAGGTGTGGATCTGGGGGTTGACTAGTGAGCATAGCAAAAATAGTTCAACATATCACGAAGGAACATAACTAATTCCAACTTTAAGTCTCCTTGGGAGTAAAATACCAACAAAGTACCAACATATATTAACACTGAAAGCTTCATTATCTTTAATACAGTTCAAAATGAACAAGGATCAGGATTAGAGTGGGCAGGAACTGAAATCAAAGCCTGATATATTTGCCGATAACTAAAATGGATTTAAAACCTAAATTTTATATCACTGAAAGTAGGAACCAAAGAATTGAATTCTTGGAGTCTGACTTGCATATTAGAACTATTTGACAGTTCACATTAGAAAACATCTGGTCCAAAGCCAAATGGGTGGCAGCAAGTTTGTATTCTTAATTCGGTTTGCCGTTTAATCTTCTGAAATTGTGGATCTAGTAGGGAGCACATCAATCTCTCTGCTTATGAGCAGAAAGCTGTGATGTTGAAATATATTTGCATTTAGCCATGTTTATAATACCTCAAACCGGGAAATTTAAACTAGCTCATTGACAGATTAACCGAAATGTTGTGCACTGGGAGGGCTGCATTTTTCCTCTCATTTATTACTTCCCATGTAGGAATTTCAAACACTGTCACCAAGCGTTTTCTAAAATAGGTGCAAGCTGCCTTCGTGAAATGGGCAGTGTGCTTCAGAAACTCTAAAGGACCAGAGGTTCATCGGCATTAGGAAATGCACTGTAAATTGTTGGGCACAGTGGGGCAAGACATGCTTTTTTTCCCCCAAGGGGCCACTGCTGCAGAATTTTACTGCACACAAAACACAAGGCATCAGGTGGAACAGATGAGGCCTTATATGCTGAACCTGGTCAAATTCTCTCAGCCATTGAAGGAAGTTGGCTTGAGATATCATGTGTTGGGGCAATTGGCTGCTGGGGTTGGGTCAGAATGACAGATTGGAGACTGGGGTCATCAATAGGTATGAGTTGATGGCTCAAGTGAGAGTCCATATGTAAGGGGTAACATTTTAACTTAAAGTTGGCTTGCCTGAAGCTGGTTCCCAATGTGGAACTCCATTGGCTGAGTTCTGCCCTGGTAGGTCCCTTTGTCTTAACCAGGCCTTGCGTGTCTGGTGAACCTACTTCTGCACGAAGGGTTACACCTGCACAGGTCAAACACTGGAGAATGAAAGTCATTCGTGGCATCCAGATACGGGTGGAATGCTGTTGGATGTCACTGACATAGTCTGGTTCATTGGTGCATTGGGGCATTGGCTGTTTCGGGTACTGGCAGAAAAATCAGAGTCTTTGCAATCCACACTGTCAGTCCCTGATTTTCTATTATGATTATTTTCTTGTTAAAAGAAATTAGCCATGCAGCATGCAGAAACATTGCTGCATGTGATGGAATTCTTTCTGTTAAAATTTAACATATATTGTGAAAGAGAAGGCCCAGTGTCACACTGACAATTCCCACATCTTATTAAGTGGGTGAAATGGAGCAAATTGTACCATCATAGAGTCATACAGCATGGAAACAGGCCCTTCAGCCCATCTGGTCCATGCCATCCAAGGTGCCCATCTAAGCTAGTCCCATTTGCCTGTATTTGGCCCATATCCCTCTAAATCTTTCCTATCCATGTACCTGTCCAAGTACCTTTTAAATGTTGTTAATGTACCTGCCTCAATCACTTCCTCTGGCAGCTCATTCCATGTACTGTCCACTTTCTGGGTGAAAAAGTTGCCCCTCAGGTTCCTATTAAATATCTCCCCTCTCACCTTAAAACTATGCCCTCTAGTTCTTGATTGCCCAATCCTGGGAAAAAGACTGCACATTCACCCTATGTATGCCCCTTATGCACCTCTATAAGATCACCCCTCCAATGAAAAAAGTCCAAACCTGCTCAACCTCTCTCCATAACTCAGTCCCTCGAGTTCCGGCAACATCCTTGTAAATCTTCTCTGCATTCTTTCCAGCTTAATGGCATCTTTCCTATAGCAGGGTGACCAAATCGAACACAATTTTCCAAATACAGCTTTTCACATCTAAACTTGATTTATAAGCAAAACCATCTTTGATGGTCTTGATTCTGCTTCACCTGACAACAGTGACAGAAGCAATAAAGTTAACAAGGGCATCAGCACATCACAAGTAAGAATGATCTAAGTGCAAGTCACAAACTCCCACTCATTGACTAATGAGGAGAAGTATTTGGCAGGTGAGCTCTTTCCTCTTTTCCAATTGGATCCTCTTCACTGGCTCATAAAAAGGGGGCTTTTCTCCCTCATGTTAGTTAGTCTGGAAGGGAAATGAGCCACCATCCACACAAGGGCCAAATAAGCTGGCAAAATGCAAATGGTGAATAGAACATTTATACATCACATCAGGGAGAAAACGGTTTACTTTTTTGGCAGGTACAAATGAGCATGTATTTGCAATGTTTATATAAATTGTATCCATTAATCTATCATTATATTCTCCTTGTTTTAACATATTTACTTTAGAAGCCATGTGGAAATTATGTGGAACTTTGTGAAACAAAACTTATGACTGAAGAATGCATAATTGCTTTTGAACAAGCCCACTGAAATGATGATTAGTGTTATTTTGGGGAGAGGATAAAACAGGCGTTAATAGAAACACTGCAAATGTATGCAAGTCTGCTTCAACATGCTTTTTGAACTTAATTGCAGATTAATATAATTTCAACACCATTTTTTCAATGAGTCATATCGTCCTAGAGCAAGCCCACTGCTTCAGGCTCCTTCCTCCAGTCCCTGCCTACCAGCATTTACATTTCCTGAAGGCAGAGAGCCCATTGACTTGACTCTCCATGCACAACAGGCCAGGTGGAGTGGGCACTGAGTGATGAGGAGTCTCAGGTGGGGAACAGCTGAGGCCCCAGCCCCACCAAACCCCACCTGTTCCCCCACCCCCCCACCCCCCAGCCCTTCTGCCCAAACAGCCTGACAATCTCAGACAGCTGCCTGGCTGCCAAAGGCTGATGATCAGATTTTTGAACGGTCCATGAACACTACCTCATTATTCCTCTTTTGCACTATTTATTTATTTTTGGTAACTTATAGTCATTTTTATGTCTTGCACTGTACTGCTGCCGCAAAACAACAAATTTCATGACATACGTCAGTGATAATAAACCTGATTCTGAATTGTTTTAAACCATCTCTGGTAGTCAGGGATATTTAAACACTATTGAAGGAAGTTCAACGATTTTCCTTTATTAAATAAATAAATCTAATTAAAACACATTGAAATACTAACAATTAATTAAAGACATTAATAAAAAGTGATATCACAAGCACTTGCCTTTCTCCACAAGCTTGGTTCTAATAATGAATGGAGCTGCTGTTTTTACACTGGCCCTCCCTGGTGTAAAGCTGAGGACTAGATATGAGGTGCACTCAGCCCTCTCTCCAGTACATCACTGCACTCAATGGTGAGTCCACTGGTAGAATGAACAGTCAGGTATGCTGACATCTGACCTCCAGCTCATCTCACTTCCGCATGGGCACCCGAGACATGCTGAAGTACAAGTGACTGACAGGTGGAGATTCCTTCCGGAACCCCTGACTATCTTGTTAGTATGATTCTGGCCACGTGCTTGTGGCAAGTGGGCAGAAGATGGTACTGAGCGCCATCTTAGATTGCTGCAGTGCATACAGTGAAGGTGTTTTCAGGTAAGGTGATTGTGGCTTTTAACACGGCAAAAACAAGTGAAATATTTCCAATTCAAAGAAGATAGTGATTCGGAAGTTACTTGAGAGTGGTGGTGTTCATACATCCTTCTCCTTGGCAGTGGAGGTGCAGTGTTTGGAAAAGGCCGCGATGCAAGTCTTGGTGAATTAACTGTAGTGCATTTTCTGGATGATACATGCATTAGTCGCAATGCATCTGTGGTGGATGGAGTGGATATTCAAGGTGTGGATGGGCTGCCAATGAAGCAGGCTTCATAGCTCTGGATGGTATCAAGCTTCTTGTTGGATCTGCGCTCATCAGGCAAGTGCAGAGTGTTCCACTACGTGGTGGAAAAGCTTGGGGTGTCAGGAGGCAAGTCTATGGCCACAGTATTAAAATGTTAAATTAGTTACGTTTTAGGCCAATGAAAATGCCAGGTTGTTAAAACTCTGCGATTTGACACGGTAATGCCAGGTGTTGCCAATCAATTTCTAGAAGTGGTAATTAGATTCTCTTGCGCTGGCATCTGAAACAAAAACAGAAGACACTGGAAACACTCAGCAGTTCAGCAGTGGAAAGAGAAACTATTAAACAGTTTCAAGCTGAACTGACAAAAAGGTCCCAGATCTGAAACATTAGATTTGTTTCTCTCTCCACAGAAGCTGTTGCAGCAATTTCTGTTTTTATTTCTTGTGTTGAAGATGGTTATTGCTTGGCACTTCTGGGTCACAAGTGTTACTTGTCACTTACCAGCTAAGCCTGAACATTGTCTGGATCTTTCTGCATGTAGGGAGGGACTGCATCATTTTATGAGGAGCTGTGAATGGAATTGAGCATTGCGCAATCATTAACGAATATCCCCACCTTTCACCTTACAATGGAAGGGACGATGAGAATGGAACAGCTGAAAATACCTGCATTGCACTTCCCTGTAGCTGTGACACTTCACTCTGTATTCTGTTATTACCCTGTACTACCTCAATGTACTGTGTAATGAATTGACCCATATGAACGGTATGCAAGACAGGTTTTTCACTCTACCTCGGTACAATTGACAATAATAAACCAATACTAATGCCAATACCAATTTAGTGCATAGTGGTATCGCACAGTTGAAGGAGGGTTTCCTAAGGTGTAGGAGAGTATTTCGTCTCTCAGAGGACTGTGTCATGTTCACTCCTATCAATACTGATATGGACAGATACATCTGTGACAGACAGATTGATGAGTACATTTACATTTGCCTTTCTATTGGTTCTATTACCACAGGCTTGAACAGTTTAGTATTCAAGCAATTTCCATGGGGCTTTCTCCAACCAGCAACAAACAATGTGCTGGAGGAACTCAGTGGGTTGAGCAGCATCTGGGGGAGGAAAGAAACTGTTAACATTTCGGATCGAAATCCTGCATCAGGACTGAGAGTGGAGAGGCGAGACGGCCAGCATAAAGAGGAGAAGGAGAGTGGCAAGAAAGGATTCCGAGGTGACCGGTGGACAGAGGAGGGGTGTAAGATGACAGGCAGGTAATGCCAGGTAGGGGAGGTGAGCGGGGGTGGAGTTGGAAGACTGTGGCAGGTGAATGACAGATGGAGGCAGACAGAGCGAGAGAGGAAAAAGAGAGAAGCAGATGGAGCAAGGTGGGGGGAGGGGAGTGTGAAGATGGGAGACAGCTGCTGGAGGGAGATAAGCAGGAACACAAAGCACCACCAGAGCTGGGTTCGGATAAGTAAAGGAGGCGAGATTGGGAACCATTATAGGAGAAGGGAGAGGTGAACAACAGTTGGAACCAGATGGGGGTGGTTGGGGTGGGGGGGAACCTGTGTGTGAAATGGGTGGATTGAACCAGTCAGGGGACGGGGACGAAGATGGGTAAAGGGGGGCTGGGGGAGGGGGGGACATAAAGGGGAGGACCTAAGGATAGGGGGGGGGGGGCACCAAGGTAACAGTAAATGATGACTATGCCTCCAAGTAGACCTCAAAATTGTCAGCAATGACTTGTTCAGTCCGAATCAGCTATTAAGAACAGGACAAGCACAAGCAATCAAAATGCCATGAAGCATGATTCATGAGTTGGCAGGCAAGTGGCTACTTAATAAATGGCATCCATTCCGAGGGCAATCTTTCACTCATTTACCAAGGTGGCATCCTGCACTAAACATGGGATAACTTGTTGCGTTAGTTTATCCCTGCATCTCAGCTACCTCAGAGGCTAGCAGCCAAAATACCTGTAAAAATTTGCCACAACGTGCAATTTTTCTAAGTGAAAACTTTGAGGAATTTGAATACTCTAATTAATTGGAAGAAATAAAAAGCCTACTTGCAAGCCAACAAGCCTTTAAAGTAGTTTTGCTTGGTTCTGCGTATTTCTTTCAATATGAGTGATTCTCCATATTTTGCAGAGTTTAGTATCAATATCAGTTTAGAAGTTTAAGAGTTGGGGGCAGAGGATTGAGGAAAAGAGTTGCGGTCTTTTGGCACATGATGGATTTGGAATAAAGAAGATATTGCTGTTGGGGAAAACAGATTTGAAGTTTCTTTTAACTAAGGTTATTTTGTTAGCTCATCCTTGTTAACTTTTCTCCAATATTCATGTATTATGGTTGTTGTTCATTCCCCTTCCAGTGAAATCAAAGGGTCACCACATGAAATGATTACTTGAGGAACCATTCAACCTTTGAATAAATAACAGAAAAGTACCTGGATTACGTGTTCTCACTAGATCCAAGTTTGAATGCAAGGGATTATTAATTTGTGCAGATGAAACATCAAAATAAATATTTATAAATACAAAATGTTTACCTTTGTTTCAGTGAGGTGTGTTTGACTGAAGTTTGAACGTGAGGTGAAGTCATAATCTGAACTTTATCTGGACTCTATGACTGTAAAATGATGGCTACAGCACGATTTTTTCCCCCCCTTTCTATTTAATTGAGCTCAGTCTTGGGTCTTCCAAAGATCACATACTTTTGTGAAGTTGATGTTGGGTGGGAGGTCCAGGCACTTGTACAGAGAAGAAATGTTTGGAGACTGTTTGCTTCCCATTCCTTTCCTTCAATGATCAGCAGTTTCAAAGGTGCAGGGATTGAGGACTGCCAAGCATCTATTGAGCTCCAGCAGAATGTATCATTTACCTAATGTGTAAGAAGCCTACATACAGCAGATCAGAAATGATTAAAAAATCATATTTGCAATTTTTTATTCCTATTGCAAACATCCTGTAAGAATTTTATATGGATACAACGAAGTCTACACATTAGAAAATGTATATTTTCCAGGCCTCTGCAAAGACCCAAGAGAGCAATGGCAGTGAGGTAATTTTCCCATTCTGACAGAATGTAAGTACAGTCTCCCGCTGATCTCTCACTGAGACAGGCTATTTTTGTTCAGGGAAAAAATGAACCGTTTCAAGAGAAAAAAAACCCATTAAAAGCCAGGGGTGACATTAAATTAGAGAAATTGGTGGAGGTATCAGGAAAATGAAATGGGGGAGTGGACACCTTTACAAAATTGTCCTTGGAGGATGCTTGAGCAAGAGATACAGCCTCAAGTAGACATAACTTGAATATCTGGTGACATGCCCAAGAGGAGGCAAAGTAATTTTTATTTGCTTGTTTCTCATAAAACCCTGATTCAGAAGTTGCCAGAGTCATTGAGTAGAGGCTGCCGGGACCGAAATATTTGCTCTTATATGGTGTGCTGATCACAGCTGTGACATTGCTATCCTCTTGCATTTGATCGGAAATTGCACAAAAGCTGGTAGGAGGCCAAATTCCCAGATGACATACGTGAACACTACCAGTAGGGTGCTTGTTGACTTTGGTTTGCATGACTATTCAGCAAGCTTCGTGAAATTTGGCTTCAGGTTTCTGGAAAGTTAATCATTCTCCAGCAGCACCAACCCACAGGGCATGGAAAGACTGCTGGCAGACAGGGACCTCACTGCTACTGTTGATCCCTGCTATGCCTGTGCTCTGAGCAGTGCTTTACCTGGGAGCTGAGGCCATCCATCCCCTCAGGGTCGGAGGGATGGGAACTTGCATATGAGGTTACTGCAGGGCCGTTATTGTGCTTTGCTTGCTTGCCAGCCCAAGGCACTGCTGACGGAGAGCTGGGACCAGCTGGCACTCTGTGCCAAGGGGGACGGGGTGCTGATTACCTGGTTCAAGGTGGAAGAAAGAGCTGGAGGAGGCCACAGAAGAAAAGTGGAAGAGTGTGAACAGTCTCATAATGAAGCCCATAGGCCAAGGGGAAAGAAATCAACCTCTTCCATATATCGTCTGGTCAATAGCACAAAGCTAGTAGTATCCTCTGACTTGGTGCCTTTTTAACATTGCTTTTAGGCCACATGAGAGCAGTACTAATGCCACTGGTTTAAAAAAGCATATGTCCAATGAAGTCAAGTGACCCCTTCTCCACCCCCCTCATTGCCCCCCCACCCCCCAAACACTCCTCTTTCTCTCCTTACATATTCATGAAGTGAGATCAAAACCAAATCTCAAGCAGCTGGGAAGAACTCCAAACAATGGCCTGGAAGATCCTTTGAAAATTATTTCCCCTGAAAGAACATGTAATGAGCCCAGACAACTTTACCTTTGATCAACAGCCATGCTTTTGGGAGTGAACAGCAGGAGAAAGTTTTGTGCAATACAAGATGATCTTGAAGACTAACCATATGGTACATTGTTTACTGATTATTCCACAGCATAACAAAGAAATACCTCAGGAATAAGTAACAAAAGCCTGTAAAAACCACTGATTTCTATGGAACAACAGAACTATAAACCCTGCCTGTGTGTGCTCCTCCCCCTCCCCCAACCCTAACCTTCTTATTCTGCCCTCTTTCTTTCCAGTCCTGATGAAGGGTCTCAGCCCAAAATGTCAACTGTTTATTTCCCTCCATGGATGCTGCCTGACTTGCTGAGTTCCTCCAGCACTTTTTGTGTATTGAACTATAAAGGCTGCTATTAACACCAGTATCTCTCTCTGTTGCTAGCTGCTCAGTGTCCAGGTAGCATATTCCAAACTGCCACTCCCTAATTCATCCCATTCCCCACCCCATTGACAAGCTTCTTATTACCATACGATTGTCAGGCCCATCCACATAAGCAGGTTCTTTGGCTCACTGGTGTCAATGATCTCTCAACATGCACTGTCTATGAAAATCTGCTCCCTAATGCCAAATGATTCCAACTGCAGGAGGATTAGATTTTCATATAAGCAGAAAACAAGATGAAGTTCTTACAAGTTTTGCCTGCCCCATTTTGGATTAATACAATAATCTCCCCATTCAATTGGCCTCAATATTCTCTAATTGTGTATACAAATTGCTAAAGACCAGATTTAAGATATCCTTAAATAGATAATTAAATATCTTCACTTTTGTCATTGCTGGGACATAATTTTTGGGTTCAGCCTGATATGATTGATTTTTGATTTAAATGTCCCAATCTAAATTCATTCCTTTTGGTCAATACTATGGAGATTTCAATGCAAATGGATGAGCAATTGTAATCACAACTCCAAATGATTACATTTCTTTATTCAGAAGATTTGCAAACCTGAATACTTTGAGGGCAACATCTAAATTACTTGTTATTAGAACAGACTAAAAAAAACAAAGTGGAGACTCTGGGATGCAATTTCTTTGTTTTTCTGGTCCATGATTCTCACCATAAATTCCAACTTAGGAGTGGATCATAATATGTCCGTCAGCCTTAAAATAATTTTATATATTTCCATTTAATGTTTTTTTGGACTTTATGGTCAGTGGTTAAAGCACCAGCTGTTCATGCCTTTCCCCCAGATTCTCTGTGGGCTTTGGCCTTCATCAGTGAGTCAGAAAAGTGGAAACAGGGAAACAGAGACTTGAGGGAATAGGTTGAAAAAAGATGTATCTCCACAGCTAATTAAACTGAAGAATCCTTGTTGAAGAATCCTAATCAAAATGAAGGAACATTAGCCCCATGTGTTGGAGAATGGATTTCCAAAACTGTATGGATAACTCAGACGTAAACTCAATGTATCCACTTATGGGATTTTCGTGCAACCAGATATCGTGTCGATAATACTTCGGGCTGTAGTGAACCCAACTCCAGTGTTTAAAGTTTCACTTCCATCACGTGATTTGAAGGTGTTTGGAGTTGAAAGCAAGGGAGGGTCTTGTTTGAAAATAAATTCAGGATACTCAAAGGGTGTGACCCACTTTAATGACACCACCCTTGATTTACTCTACGAGACAATGAGGAGAGAGAGAGAGGGATTTCTGAGTTCTTCCAGCATCATTGTGTTTTTCATTTAGATTCCAGCATCTGCAGTCCTTTGTTTCTCTGGAGGGATTTCTTTACCTGGCAATGAAAAAAATGCTGGTGGTAACACAAGTGTGTGTGTGTGTGTGTGCGCGTGCATGTGTGCGTGTGTGTGTGTGTGTGTGAGAGAGAGAGAGAGAGCGAGAGAAAGAGAGAGAGAGTGAGTGTGTTAGTGGATGGTGGTGGCCCACAAGATCAGTAACAGGAGCATGTGTCTCAGTGATTCCACCAGGTAAGGAAAGGTGAATGTAATTTTACATTTACTTGGGTTCTACTGTACACAACTTCACTCTATCACTCTGCTCTATCAAGCTTACTTTGTCACCTTACGCCTTACATCTTGCAAAAGTACTCACCCTTCTTTTTATATGCACAACTTCGCATCCTTAGCTATCTACTCAACATTCCCACCTGATGTTTACTTTTGCAAATGTACATTTTCCTGATTGTCACTCTCAGGAAAAAAGCACTGGACCAAACAGAGGAACACGTGCCACTACAGACTCTCATTGGTCACTTGGGGAGCTGGAGAGAACTGTGTGGTGGAGCTTTATAGATTGACCCGTTAGTAACAGCAGCAGAAGAGGTACTTAGGCTAAATGAAACTTCAGTATCCCTGGACACCATGAAATGGGGATCTCTCGGCTACCCAGACACAGAATTCAGAATCAGCAACCCATTGTTCATTCAACAATCAGCCAGGTCAATTTGATTTTGATATTAGCTAAAACATGGCCATTTTCATCATGATTAGTCAGAGCCTTACCAGTCCTAATTTCACGTCATATGTCTCTGCCTGGGCCTGCACACACGCACCAAAAAATAATGGACCTCACGGATGATAACTTCACAGAGTACCTGATGCTTGGCAGAGTGCATAACCACAGGATGCAGACTTACCAAGCACTAGGACAGATCCTTAGACTGGTGGGACCCATTGGTTGGAGAGGTTTCTTTAAAACTGGCAACATATGTCAGAAGGGACTGGTTGCATGGAGCGCAGTGGAGAGTGCCACCTAAAGGATTCAGCCCCTTCCACCTTCTGTACAGTTTGACATGGATGTTGTTCCCTGGGACCCATGGATAACAATAAGAATGATTAAGGGACAACAGATAAGAAGCCCGTTCATGATCAGAGAAAAAAGAGAGAGTTCTGCTATCAGTTATTTCCCACACCTCTGTTCTTTACTCTCTCTGCCCCTGGACAGAACAAGAACAGAATTCCCTTAATCTTTACCTTTCACTTCACCAGCCTCCACATTCATCCTTTACAATTTCTGCCACCTCCAACAAGACTCCACCATTAGACACATAATCCCCTCCCCTTTTAGCATTTTGTAGGATTTTGCAGTTTTTTTTTCCATTTTATTGAATCTTGTAGTCTGGTTAGCTCTTTGAATGAGCTGACCAATGAGCTGCCTTGTTCTTTCCCCTTGGCACTTTCCATCATTTTGAGTATTTGTACTTGTGTGCAATTTCTAGCTTTTTGTTTTATAATTGGTAGACCGCTATTCATTTTTTCAAACTGCCATTGGAAATACACTCATTGCCATCATGTTAATCAACAAGAAAGCCCAGAGCTACGGGAAAGGGAGAGCCAATGAAAATGACAGTGCATGAAATGGTAAATTATCTGGCAAAACGATTGTTTAAAAACATTCCTCTGCCCTAAAATGATCAGTAAAAATGGTACACCATTTCTTCAAAACATCACTGAAAATCTGCACCATGTTGGAATAACCAATCTTATTACCCGATATGGCTCGTTTTGTTTCCATTGCATGTTTGAACATGGTCCTCTATTCCGAGAAGCTTATAGCATCTGAACATGTCAGTGGTTTGGATCTCCAGGTGTACTAGTCTGGCCTGGCACTGGTTGCAATAAACTGGCACATGCAGAGCAAAGCTATTCAGCAGCATCCAGCAGGAATGACAAAATGCATCGTTATTCTGTGCTGAGGTAAACAGTAGGAAGATATAGATCATTAGTTGCAGAAAAAACTGTCAGTGAAAGTAAATATCTGATTGGCGAAGAACAAGAGCAGACTGCTGCTTGTCCTCACACAGGAGATTTAAGATTGTGGACACTGAAAGAAGCTCGTTTTTGTGGTTTTTGTCACCTCCATTCCACGAAGTGTGGAATGTGCAAGATTGTGTTTGTACAACCGGCTTGCAGGAGAGCAACAGCTTGCCTGCCTGGGAAAGGCAGAACAACCAACAACTCTTTGCAGCAATTCCAGAGGACTTTTTATGGTCAACATTTTTTTAAAGCTCAGTCTCCAGCATATTTCATGCATTTTACAAGTTGCACAATGATTCTTTTATTTTCATTTGTCTAAATAAAGTGAAAGCCATAAATATGAAGCAAATAATTTCTGCAAGGTGTCAGAGATTATTCTGGAGTCATGAAATTACAGACAGCAGATATTAATTAATATGAAAACCAGTCTTCAGGAAATAAAACCTGTTCACAATTTAACTTCAACTGATATTTTAAGGCTATTGAAACCAATCATTGTGTGTGGGACATTCTGATTCTGTCCCATTGAAACTACACGGGGGAAGATAATAGCTGAGTGTTCATGTTAACTGGCGGTCATTGTAGACTTCAGGATGAGATCAGGGAAGGCATTAAGTGGCATATTGTTAAAGGCTTATCCCTGCCACCTAATGCACAGTTTAGGACAGGTCTATTTTGTCACTTAATATTCTTGAGCCATCCCTCAACACTGTAACAAAAGGGGTATATTTTAGGTGTCTGGCATTTGTGCTCAGAAGCTTTTGGAACAGACACCAGTATTGAATATTCAAAAGGGTTCTGACAGTTGGGTTGTGCTGCCATGTAATTCTGCAAAGTTACGAGACTATATTTAAAGTGTTAAAGTTAAGAAGGTGATTTTAGCCATTGAAACTGTCACTAATTGTTTATTGTTATTTTTGTGTTTAAACAGTATGAAGTGTTGTGTCAGGAGAGTGAGATTCTTTTAGACCCTCTCTCTCCAGAAGATCTGCTATGTGAATAAAGACTTCTATATCTCCCAGTTACAGCTTCCGTGTGGCTCAGTTTAGTCAGTCACAACACAAGGTAAATCGGTGTTTGAATTTACTTTAACTCCTAGGAACTTACAAATTTCAAGTTTTTTTAAGAAGAAATATATTAAAACTGCCTGGAGTTCCTTCACCTTCTAGATGAACACAACACCAGTAAAATGAAACAAGAAGTGCTGCTACAAATATGCGAGCTTTTAATTTGTTCCTCTTGCAAGCAAAATCTAAGAACACAAGACAAGGCAAAATAACATTTAACAGATCTGTAAATTATCATTGCAAATATGAAATTTGTGAGCCATGACCACCAATGGTATCACACTGTCATGCTCTATTATTATGATCCAACATGTGTTGTCCCATTGTTCCCAGAAGTGTTTTATTTCATTTTGTTCAATATGAGTATCATATCATTGCCATAAGGCAGCCTTTGTGAAACCTTTCACATCCCATTAAAGTAAGATAGCATAAGATTTCTTTAGTAGTCATGTGTACATCGAAACACACAGTGAAATGCATCTTTTGCATAGAATGTGCTGGGGGCAGCCCGCAAGTGTCACCACGCTTCTGGCGTCAACATAGCATGCCCACAGCTTCCTATGTCTTTGGAATGCGAGAGGAAACCAGAGCACCCGGAGGAAACCCACGCAGACACGGGGTGAACATACAAACTCCTTACAGATGGCGGCTCAAATTGAACCCAGGTCACTGGCGCTGTAATAGCATTATGCTAACCGCTACATTCTCTACCTTTCCTTCCAAAGGTGTTGGGTCTTTATTCAACTTTTAAAAGTGCAACCTATGAACTACGTACATCAAATCAGACCCAGTAAGAGACATTGGTTCCAGTAGCTCTGCCCTCACCTATTATGGTTTCATCTGAAAAAGTAAATGATTTACTTCAGTTTTCATTGGTAAAGATTTCAATGATTTGAATTTCTGACACAGTACAAGTTTTTGGATGCAGAGCACAATGCAACAGCCGCTACTATATTGTACACTTTTACCCTTTTTTTTGCTGATTTTTTATTACATCATGTGGCCTGGTGAGTCTATGCTGGCTCTCCCAGCATTCCCATTATCCTATTCCCTCATTTACTTAACTGTAACCTCTTCTCTCTCACATCCATAAACTCCCCTCACTATTCCCCTGTGAATTAAGAACATTGCTTTCTTCATTTCAGCAGATTGGATAGACACTAGAGTCCTCTTGATCAATTCATGAAATTCCCAAATAATAATGTTTGTTCTAAACATTTCATTCCAAAAAGACTCATCTAGATCAAAAATTTGCTATGTCATACCAGTTTTGTAAACTGCAATAATTATATCTATTTGAAATTTAATAACTGACCAGGTTAATTTGGATTCTTTCAAGCTACTCCCTCATAATTCTTGCAGCAGGCTTGGTGATCTGGAGGCCACTGCAGCCGTGGGGTTGAAGATGGATTATTCAACCAGAGCCAGGTTCACTGCGCAGGAGATCACGCATTTTCATCGTATTGCAAAGAAGGATGACTCAGTGCAAACAACTCAACTCCTATTCCTAATAAGGACAGACAAATTCTGTCAAAAGAGCCCAGCAAGCCAAACAAACTGAGATTCAGAGCTTCAACCAAAGAATTTTGAAGAAGGCATTTAACAGCTCTATTATTGGATGATTGCCTGCTGTAGATTTATTTAACATATGAAGATATCACACTGAAACATAAATGATCCACTGTTAAGAATCTTTTCACAGGTATAGTTTGTTTAAGAGGATTGACCTTTTCACAGCTACGGTTTAAGAGGATTGCATAAATAACTGGTGTGAAAGGGCAAATGTTAAAAATGAGGGAGTCAGAAGTAAAATGGAACACCTAGCAAAAATGTTTTCTGCTTGAAAGTTACTAATTTTGTGAAATGCTTACTGGGGAAGAGTAACAACACAACAGTTCTGGCAAAGAGTCCTCATCCTGAAATATTAACCCTATTTCTCTTACTGAATGTTGCCTGACATGCTGAGTGTTTCCAGCATTTTCTGTTTTAATTTCAGGTTTCCGGTATCTGAAGCTTTTGGATTGTCATTTGCTGCTGCAAGACATCCAGTTTCATTTAATCAGATTGAAATTGAAGTCCATCAATCAACTATGGCCTGCCAATCCAGCCCATGACATGTAATACCTAGGTGCTATTCACCTTTCTTACTCAAAATGTCGTCTTGTTTGTGTTTCATGAACCTAAGGGAAAGCTGTTGTCTCATTCACGAATTAATGGTGAATCAGAACACCTACTCAGAGCTTCTGATTTTGTGTCAACTAATAGGAGTATTGATTACATTCATATGGGGTCCACTGAGTAAGCATTTAAATGGTCCATGGAGCTTGGCCTTCTATCTTCTGTCAGGATTTGATGCTGATACAAAATTAGTTTGCTGGACCGAATAGCCTTATCCTCTTCTAAAAAATTCCTTATGTTCTCATGCCATTCTTTGTACAGCCATGAAAGAGTAAAGCAACAGCCGCCTGACTGCAAGGATTGATCCCTGGACTGGAATGGCGGTTGGGTCATTCCGCTCGTTATGCCTGTGTCAGTGAAAAATGTGTTACCTAGCCTGGTCCCACTTTCTAGCACTATCCCTGAAGGCAGTGGCTCTTCACATGCACATTGGTATTGGTATTGGTTTATTATTGTCACTTGTACCAAGGTACAGTGAAAAACTTGTCTTGCATATCGTTCGTACAGGTCAATTCATTACACAGTGCATTGAGGTAGTACAGAGCAAAACCAATAACAGAATACAGAGTAGTGTCACGGCTACAGAGGAAGTGCAGTGCAGGTAGACAATAAGGTGCAAGGACATAACAAGGTAGATTGTGAGGTCAAGAGTCCATTCAATAGTTTTATCTCAGTGGGACAGAAGCTGTCCTTGAGCCTGGTGGTATGTGCCCTCAGGCTCCCGTATCTTCTGCCTGATGGGAGAGGGGAGAAGAGAGAATGACCCAGGTAGGTGGGGTCTTTGATTATGCGGGCTGCTTCACCAAGGCAGTGAGAGGTATAGACAGAGTCCATGGAGGGGAGGCTGATTTCCGTGATGTGCTGGGCTGTGTCCACAACTCTCTGCAGTTTCTTGCGGTCCCAGCAGAGCAGTTGCCATACCAAGCCATGATGCATCCAGATAGGATGCTTTCTATGGTGCATCTGTAAAAGTTGGTGAGTGTCATAGCGGACAGGCCAAATTTCTTTAGCCTCCTGGGGAAGCAGAGGAGCTGGTGAGCTTTCTTGGCCGTGGCATTCACATGTTTGGACCAGGACAGGCTATTCAGGAATTGTTGAAATGTGATGCAGGTTTCTACCTCTATCACCCTTTCAGGCAGGGAATTCCAGACCCCTACCGCTAACTGAAAAGTTTTTCAATTAAACCTCCTCTGTTCCAACCCCAACCTTTCCTCACAGCTAAACTTTTCCAGTCCTTGAAACATCCTCTTCTACACTCTCTCCCGTGCAATCACATCTTTTTTGTAGTCTGAGCGCCAGAACATTACAGAGTACTCAAACTGTGATCTACCTGTTGTGCACACTTCCAGGATAAGCTCCCTGTTCTCAATTGCATACTCAGCTAATAAGGCAAAGCATTCTTTTTAACTGCTTTATTGACCTGTCCCTGCTACTTTAAGGATATGAGAGTAAGCATTCCAAGATGCCTCTGTTGGTCCAATCCCCTCAGTATCCTCCACTTCTGTGTGTTCCCTTTTGTTGTTGCACCTCCCTAAATGCTTATCTCACACTACTCCATATTGAATTTCATTGTCACTTCTCTGCACAACTGACCAGACCATCTATACTTTCTCCCAGTCTAAAGTCTCCCTCTTCACTGTCAACCACAGTCCACTTTTGTACAATCTGCAACAAGTCATTATAATGCCCTCTATATTTCAGTCTAAATTATGAATGTATATTATGAAAAAGCAAAGGACTAAGTTCTGAACCTGGTGGAATCAGTTACCATTATTATGTTTAAAAGACATTTGGACAGATACTTAAATAGGCGAGGCATAGAATGTATGGACCTAATGCGGACAAATGGGAGAAGTGTAGATGGGCAGAAAGGTTGGCATGTTGGGCTGAGAGCCTGTTTCTGTGCTGTACAACTCTATGACTCAAAAGAAAGGGACGTGTTAAGGCTGTGAAATGCAGGTCAAACCAACTGCTGAAACCTGAAACCCAAATGAAAATCCTGGAATTACCCAGCAGATCAGGTATTGTCTGTGGAGAGAAAAAGACTGAGATAATATTACAGATGGATAACCTTAATGCAAAACAAGCCAGTTCAGGTACAAGCAGGAAGAGCGACACAATATGAAATTGTTTGACTTGATACTGAGTCCTGAAAGCTAAAAAAAAACAGACAAAAGATGAGGTTCCTCAGGCTTCCATTGGGCTTCAATAGATCAGTGTAGGAGTCTACAGACTGTTAGAGTGAACAGGTAATGGAGAACTAAAGTGACTCCCAACTTGTTGGACTTGCTGCATTCTGATTCAAACTTTCTGACACACTTTAGGAACGCAAGTTAGGAATTCCATAAACCAATACATTTCACATTAAGGGTATCCCAGTTAATCATAGGGTAATTGAAATCCTCTACCATTCCTGTTCTACTGCTTGTACAGTTGTCAGAAATGTGCTCTTCACTTCAAACACTGGTGCCATCTCTGTCATACCTACTTCTTCCTTTATAAGACATGGTTGCTGCAGCATAAATGGCAGACATTAAGGATATCCATGCTTCACCAGTGTTCCACCATAGACCTTCAGCTGGAAGAGACTGCCTGAGTATTTCTCAAACTTATTCACGTTTATCACCATTTCTTCTATATGGGAACGTTGATGCATGTCAGGCAGCCAACTATATACACATATTTCTGTGAGAGTACCTGCACCCTACTATTAACATATTCTGCACCATTATAATCAAAAAAACCACAGATGCTGGAGATCTAAAATAAGAACAAAGATTGCTGGAAATGACAAAAGGTCTTTGGCCTGAAACTTTTGCTCTGCTTCTTTCCCATAATCTGCTCTGTGGTAAAACTGAGGATAGAAAGAAAACTGGGACCAATCACAACTTTGGATGATGATCAAATCAAGTCGGTGCTAATGGCCAGATCTTGGATGATGCCGTGGCACCTTATGCCAGTGTTTGCCCCAGAAGAACATGTTGGTGATACAGACATCATGTTCCTTACTCCTGTCTCATCTTTGTCTTTGTTCATAACTCTTCTAATTCTAACTGAATTATGATCACTACCATCAAAAGGCTCTCCCACTTACATTCTTCCCAGCCATTGAGCTTCATTGCCTCAAACTAAATCCAGATTTGACTGTCCTCAGTTGTTGTGTTTGCGACATACCGGCTTGTTCACAGAGCCACCAGCCATTGACCATTATCATTTATCTTTCCAACACTATGACAACTGAAGCACATTGGTTCTCATTCTTTTATTTGACCCATGCATTAAGATACCCAAGAGAAATAACATATGGTCTACATTCCAGGACATGTAGAATAACATGTGTCTGTAGTCTGCCACAGGATGATGCATGCTTCTTGCTTGGTGGCAATAAAATCACTGCAAAGAGAGAGCTGATTGCATGAATCTCTCCTGCCAATACTCTTGTAATAACTTTTCTTGGTGACACGTGGTAACTAGGGAGGCTTAAAACCCTAGGCTGAATCACAGGTGACCAGGGAGGAACCTTGGGTCCCAGAGGTGTGATGTGTAGGCCCACCTATGTATGGAAAGAGCTGGTTGTTGACCTAAGGAAACTGGGAGGTGGGTGAGCACAACCCTGTCTTCATCAGTGGAGCTGCTGTAGAGATGCTCAACAGTTCTAAGGCATCCATATCACCAGCAATCTCTCCTGGTCCCTCCATGCAGATGCAGTGATCAGAAAGCACATCATTGCTTGTACCTTTTAGGACGTCTGAGAAGATTTGCCTTGTCCATGAGGATTCTCTCGAACTTCTACAGATGTGCTATAGAAAGTATCTTGATGGGTTGCATTTCAGCCTGGAATAGCAACTGCTCTGCTCTTGAACAACAGAACCTGCAGGGAGTGGTAAACACTGCCCAGTCCATCACAGGTTCATCACTTCCTTCCACCTAGTCCATCATCACAGTCTGTTGCATCAGGAAGGCTGGTGGTATCGTCAAGGATGTCTGCCACCTGGCCATTCCCTTTTCTCTCCTTTACTTTCTAGGAGAAGATACAGGAGCTCAAAAGCCCAGACAACCAGACTGAAGAACAGTTTCTTCCCCACTGCTATCAGACTTCTGAACCAATCACCTCTTTCACACCTCCTTCCTGGTGGTGATGCCATGTTCTCAAACTCTTAATTCTACCTCTTTAGCATTTATTTCTGCACTACTTCAGTTTGCATTACCATACTTTGCACCATCCCATTGTTTTGCGCTCGTTGCTGTATTTATTGTTGTATTTATTATTACCATGTATACTATTTACTCTGTGAGCTTCATGTGAGCAAGGAACTTCATTGCACATTGGTGTATATGATAGTAAATTAATCCCAATCTGAATCTGACAGTAGAGCCATTAGGTCCAAACATGAGTCAAAGAGCACCGTCATGACTGTTGGTCTGTCTCAGGAAAATCAAAGGCAAGGGAGTCCCACAGACAGCTGGTAGTCTTTATCTAAGCACCTTCCAGCAACTCTTGGAACTGCAGGGGATCCAGATGTATGTCTGACAGACCACTTTCTAGATTCAGTCTGTAACGTTGAGAGGAGGATATGCATACTGGGTAGGTCTGTGTCTCAAACTCTGTTCAGGCTATGCAGCCAACAATGGAGAGAACATTCATCCTTATTTTCACAAGTGAATAAGTCAACACAGTATACATGTTATAAGTTTGGTTCAACTGCAATACAGCAAATGTGCCACGAGTAATGTCAGATGTTGAGAAGGATCCTTGTAGTCTTTTGGTCAGTCCCCACCTGCCTCAAGTTGGGCAGCCTCCTGCCAATAAGTTTCTGAGCCACCAATGTCTGCCTTCCTGTCTGGGTGTATGGGAATTAAGGATTCTAGCTTGATGGGCAAGTGGGTGACCATGAAATAAAAGGTGAAAATTCTCTGGCTCAGATGTTGTAATCTAAGGACTGTGTGTCCTGGCATGAATGGCAGTTAATAAACAGTGTACATAAGATCACACTTGTTGGCGGTGAGTTTTGTGTTCAACAAAGCTTTTGCTGCTCTTCAGTAGCCCAGAGGAAGTTGTGGGCAATGCTATGTTGGTGCCGGAAGCGTGGCGACACTTGCGGGCTGCCCCCAGAACACTCTACGCAAAAGATGCATTTCACTGTGTGTTTCGATGTACATGTGCCTAATAAAGATATCTTATCTTATCTTAACAGTTCTGTGTGTGAGGCCAATTATATCTATGCCAAAAGTGCAGATGACCTTCATGAACTTAATACAGGCTTTGTTGTCAGCAGTACTGGTGTAGCTAATTGGAATGCCTGATACATCTCTGAATGCTTTATTCAGTTTCTCTTTGTATACTATTAGATTGAGGTTTTATGACTATCACCAGTGCTGATGCAGCAACATTGTATACACATGCTGAAAAAAAGGTCATTTTATGATCCTCTACATATATCCTCCATCAGGTATGCAGGATAGATTTTAATAGAATTATGAAGTGGTTACAGAATTAATTCATGGAGCATGTCTTCCTGATTCTGCTGGTTCAATGGAACTAAGATTTGTTGAAACGAGTCAGGGTTGAATGATCTCCTAGATTGTAAAGTCTGATGGATATTTTATCAATTGACAGTGTTCTTTGGGGATGAAGTGGGTGTAGTGGTAGATGGAGGAAGTGAATGTCAGGTTTAAATTTTGTAAAACTTTCTCACAAGATATTAAGTAAATTACATTAAGTCTGCAGTGGAGCAGATTGTGCATGTGACATAAGGGGCACTAAACACCTGGATTTTCCGCTACAAATCTGTCCGGATTCAAAGAAAGCTCTGCATTGTGCCTCTGCACTGAATTTATTGCTTTTCCCCCAAGTTCACTGGCAATCCCTTCTTCCTTTTGCCATGTGTATGTAAAGGGGCACAAGGGTCAGTAACTTTTTAAAACACAACTGCTTAGAAATTGAGTTTCAGGTTTTTTTGATGTGCTTTACACCAGGAAGGGCAGAAATGGGCATAGCATGAATGGTGATGTCATTAAATGCACACTTTATGTCAGGTAAAGGTCAATTGGTGTGAATCACATCTGATATGTCTGGTCTAATTTCCTGGTGGACGTTATTTCACCTGGAAATGATCTCTTGTGCCACCTACCCTGGCTAACCCGACTTTCGCATGAGTAACACTCACAAAATGGCTGCTAATCAATCCATTTATCACTGAAGTTGTCTCGTAAATGTCAAACTACAAGACAACAATTGTGAAAGCAGATATTTAATGGTAGAAAAGCTTTAAAAAAAACTAATAGTTAAACTATCTGCCTTAGAGATTGTGAAAAGGTGCTATATATAATTTTCTGAATAAAATACAAAGAAATTCTAATAAATTTCAAAGAGAGTAACTGCCACATCATTGATCATCACATATTGAAGTTGGTTCACTGGACAAACATTTGAAATTTTGTAATTAGGTCTGAAATTGAAACAAAACCTTCGAATAACTTGGAGCTTTCCTCTAATAACAAACACTGAACAATCATGAGCTTGTTTATAACCAATACAAAATGGATATTTAAATCGCTCCTTATTTCAATAAAGATACAACTCTTCATTGTTTTCTTCCTTTAAATAAACCCTTCTCCTGCCTTTGTTGTTTTTATCTTTTCCCTCAGATACAAAGAAAGAAGAAATTCAACTGTTTACTCCTGCTTCTCAGAACAAGTTATCTTGGATTTTGATGTTAGTTGTTAAGTGATGGTGTTCACTGATGAACTCAGAGAAGCTTTCTCACAAGGATCTTCTAATTTCTGTGCTGTGGATTTCATCTTTTCCGATGTCAGTTACTGTTAGGCATCAATTCCAAAGGATTCTGATGTTGAACAACAGTGATATCATGAAACAAACTGAGTAGCCAATCATTATGAATGATTTTTGCAATGAGCTAACCAGGAAGTAGCGAGCATAGAGGCAGCAAATGCTGACAGTTTTGGTGTCAACCACAAAATCCAGGGTAGCATAAAATCCTATAGCATAAATATGACAACACCTCAAAAGAACTTAACTGGTCATAATGTGCTTTAGTGATATCCTAAGCAGCTATATAAATACCTTTTAAATAATCAATACAAAATTTCAAATGCAGGGATTCAGTTTTGTCCAATATGGTATGTGAAAGGAACAGGTTTTCTTAACTCCTTATTTTATGAATTTAATATTTCTGTGCTTCTTATTAAAGATATAACTAATTGGCAGAATTTTATGCCTGTCCATGCAATTGGGATGCTATTTTTCTTTGAGTTTTCAGCATTGTTATATTTCTTTATTTCTGTTTGGTTGCCTCTAACATACACGAGGACAAATGTTCAAATACAATGCCATTCTGTGGCCTGACAGCAGGGGGAACTGAAGTAAAACACAAAGGTTGATTTATTGTTGCCATCACCACTCCGATTATCAGAACTGCCTGTGCTCAGTGATGCAATTGACAACCTGGTTTTGATTGGCAATTTGCCATTCTGAAGGAAGTCAAGGTCAAATATTAGTTGAGACGACTAATTAAACATGGAACTCCTACTCTTTAAGCAAGTGTTATATGATCACCAATGCATTTGAGAAAGTGAAGACTAAATAGGATGTTCACTTTGTGGTATGACAAACAAATATAAATGCTCTCGTCATGCAGTGACAAATATTGTTGCTGTTGTACTTTCATGAACAGTTGTCTGTTGCAGAATGACGGTTTCCTGTACTGGACACCTTAGGTTAATCTACCTAATCATGCTATTGGAAAGACTAAATGTTTTATGCATGGGGTAGATAACAAAGAAAGTTCTGCACATTCTACTGCCATCTGATGTCTAATCTGTGGTTCATAATTTTCCTATGATGTGGCACAGAGTCCAGCCGAAAGTTATCTGCAACTGAGTTCATTCCTGATTTTATCAGCATTGCTGAAATTCCACAAACATTTAACTTCTATTCTCCCAAAACAGTGAATAGAATCACAAGTAGCCTAAGTAACCACTGGAATGTACCAGACCCTGTTCACGGAGGAACCTCATTGCCGTTGGCAGGCCAAAGTTTCCAGGCAGAACTAATCTGGTTACTCAGTTGTATATCCTTTCTAAAGGAATTCACCATCAAAATAAATTGGGTAAGCTTTTCAGTTTCTCAATGTACTTGTGTATCTCAATGTACAATTCATTCTCATTTTATATGCTTTTGCTTTTCCTCTTATCATTTCAATTACATTAAATTTCTTAATTGACAAACAATAATAGACAATTAAAGACCATTTGGTCTATCCAAACCTGTCCCACACAGTGCTGGTGCCTATGCCACACCCCAAAAAAGATGTGTGAGGGGCAAAAATATCAGATAAAAACCCAAGCCAATGTGGGGGGAAAAAAGGGAGGAAATTCCTCTCTAACCTCCCCAAGTTAGTCCAGGAAATCACCCGAGCCCTGTTATTTCCAGTATTATCTCTCTTTGGGAATTAATGACCTCTGCTCCAGCAACAACTGTCTACTTTAATGGCAGAACAGGCTTCAGGGGCCCAATGGCCTAATTCTATTCTCGTGCAGTAAACAATGGAAAAGAATTATATGCAGACATTAGCCATTGTCCAAGGTGCAGAGACCTCCATGTTAATGTTGCTCACAATCCAAATCATCTCAAACTACTTATTCACGGGAACTTCATGGTAGCACCAGCAGGGTTACATTGCATGATATCCCAACTCCAAATTCTGGCTTGGATGATAAGCAGGAACTAGAGGAAAAGTCCTGGACTCAGACTCTTGACTGTTCATCTACTTTTCTGGTCCTTCTTTTGCATGCCATGACAACAAGACATGCTTTGTGCATTCATGACTCTCAGCAGCCTATAAAGCCAAAATAGAGCCAAGGATACACAAGAAAATAAAATGGGACTGATTCAGAAGGTTTCAAAGTAGGAAATAGCAAATGCCATGATACCTACTTGCTGGTATCATACATCATACATGCATTTCTGAGATTAAATGGAAAAGAGTTACTAGAATGGTTCCAAGTATGAGAAACTTCAGCTATATGATTAGACTGAGGTTGTTCTCCTTGGAGCAAAGTAGACCAAGAGGAGATCCAGTATAGGTATACAGCATTGTGCTGGGTTTTCAAAGGGTAAATAGAGAGCAGCTGTTCTCTTTACAAGATTGTTCTGGAACAGGAGGTGCAGGTTCAAGGTGATGGACAAAAGTTACAGTGGAGTCGGAGTGAGTATGGGGGGGCCAGGAAAATGGGAAAAACCTTTTGCACTAAGAGTGCATGATCTCAAATTCACTGCCTATAAGAATGGTGGAAAAGCTGTCAATCAGAGCATTCCAAAGGGAATTGGATAGGCATGATGTAAAGTAATTTGCAGAGCTGAGGGGAATTGGAGGTGATCGCGTTGACCTACAGAGAGCTATCATTGACTTGATGGCCCAAATGGACTCCTTCCACACAGTCTTGATGCTGTGATTCTGAGTATTTACAGAAACTGACCTTAAAAGTTATCAAAAATTACCAGGGGATCTTGAAAGGTTAACAAAAATTACAAATACAAGGGGGTCTTGATCAGTTACATAAGTGGGCCAAGGAATGGCAAATGGCATTTAATCCAGATAAATATGAAGTGTTGCATTTTGCGAAGTCAAACCAGGGTAGGACTTTCAGCGTGAAGGGTAGGGCCCTAGGGAGTGTTGTAGAACAGAGGAATCTCGGAGTACAAGTACATAGTTCCCTGAAAGTGTCATCACAGGGTGGTGAAAAAGGCACTTGGCATACTGGCCTTCAACAGTCAGGGCATAGAGTATAGGAGTTGGGATATTATGCTGTAGTTGTACAAGACATTGGTGAAGCTACATCTGGAGTATTGTGTATAGTTTTGGTTACTGTGTTATAGAAAAGACATCACTAAGCTGGGACAAGTACAAAGAACATTTACGAGAATGTTGCCAGGACTTGAGGCCCGAGTTATAGCGAGAACTTGGGCAGGCTAGGACTTTATTCCTTGAAGTGTAGGGGAATGAGGGGTGACCTTATGGAGGCATTTAAAATCATGAGGGGTGAATGCACAGTCTTTTTACTAGGGTAAGGGAGTCCAAAACCAGAGGGGATGGGTTTAAAGTGAGATGGGAAAGTTAAAAGGGGCCCAAAAGGCAACTTTTCTCACACAGAGGGTGATGCATATACGGAACGAGCTGCCAGAAGAAGTGGTTAAGACAGGTACAATAACAACATTTAAAAGATACTTGGACAGGTGCATGGATAGGAAAGGTTTAGAGGGATATAGATCAAACACAGGCAAATAAGACTAGCTTAGATGGGCATCTTGGTCAGCATGGACTAATTGGGCCGAAGGGCCTGTTTCTGTGTTGTATTACTCTATCACTCGATACTAAAAGGGGAAATTATGCTGAAATCCCTGGGACTTGTAAACTAATGGAAGATGTTTGAAGAATGTCTTGGTATGGTGCCATGCAAAGAAAGGAACGGAAAACAGAAAGCTTAATTAAACACAGATAGAGGGAGACACAAGAGACTGCCGACGCTGGAATCTGGGTCAACAAACCAGCTGCTGGAAGAACCCAGTGGGTCAAGCAGCATCTGTGGGAGGAAAAGACTTGTTGACATTTTAGGTCGAAATCTTGCATCAGGACTGGACTCTATATAAATAGAAGGTCGTGAGTTGATTCAATAGAAACAAAAATGCATAAAAAGAATGCTGGTTAAAGGCCCATGGAGAAGCATCTTTTCAAGTTGATGCATTCATTAGATTTGTGAGTTGTGGTAAGCAGCCTTCTTCATCGTTACTTTGATGAGAGAGTGCTTGTAGCCCATTCCAACTGTAAGGCACGTTTCTGATAGGAAGAAAACATGGTGAACAAATGGACCAGGGAAATAAATCCTTTGGATGTCAAATTGTAAACAATGCACCAGTCTTTTATATTTATATTAATCACTTCACTGCGGAAAACTTGTTTCTCTTCTGAGTCTCTGGACAAACTACTTATTCATGAGAACAAACTTTGAAGTTGCACTTGTTTCATTTGAAGTAGTTCACAGACATTTCAGGTTATTGGATTAGATTACACATAACACAACTGTGAGTCTCTCACAAACTAGGCAACTACTTCCACAAATTGCACATCAAAGTTGAAAATCGCATTTTATGGTTTAACTGTGAGAATTTAAATTTACTAGGTTAGCCAAAGGATACCTTTATGAATAGACGCACAAAACTATCATATGAACTCTGGTTGAGGTACTTGGCTGGTAAATCTAGCCTGTTCCCTTCAGCTGGTGGGGATTAGATTTTATAACATATGGCCCTAAGTGATAATGTGAAATAGTGTTACCACCAAGAAAAACTTCCAACTAGATCTTTTATTTTGGAGTTACATATTTTATTATCTCTTATACTGTGTTCAGTGGTAGTGTAGCAGTTAGCATAATGCTTTACAGCACCAGCGACCCGGGTTCAATTCCCGCTGCTGTCTGTAAGTAGTTTATACGTTCTCTCCGTGACTGCTTGGGTTTCCTCCGGGTGCTTCGGTTTCCTCCCACATTCCAAAAGGCATACAGGTTAGGAAGTTGTGGGTATGCTATGTTGGCGCCGGAAGCGTAGCGACACTTGAGGGCTGCCCCCAGAACACTACGAAGATGCATTTTAATTGTGTGTTTCAATGTACATGTGACTAATAAAGATATCTTATCTTATAGGTCTTGAGTTATGAGTTCAAATCACAACATTGCAGTTGGAAAACATATTTCAAATAATTAAATAAATCTGCAATACAATTCTTGCATCACTAATGGTCACTAATAGAATGTCATAAAAACCTACTTGACTGATAAACTCCTTCTTCAAAGCAGGTCTGGCTCATCCTCAAATCCAGACCCACAATAAGGAGGTTACCTTTTAACAGCCCTCTGAAGTGGCCTAGCAGTGGCCTCAGTTCAAGGGAGGTTAGTGATGCGTTTGCATGTTGGCCATGTCAGTTACCCCCTTCCTTTCAACAACTGAGATTAAAGAACAACACTAAATGTACAGGTTATCGCACGTAAATATGTCTTGTTTATAATCCCCATTTGACTTTTCAAATTGGATTTGATGCCTCTGCCCGCCATGGCGTAGGTAACCTTGCAACCTCTTGCTTTGCATCTGTAATGTTCCTTTTAAAAAAGGTCTTCCTTCATTTTCCTTTTGGTTTTACTGCACTGTATAACATGGAATATTCCCTGCAGGTTGCCTCTGCTTCCGCTGATGGAATGAATCAGATGACTGCAGTACAAGGAGGCAACCTCTGATGTCATTCAGACCATGATCCAGTTTCAGCCCCTGAAAGCCAGAATAGAGGCGCTTGCTGAGAGAGCAAAATCAGTGGAGCCTCTTTCCATAAGACCTTCGTTACCATTGTGGGACCAGGAGGAGTATCAGTGCATGGCAAAGCAAGCTATGCCCATGGCCACACTGGGTTCCCTCTATTTACTATGCACAAAACCATCCGAACCATCTCTGCAGATTGCTGGCCTTGTGGTATATGGGGACTCACATTGTTGCAGATGCTTGGTCTTGTGGAGCCAGCTGGCAGAACTGATAAGCACAGCTTTTAATCTGGAGTGCCCCTTCTGGACTGGAGGTCCACCCCATGATCCCTCCCAGGAGTTAAAGTTCTTCCTAACATTTGGAAAGTAAATATACAGTTTTGCCTTCCAGGCAATTCCAATCATATGAAGTCCTTCACTGGTTCTTGAGAAGCAACTTCATTAAATGTCATTACATTTTCTCTGCACCTCTGCCCACACAACAAGGGAAAGTAAATGCAAAATATACCACAATATTTGCACACATCAAATAGAATAACACAAAATCCTTGAGGACCATCCCATCAAAATAATAGCATTTGAGCTTTCCTGACTAAAGCAAGGGCATTTTTAGCAAAATTCTCAGGGAAAGTTAATCCCAAATGTGTATTTCAGCTATTTCAAGATTTAGCTGTTACGATGGCCATTTATTTGTCTTTTATCGACTCCAGTTCAGAAAAGAAATATAATTATACAGAAGCTACCAAATCCGAGTGCAGGAATCATACTATCAGGTTAGCTGCACGAGTGGATTTTCTTTTCTTTCACAAGTACTTAGTGTAAGCCACTTGCCATTTTGAATCAATGCTCTGAAGTTTATGCATTCAAGTATGATTATGCTGCAAAATGTTCATCACAGAGCATTTGATCTGCAAATTATCTTCTCTCATTAGGCTATGAAAACAATCACTAAACATGGAATAGATTAATAAAAGGGAACACTAACCTTACAATTTCAGGTGATGAAACTACGATTGACATTCAGTCATCAGCAGGAGCAGTCATGGTACATCAGATTATAAAGTATGATTATCAAAATGCTAATAACAGTCAAACAATTCTGTGTATCTAAATTAAAAGTTGTTTACTTAGTCACAGTTAAACAGTGATCCTGTTAATTTTTGAGCTTTTAAATGATAAATGCATCAATCTGCCAGCTAGCCATGAATAAATGATCACATACAATCAAACCCAACCACAGGTGACTTGAAATAATTTTGAGTTTATTGTCTTTAAGAGGAATATATGAACGTGATGACGTATGCTAGAGGTGGAAGAAGAATGTTTTAACAGAAGTGAAAGTATGTAGGTGACCTGTATAATGAAGCTGGACCTTAGGGATCAGGCAAGTCATTTATCAAATGTGTTTATATTTGGCAGAAACATTGTGTGAATAGCCCTCGGGACACTTGGACCAACATGATACAAAAAGCTACCAATATTGCAATAATTCCACAGGGCATCAAGACTTCCATAACCACACCAAAAGCTTCAAGGGGATGCCAGAAATGAAAAGTGAATATAATAAATAACAGCTCAGATCAAAGAGAAAAGGCCACAAAGCACATACACAGGACTGAAAAATATTTCCACTTAACTGCCAAAGGGGACAGTCGACAAGAAATTGGATTGTTTAGGTCTTTTAAATGCATCTGAAGTGGGTGCAAGTCTGTGGGGCAAAATATGGTGAGTACCATATTGGTGTAGAGGTTTGCTCAGGCATACCTAATGTCTCTTGTAGCATTGGACTGCCACTTCGGAGCTCAATATTCTAGCCAGTCCTCTCCTAGCCTCACAAATTGGACCTACAGGAGGTGTGGGGTCCTGCAAAAAGCACATAGACCAGATTTCACAGTCCTATTGACATTAAGGCACCGATGGATACTACCACTCTATATTCTCAAACTTGTATAGAAGGCCCCTAATTTTCAGTCTAAACCTCCCCCCACCCCACCCCCTGCACCCCACCTCCCCCGGGCCAAACAAAATTTTGTGACAAGCAGAAGGGTATCAATCTTCCATTTAGAAAACTTGCATTTCTATAGCATCTTTAAAGGGATAAAAACACTTCAGCATGCTTTTGGAAGCATTATCAGACAACTTGATACAGAATCCATAAAACCTCGGTCAGAGGTAGTCTTTGAGGAGCAACCAAAAGGAGGAGAGAGAGGTTTTGACGCTCAGGGGTTTAATGAAAGGTACACCAGTACAATGAGCTTCATCTATTGAAGGCCAGTGTCCAAATGACAGCTGATGAGAAACTAAATTTATAGTGAGTGCTGAACGAGTATCAGAGATGTTACAATAACTTACTCTCAGGCTCCCTTCAGCTATTTCTGCCTTTCCAGTTCTAGAACATCCAAAATACCTTTTTGCTTCATTACTTTAATTGATGTTCATTTGCTGAACAAAGAGATTCTAATTTCCATTCAAAAGATTTATTTCACCCAACTCTGTGTGTGTGTGTGTGTGTGCGTGCATGCGTGCGTGTGTGTGTGTGTGTGTGTGTGTGTGTGTGTGTGTGTGTGTGTGTGTGTGTGTGTGTGTGTGTGTGTGTGTGTGTGAGAGAGAGAGAGAGAGAGAGAGAGAGAATGCATGTGTGACTGAGAAAGGCCTTTGAATTGTCACTTTTTGGAATTGTCACTTTTTGGAGACCATTTAATGATAGGGAGCATAAGAAAATGGAAATGATTAAGGGCTGAGAGAGGGGTGATTATGCTCATCAGAGTGAGCAACTGTGCTATCCTTTTTTCTGATTCATGCAGCTAGGAACCCTAATTTTCACAACTCTTATACTCACCCGAGACCGCAAGAAACTGCAAAGAGTTGTGAACACAACTTAGCGCATCATGAAAACCAGTCTCCTCTCCATGGACACTGTCTACACTTCTCACTGCCTCAGAAAAGCAGTCAGCATAATCAAAGACCCCACCCACCCTGGACATTCTCTCTTCTCCCCCCCTCCCATCGGGCAGAAGACATAAAAGCCCAAAAGCATGAACCACCAGGCTCAAAGACAGCTTCTATCCAGCTTCTATTGAATGGTCCCCTTGTAAGACACGATGGACTCTTGACCTCACAATTTACCTTGTCACGGTCTTGCATGATATTGTCTGCCTGAACTGCACTTTCTCTATAACTGTAACACTTTATTTTGCATTCTGTTATTCTTCTCCCCCTGTACTACCTCACTGCACTGTTGTAATGAATTGATCAGTATGGATAGCATCTTTTCATTGTACCTTGTTACATAGTGACAATAAAAAAACAATTTACCAATTTCACCCTTAATTATTCATGCCACAGGCTGAAGAACTTGCTGCATCATTATGAGGAAAGGAATGTATTTCTCTCCTTTGTGAGGTATGGTCTTAGGAGATCTGAAATGATGGGGTCCATTCCCAAATGTCATCTAGTCTATCCTCTGCACAGATACTACCTGAACTGCTGAGTGTGCAGAGCCGTTTGTATTTTTGTTTTAGATTTGAGTTGAACTGACTTGCTTTTTGGGCACATTGTTGTCAGTATCCTCAGAGAGTTCATGTAGCACATTCCAACATGTCCCTGACAAACGTGAACTCCAGAACCTTCTAATGCAGAAGCTGTTTTTATAAGTAAACCATTTATTTTGCTCTTTCTTTCATCTCCTGAAATATTGAATACTTCTGTTATTTTCCATATCAGATAATGTGGTATAGAAAATGAAAGAGGGAGAGAAAATAGAAAGATCAAACACCTCTTGCTATGATGTTAATATCTGGACTGTGTTCATTTGGTCAACTCAATTACTGAATTACAGTTTTCTTATGGAAATTGCATCTAATTATCTGTAATTTACTTTAATTGCATTTCAATTTTCAGAGTTTCACACTTATTGTTCTCCCTTGAATGCCACTAGGTCCCAACTAAATAATTGCATGATGCTTATTTGTATTAATTAATTATACAATGCACAGCCAAGAATTGTAGAATACTGCAAGAAGTTATGGTAAACTACTCTTCCTTTAGAGATTATTATCTAGAGTCAGGGTTATTGCTCTGTGATGGATAGGGTTGATTAGGTGAGTCACCAAGTGGTAAAACAGTTATCATGATGTGGTCAAGATTTTAAACCCCATTTTGGCTCCACTGTTTAGCTTAACATATCTGTGGTCCTGTCAAAGTAATTATTTCAGGCAACATATTAATAATTCTAAAATAAAAACGAATAAGTTATTATCCTTATGATTAAACACTGTTTAGAATTTCAAAGAATAGGTATTGACTTTAACTCCTGTACACATGGCTAATGACTTGGTTGTGAGGAACACAACCTTGAAATACAAGATTTAAGTTAATCTTGGACAATCTAAATATTGTTTGCCGTGGAGGTTGTAAATTAGTATTCACATCCCATGTTGTATCCCTGGTATTCATCATGAATTAGTCCCCTGTCACCCATGAAGCCTCTTCGTAAATCAGGAATAAATGTAATCCCTTCCAAATGACACAGAATGGGGCGCACTTTTACTTTCCATAAATCTTTTAGGCTTAGAAATTTGAGTGTTTTATCAGCACTATATGTCTAAAAAGCAATCTTCATTTGGAATGGAATGTGATTTTTGCTTCTGTTATGCATTGGATAACACCATTTCTGAAATTACATTACTTTTGGAGCATTGTAGGAATAAATTAGGCCAAGCTGTCCCAGGAATAACCATCATTGGTCACTTCAGGGACAACCAGGTGTTCACAGTGCAATATTGGAGTGGAAACCCATGTTTACTTTTGATTTCATTCCATTCCATTCCATTCCATCTCTCCCCACTCCCCACCTCACATAACACTAACCCCCCCCCCCCCCCCCACTAACCACCAACCTATGATTGGCCAAAACTACCAGGCCCTGAGCTCCAGGAGGGAGGTTCCGTTTGCCATCCCCCCACCACAGCCTACTTATCTACCTGCCAACCAACCTCCATCTCCAGTGACCCTGATCCTGCTCACCAGCACCACAACACTCAGCCACATACCAGATCACCGATTTGCCCCCTGGCATTGATTAAGCTGGTGGCTGCCAACCTTCTCTCCAAGGACCCCTTGGACCTGGGCAGCACATGCTCATCCAGAAAATTGTCCAGCTCCCTTCCAGCAGCACTCAGGCCTCAGACCTCAAACACTACTTAAGTATGTAGTAGCAGGTGCCTGAAAGAAACAGTGCTGACACACCACTGCTGTGACCATCTTAGACATGAATTTCTAGGCCATTATGTTTGTAAATGTGGATAGTATCAGCTTTATAGAAGCAACAAATTACTGTTAACCAACCCATGAACCTGTGCTGATCGAATGCAATGCCTACAATGGTCTCAAACCAGGAGGCCTCCCACAGTCGGCACCCAACACGTCATGAGTATACTGGACACTCTTGGCTCTGAGTGACTTGAACACAAAAACCTGAGTTGAAACTCCAGTGGAGCATTGTCAGAGATTAGCTCCTGAACAGAGGCACTGTGCTCTCTCAAGCGATGGAACTAACTCCATGCCACAACTTCAAATACCTGCTCAACCATCACCAAAACAGTTCATCTGGCCACCATTACATTACTGCCCTTGAAAGCTTCTGCTTTTCATACATTGTGCCTCAAGGTATGTCAATAACAGCGTCATTCACTCACGATGTTCTGAAAGTGGCACAGAAGGTGCCATGTGAGGACACATCTTTCTTTAACATCAATTTTTTCTACTTCCTTCACCCGTCGTTCTGATGTCAGAACCCACAGTCTCACCTTCCATAGCAGCCTTTCAACTCTACTGCCATTTCTCTCCTATCAAATCACATTACCAAAGAGAAAGACAACAAGCCCAAAACATAAAGATAAACTATAGCTTTCCACATTTGCCCATGAGCTGGGAGTTGAAGACTTGAATAAAGACAAGTGGCAAGACAGCAAGAAAAGCTGATGGATGATGAAATTGCAGTAAATGTTGATAAATACTTTGAGGTAAAAATGAGTACTTAAATTATTCCTTAAAACCCTCGATATCCTTTCCAATCCACTGTAGCTTTGTAGGGTAGCCACCGTTTCAAAAGAAGTGACGCTTTTCTTCCAGATTGATCAAAGCACTCTGATTGTGTGTTTCCAACTACTCCAGCTGTTACTTTTAGAGCCTCACTCAGCAATGCCAGTGCAGTTCTCTATCTTCAGAAGTTGATTTAGATAGGTTGCTTTCTCATTCAGCACCACACCATGTAGATTTTCCACCTGAATAGCAGCTGGCATCTGGCTTGCTCCAGGCCATCTGGAGTTGTTTGCTCATTTGACCGAGTTTCATTATCGTCATTTTAACTGAAGGCTTTTGATCCCCTGGAAAACACTTTGCTGAAACTTCACTACTGTAAATCTATGGAGGACACAGGTATAGTCCATTGAAATACTGAGAACTCCCCTAAGATTAAAATGAGAAGCTGAGGATGGATTTGGACAGACACTGAAGAAGGTAACACTGACGCAAAAGAATAATAAATACTCAAAGAATAGAATGAATAACTTCTTCCTGGCTGCCGGTAAATGAAAGCCCTCACAAGCATAAATAGATCCACAGCAGGACTCTAGAATTATTTATCACATCTGGAGCAGTTTGGGGGATCTCCTCCTTTCAATAGCGAGTGATCTATAACTCCTGTTGCAGGGCTCAGCTTTTAGGGATCTGCAGCTGACAGCTGCCTAGAGCCGAGGGATGCAGAAAAATACTTCTTTCCCCATCTCTCCTCTCCAGTTTGTTTTGGTTTCTTCAGTCTTACAAGGAGGATGGCTTCAATAACTGGAAGATTTATAAAGGTTTTTTTAAAGACAGACATTGCCTCAGCCTAATTTCCTCTGGCTGGTTCAGGGGAAAGACTTAAACCTTAAGATCTTGTCTCATTGTGATTTGGGATAACGCTGAAGTAGGGTTGGGTGCATGTACAGAAGCGGACTTGGCTCGGAAGTAGTTATTGAATTTCAGACGGTCATGCATGATACCTTTCTTGTCTGTTTCACAGGCTAGTTAATTTTGCAGTATAGTAGGTTGCAACAATGAAACCAAGTGTTTCTATATTATACTTTCCTTTGGCACAATTTAGCTGACTAGCCAAACTATTGCAAAGAATCAAAAAAAATTTTGAGTCAGACTGAATATTATTTGTCATTAAATTTCAGAGATTATGTTGAAAAGCTTCTAAATAACGTTTGCACCTTGCTACTACCCCTGAAGGACTACAAAGAGATTCCATTAGCAGAAATGTGCATTGGTGATTAATTTAATTCAGGAGTGCGACCTGTATCATGGGCAGGGCTAGATTCCAGCAGTCTGTGGAAACTGGAGCCACAATAAACCTAATTTGTGCTTACATTTTATTGCTAAGGTACATTGGGATGATTAAGCTGTCTCATTTGTTTGCTGAGCTCCATCTGAAAAGAGAACAATCTAAAATGCAGTGTTTCATTTCTACAAAGGGTTAAGTGTTCAGAGAGATATTTGATGTTAACGTTTTGCTTTCTTCCTTTTCTTTTTAGCGATTTCATCACTCGCTTAAACCCATTCATCTTTCTCTCTTTTTATTTTTCCTTCCATACTGAGTTGATCTTAATTCATCCTCTTTCCTTTGAGACTCTACTTCTTGGTGAAAGACAATACACTATCAGGCCCATCACTCAGAAGGATCCTGTTAGATCTGCTGCCCTTGAACAACATTATCAGCTCATCCTACCAGCAAGTTGCAATGCAAAACTTTTTCGATGAATGAGTTAAAAATTCTGCCAGAATCTGGAACGTTAGATCTATTTTGTTTTATTTGCTGGAATGCTGGATATGCAATAACTGTGTTACACAACAAAACTAGTCTCTGGAAGCAAGATCAACGACCCAGTCTTTAGGCTTGTCTTTGGAAAGATTTTACTTACGCACGAAAATACTGTCCTAAAGCACTGTCTTTATGCAAAATGCTGAGCCAAGGTCTCAGAGAGTGGGAGAAAGAAATAAAGAGAAAATAAAAATTGTACTTCAACAAGCTCCTCAGTTGTGACAAGTGGATGTTATTTGTCGATATCTGAGAGTTTGCCTACTTGTTAGCTGACCAAGGGCATGGAGCAGAAGTATTACTTAATCGTCTGGGGGAAACGACTAATTGGAAAGTATTGACATAATTTTGTTGATTGGTCTGTCAGAGTCACAGAGTCCATTACAGCACAGAAATAAGCCCTTCAGCCCACCATGTCCATTCTGACCATCATAACCATCTATTCAAATCTCATTTACCAGTACTTGGTCAGTAGCCTTCTATGCCTTGGCAACTGAAGTGCTCATTTAGTACTTCCTTGAGTGCTGTGTTACGGACTAGGTGGATGTTCCTTTAAGATAGAGCATAGTGGTGTGTGTGTGAGTGTGTGTGTGTGTGTGTGTGTGTGTGTGTGTGTGTGTGTGTGTGTGTGTGTGTGTGTGTGTGTGTGTGTGTGTGTGTGTGTGTGGCGTGCTTATGTCAACAGAAGATAAGGGACATAATGACATTGTTGAAGAAGTCAGTCGAAGTCAGTCAGAGGAGAGAGAGAGAGGGAAGAGAGAGAGAGACACCAGCCTGCTAGTTTTCTCGATCGATGGATGAGAAACAATAACTGTGTCTGTTACTACAATCCACGTATGGAAGTTGGGAGTAATCCGATGGAGTTCACTTTGTTGCTGACCTGTAGAGGGAAACAGGTATTTGTGTGGACGGCCACGATTCGGATGCTTTTCAGGGTGAGGAAGTCACTATCGAGTAAACACTGAGGTGTTGCTTGGGTTCCATCGTGGAACATATGGATTTCGTAATTACTCTCTATGTTCTCTCTACATCTACATTTTATCTTCAGACAACAGTGGTTGTTGAAGAAGCCTTTGCTCATGTTTCACCTTATGGCTTGCTGAACTGAACTTTAAGAACCATTCTTGGACTTGGAGTTTGGGACTTTGCCACACCCACACAATGAGTTTTGTTTTGGGGTTAATGTTCAAGGTTTAACATTTTTACTTCTAACATTCTAACATTTTTACTTTTATTTTTCTTATTATCATAAGTAGTTATTAATAAAGTAGTTTTTAACACATCACATGACTCGGAGTGTTTCTTTTGTTGCTGGTTCATAACAGCTGTCAGAGTACCTGCCTCCATCACCTACTCAGACAGTGCAATCCAGATTTCAACCACTCTCTGGGTGAAAAAATTCTTCAAATTCAAGGTTATTGTCATGGGCACACATACCCGGGTATAAATGCTATGAAAATGAGCTTTTCTCAGCAACAGCACAGAATATTACAAACGTAAATTATATAAACTTAAATTAACGTAAATTATACACCGCTTACACAACAAGATAAACAAAAATAAACATAATAACATTAGAGCAAGTTGAGGGAAATATAGTACGAGGTAGAATTATGGTTTTTCAGGTCAGTTCAAGAACCTGATGGCAGAGGGGAAGAAGCTGTTGTTGAACCTTGAGGTGTGGGTCTTCAGGGTCCTGTACCTCCTGCCTGGTGGCAGCAATGAGGAGAGGCATGGCCTGGATGGTGGGGGTCCTTGATGATAGATGTCACCTTCCTGAGACATCGCCTCTTGTAGATGTCCTTGATGGTGGGGAGAGCTGTACTCGTGATGGAACTGGCCGAGTCCACCACTCCCTGTAGCTTCCTGTGTTCCTGTGTATTGGAGTTTCCGTACCATGTTGTGGTACAACCAGTCAGAATGCTCTCCACTGTATATCTGCAGAAGCCTTCGATGACATGCTGAATCTCCTTAAACTTCTAAGAAAATAGAGACACTGGTGTGCCATTTGCATGGTTGCATCTACATGCTGGGCCCAGAATAGATCTTCCGAGATGTTGACACCCAGGAACTTAAAGCTGCTCACCCTTTCCACTGCAGACCCTTCAATGAGGACTGGTGCTAGTTCGTCTGACTTCCCCTTCCTGAAGTCCACAACCAGTTACTTGGTTTTGCTGATGTTGAGCACAACCAGCTGACCTATCTCACTCCTGTACGCCTCCTTGTCACCATCCATGATTGTGCCAACAGCAGCGAATTTGTAGATGGCATTGGATTAGTCACATGGTCATAGGTATAGGGTGGAGCACAGAGCTAAGCATGCCGCCCTGAGGTGTGCCTGCGTTGATGGTCAGTGGGGAGGAGATGAGGTTTCTGATCCACATTGACTGTGGTCTCCCAGTGAGGAAGTCGAGGATCCAGTTGCAGAGGGAGGTACAGAGGCTCAGGTCTTGGAGCTTGATGATAAGTTTTTGAGGGGATGATGGTGCTCAACGCCAAGCTGTAGTCAATGAACAACAGCCTGACATACATGTTCCGGTTGTCCAGGTGATCCAGTGCAGAGTGGAAAGCCAGTGAGATAGTGTCTGCTGTAGACTTAATGTGGCTATAGGTGAATTGAAGTCGTTCCAGGTCTTTACCGAGGTAGGAGTTGATTTGAGCCATAACCAACCTCTCGAAGCATTTCATTATGATGGATGTAAGGACTACTGGATGCTAGTCACTGAGGCAGGTCACCCTGCTGTTCTTGGATACCAGCACAATCGATGTCATTTCAAAGCAGGTGGAAACCTTAGACCTCAGAAGTGGGATACTGAAGATGTCTCTGAATGCTCCAGCCAGTTGGACAGCGCAGCTTTTTAAGCAGTCGACCAGGTACGCCATCAGGGCCTGACATCTTGCAAGGGTTCGCCTTCATGAAGGATGTTCCTTCGTCAGCCTCCGAGACTGAGATCACAGGGTTATTGGGTCCTGTGGGAACTCACGCAAGTGTGTCATCATTCTCCCTCTCACAGCGTGTATAAAAGGCATTAAACTTATCAAGGAATGATGCATCATTGCCGTTTATGCGATTTGTTTTTGCTTTGTCGGATGCGATGGTGTGCAAGCCCTGCCACTGCTGTCAAGCGTTTGTGTCTCCAGATTAATCTGGAATTGCATCTTCGCTCTCTCAATAGCCTTCTGAAGGTCATACCTGGACCTTTCGTCAGTCTCTGGATCTCCAGTCCTGAACGCCACAGAACTAGCCCTCCGCAGACTACAGATCTCCTGCTTCATCCAGGGCTTCTGGTTTGGGAAGACACAATATACTTTTGTGGGCACACACTCATCCACACAGGTCTTGATGAAGTCAGTGACAGCTGTGGCGTATTAGTTTAGATCCGTTGATGAATCCCTGAATATGATCCAGTCCACTGATGCAAAGCAGTCCTGCAAACGCTCCTCTGCCTCCCTCGACCATACCTTCATGGTCCTCTCCACTGGAGCCATACTCTTTAGCCTCTGCCTGTATGCAGGAAGCAGAAGCACAGCCAGGTGGTCAGATTTCCCGAAGTGCAGGCATGGGCTGGCTCAGTAGATGTGCCTGATGGTGGTGTAACAGGGGTCGAGTGTGTTGGGTCCTCTGGTGCTGCAGTTGACATGCTGGTAGTAGTTCAGCAGAGGCTTCTTCAAGCCAGCCTGGTTGAAGCCCCCCACCATGATGGGGAAGGCATCAGGGTGCGCTGTTTCGTGCCTGTAAATCACAGCACTCAATTCCTCCAGTGCCAGCTTGATGTCTGTCTGGCGTGGGATGTATACTGCAACCAGGGCAATGGCAGAGACCTCCCTCGGCAGATGGTACAGAGGACACTTGACCGCCAGATGTTCCAGGTCCGGGGAGCAGGACTGAGACAGCACCGCCACATCAGAGCGCCATGAAGATTTAATCAAGAAGCAATCGCCGCCACCTCTACTGTTACCTGACGACGCCATCTGATCTGTGCAGTGAACAGTGAAACCCTCGGGCTGGAGCATGGGGATGAGCCATGTCTGTGAAACAGAGTACACAGCAGTCCCTCATGTCTCTCTGATATGGCAGTCTTGGTCTGAGGTCTTCTATCTTATTTTCTAATTGTAATCTAAAGCACAATAGCAAGGAGGATGCTTGGGATGGGGGTTCTCAAGCCCTGACACTTCAGTCTTAGTCCTCCCCAGTGACCACGCTTCCTGACACAATGGAGGCCTCCCCGATGTTTCCAGGTGCTGAACTCACCTTCTGGGTGGTCTGTTCTGCCGAGTCTGTCAGGTCTGTCTGCTGTTCCTTAGATGGATTTAAATGGCTTAAGACATTATTTGTTACTGCAGTCATTGTGGCTGCAGATTTCAGCTTTAAAAGGTTGGAACAGGAATATTTGGGATGTAGACTGCAACCAGGGCAACGGCGGAGACCTCCCTCGGCAGATGGTACGGAGGACACTTGACCGCCAGATGTTCCAGGTCTGGGGAGCAGGACTGAGACAGAACCACCACGTCAGAGCACCATGAAGATTTAATCAAGAAGCAGACGCCACCACTTCTACTGTTACCTGACGCCGCCATCCCCAATTATCAGAACCAGAATCAGGTTTATTATCACTGACATTTGTCCTGAAATTTGTTATTTGCGGCAGCAATACAGTGCAAGACGTAAAGACATAAAAATGACTATAAGTTACAAAAATAAATAAATAGTGCAAAAGAGGAATAATGAGGCAGTGTTCATGGGTTCATGGCCATTCAGAAATCTGAACTTCAGCAGCACAAGCGAATTGACATCTTTGGCATCCCAAATCCGTCAGTAATTCCTGCTCATCCGCATCCTTGGAACTTTGAGACCCACAACCACTTAAACAATTAGCAGTTCCAACAAGAACTTTCAGCAAAATTCAACACAATTCAGCCCATTAAGTTTTGTAAGGAAAGGTGTGCCTCACACTGTTTCACAAACAAAATACTGTTTAAACAAGATATTATGGTATCTTGGAACTTGGGTGCAATGTATTTGCACCAAATCATCCTTTTCAGCAACAGCAGAGGCTGGAAGTGATATGAATTACATGTAATATGCACACGAGATATTCACAGCAAATCTTTGAGGTGAAATAACTCATTTACTTATCATAATCTAGTTATAAGATTTTTCTTGAGGACTATTAATAAGATTATACACTTCCATTCAATTTAAGTGTGACAATCTAACTGTGGGCTACTAGCTCTTTGAATAGTACCATAGAATTTTTGGCTTTGCATCTGAGAGGGTAGAGAGCACATATTGGTTTAATGTTCCTACTAATAAGAAGGCACCTGTACTACTACAGAACTTAGTCTGAACTGCACTGAGCTCGACTCAAATTCTGCACAATAATCCTATGTGAGGCTTGAATTTATTACTCTCTTGCTAAGCCAAGACTGACACTCAAAAATGTCCTGAGAATATTATTTGTACACAGTTTAAGGGGTGATAAACAAAAACAAAAACCACAGCCATAAATAAATCCAAATAAACAAAATCAAAGGTTGATGCTAATGAACCAAACAAGTTTAACAACTTCACAGCTATTTTAAAAAGATTAACTTTTCAGTTCTATGTTGGGCTTATATTAAAGAGCAAGATTTTGGATAGTTTTTTTGAAGTAAAAGAAAAAGAACAATATTTTTGTGTGCTAAGTGGTGTCAATTGTAATCTTAAATTATGATTTGGTGGGAAGTTGGCAAGGATACTTTTCCTCAATTAATCCAGAACTTTTGGGTAACTTGTAAGCTTGAAGGTTTCAGTTTCTTCCCCATCATTCTTGAGGTTACTGAATAAACAAAGATGAGCACAAAAATGTTATAAATGTGATTGTTGGTGGGGTTATTTTTGACTGCACTGGTGTGCACACCATTAGTGAGGCAACCACAAGGAACCAGGTGCAAGTGGCAACAGGCGATTCAAGAACATTTATATCTTGCTCTCCCAGTGATCTTTAACCCTGACTTGGCTGGAATATCCATGGTGAGCATGGGATCATCTTTTTTGCCTGCAGGAGGATTGATACTTCCTCCACCACCACCACTCCTCCCCAGCACCCAATACCCAGCCCTAACACCCATGGCACTCATGCCAGAATGCAACCAATCTGGCATATTATGCTATTTTGCAACTGAGGAGGTATGTCATCATCTCATGAACGCTTTGGATCCACTCACAGGACTTTAGTTCCTGGACAGGTCACAAAGGTACAACCAATCGGTTTATGCTTCTATAACAATCCTTCTGTCTTTCATGAGTCGTGCTTGGATAAGTGGTTATCAAGGTTTTGAATGGTAACAAACATTACCTCTTGTAAAAGATATTCATAGTGGGTGCAATGCATTTAAATAATTTTTTAAAATTATAGATATAAATAACTACAATAAAGCTTACAACCTGTAAAACAGACCATGTGGAGGTATAATCATTGCGATGTATCAGCTGCTAATACCGAGCGGCTGGAACCCATCCTGATTTGTGGTGTTTTTTAGTTAACTTTTTGGAATACACATCACTTCATCAAACTTTTAACAATCATGTACTAAACATGTGCCTTTAGCCTGTTAGTTTCATTGGTCTGCTGGCCATTTTGTATGGTAGGGTTTGATAAGTAGCACCACTTATTCTATCTTCTTTGGTAGTGAATCACTTGGTTCTGTCGGGCAAAGTGACGGCTTTCCCAGTTACCTTATTGTGGTCAGAGCTCACAAAGATCAGGTTTATGGAATTTGATTTCACAACATTTCAGGATGGGATATGAACTTGTGATTTTTAGATTGCAAGTCAGGCATTATAAGCACTCTATGTTCTTGCACAAAATTTGTTTTTTGACTTCTAATTAGTTGTTTGTTACGGATGAATAATACTGGTTTTGTGTCAATCAGCATGAGCCCTGATTCACAGGAATCCCATGGCATGTTGAGGCGAATTCAGATTGTTATCCAGTGTTCAATAATCTGCAAATGACCACATTGGTGCTGAGGAAGGTTTACCTCTCTTTAATGTTTTCTACTTTCTCCTGAATACTCAAATGCAAACCACATGGGAATTTAGCACTCGCTAAATTGTGAGTCATCTTCAAAATACACAGTTGAGATGTGGGACAAAGAGTATCCAAATTTTGTGCACTGTAGTGGCTAGCTACACACTACAAAATGAAGACACAGAGTCACTGGTTCGAAATCAGAAGTAGAATGAACGACAGGGGCGTGGTGCACCTTTAATATCCCAAAACTTCCCACGCTACAGTTCCCGCGCTGATGTCACGCGCGAGTCACCTGACCTTCCCGACGATGGGGAAGAAGGAGGGCCCCGCGCCATCTTGGATCGGGGCCTCCGACGACAGTCGCGATGTCGGGAGCTGGTTCAATGCCGGTGTGGTGAGTCGCTACATAACCCCCCTTCAGAACCGGCAATACCGTTGAGAAAACCAGAATTAAATAAACTATGACTTGGGTGGCCTGCCCCTGCGTCGCGCTTTCTGGACTACCACGGGTTGGTCCAAGTCTAAATGAGCCGGCTTCAGCCGGTCAATCGTAAACACCTCCTCGCGCCCCCGAATGTCCAGCACGAACGTAGACCCATTGTTCCTGACGACCCGGAATGGCCCTTCGTACGTCCGTTGCAGCGGTGATCGGTGCGCGCCCCTCCTGACGAAGACAAACTTACAGTCTTGGAGGGAAGTTGGCATACGGGTCGGGACCTGTCCGTGTCGCGAGGTGGGAATTGGGGCCAGGTTTCCAAGCCACTCGCGCAGCCAGTCGAGCGCCGCGGCAGGTCCTTCCTCTAGCCCCCGAGGGGCTGGTAGGAACTCACCTGGGATGACTAAGGGCGTTCCATAGACCATCTCCGCGGACGAGCCATTCAGGGTCCTCTTTTGGCGTGGTGCGTATCCCCAACAGGACCCAGGGAGTTCGCCTACCCAGTTGCGCCCCTTAAGGCGGGCCATGAGTGCCAACTTCAGGTGGCGATGGAACCTCTCCATCAGCTCATTGGATTGCGGGTGATAGGCGGTGGTGAGGTGGGATCCAGGAACCCCACAAGTGGGCGAACGGCAGACCCACAGGCCGGAGGTGAATTGCGCTCCCCTGTCTGAGGTGATATGTGCTGGGACACTGAAACGGGCCACCCAAGTTGACAAAAGGGCCTGTGCGCAGGACTGGGTGGAGGTGTCTGCGAGGGGAATGGCTTCAGGCCAGCGGGTAAAATGGTTGACAATCATGAGGAGGTACCGCGCTCCTCGGGAGACTGGGAGGGGGCCGACCAGGTCGACATGGATATGGTCGAACCTCCGGTGGGTAGGTTGAAAATCCTGCAGGGGGGCCTTGACGTACTGCTGTACTTTCGAGGTCTGGCAGTAAGTGCAGGGCTGGGCCCATTCGGAAACCTGTTTACGCAGGCCATGCCAGATGAACTTGTCTGACACCATCCGGACAGTAGTCCGGATGGATGGGTGTGTAAGGCCATGGATGGCAATCAAACTCCCGCGGCGTCAGGCAGCTGGGATGATGGGGTGGGGTCTACCTGTGGAGATATCGCAGAGCAGGGTGTGCTCACCGGGGCCTACCAGTACGTCTTGCAGTTGCAAGCCTGAGACTGCGGTGCGACAGCTGGGCATCTCCATGTCTGTTCGCTGTGCTTCCGCCAAGGCGTCGAAATCCATCCCCTGGGACAAAACTTGGATGGTGGGCTGTGACAGTGCATACGTGACCACGTTCTCTTTCCCAGACAGATGGTGGACGTCAGTGGTGAACTCTGAGATGTACGACAAGTGCCGCTGCTGCCGTGCTGACCAGGGATCTGAGACCTTGTTGAAGGCGAAGGTTAACGGCTTGTGGTTGGTGAAAGCTGTAAATGGCCTGCCCTCCAAGAAGGATCGGAAGTGTCTGATGGCCAGGTACAGTGCCAACAGCTCGCAGTCGAAGGCGCTATATTTGAGCTCTGGTGGTCGAAGGTGCCTGCTGAAGAACGCCAGCGGGTGCCAACGCCCTTCGATAAACTGTTCTAGAACACCTCCGACCGCTGTGCTGGAGGCATCGACTGTGAGGGTAGTCGGGACGTCTGCGCGGGGATGCACTAACATGACTGCGTCTGCCAAGGCCTGCTTGGTTTCGACAAACACGGTGTAAGCCTCTTCCGACCAAACGATGTCCTTGCTTCCGCCTGACAGGAGAGCAAACAACGGGTGCATGATGCGGGCCGCAGATGGTATGAACCGGTGATAAAAGTTTACCATACCCAGGAATTCCTGCAGGCCCTTGATGGAGGTGGGTCTGGCAAAATGGCGGATGGTGTCGACCTTCGCAGGCAGGGGTGTGGCGCCGTGTTTGTTAATCTGATGGCCCAGGAAATCGAGTGTCTCCAGCCCGAATTGGCATTTGGCTGGGTTGATGGTCAGGCCGAAATCCCTCAGGTGAGAAAAGAGTTGACGGAGGTGCGTGAAATGTTCCTGGCGGCTGTTGCTGGCGACCAGGATGTCGTCGAGGTATATGAAGGTGAAGTCAAGGTCGCGCCCGACCACGTCCATCAGTCGTTGGAAAGACTGAGTAGCGTTCTTGAGACCAAAGGGCATCCAGACGAATTCAATGAGGCCAAAAGGTGTGATCAGCGCCGTCTTCGGAATGTCATCTGGATGCACCAGGATCTGGTGATACCCGCAGACAAGGTCGACCTTGGAAAAAATGGACCACCCGTGCAGGTTGGCAGCAAAGTCCTGAATGTGCGGCACGGGGTACCGGTCCGGGGTAGTAATGTCATTGAAGCATTGGTAATCTCCACAGGGTCGCCAGCCTCCGGCTGCCTTGGGGATCATGTGTAGCGGAGAGGCCCATGGGCTGTCCGACCTGTGGATGATCCCCAGCTCCTCCATTTTTTTGAATTCCTCTTTCGCGAGGCGGAGCTTGTCTGGGGGTAGCCACTGGGCGCGGGTGTGGAGGGGAGGGCCCTGGTTGGGGATGTGATGCTGGACGCCGTGCTTGGGCAAGGTGGTGGAGAACCGGGGCATTAGTACGGACGGGAGCTCTGCCAAGACCCTGGCAAACTCATTGGTTGACGCGGTGACGGAGTCAAGGTGTGGGGCCAGTAGCTTGGCCTCACCCAACGAGAACATTTGGATGGTCCTGGCATGTACCAAACGCTTACCCCGCAGGTCAACCAGCAGAGTGTTGGCACGAAGGAAGTCTGACCCAAGGAGTGGTTGCACGACGGCGGCCAGGATAAACCTCCAAGTAAAGTTGCAGGTGCCGAACTGGAGGTGTACCAAATGGGTGCCAAAGGTCCAAATGGCGCTGCCGTTGGCAGCTCTGGGGGCGGGTCCTGGTGTGCAGTTGCAAGTCTTGTGGTTGTTGGGAGGCATGACACTGACTTCGGCTCCAGTGTCCACTAGGAACCGACATCCGGAACGCCTGTGCCACACATGCAAGAGGCTATCTGGGTGGCCAGCCAACGTAGCCATCAGCGGCGGCTGGCTCTGGCGTTTCCCGGAAACCTGCATGGTGGCCGGCATCTGCGGGCGTCAGCGCCCCACCGCTAGTGGTAGAAACACCATTGGTCGGTTGGTGTCTCAGACCTGGTGGTGGGTGAGGTGCGTTCGATGGTCGGGTCTGGCCCGCTGGGCCGCTGGGTACGTGGTGTGGCAACACGCTCGACGGATGCCCCAATCTCTTTTTTCACCCACCAAAGGACATCGGCCCGGGCGGCCACCTTCTGAGGGTCACTGAAATCAACATCGGCCAGGAGCATGTGGATGTCATCGGGTAACTGCTCCAGGAAGATCTGCTCAAACAGCAGGCAGGGTTTATGCTTGTCTGCCAGGGCCAAAATCTCGATCATGAGCGCGGGGGGGGGGGGGTCTGTCGCCCAACCCATCGAGGTGGAGGAGGCGGGAGGTCCGTTCGCGTCGGGAAAGGCCGAAAGTCTCGAGAAGGAGGGTCTTGAAATTATTGTACTTCTCCTCCTCCGGGGGGCGCCTGGATGAAGTCCTCGACCTGGGCTGTGGTGTCTTGGTCGAGGGCGCTCACCACGTAATAGTACTTGGTGTCGTCCCTGGTGATCTGGCGAATCTGGAATTGGGCCTCGGCCTGGTTGAACCAGACATAGGGCCGGAGGGTCCAGAAGGTGGGCAGTTTAAGAGCTACTGCCCATACCTCTTGCTGTGCAGACATCGTGGGTCCAAAAACATTTGGGCCCGTCAGGGTCACCAATGTAGCGGCTAGCTACACACTACGAAATGAAGACACAGAGTCGCTGGTTCGAAATCAGAAGTCGAATGAACAACAGGGGCGCGGTGCGCCTTTAATATCCCAAAACTTCCCACGCTACAGTTTCCGCGCTGATGTCATGCGCGGGTCACCTGACCTTCCCACGCGCGGGCTTTCCTAGCTGGACGATGGGGAAGAAGGAGGGCCCCGCGACATCTTGGATTAGGGCCTCCGACGACGTTCGCAATGTCGGGAGCCGGTTCGATGCCGGTGCGGTGAGTCGCAGTCATTGTCACCTCCAAAGACAAACCTGTAACTGGGCCAAATTTAATTAGTGATGGGCTACTTATCAAACCCAGCCAGCAAACTGTGAAACTGGCTTGCCTTTCTCAAGGTTACAAAAGCCATCGACCCCATCAGTCGAGAGGGATTATGGAAAATTCTGTTTACCTTTACTCAGGATTTGTTACCATTCCATGGCTGTTACACGATAACCTGCAAGCTGCAAACCTAACCAATGGATCCAACACAAGCTGTAGCAATACTTACTTGAAATGTGGCTAATTGAATCTACATGAACACAGCTGGGTGACTGTATGCGCTCCAGCTTGTGATCCACAAATGTAGAAATTGACCGAAAGTTTAATATCCTGACAAGCAAGGCTGTGTGAAATGTATAAGCTTGTGAGAATAGAACGACAAAGAGGAAGGGGCTGTGTGCCTGACTCCCTGTGGTTTTTGGCAGTCAGTAGGTGTTGGCAAATTTCCTGAAGTTTTTATTTATCCTGGAATGTACCCCATTTTGAAGCTGTAATTCCATGGAAACTTTACTGCAGTAAGAAGTGCAAACTGAAAATGTATTTGACCACCTGGAATGTTATTCAGAAATGATGATTCTGAAACATTAGAAATTGTATCAAAGAACTTATGCAGATACCAGTCAGGGCAGGGAAAAGGACTGATGCCCTATTTACTCAGATTAGATGGGAGAAAGCAAGTCTTAGATAAAAAGGGATGCTGCAATTTCAATTATTTACACGAATGGAGTTTTACCTTAAATATAAGACGTCTCAGTCATATAGGCACTGTAATCAGAGAAGAGTGGGCTGGTCTGGCACTGGAAGTCATATCTAATTGGATCATCAAGAGACTGTACACAGGGATCAGTTCATAGCATGGAGGGATAGAGTGAAAGGGAATCCCAGTGTCATGCATATATCAGGCAATATATTATCGCTCAATCTCAAATAAAAGTATTTCATCACAGAATAAGAAATTCAACTTTTCTGTTATTTACTAAAATCCCTTGCTGGGTGCTAACTCAATGACTGACCCATTGTAAACGTAGGTGAGCAGTGGGAGACACCAGTTCGATGAAGTTAAATCCCAGTGGAGACCAGGTTTAAGCAAAGTCTGTTTAGTCACTCCAGGTGCCTTTCGCGATCTTTCTTGCTAAAACACTCACAAGATCACAAGACAAAGGAGCAGAAGTAGGCCATTCGGCCCATTGAGTCTGCTCCATGAGCTAAACTAATACTGTTCCTTATCTAGCCCCAATTTCCGGCCTTATCCTCATATCCCTTGATACTTTGACTAATTAGATACCTATCAATGTCCTTCTTAAATGCCCCCAATGATTGGGCCTCCACAGCTGTACGTGGCAAAGAATTCCATAATTTCACTACCCTCTGGCTAAAGAAATTTCCCCTCAGTTCTATTCAAATCGGTACCCTCTAATTCTAAGATTGTGCCTCTAGTCCTGGACTCACCCACCAGGGGAAACAGCTTAACCGCATCTACTCTGTCTAGTCCTTTCAACATTCTAAATGTTTCTATGAGGTCCCCTCTCATTCTTCTGTACTCCAGTGAGTACAGTCCAAGAGCCGACAAACACTCATCATAAGTAAGACCTTTCATTCCGGGAACCATCTTCATAAATCTTTTCTGAACCCTCTCCAACATCAGTACATCCTTCCTAAGATGAGGGGCCCAAAACTGCGCACAGTACTCCAAATGAGGCCTCACCAGTGCCCCATAGAGCCTCATCAACACTTCCTTACTTTTATACTTTATACCTCTCGAAATGAATGCCAACATAGCATTTGCTTCCTTTACCGCCGATCTGACCTGGTGGTTAACCTTTAGGGTATCCTCCACCAGGAGTACTTCTGTACTTTGAATTTTCTCCCCATCTAGATAATAATCTGCCCATTTATTTCTTTTTCCAAAGTGTACAACTGCACATTTCACAACATTGAATCTCATCTGCCATTTCTTTGCCCATTCTTCTAAATTATCTAAGTCTTTCTGCAACCTTCCTATTTCTTCAATACTCCCTACTCCTCCACCTATCTTGGTGTCATCTGCAAACTTAGCCACAAAACCATGTACTCCATAATCCAAATCATTAATGTACAAAGTAAAAAGGAGTGGCCCCAACACCGACCCCTGCAGAACACCACTAGTAACCGGTAGCCAAATAGAACAGGATCCTTTTATTCCCGCCCTTTGCTTTCTGCCTACCAGCCAATGCTCCACCCATTCCAATATCATACCTGTAATTCCATGAGCTCTCATCTTATTAATTAGCCTCTTGTGTGGCACTTTGTCGAAGGCCTTTTGAAAGTCTAAATACACAACATCTACAGCTTCTCCCTTATCTACCCTACCTGAGATTTCCTCAAAAAACTCCAATAGGTTGGTCAGGCAGGATCTTCCCTTCATGAAACCATACTGTCTTGGGCCTATCTTGCCTTGCATCTCTAGGTATTCCATAACCTCATCCTTGAGGATCGATTCCAATAACTTTCCCACCACCAATGTCAGACTAATAGGTCTGTAATTTCCTTTATGCTGCCTCCCACCCTTCTTATACAGCCGAATTACATTTGCGACCCTCCAGTCATCCAGAACCATGCCGGAGTCTATTGATTCCTGGAAAATTATCACCAATGCCTCCGCAATCTCTGAAGCCACCTCCTTCAGAACCCGGGGGCGAACCGCATCCGGTCCGGGAGACTTATCTGTCTTGAGTCCATTTAGCTTCCTGAGCACCTTCTCTCTCGTAAACTTAACTGAAATCAATTCTGTCTCCTGAGACCCCTGACCATCCGGTATATTGCTGATGTCCTCCACAGTGAAGACCGATGCAAAATACTCATTTAGTTCCTCTGCCATCTCTTTGTTACCCATTATAATCTCTCTCGTACCGTTTTCAGTTGGTCCTATATCAACCCGTGTCTCTCTTTTACTCTTCATTTATTTAAAAAAACTCTTGGTATCTTTTTGAATGTTATCTGTCAACTTCCTTTCATAATTCATCTTTTCTTTCCTAATGACCTTCTTAGTTTCTTTCTGTAAGTTTTTAAAAGTTTCCCAGTCTTCTGTTTTCCCACTAATTTTTGCTTCCTTGTATGCCCTCCCTTTTGTTTTTATTTTAGCCTTCACCTCTCTCGTTATCCACATTTGTGCCATTTTTCCATTCATAACCTTTTTTCTTGGAATATATCCATCCTGCATTTTCCTTATTACTTGTAGAAATTCCTTCCATTTCTGCTCTGCCGTCCCTCCAACTAGCTTACACTTCCAATCAATGTGGGCCAACTCCTCTCTCATACCACCGTAATTTCCTTTGTTCCACTGAAATACTGACACACCTGATATCAGCTTCTCCTTTTCAAATTTGAAACTGAACTTAATCATATTGTGTTCCTAATGGTTCCTTTACCTTTAGTTCTCTAATCACCTCTGGTTCACTGCACAGCACCCAATCCAAAACAGCCGACCCCCTGGTGGGCTCATCAACAAGTTGCTCCAAAAAGCCATCCCGCAGGCACTCCACAAATTCATTTTCCTGAGATCCACTGCCTTCCTGGGTTTCCCAGTCCACCTTCATGTTAAAATCCCCCATAATTATCTTGACGTTGCCTCTCCGACACACTTTTTCTATTTCCAGCTGTAACTTAAAGTCCACATCCTGGCTGCTGTTAGGGGGCCTATATATCACTGCCATATATCACTTGCCATTTCTCAGCTCCACCTATAAGGATTCCACTCCTTCTGCACCTCACCTCCAACAATCTGCCAGCCAGAGCAGAGACAGTATGTAGGACAAGCAGGAATCTTCAATCTTCGTCACTTCCACTCCAGAACCAAAATCACCCCGATCTCTATCATCAAATGACAGTGCACAGATAACCTTTACGAATATGTATCATTGAAGGCTGAACTCCAAGTAAGAACTGACTCTTTCACTGAAGCAGATGAAAGAATGGGCCTCACAGTGAACACGCTGCTTGATGCACAGCACCAGGTGTGTGTGCATCAAGTGTGTGCATCAGTCCTTACCCTTTGGTGCTGTCTGTATGGAGTTTCCATCTTTTCTCCACCACCACATGGATTCCTCCAGGTGTTTTGTTTTCCTACCACACCCTGAAGATGAGCTGCTGGGTTATTTGGCTACTTTAAATTGCCCTGGGGCAGCTGGGTGCCAGGAGAATTGGGAGAGAGTTAATGGCCACATGAGAGAGCAGAGGTTACAGGGAAATAAGTAGGGGATAGGACTGATGGGAATGCTTTGAGGGCTGGAGTAGATTTAATGGACCAAATGGCCTCCTTCTATGTCATAAGGAAATATAAAAATGTATGGAAGACATACATACTGTCCCTGTTGGCCAACAATCAGGATCCCCAACAAGCCTTTAGAAAATGTGGATCACTTTCCTTATCATGGGTAACAGCTCTCACTGAAGGCAGTGCTGATGTCGAAACACTTCGGAGTCATGGATGTTCAACAGTGGACACCTCAAACCAATGGAAAATCATTGAAGTATCACCAATGTTTGCTCAGCAAAGTCCTACATTAGCAGGATAGGTGGATCAATGACAGTGTCTCCTCCCTATCATACCCAAAGTTGAGACTCTGGTCATAGCCAGTCAACTCTGGTGGGTGGGCCATGTTAGCACATGCCCGATAACAGACTCCTGAACAGACACTTCTGTTCCAAGCTATGCCATGGAAGGAAGTTACCAGGGCAGTAATCAAATGCTGCAAGGATGTTCTTAAAGCCTCCTTGAGAAAAAACTGACATCCACATTGAGCAATGGGAATCCTTGTCCCATGACAATGCACAATGGAGGAATATTTGCAAAGGCACTGGGGATTAAAGTTGCTACAATCAGAGGATGTAAGTGGTCACATGCAATAATGGAAGGAGTATAGAATGCCTAAAGTTATACACCCACCCATTCCATTAAGTACCTCCAGCCCCAGACTGTGATTTCCTCATCAGTCCCCTCAGAATCTACCAAAGTGGAGTGCAAGCAAGCCATCTTCAACCACAGGAAACTAACTAAGAAGGAGGAGGTTGATTCCTGGTTCCCCTAGGGCAATGAGGGAAGGGCAACAAATATTCCCTTGTCAAAGCTGTGAATGTCTCAAGGTTTTAAAAAAAAATTATTATTTCTTAAGCTTTGAGTCACAGATTCAGCCAGTTTGAAAGGACCTCAGAGTGAAAAATTTCCTGGCCGTTCCCACTTGTACTAAAATATTTCAGCTGCGTGACTCACTGAAATTGAACCTGTAATCTGCCACAGTCAATGGTCCGATTGCTTAAGTGGACTTCCTGTTTGGTCCAAATCTTCTCACCCATTAATCTCTAGAGAGACCAACAAACCTGATGTGCAATCTATCCTGCTTGTGTGCATAGGTCATGTCCTATACCACTGTTCATTAATATACTGCATCTTTCTGAAGGACAAAATATCCTATGTTTACTCCATTTGTGGTGCATCTTTAAATATATTCATGAAGAAAATCTTCTCCTTAATCAGGGGCTGGACACTGAGCATATGAAAAAATTACTGCACTTAAAATGCCAATAAAAATGATGACATTTATAGCGCCTAACATGCATTTAGGGTGTCTTAAGTGTTTCACAATCATTGAACTACTTTTGCAATGTAGACACCACATAATGAAAGACACACAGCAGTCAGATTGCACTCAGCAAGGGTCCTTAAATGCTAATAAAATAATTAAAGTGCTTTAGTGGCATTAATTGCAGTACATTCTTGACTGGGGCATCATTTGCATGTATCCAAGAGAATAGACAGCACTTCATTTTAAATTCCCATCCAAAAGATAGCACCTACAACATAGTAGTACCATCCAGTACTGCATCAGATTGTTGGCTGAAATTATACAGTTAGATCCTGGTGATGGACATGACAATCCGAATCAGTGGGGAGAGTGCTGGTGCTGAGCTGGGAATGACATTCAAAAATTTCCCCAGAACATTAATTGTTAAACAAAAAAGAAAACACTAATCATAAATAACGCAAAATATGCAAAAATAACAAGAGCTGACACTGATCAATCAATCCATTTATACAAATTTTACAGCCATTTTAGTGAGAACTGTTATTTAATTCCATAGTGTTTCTCTGCTACTTTCCTTTGGATGTCAAACACTCAGAAAACATTTCCAACTGATGTTGTGACTGACATCCCAACAGATGGTTATTTCATTGGTTATATCCACTATCAGTAACAGAGTTCCCAATCACAATTTGCCTAACTGTTATGGAAAAGGGGATTGTAGATCTGCAAATTAGCATCAACTCTGAACTGAGCTGGAATTTGGCTCCAGAGAGTCAATTACAAGGAATATGGCCAATTCTGCAGCCGTCTGCTTGGTCCCAGAGCCAATGAAAATTTTAGGTCTCGCCAAAATTATCTCGTCGGCTCCAGTTTTCCCACCTCGAGTTAAGTTCTGGAAGGCATCTGAAACCTTGGCTCTGATTCCAAAAGAAAGTTAAGATGGTGCAGTGTTCCTTTTGTTTCAGTGCATAAGCATGGGCCAAAGTAAGAAAAAATAATGAACCTAAAGGCACACAGTGCAATACATAAAGTAATTTTTTCAGCTCTCCAGTATGATCTATAACAACCAGTGAATTTGCAGAATATAATGCTGACTACCTAAATATGGAAATTGCTGAAAAATAGTTTGATGTATATATCCTTTGGCATCTTAATGAAGTCTCAACTCTATTTAACCATAATTAAGTGATTGGAAATCAAACCATGAGGCCTCATTTTATAATTTCAATTTTGTCAAAAGTAATGCAGACCCTGCTGAGATTGTATGAAAAAAAAAGGTAAATTCTGAAAACACTTTCCAAGTTACAAATGATTAAAATCTGATCTTTTAATGGATGGATATTGCAATTTACCATTTCTATTTCAAAGATGCTGGTTTTCACTTCTGCTACCTTGGTTACCTTGAATATATGAATAAGAAGCAGAAGTAGACCACTTGGACTTCCCAAGCTCGCTTTTCCATTTAATAAGATCATGGCTTATTTGATGACACAGGAGATTCTGCAGAGACTCATGAAGTCCTGATGAAGGGTCTCAACCCAAAATATTGACTGCTTATTTCCCTCCATAGATGTTGCCCGACCTGCTGAGTTCCTCCAGCATATTGTGTGTGTGTGGCTTATTTGATGGCAATCTCAACTCCACATTCCTATCCACCAGTGGTAACCTTTCACTCCTTTGCTTATCAATAACATGTCTACCTTAAGAATGTTTGAAGACTCTACTTCTACCACCCCTAGAGGAAGGGGTTTCCAAAGACTCATAAACTTCTGAGAGAAAACATTTTGTCTCATTTTTGTTTTAAATAGCAGTTCCCTTATTTTTAAACAGATACACCTCGTTCTAGATTCTCCCACAAGCAGAAATATCCTCTCTACATCCACCTCTTCAGGATCTTATATCCTTCAATCAAGTCACCTAAACTCCAGTGGATACAAGCTGGGTCTGTACAACGCTTCCTCATAAAACAATCTGCTCATCCCAGGTATTAGTCTAGCAAACCTTCTCTGAACTGCTTCCAATGCAGCTACATGCAGCCTTAAATTAGGAGACAACATTGTACGCCGTATTACAAATGTGCTCCCACCAATGCCATATATAACTAAAGCAGATATTCAATTCCCCTTACAACAAACATTAACATTATGTTGCCTTCCCTACTTGCTGTGCCTGCATATTGATCTTTTGTAAATAGGTGCTAGGACACCAGATCCCTTTGTATCTCAAAACTCTTGGAATTGTTGTTTTTACCTCCTGCTTTTTCTCGTGTCATTTTCTTTTCTGCATCTTTGTGATCAATACTTCTTTGGTCATTGCTCATTTAGATTTACTCTCATTTGTTCAGCTGAAAGGATGATCAACATGTGAACTGCACTTCTGGGTAAAGTGGTGGGAGATGGAATAAACTGAAAACATTTAAGAAGTGATGAAAAAGTGTCAGAGAGAGGAGTATTTCCAGTTGGATGAGTGGCCAAAAGATATTTTTCATTTGCAGCACTTTCTGATTGTTTGATTTGACTTCACTGATAACCTGTTGCAAAGAATTTTATGTTCTAGTGACACCTCTGAAGAAAGAATTATTTCAGAAATCACTTTTTCTTCTTTTTAAGAATATTGTAAATGTTTGTTCCCTTTCATCATTTCACTGACAGATGGAAACAATCCCTGATTGTTTGAAGGTTGGGTCTACCAGTGCCGCTCACTCCCACAAGTGATCCAACTATTGTCAGCAGTGTGTTCTCACAGTCCAAAGTACATACGTACAAAAACGTAACCTGGGCCTATAACATTAGTTCACCCTCGTGATGTTAGAAGTACATTTCACAAGTCTTTTCCTGTGCATTCTTCCCTAATTTTCTCTGGTGACTAGTCATCAACCTGAAACATTAACTCTGATTTTCTCCCCACAGATTCTGTCCAACATACTGAGTATTTCCCGCAAGTTCTCTTTTTCATTGCACTTCGTGCTAAAGTGGCTCTCATTGGATAGCTGCATGACCTGTTGAGATTGTTACACTGCTTAATTTCAAGTCAGGAGAGTGCACATTTAGAGTAACAGGTGTCAAACAATTATTACCTACTTCACTCAATGTCCAACTGAAGATATGAAACATCAATCGCCATGTCTTATTGAGATCTTGTGCCAATGTACATGTTATAGGGTCGTTTTCACTCAACTGCTCTGGCAGCATAATTCAGACCTTCTGCATCTTGGTGTCCGACTATTGCTCTAGGCCTGCATTAGAATCTGATGTTCAAAGCTCTATCTACTGACTTCCTATTCACAAGAAGAGGAAGGACAGGGCTTTGCAATCCCTCTGACTCTCCTCTCCCATCTCTTGTGGTGCATATCTTGCAAAACCACCTTGAAAGGATGCTGTCTTCTTCCCTCAGTCTGAGAAAGTGTGAGACCCAGCTTTCCAGAAACTAGCTTGAACCATATCTTAAATGCCCACCGATGAACAAATCGATGTGTTGGCTCTGATATTAAGGGACAGCCTGCAGGACTCAATATTGAATTCTCCACTTTTAGGTAACTCACTCTTTCTTTCTGTCTGTATCAGAACTGTCCATTTCTGTCAGTCACCATTTTGGCTCAATGATTGTGAAGTTCTATAGTAGACCACAAGTGAAATTCAAAATTGTCTCTTTTAAATACAGCAAGGTGATCTGGGTCAAGGATCAATAATCTGCTCTGTCAGTCTGCAGGTGAACCATAGAACCATAGAAAACTACAGCACAGAAAACAGGCCATTCGGCCCTCCTAGGCTGCATGTATTCATAGTATTCCACGGTCCTCGTGTGTGAGTTGTGGACTGGAGTTGGGAGCCATGTGATGAAAAGAGAGCCCTTGCCCTGCTAAAGGACGTGCTGATTTGACATACAGTGCACTGCATAAGAACATGGAATTGTCTCACTGGATACTGTGAACTTTCATCACACCCTCCAAGTACTGTCTCACAGCAGCTATGCTTTCAGAGAATACATCTTGGATTTTTGCAGTACACCTTGAGGTTTACTTACAGTATTTGCAATGTGACGTGAATGCAATTAATAGAGTCTGATACCATTGGGAAGCCTACATTATCTGTGAAACTGCATGCCAACTCTGCCTGTCATTTTGTGCTGTAGTAGCATGTGGTAATTTATGCTGCTTACCAGTTACCAAACCCACCTGCAATTACCCACCCCTGTCCGCCATCTTATGATTGTCTGAATTTGTTCTGAGAGCTTAAGAGAGAACAGATGAACAAAGGAAGAAACTTGAAGCAAGTTATATAAATTTGCTCACTGGCCCGTTCCAGCAACAATGTGAGAGACCTGGCACTTTTTGGACTGTTGTTGCAAAAACAGAAAATGTTGGAATACCCAATCTCCATGACCTGCCGAGAATCCCCAGCATTTTCTGTTTTGCTGTCGGAGGTCCAGCATCTACAGTTTTTTTTTTGCTTTTGGCTTGTTGTGTTGACTGTTCACTGGAAGAATGGGGTGTGTTACAGGGAGAAATGGAAGTTTGGAGCCAAATACCAAAGGACATAGCTTCACTATCTTGAAATGTGGGAAAATAATTTAAAGTTTTATTGGAGTTACAAGTAACCCAAGGTCTGGACATGTCACTGCAACCTTTCAAATATTCACTGTATACAATTGTTGATAGTGATCAATTCACTGTTATGGATTTAGAAAGGGCCTGGAATGGCATGAAGGAGATTGTGTGACTTGAGCTCCATCCATCGCCCTCATGATTTCCTGTCTTGGAATGCATTTGTTATGAAACATTTCTATTTATCTGGTCTGGAATCCATGTTTTCAATTTTTGGTTTGTGGTAAACAGTAAATCACTGCATTCTTCTGAGGTACATGTTTCCCGAAGGAACGAGAGTTTGACCACACTCACCACAATCATCAAGCTCTTCATGCTTCAGAACTGGTACATTTTTATGAATCTCTGTTCCTTCATACACTCTCTCCACACTTCAGCACAGTCATGGTTAGTAACTGTTGCCCTGAGTTATTAAATTCAATGGGGATCTCTCTCAAACTTTACATTAATCAATCTCATCTTAACGAGGAAGAGACCTTGTTACAAACTTGGTTGCAATAATGAGTATGATCATCATAGCTGAGAGCATTTTTCTGCAAAGCCAAATGTGATGGGATGCTGTCCTTCCATGTGCAGCCTCCCTGTGTTCTCTATCCATAATCATCACTCTCTCACAAACTTTGACACATACCTCATCATACCCCACATGTGGCACATTCACCGCAACAAAGATACTTAAATATAAACCAAATTCATTCCAAAAGCCTGAATTTAATAAGTTTCAAATCGATGGACTCTGATGAAGTGTGATGAATTATATTTAAGGATTACTACTGTATAGGTCCACATAGTAAACTGCTGACACCGTTCGACAAAGATAGGAACCAGACTGAGAATATCATATAATGGAGAGGATCTGAATTTGTCATGAATGATGTAAATCTTGATGAACATCCACTACAGTGTTTTCCTAAGTGATGGCTATTGCATGGCAGACTACTGACAGGGCAATACCAATTACAGTAGCATTTTTCATAAACATTCAAGTAGAACTGCACAAAACAAGCTATCTTAGTACCTACAGATGGATTATTTGTAAATTCATTAAGCATATGGTCATAAATATTATTCCCTGTAATTAAACACATACTTAACATCATCACTTTGGAGTTCCCAAAGGATACACACATTAACAGGGAGATGTTGGCTTATTGTACTGATACATTATTACCAATGGCCAGGTCAGATGTCAGCATTTAAGGTGGCTTTTTTGTACTTATGCATAAATATGACCACCCTTAACTTTGTAGATACAAATCATCATGAAACTGTGGCAAGGATGTGAAAGTCATGTAATTTTTAAGATGATGTTCCATCTACTTGCCTGCAAGCACTCCAGATATTTCTTGAGTCTGTCTCCATTACAGGGATGAACAAACCAACATTGGGATCAGTCCCAATGGAGAAGTTGCTGCATAAATTAATATAAAGGTAAATTAATGGCAGTGCCATTTGATTACGTCTTTGCTAACACCACAGCATGCCATAAAGGCCAATAATTACGGGCATTGCGGAATTCAACGCAATGAAATTGCAGCTTATTAATGAAAACTTTCTGATTTAATTTATGCTCATTTTTAAACTCTTATTTAAGTACATCCAATCAAAACATGATCAAAGTTTGTTTCTGATGGCCAATCGATGAACTTCTCAGAGTCTTTTGTTTTATATCATCCTAATAAGTGTGCAGTTGATGAGATAAATGCCATGCTCCCATTCACTGAATGCAATCGAAGTACCCACAGACATCCTCCATCCTCCCACAAAGATTCAGAATACTAACCAGCGAACAACCATAACAAGCATCCTCCACTCAGTTTGATACAACAACAAAGCTAATTTCATATTCTACATTCATCCTTTATGATCCACTTAAAAATAGGCTGTGTTAATCATTCTTCACTTAAGCAATATTATGACACTTTATGGATTTGGTCAAATGGAAGCCTGTGTTCAGTGGCTTTTGCATAATGAATAAATGTTCCATGATGTGTACCAGGACCAGGATAGTGGCACAGCTAGTAGAACCGCTACCTTGCAGTACTGGAGACCCAGGTTCAATCCTGACCAAGGGTGCTGTCTGCATGGAGTTTGGATGTTTCTGCTGTGACCACGTGGGTTTCTTCTAAGTGCTCCAGTTTCCTCCACATCCCAAGGATGTGCAGGTAGGTAGGTCAATTGGTCATTGTAAGCTGCCCCTAACATGTATGTGAGTGATAGAGTTAGGGCAAAGTTGATAAAAATGTGGGTAGAATATAATGGGATTAGTGTACGATTATTGTAAATGGCTGGTTGATAGTGTTTGTTCAGTGGGCTGAAGGGCCTGTTTCCATGCTCTATTTCTCTATAACCCTGTGCCATTACATGCCAAATTATAGGATTCATATATGGTTCTGATTGAAGACCATTTACCTAAAGCATTAACTCAGTTTTCTGTTACACAGATGCAGCCTGACCCATAGAATAGTTCAAACACTTTCGGTTTTAACATCAGATATCCAGCACTCAGATGATATTCATTTCATTGTGTGAACTTGGTAAAAGTCGACATTTCAGATGCTATCATGCTGTAAATACTTACTGTATAGCACATGGCTTTGTTATTTTTTTCATTTAGCAAACTGAGTTCATAGTAATAAATATGAAACTGTGTATAATGGTTGCAACAAAATAAAAGCGTGTTGGACATTCTTTCTGAATACTAAATCATGATTAAAAGGAAGCGTTAAATAGTGATAATCAACTTTCAGCACATGTATCCTTGTTCAGTATTTTCTTATTGGAACATTGAACAGTACAGGACAGGAACAGGCCCTTTGGCCCATGATGTTGTGCCGAACTGGTTAAATCAGTAATCAAATGCCCAACTAGAATAATCCCTTCTGCCTACACAATGTGCATGTCCCTCCATTTCCTGCACATTCATGTGCTTATCTAAGAGCCTCTTGAAAGCCTTGATCGTATTTGCCTCCACTACCACCCCTAGCAGCGCATTCCAGGCACCCACCATCCTTGCCCGCCCATCTCCTTTGAACTTACCCCCTTCTCACTTTAAATGCGTGCCCTCTGGTATTAGATATTTCAACCCTGGGAAAAAGATACTGGCTGTCTACTCTGTGTGTGCCTCTCATAATCTTACAAGCCTCTATCAGGTCTCCCCTCAGCCTCCGCCGCTCCAGAGAAAACAACCCTAGTTTGTCCAGCCTCTCCTTATAGCACACGCTCTCTAATCCAGGCAGCACCCTGGTAAACCTCTTCTGCACCCTCTCCAAAACCCTCACATCCTTCCTACAATGTGGTGATCAGAATTGAATAAAATACTCCAGATGCGGCCTAACTACAGTTTTATAAAGCTGCAACATAACCTCCCGGCTCTTGAACTCAGTTTCTCGACTAATAAAGGCAAGCATGCCATATGCCTTCTTTACCACCCTATCAACCTGTGTAGCCACTTTCAGGGAGCTATGGACTTTGACCCCAAAATCCCTCTGTCCATCAACACTGTCCCTTTACATTTGATCTCCCAAGGTGCAGCACTTGGCCGGGTTAAACTCCATCTGCCATTTCTCCGCCCATATCTGCAACTGATCCATATCCCTTATCCTTTGGCAATCTTCTAGGCTATTCACAACGCCACCAATCTTCGTATCGTCTGCCAACATATTAACCCAACCATCTACGTTTTCATACAGGTCATTTACTGTATATATATATATGTGTGTGTGTGTGTGTGTGTGTGTGTGTGTGTGTGTGTGTGTGTGTGTGTGTGTGTGTGTGTGTGTGTGTGTGTCTGTGTGTGGCCAGCATCCTCCCAGTAGCGCTTTTCACCTGGGCTGATGGGACAGTTTTCAGCAGTGAAAACCTGGCAGTCCTCTCCCGACTATACCAACATTCCCGAGGCCAGCTATGGAACTGCAAGTTCCAGGTCAGCTGAGGTTAACCAAGAAACCAACGGCTCAACTCCTGGGCATTCCTGGAATTTCATCGACTCCAAGTAGTCCTGCAAAAGCTGATAATTAGTTGATAATACTTCTAACTAACTTTTTCTTAACACTTTCCAAACCATGGTTAAATGGCAAATGCATAATTATCGCTAGAATTGTTCACCCATCTTGACTGGTACATCGTAACTCCTGAGACATTCCTCAGAGCTTCGCATCTCAGATTTACTCAGCACCATCTCTTGCCTCTGCTTCCACTGAATGTGAAGTTATTGGGTCAGGACTGTGGGGGAGAAAGTCAATCGACTATAGTGCACTCACATTTCACTGAAAATCTAATCTGCACTCCAATACTGTGGCATGTGTTATAGCGAAGCCGCTTCTGCTTGGCTACCAAAATTTGTGATAGAGAACATGATTGTATAATTATACTTAACCACAATATGGTTTCAGCTATCTTGCTGTCAGCCTGTGCACTAAACATTAACTACAGGACTAACTCCTACCACTGGCTAAATGGGATTCAATTTCTCAGTTCTGATGGTGATAGTTCAGCTTAATTATTCACATATGTTCACATTCGCAATTCTGAAGTAATTTATAGAGCTCTTAAAAGAACTGCTGGCTTAAACCTTATTTTGAGTGGCAAGAGTAGACAAAACTGCACATTGATATCTTCACAGTCTCAAAGCAATTAACTTTTTTCCCTTTTGTCTTTTCATAATGCACAATAGCAATGCCATCCTATTAATAAGTTGAAGGAATGCTGGTCTCTGAAATGAATTCCCTTCGTTTTCACGTGTATAAGATGTGGAAGGATTCATCCAATCTGTTCAATCCCAATAATGATGCTTAATGAACATAAGCAGATTAAATGAGCCGATCTTTGATTGAATACTACTGCTTCTCACATCTCCACTTGAGCCAGATTTGAGAGTTGTGTGTCAAGGTTGTGGATCCTCTCAAAGACTTCATGTGAAGGATGTGGATAGATGCAGTGTCGTTGCTGAAGGATCAGTTAGGACAAGAATTCACAAGATGAAGCATGGTCTGAATGCTATGGCTGCAATTACAGCTGGGACTTTTTTTTCTCATTTTTTTTACTTGTGTTGTATGAGTTAGAGGCCACATATTCCCCAGCTCATTCTCAAATGGCTCAAGGTAGGCCAGGTTTTCCAAGGAAAACTAGTATCTGGATTTTCCACACTTGGATGTATTCACAAGTGGAACAGTCAAGAACAGGAGACACAGAGATAAGAAGAAATAAGATAAGATCTCTTTATTAGTCACATGTACATTGAAACACACAGTGAAATGCACCTATGCGTAGAATGTTCTGGGGGCAGCCCGCAAGTGTTGACACGCTTCCGGCGTCAACATAGCATGCCCACAACTTCCTAACCCGTACGTCTTTGGAAAGTGGGAGGAAAGCGGAGCACCCGGAGGAAACCCACGCAGACACAGGGAGAACATACAAACTCCTTACAGACAGCAGCCGGAATTAAACCCGGGTCGCTGGCACTGTAATAGCGTTACGCTAACTGCTACACTACTGTGCCTGCCCAAAAAGCTACAAAATACGGGGCAGTCATTTAAAACCGAGGTGTGTAGAAATTTCTCCTCTAAGAGGGTAGTGAACCCTCTGCCCCCGAGGGTGGTGGAGGCCAGATAATTAGATATATTTAAGGTGGAGATAGATAAATATTTGAAAGATCAAGGAATTGAGCGTAATGGGACCTGGCACAGATGAGGAGTTGAAGCCAACATAGATCAACCATGATTACATTGAATAAAGGGCAGGATTGAGGGGCTGAGTGGCCTACTCCTGCTCCTTATTTCTTGTGTTCTTGTGGATCCCATACTTAATCACAATTTGTGATGTTGACTATTATCCAAGAATTGTGACATTCATTACAAGGACACAGGTGTTTAGAGAGTATTGACTGTGTTCCAATTCAGTCTATGGGATTTAAACTGTTTTCATTGGGGATTTGTAGCCCTCTGTTGAAAAACACGATGATGCTGGAGGAACTCAGCAGGCCAGGCAGCATCCGTGGAGAAAAGCAGGTGGTCAACGCTTTGGGTCAGGACCCTTCTTCAGGACTGAACACAGAACATAGAACACTACAACACAGTACAGGCCCCTCGGCCCACAATGTTGTGCCGACATTTTATCCTGCTTTAAGATCTATCTAACCCTTCCCTCCTATTTCTCTACCATTCACGTGTCTATCTAAGAGTCTCTTAAATGTCCCTAATGTATCTGCCCCCACAACCTCTGCCAGCAGTGCGTTCCATGCACCCACCACTCTCTGTGTAAAAAACTTACCTCTGACATCCCCCTTATACCTTCCTCCAATCACCTTAAAATTACGTCCCCTCCTGTTAGCCATTTTCGCCCTGGGAAAAAGTCTCTGACTGTCCATTCGATCTATGCCTCTTATCATCTTGTACACCTCTATCAAGTCACCTCTCATCTTCCTTCTCTCCAAAGAGAAAAGCACTAACTCACTCAACCTATCCTTTTAAGACATGTTCTCCAATCCAGGCAGCATCCTGGTAAATCTCCTCTGCACCATCTCTAAAGCTTCCACATCTTTCCTATAATGAGGCGACCAGAACTGAACACAATACTTCAAGTGTGGTCTAACCAGAGTTCTATGGAGCTGCAACATTACCTTGTGGCTCTTGAACTCAATACCCTGACTAATGAAGGCCAACATACCATACGCCTTCTTAACAACCCTATTGACCTGCGCGGCAACCTTGAGGGATCTATGGACGTGGACCCCAAGATCCCTCTGTTATTCCACACTGCTGAGTTCTGCCATTAACCTTGTATTCTGCCTTCAAATTTGATCTCCCAAAGTGCATCACTTCACACTTTTCTGGGTTGAACTCTATCTGCCACTTCTCAGCTCAGGTCTGCATCCTATCAATGTCCTGTTGTAACCTACAGCAACCTTCTACACGATCCACAACACCACCAACCTTCGTGTCATTAGCACCAGACTGAAGACAGGAAAAGGGGAAGCCCAATATATAGGAGGGAAAAGCAGAGCAGTGATAGGTGGACAAAAGAGGGGAGGTGGGGTGGGCATAAGGTAGATGTAGGTAAGAGATAGTGATAGGCAGCTGCGGGGGAGGAGGGGAGAGCAGATCCACCGGAGGATGGGTCAAAGGTAAGGAGAGAAAAAAAAGGGATAGAAAAAAAGAGAGAAAGGTTAGGAAAGGCCTATCTTCAGTCCTGAAGAAGGGTCCTGACCTGAAAAGTTGACCGCCTGCTTTTCTCCGCAGATGCGGCCTGGCCTGCTGAGTTCCTCCAGCATCATCGTGTTTTTTCATCTAGATTCCAGCATCTGCAGTCCTTTGTTTCTCTGTAGCCCTCTGTTGTTGGGAGTGCCACAGTTGCTGCTAACTGATTGCAGTTTGCGGGAAAGGTTTATTATTGGTGGTGGATGCTACAGGTTACAGTGTGTGAAAACATGAGCAGCAACACCAGTTGCCTGGTTAATACCAGTAACAGTCAGTTTTGCTCTTCTTCTGGTGCCTAACGCCAGTCCATTGACGTCACAATGGTGTGCCCTGTTTTTCTGTAATTGAGCAAATTTAGATTAGATGAAACCGAATTTAAAATAATTGCTGCAGAAACGCTCCAGGATCACATTTCAACTACACACAGCTCTACACACAGATCACAGGTCTGTGCAGCACAGCTGATTAACCCTGGGTTTGTGTGACCGCACCTGCCTTATCGACTCAGAATTCCAGGAGCCATGTGCTAAACATGTTAATGGTGGAATCCCACCTGGAGCTATGGTCAGTCTCGGGGGTGGGGGTGGAATATGGGAATCTGGTCTGTTCAGTAGGTTGGGCAAAGAGTTTTGAACCAGGGTAGAAGATCATAGATACTCAGACATATGGGCACAATTCACATAAAAAGCCTTTTGCACTATTTCAATTGATTCTGCTGGGAATATTCAGGTTTACTGAGTGTAAATCATGCAGAAAGTCAAGGCAAAATGTTTTAAATGCACTTTGTGTGAAACATTAGGACAAAGGCCCTCCTCCTTGATTCTGCCCATGGTGAACTACTGATGGCGACTCCTTGGGGAATGAGAAAGTGCTTCCAGATTCTGAGGAATGAAGGCTGTGGCTGAGTCACTCTGGGTCTTTGTCCACATTTCTCAGTGACTGAGTCAAGAGCATGATTGGATCAGTGAGGTTGCTTGTTAGTCTGTCCTTAAATCCAGGGATTACTGCAACAGGGGGAGAATTATGAGCAAAATAGAATTGTCCCACAGAATCATGACTAATCCATCACATACTTATTCTTCTTTATTTGGCTCTGTGGGTTCTGAGTTGTGTAAAGCAGAGTAACTCGGTCTCACAGCGATATCATTATTGTTCCATTTCTGGCTTGAATTGTGCCAATCCAGAAACTTGACCTGGCATTTCTGAGCGTAATTCACCACTGTGCAACTGATGTGATTTCTCTGCCGGTCATTCATGAGATGATGTTATTCCCTATGCAACAATTTTTCTGGAGCAGGGAAATTTGATCAAGTCATCTTGGAGTGACTGCCAGATAACCAGGTTTTCCCAGTGCAGTGCTGGGCAAAGATCTCATTAAGATAAATCCTACAGTTATTCTTATTCTTCAGGCTCCCACACCCCACAATACCCCTCCTGATTCCTGTCCCCTGATTCCTCCTCCCCTGCTCCCTCCAGATCCAGTGACCTCACCCTGAACGCACCCTGATTCCCCCAATCAAGCTCCTGACCTCTCAGATTAAGCACTCATCTCACCAATCCCTCTCCTAACCCCCACTCCTGATCGAGCTGCTGACTCACCAATTTATTTCCTGACCTCCTCATCAAACACCGGATCCAGTAATCTCTCCCCCAAATCCCAGGTCGGCCGAGGGTAATGATGGAGATCTTGCCTTCCACTCTACACTCTTGCCATGTATCCAGTTTCTAGCTTCACTATTGCTCACCATCTAACAGCCCCACTTAACATGGAGGCTTACCTAATGCTCAATAGTCTCCAATCTCAACCCCCTCAGGCCTCCTGGATCAGGGTACCATATTCTTAAGGATAAAATCAAGGAATGGCCTTTTGGAAGTGGACTCAGGTCCTGTGAAAATTTGGAGCACATTAGGGTGCACTCAAATTTCTAAGCCATGATTTCAAAACAAAAAGCGTAAAGTCTCTACTTTTCAGATTTCAATTTAATTAATTTTGAGAAATGCAATTGCAAATAAGTTTTAACTCTTACTAATGTAGCAAGACAATGTCTTTAGTCCATCGAGCACATCTATCCACATCATTCTCAAGGTGCGTTTCTGATAATGCAGATTCTGAGTAAATGTCTCTGTTTCCAAAAAGATGAAGTGATTAGTATCTGCACCCAATATATCTGTATCCCACTAATTAATAACACAAACTCTTTTTGATTGAATGCCAATCGTTAATCATTAAGTTGGAGATATGGACTGCTGTTATTCCACTTTCTAGACAGTCCCACAGCTGCAGCTCCTTCAGTTAATAACAATAAAAAGCCATGGCCAAATTTAACATCCACACTTTTCAAATACAGTTAGTCACTGTGAAAAGGTTAGAAGTATCATGCCTCCTGTGACTATAAATCATAAAGTCTTCAGCTTAACAGTCTGGAACCAATCATGAGATATAAATTCCAAAAAGTGTTTGCACTTGGTCCTTTGAAAGCCAAAAATCTCCACACTCAGCATTGTGCACTGGAATGAGCGACACTACACGAGATTTTCATTTCTCAAGTTCAAAATTGCAAGTTATTCCCTTTTTTCTCCCTTTCCCCTCAACACAAGCACGTGATATCGGCTGAGACATCAGTGGTAATGGGAAGTGAGTGCCAGATTACAGAAGTTAACTATCTTGCTTTTCGCTGAATATTAAATGCTACGATTCATGGAAGTATGTTTTCCTGGTATCCTGGCCAACAAGACCAACTGCTTACTTATTTTGTTGTCCTTTGCAGGGATTTTATGTGCAGAATGTTAATGTCATGTAATATTAAATATTAATTAAATACCATGATATATTTTTTCTTTCACTGTCTATCTAACACATTTAGTTGCAATGCCAGAGAAAATGTTAGTGTCAGCAGTTACGTCTGTGAGCTGGAAAGTATAGGGTTCACACCCTGCCCCAGGCAATCCTGGCAAGAGGTGATTGGAGCTTTGGTTGACATTGAGCAAGTAACTCATGCCCAGTTGATGTGGGTGGTCTCATTCTCATCAGATGGGTTGTGGGACCCCATAAAACCCTTCCACCAAGTAGGACTAACAACCCATCATCTGGTGTAAAGATAATCACAGCTGTGGAAGGAATTTCCATGCTGCAAGCAAACTGCTCGATGACCTGCAAATCCTCTCGTTACTTCACATGAATCACAAAGGGATGAGTGTGAAGTACCAACCACTCCTTGACTGCTCAACTAACAAGACAGTTCACCCTAAGGACACACAGACACCATCATTACCTGCCTAAGGCTCCTGTCTGGCACCAGTTTTCTCTCTCAAGGATGAACTGTCCATTTCTAAGGAATCTTACTCTTTGGAAAGAAACGTCAGTGTAAACGTTAGTTGAGACTAGAGTTTAATCTTGTAAAAGAAATCCAGGGTGAACATATTGTGCTTAGTGGTGCTTGAACAGTCCAAGCTCTCCAAATGCGACTGAACAGATGCGGATAGTAGGCAGATTATGAACTTTGCCAAATGTCAGAGTCTGACATGTAAATTGCTATTCACCACACAGAAGATCTTGTTCAACCAAGAACTGGTTCAAACATGTACCTGAATATTTAACGTAAAAGCAACAGAAGCACATCAGCAGTAAATGAACCTGTCTCACCAAGGGCTTGATTTATAAGAACAACTCCTACATTGAGGGGATTGTGAGACCAGACGTGCACATAAATATTGCTCCACAACTTCAAAAGGTTGTGGGCATTGGGTTTCTTCCTACATAACAGAATCCCTATGAAACTCTTTCCCAGAAGTCGGACAGTGGTTTATTTTTTCTCAGTGTATGACCCTAGGGATAAACATTCCAGGAACATGCTTTTTGACCACATGACATTGTGACCCGCATGCAGCTTTTGCAGAAGAACTCCTGTTTGTGAGTGCTGCTGCTTCGATCCCTAAAAGCAAATAGTTCTAAGGTGAGACAGATGGTTGGTACATAACTGAAGTGCACAATTGGTCTTTAAACTAAAAAGGAGGTGGAAGGAATGTACAGGCAGATCCTTTGAGCATTAGTTTAAGAAAACAAATCAAAGGAAATCGCACAGTAAGTCATATATATATAAATAACTAAGGATGAGAGTGAACTCAGGTAAGGCAAATTTAACATGTTTTAAAGTGTAATAAAAGAATATACTAGAATGTAAGGTTTTGCAATGAGAAGGAGTGAATTGCAACAATACTTTTCATAACAACTTGCATTAATGTAATGCTTTTGAGAAAAAAAGGTGCACAGCTGCGAGGTGATGTTGCAGCTCTATAGAACTCTGGTCAGACCACACTTGGAGTATTGTGTTCAGTTCTGGTCACCTCATTATAGGAAGGACGTGGAAGCTTTAGAGAGGGTGCAGAGGAGATTTACCAGGATATTGCCTGGATTGGAGAGCATGTCTTATGAGGATAGGTTGGAGAGAAGAAGAATAAGAGCTGAGTTGACAGAGGTGTACAAGATGATAAGAGGCATAGATTGAGTGGACAGTCAGAGACTTTTTCCCAGTGCGACAATGGCTAACACAAGGGGACATAATTTTAAGGTGACTGGAGGAAGGTATAAGGGAGATGTCAGGGGTAAGTTTTTTACACAGAGAGGGGTGGGTGCATGGAACGCACTGCCTGCGGATGTTGTGGGGTCGGATGCATTGGGGACATTTAAGAGACTTTTAGATAGACACATGAATGATAGAAAAATAGGGGGCTATGTGGGAGGGAAGGGTTAGATAGATCTTAGAGCAGGATAAAATGTCAGCACAACATTGTGGGCTGAAGGGCCTGTACTGTGCTGCAGTGTTCTATGTTCTAATAGCAGGGAAATGGTTCTATTGGCTTGACATGCAGATGATTAGGTTATTGGGAGAGAGCAAAGCACACATTGGGAAATGGAGTAGCAACATGTCTCAAAACTGCAAAAGCCTGAACTTATCCAGGTAGCTTGACCAAAGAAATGATCTGGCAGGGATTATTAGTATTTGGAATTACAAGTTTATAGCTATATTACTGCTGTTAGCTGCCAACATAAACCCATCAGGTGTTTGTAAAAATATCTGAGCATTGAAGGTTGGTTAAAAATGATGACCAATAGCATTAGATTTTGGATGTACAGAATCAAATTAGGAACACCTGATTTTTATAATAGGAGGCTTGCGTGTGGTGAAGGAAGGAACACAAATTCCTGGACTACCTCTGCTCCTTCCCTGAAGGTACAAATTCACACTGGTGATTGTTCCGGCAAGCTTCAGCAAAATTCCCAGTGCCTCATCCGAGTTTGCGGCAATTGTTCAAGAACAAACCTGCAAGATTGGTAGATGGCAGCCCACCTTACAATGAAAAATTGATTTGCATGGCACATTCTTCTTTACTCTTTGAGGAGGGATGAATGCTACTTCCATTTTAACAATTTACATTACAATTTAATATGGCAAAAAAAGTTGCAAAATGGAAGCTATAAAGCCCAAGACAGTTTATTCCAATGTAGTACTTCTAGGAATTAGAGTATTTAGAATTAGTCACATCAAGAGGCTTGGCTGGGAAAATCTTGTTTCAGTGGAAAGTTTGTGTTGTTAAAAATTAAAGTACATAATTAGAATTGCAGCAAATACTGTCCTAATTACAGAGTTCTACTTTCCATCTGAACAAGATTTTCCAAACTAACTCCTCTGATCTGGCTGATTATAAATAACAAAACCTAATGATTGCTGGAAGAATTGCACTGGAATAAACTGACTTGTGCTGACAGAGGGGGAGGGATAAATGTTTGAGTAACTGAGGAATTTAGCTAATAAGACTTTTGTTTCACATTACCACAGTTGTTAATTTGAACCCCAGGTCCTTTAGAAAGCATGAATTCTCAGATAGATAGAGTTAAAAGAGAAAAGTGTCTCACCTGTGTTATTGGGTGGCAGGGTTGGGTAGGGACGTGAAATGTGGTGAATTCCACTTTACCTGCTCCAGCCTGTGTCAGTACAACTTCTGGTTAGTTGCATTCTGTGACCAGATCTGAAGGAGACCATCACTAATTTGCTATAATTTTTACTCAATATGGATCAAGCTTATCAAAATACAGTGAAAAATCAGCACTCAGTCTCCAACTTACCATGCAAATCTTGTTACCAAGGTTTAAGCTTATTATTTTGGTTTAATTGAAGGTGGGCTTAAACTTTTGGCTAGAATAGATCACTTATGAATACTGAAAACAAGTATAGGAGAGGGATTTGATGGAGAAGTAAGCGTGTACATTATTTTTAATCTAGCACATAATGATTTGATTGGCTGTCCCCTCAAAGGTCGAACAAAAGGATCTGAAATAGGTTTGGGTAGCAAATCCTGTACATTTCCTATTTGGGTTTGAATGTACAGCACAGAACAATACTGTTACTGGCTTTACAATGGAAATCTGATTCCAAGGGAACTTAAGTACACTTGGTGTGGGAAATGGAGTATTTCCCATTGGCATAAGGGATATACTTCAAAATCATATATTCTGGGTCAGAACACAAGCCAATATATTCTTCAATTTACCCACCTTTTGCTATAAGGCAAAACATATCCAAAGCCTCAGTCAGGATGACTATAAAACCAAAAAAGAAAATCTGTGTTTTTGAGTCTTATATGGGTTATGCCCCTTTGACCAATGAGTTTCCAAAGCTATGTAGTCAGAGGCTAATCAGATTGTGAAATGACATATATCCACAATATCACCTCTGACAGGGATCCATGAGCACCCCCACACTAAAATAAATTCCCAACGTGCTTCAGTCCTGGCTCTAGCCACCTCTTTTTTGCCCTGGCACACTTTAAATATACATACTCCGTCAATCCAGGCTTCATTTTCTCCACGGGACACTGTTGCCCAGCTGTGGACCTCTGGGCTCCAGGCACGTTTTACTTGCTGGACCAGGGGGCCACTGTTGCCTCATCATGGCTCTGATCTTTGGTTTTGCCATTGACTGCTGGCACTAACTTTACTAGTTGTAAATAAGCTGGCTGGGACTAGGAGGTGCTGGTGATGTTTATCTCATATTAAAATAATTGAGAGAAACCTAAAAATCCATATTGTATCCTAGTTAAAATTAAAGTTAAAATGTACCACATGAAGTAGATGAGCTCCTACGTGACTGCTTTGAGACAGTGGACTGGCCCATGTTCAAAGACTCAGCTTCCAGCCTTGATGAGTATGTCACCACCATCACGGACTTTATCACCAAGTGTGTGGAGGACTGTGTACCAAAGAAGACAATACGGGTGTTCCCAAACAGGAAACCATGGATGAACCGGGAGATCCACTCCCTACTGAAGGAGAGGACTGCTGCACACAAATCTGGTGATCCTGATCTGTACAAGGAATCGAGGTATGACCTTCGGAAAGCTATCAGGGATGCCAAGAAGCAATACTAACTCAAAATAGAGTCCCTGACCAGCTGCCAGTTATGGCAGGGCTTACATGCCATAACAGGCTACAAGACTAAATCGGGCTGCATAGTTAACAACAGCGCATCCCTTCCTGATGAACTTAACGCATTCTATGCGCGTTTTGAACAAAACGGGAGTGGATTGTCACCATCCACCCTGACAGCCATCAACGCAGCTGAACCTGTGATCACAGTGGAGGACGTAAGGTCAGTCTTCTGGAGAGTGAACACGAGGAAAGCACCTGGCCCAGATGGTGTCCCAGGCCGCATGCTCAGATCTTGTGCTGATCAGCTGGCAGAAGTATTTGCGGACATATTCAACCTCTCCCTTCTTCAATCTCGGGTTCCCTCCTGTTTTAAGAAGACCACTATCATCCCGGTACCAAAGAAAAGCAAGGTAACATGCCTCAGTGACTACCGACCAGTGGCTCTGACATCCACCATCATGAAGTGCTTTGAGAGGTTGGTCATGGCACACATCAACTCCAGCCTCCCAGACAACCTGGACCCATTGCAATACGCCTATCGGCGAAACAGGTCTACAGCGGATGACATCTCCCTGGCCCTACACTCAGCTCTGGAGCATCTGGACAGTAAAGGCACATATGTTAGACTATTGTTTATTGACTACAGCTCTGCCTTCAATACAATAATTCCAAGCAAGCTTCTCACCAAACTCCGAGACCTAGGACTCAACACCTCCCTCTGTAACTGGATCCTTGACTTTCTAACAAACAGACCGCAATCAGTGAGGATAGGCAGCAATACCTCTGGCACAATTATTCTCAACACTGGTGCCCCACAAGGCTGTGTCCTCAGCCCTCTACTCTACTCCCTATGCACTCACGACTGTGTGGCCAGATTCTGCTCTAACTCCATCTACAAGTTTGCAGATGATACTACCACTGTAGGCCATATCTCAAACAGTGATGAGTCAGAGTACAGGAAGGAAATAGAGAGCTTAGTGGAATGGTGTCATGACAACAATCTTTCCCTCAATGTCAACAAAACTAAAGAACTGGTCATTGACTTCAGGAAAGGGGGCAGTGTACATGCACCTGTCTACATCAATGATGCTGAGGTCGAGAGGGTTGAGAGCTTCAAGTTCCTGGATGTGAACATCACCAACAGCCTGTCCTTGTCAAATCACATAGATGCCACAGCCAAGAAAGCTCACCAGCACCTCTACTTCCTCAGGAGGCTAAAGAAATTTGGTTTGTCCCCTTTGACTCTCACCAACTTTTACTGATGCACTATTGAAAGCATCCTAACTCGATGTATCACGGCTTGGTATGGCAACTGCTCTGCCTAGGACTACAAGAAGCTGCAGACAGTTGTGGACACAGCCCAGTGCATCACGGACACCAGCCTTCCCTCCTTGGACTCTGTCTTTACCTCTCGTTGTCTTGGTGTAGCAGCCAGCATAATCAAAGACCCCACCCACCCGGGACATTCTCTCTTCTCTCCTCTTCCATCGGGTAGAAGATACAGGTGCCTGAGGGCACGTACCACCAGACTTAAGGACAACTTCTACTCCACTGTGATAAGACTATTGAACGGTTCCCTTATATAATGAGATGGAATATGACCTCACGATCTACCTTGTTGTGACCTTGCACCTTATTGCACTGCACTTTCTCTGTAGCTCTGACACTTTACTCTGTACTGTTACTGTTTTTACCTGTACTACGTCAATGCACTTTGTACTAACTCAATGTAACTGCACTGTGTAATGAATTGACCTGTACGATCGGTTTGTAAGACAAGCTTTTCACTGTACCTTGGTACAAGTGACAATGATAAACCAATACCAATACCAATACCAATGTCAGTAGAAGTTAGATTGGGGCTCTAGTTCATACTTGCACGGGGTGAGCCCATGTTTCACCATTACCTCTAAGCATATATCTATCCCTGTCTTCATGTGTGAGACAGGAGTCAGATTTTTCACCTGCTTCCATGCTTGCTGCCTTCCTAGCTCATCTACCTCAGGCTGAGCAGGACCTTAGGATCAGTTGGTCTTGGCTCAGGTCACAATTCAGCCCACCTGGTCGCTCCACCTCAGATCCGTGTTCCCTCCAATTCCCTTCTGGCAGTTGCCATTCTCTCCGCGACAGAGCAAAGCTCAACCATTCTATTCAGGTCTTAACCAGGTCACCGGCAGCATCTCCTGGCTGAGGAGGTCTTAAAGGAGCACTGGAGGGTGGTAGTGAGGGTTGAGAGTGAATTTGGGCAGATTACTGGTGCATTGATTCGAGCAATAACAAGAGCTGTGGGGACGAATTTCTAAGGCAGAAAGGCCAGGAAAATCAGCAGCTTGAGTACTCTCAGGCTAAAACGCAAGTAACATCAGACCTCTGTCAAATGAATGACAGAGATGGCATTTGACAGGCCACATGCCCATGTATTACATTGGTTCAGGAGAATAATGCTGGACACAATAATTCAGTCAGAGAAGAAACGACCAATGAATCAAACTTCTTCTTATAAAATAAGAGAAACAACGGCCACCTACAAAGGTAATTGGAAGTAGATTTATGCCCTTTGAGTTTATGTAAATTTCTGCTTGAGGGTTTTACAGTTTGTAGTTATTTTTGAGTATAGCTCTGTCAGACCACAAGTACCTATTGAATGATTATCAAAGATGGTTAAAGTTTTTTTGTAAATAAAGCATATCTTCCAATGTTTTGGGGAAAACAACATGCTTAAGTTCAGGCTGAAGTCATTGGAGGCAAATAAATTGTCCAATTGTGATGATAATGTAATATATATGATTGAAAATATCAAGTGCTATACAACAGGAACAAAATCTTACTGCATAAGCACATGTACGCATTGGCTTTTAAAACAAGGTGGTGGCACAGTCTATACGTTGCACAGAATTTGTAGCAAAGCAGGCGCTCAGTTTTGGATGCTTGGCCTTTACCCATAGTTATAAACTAAAACTCACAGTAGCATAGAACAATACAGCACGAAGGAAACTATTCAGCCTATCATGACTGTGTTGACCTATTGGAATTGCCATCCAATTAGTTCCACATTCCTTTGTTCCTTTCCCCCTGGTCTCACATGCTTTTTCTTTCAAATATTTATCCTTCTTGAAAAGATTTTATTGGATCTGTTTTCACCATGCATTCCAGGTCATGGCAGGTCACAATAAAAAAAAGATTCTTGATTCACTCTGCTTCTTTGACGATTTACCTTAAACCTGTCTCCTCTGGTTATTGATCTTGATGTCAGTGGAAACAGACTATCAAAATGTTTGCAGAGACACAAGAAATTCTGCAGGTGCTGGAATCTGGAGCAATACACAAAAAGTGCTGGAGGAACACAGCAGGTCAGGATGCATCCATGGAGGGAAATAAACCGTCGATGTTTTGGGCCGAGACCCTTCATCAGGACTGGAAAGGAAGAAGGCAGAAGACAGAATAAGAAGGTGGGGGGAGGGGGAGGAGTACATGCAGCAGGGGATGCGTGAGTTCAGGTGATAGGCGAGTCCAGGTGAGAGGGGGAAGGTAGTGAGTAGGGGAGGGGGAGAAGATGTAATAATCTGAGAAGTGATAGGTAGAAGAGGCAAAGGGCTGAAGAAGGAGGAATCCAGTAGGAGAGGGGAGAGGACCATGGAATAAAGGATGGGGGAGGAGAGGAGATGGGCAGGTCATCAAGGCAGGGGAAGGGAGCCATAGGAATAAGGGAAGACAAAGGAGTTGGTGGGGTGGGGGGGAGAAAAAGAAGGGGTGGGGTTACCGGAAGTTAGAGAAATCGTTGTTAAGGCCATCAGGTTGGAGACTCCCAAGGTGGAATATGAGGTGTTGTTCCTCCAACCTGTGCCTGGCCTTAACATGGCAGTAGAGGAGGCCATGGATAGACATGTCAGTATGGGAATGGGATGTAGATCAAAATGTTTCACAATTTTTAACATGCTTATTAAATTTCTCTTGAATATCCTTTTAACAATCCAGCTTCTCTTGTCTGACCATGTAACTGAAATCCCTCATCTTCACTAGGTACTGGGAAATCTTCTCCGTACCTCTTCCAAGGCCTTGTCATCGCTCCAAAACTGTAGTGAATAGAATTGGCACAATATTCCATGTAACCAGTGATTTATTAAGGTTTTGTGTAACAATCTTTCTTTTGTAACTTATGTCTTTATTTATAAAGTTATGGATCCTTTATGATGTTTGTTACATAAAAAACCCAACTTGTCTGGGCAGTTTCAAAGTTTTGTTAACCTAAACCCTCCAGGTCCTTTTGTTTAAATGTTTCCATTTCTTTTAAAATAATTTTTATTGAACAATCTTAGTGAAAATGTGAGTCACATCTGTAAGTGATGCAAGCAAGCCCACTGAATAAATCAGGGAAAGGATGCTAATTCTAATTCTTCAGCAGTTCACAGATTCCAGCCCAGACATAAAAAATATTCACCGCCTTGTCCTTTGCACCCACTTGTTTAGCCAAGCGGCTTCCTCTTACAAGGACTTCACTTCAGAATTTCCCCTTCCTGGACACTCCTGGCCTCTTCATTTAACTTTCTGATTTGGAATACTTGTGCAACATTGGCTGTGCCACTTTCTCTCTTTCCCCCTTTAAATCAAATCTATCTCCCTTTCTAATAATATCTACTGCAGGCACACCAGCTCCTGCAGCTATCTTGGTTATATTACCCTCCAACTCACTTTTGTAAGGTTTCAAATACCTTTCCCCATTTTCTTTGTTTCAATTGCATCTGCTCTAACAGCATCACTTCCACATCAGAAATCCCAAAATGTTTTCACTTTTCCGGCAGCTGGTGATATCCCTCTATTTTGGAAGGCAGAACCTTCAACACATTTCCCATACTTTTGCCCTTGGCCATTTTCACCTCTTCCAGAACCAAAGCAAGATTTCTCTCTCACTTCACTTTCCCAATCTGTGACCTTCAAGACCAAGTGGATTGGAACGTCCTCACTTCCAAGTCTCCCATTCCAATTGGGGATAGAGATTGTCAATCCTTCATCATTGCTGGGTCAAAACCTTGGAACCCTCTGCTTAAGAGAACTGTTGGAATACCTTCATTGCTCACACTGCAATGGTTCCAAAAGTAGGTAGGTCACCACAACTTCTCAAAACGAAATTAGGAAGGGACAAGTAATGTTGTCTGTGCTGGTGACATGTGTATCCTAAGAATGGATTGTAAAAGATTCAATGTCCATCCTCAAAAATTCTTTATTATTTTTTTCTTCCTCCTTTCCTCATCTCCTTAGGTCTGCTTCTCTTGATAATGTTGTCAAGAACTTGCTGCGTGCTGGGATGGAGTGCTTCATTTGCTAAGGAGTTGCAAGTGGGATTGAACATCGTGCAATCATTAGTAAACATCCCCACATCTGACCTTTTGGTGAAAAAAAGGCCAATAATGAAGATTTTTGGGCCAAGGACATTTCCCTCTGGAATTTCTGCAGTTGATGACATGCAGCTCAGATGATTGATCTCCAACAAAAGCCAAATCCTGTCTTGGTGCCATGGGCAGTCACTCTCAACTCACTTCTGGAATACAGATTTTTGGTTCATGTTTGGACCCAGGCTGTGATGAAGTCTGGAGCTGGAATGTCCTAATGAAACCCAAATTGGGGAGTGGTGAGCAGGTTATTGATCAGTGCCCCCAACAGCACTGTCAATGACACCTTTCATCACAATGATTGCGAGGAGACTGATTGGATTTGTCTTGCTTGTTGTAAACAGGACATAACTGGGCAATTTTACTCAATTTTACACATTATTATAGATGCTAGTGTTGTAATTGCATTGGAACAGCTTGTTGAGAAGTGAGAGGTTCAGACTCGATGGGCTGAATGGCCTAATTCTGTTCTTATATCTTACTTATAGTCCTGGAGTACAGGTCTTCAATACTACAGCTGGGATGTTCTCTGCAGTCTGCCATTTCATGATATCACATGGAATGAATCAAATTGGCTGGAGATTGGCTTCCACAATAATAGAGATCTCAGGAGGTATCTGGGTTGGACCATCCTCTTGGCACTTCTGGCTGAACAAGATTATGAATGCTGTGCAGACTACCTTTGAGCATACTTATTACAACACAGAACATGTTAAGACAGAAGGAGGCCATTTGGCCCATCTAGTACATGCCAGCTCCAAGAAGAGCAATCCCTTAGTCCCATTCTCTCTCGTCTTATTTTTCTGACGCCTTGCATCCGATACCCTCTCACATACCACTGACTCATCCATTTTGACTCTTTTTGGCATTGATCACAAAGGGAAATTTAGAGTAGCCTGTTAACACAGCAGCACATCTTTGGGATATGGGAGGAAACTGGAGCCCCCTGAGGAAACCCATGCAAATTCCACACAGAGAGCATCCGAGGTCATACTTTAACCCAGGTTTCTGGAGCTGTGAGACGGCAGCAATAACTGCTGGACCACCTTGACAGAGCACAAGACCCTCAAATTACAATACTAAACTAAAGATGGAGCAGTGAAGAACATGGAACAAATATGAATATTCTCGGAAAAATTCAGAAAATATGCTTGTTCAAGATCACAGCCAACTGCCAACAAATCTAAAACTATAAAAAATTGGAAATCTTTCAGAGTATACGAAGCAATGAGATACAGATGGATGCCATTATAAAATGAATTGACAAAAGCAAGGTGCTTGTACTCACCCTGAGCAATAATTCAAACAGCTACCTTGGAATAACGACAGAAGCAATAATGTTTCGGAGCATATAGATGTTTATGGGCAAAATGAGATAAAGCCACCACGGCAGCCCCACACTTACAAATCCCACAGACTGTTGGCAGCCGCAAGGAACCTTATGGTAATGATTTTGCACGTTACAATGTATGCATTCCACAGCAGAATAGGCAGCCAAAGAGTCTGACCCAAGCTACAAAACACAATTGGTAAGTATTTTCTAAATGACCCCAGGCTTTGAGTAATACAAAATCATCTCTTTTTCTTGTCGTATGGAGCAATAATGGAAGGATCATGCTGCGAAGATGAAAATGCTTTTGCATCCCTCACTCTTCCAAACGGATAAGAATATACAAGCTGTATCTCCTGTAGCAAACATCTGTACTTACAGGGATGTTGCCAATTTGCATGATAAATGTGGTACTAATTAACGAGAGGAAACAGACATGTCAATAAAACACGGCAATATCAATGTAAGAGCTGCTTTTTTACTTATCTATTTTTCAGGATGTGGGAACTGCTGGTAAGGCCAGCAGTTATTCCCCATCACTAAGTGTCCTGAACAGAGTGACTTGCTAGGCCACTTGAAATAACGACTGCATCGCTGCTGGTCAGGAGTTATCTGTCGACCAGAATGGGTGAGGGTGGCAGATTTCCTCCTCTGAAGAACAGATGGGTTTTTACAACTATGCAGTCGTTTCATCGCTATCTTACTGAGACCAGCCGGTTTTATTTAAATTCCATATTATTAAATGAATGCTACAGCTGCCATGGTGGGATTTGAACTCAGGTCTCTGGATTGTTAGTACAGGCCTCTGGGTTACCAGTCCAGTAACTTAATCACTGCGTCATCACCTCACCATCTTTTGATGCAATTACATCATTCCTTAACTGTTTAATAAAAATCACCTGCTACAAACTAAAAAATCCGTAACAACCTAAAGGCATTCCAACTTCTGTCACAGCAGGAGATTACCAGGTGGTCAGAGGAAAAGGTTCAAGATTTTTGTCAAAACCGCTGTGAAAAAATGCAACATGCCCACTAGCTCTCAGGAATTCCTGGCCCATGATTACTCCAAGTGGAAAAGAAGCATTCAGGATGGTATTGAGAATGTTGAATTCATGTGTTGGGAACAAACAGGCGCTTGGTGTAAAAGGTGGAAGGAGTGGACAACCTCCGGAACCACCCACCCTCCTGCCCCATCTGTGGAAGAGTCTGTGCTTCCTACATTGGTTGCATCAACAACCTCAGAACTCAGAAGCAAGTCATCGTCGATCCCAAAGGACTGCCAAAGACGCAGAAACAGCTATTTGTACATAGGTGCCTTGTGAATTTTGCAGAATTATTTTCTGCAAAAATAATACATTACTGAAAACGGTATTTATATACTGGCGCAATTTAGCTTCATCTAGTGAATTATAGATCGTGGATAACCATCACTGAGTCTAAACTTATGGTTCAGAGAAAGTAGCAATGTTTGGAACTAATTAGCATCTTTCGAATGGAATTGCCTCCAAGGGTTCTGCAATGACCTTTGGATTTAGTTTTGTTGACACTTAGGTATCAGCCTTGCTACTGGGCCACAAGGTCTTGGGTTCAGGTACTGTTGCAGGACTGTGCAAAACCCAGGCTGCCACCTCAGTGTCAACAGTTCAGTGTGGTTGAAGGCGTCAGACAGGTTAATTTGGGCGAACCTCTGAACTGAGGTTCCCAGCACCAGATACTATTTGAATACAGGTGGGTGAGCTCTCCCACTGTCCTGGGAAATATTTATCCCTAACCAAAATCATTACATAGAGGAGATTGATTGGTTATTTTTCTCATGGATGTGTGTGGGCTCATGCAATGCACAGAAAACTGGAAATCTGATCCAGTTTTATGACTTTTTTGTTTAGAAATCAGCTCCACTTGTGTATATTTATTATGAGCAAATCACATATAAAAGCAGTTTTAACCAGCGATCACATCTGGGTGAAATGTGTGCTCGCCAGGAAATTGCCAGAGCTCTTTCACGTACGATTCTCCTTACATCTGTCCAGTGTCTGTCGAGTGCCTCGTGAGTCACAAGTCATGCACTGCACACTTTCCTTCACTGCTGGTAGATACTGATGGTTAACTGTTCACTTTCAGAAAACCTGGAGCACATTGCACAGGGATCAGAAGTGAGATGGCAATTAAAGGGTATGCGCTATGATACTGATGACTTACACACAGCATCTCCCAGCCTTTGGTCAGCAATAGTGTGAATGATTCGGCAGTACTCCCTTCACTGACTGCAGCCCCTTTATACAAATCAATACTGAGCTGCATACTGCAGTCACTGGTCCCTTGATCAGCTCACACCCCTCAGTGGTTTGGCACAGACCAGATGCAAAGTAAGAGCACTGGTCCCCTCCCCTACATTTGACCTAACTTTCAGCCCTTTCTGCAGCTGTTGTCTGCCTGCCATGGAGCGAGTTCTTTAAGCGCTAGCTTGCTTATAACTGATCAAGTTGGCAATGACACAGCAGTAGTGAGGTCCTGACAGGAATCTTACAGTGCATGATTCCACTCCAGCATAGATTTTAACCAAGTTTTGTTCAATTTCGATATGGTTCTCAGGGATCTTTCGCACCTTGCCCACTATAGAGTTCAAGAAGACAGCTCACCACCTCCTTCTCAGGGGCATTTAGGGATCAGCAATAAATTCTGGCCTTGCCAATGGACCCAGATCCTGAAAACAAATTTTAAAAAATATTTAGCACACCCAAAGAACAAGAAATCCAATTTCTTGGCAAGATTTGATTTTCTCTAGATTATAATGCTGTCATGACTTCAAAACTACCTCAGTAATTGTAAGATAAGATATATTTATTAGTTACATGTACATTGAAACACACAGTGAAATACATCTTTTGCATAGAGTGTTCTGGGGGCAGCCCACAAGTGTCGCCACGCTTCCGGTGCCAACATAGCATCCCCACAACTTCCTAACCCGTACATCTTTGGAATGTGGGAGGAAACCAGAGCAAACCCACACAGACACGAGGAAAACATACAAACTCCTTACAGACAGTGGCTGGAATTGAAACCGGATTGCTGGCGCTGTAAAGCGTTACGCTAACCGCTACACTACCATGCCTGCTTGTGAAGCACTTTTCAACATGATAGGTACTTTTACATGCATTCTGGTCTTCTACCATGCCTTTTGTACTTAAGGAAAATGTTGCAGTAACATGCCACAAAAAGTAGATAGATAGTGATCAGTCACGTTTCTTTAAGTGGTGTTGCTTGAGAGAGGAACATTACACTTTAATATCAGCCTGCACTACTTCGATCAAATGATATGAATCTCAACATCATGCTACTTTGAAAATTTATAGCCTTGATATTTGCTCAGTGCAGATAGTGAATAATTATTATCAGAGACTCTGGATGGAGATGGCAATGTTACCATGGTTTAGCTCATTAGAAATAACCTGTTGGATTGTGTATGTAGTTTTTTTCACCGTAGTATTATTTATGGCTGTTCCCCACTCCATCATAACTGCCTGTTTTTTTTAATCCATCTCAGAGGATGTGGATGTTGCTGGCAAATGCCAGCATTTGGTGCCCATTCTTAATTGCCTTTGAGAAGTTGGCAGTGAGCTACCTTATTGAATAGCTGAAGATTGCATGGTAAAACTTATTCCCACAGGATTCTGAACCAGCAATGACGATGGATCAACAATCCATTCCTAAGTTGCTGTGCTGCAGGATTTGGGTAAGAAACTTGCAGTTGGTACCATGTACTTGCTGCCCTTATCTTTCCATACAGTGGAGTGTGAAGGTGCTGCTGAGGTAGCCTTGGCAGGTCATTGCAGTGTGTCTTGACTTCACTGCAACAGCACAACCCAAACCCGCTGGCTCATTAATGTATCATGACAATCAGTTGGCTGCTAATATCAAAATAAAAGGAAATGCTTATTAAGCACCATTAATCTGCACACACCCTTTGCACCAGTAACTTAATACTTTACATTGAGGAAAGCTGTAATTTTAAAGAAAAAAAACAATATAATAAAATTTGGCTGTCAGGAAATGGATTAGGCCCACAGCATTTACTAGAGGTAATGAAAACAACATTGCATAAAATAGCATCAAATTTTGATTTGATTTGAAAGTAGCCCCACCTCATATTGCTGGTAGCTGTTCAGGTGAACATTTCTGGGAGGTGGATAATTTGCTGTGCCAGCTAGTTAAGACTCCAGATGTGTCTCCTAAATCCAGAAACTTAATTCTGGGAGCACATTCACTGATCATATTTCTAAAGGATTTATGACTCTACCAGATTTTGGCAGAGGTGAGCTAGATTTAATAGCACGAAATGCAGGGACTGGATTGTGAGTTAGAATGTCCCAGAATTCAAATTGAACAGACTGCATTGATTCACTGGATAATCTGCTCCATGCTGTCCAGGTTTTAAAATTGATTGCTTTCACTGATTAGAAAAGGGTATAAAGATTTTCAATTGAATCGATTTCAGGGAAGACAATCAATTGTTATAGGAGAAGGAATGAAGAAGAACAAGGCAAGGGTTAAGAAGAGGAACAAGCCAAGGGATAAGAAGAGGAACAAGCTTACAGCTGTAGGAATGATCGTAGCCTTGGTTGTAACCGACCAGATGAACACGTCTCCTGCCACACCAAATGATGCAGGATGACAAAACCAATTTAAGGTGCTTTGCAATGTTACTATAACAAAGTATTCACCTTCAGAATGATTGACAAACAAGCAGGAATTAAAACCCCCATGAAAGCAAACCAGAATCAGATTCGACCACAGTTATATTACCAGCAGGAGGACAAAGTATTCCAGCACAGGGAGATCTGTTCACCCATTACTGATCTCCTGCCTTTTCTCTATGATTTCCATTTTTTATTCCAATACATATCCGTCAGATCTGCTGTAAATTTATCCCCTCTCATCTTAAACCTCTGCCCTCTTGTTTTATACTCCCCTGCTCTGGGAAAAAGAGTCTGACTATCCTTCCTATCTATGCCTCTCATAATTGTGTGAACCTCTATAAGGTCACCTCTCAGCCTCCTACACTGCAGTGACAACAAACCAAGCCTATCCAAACTCCCCTTGTAACAACAGCCCTCTGTCCCAGGTGACATCCTGGTGAATCTTTCCTACACATTCTCTTTTGCTGCCACATCCTTCCTGAAGTGTGGCGACTAAAACTACACACAATATCCTAAATGTGGTCTAACCAATGTTTTGTACAACTGCAACATGGCGACCCAACTCTTTTAGTCAACGCCTCGGCCTATGAAGGAAAGCATATACCAAATGCCTTTATCACTACCCTATCCACCTGTGTCGCCATTTTCAGAGAACTATGAACTTGCACCCCAAGGTCTCTCTGTACTTCAACACTCCTAAGGTACTCGCCATTTACTCTATATGTCCTGACAGAATTTGACCTCCCAAAGTGCACTTCCTCACACTTGTCCCAATTAAATTCCATCTGCTACCACTTTGTTGAACTTTCCATCTGATCCATGACCCGCTGTATCATTAAACAACCTTCTTTGCCAACTACAGCTCCACTAATTTTCATGTAATTTGCAAACTTACTGATCATACCTATTATGTTCCCATCCACATCATTTATATATATTACAAACAACAAATGTCCCAGCACAGATCCCTGCAGTATATCACTTGTTACAGATTTCTGATCAGAAAAACACCCATCTGCCACTACCCTCTGCCTCCTATCACCAAGCCAATTTTGGATCCAGTTCACCAACATGCCTCACATCTCTTGAGCCCTCAACTTCTGGACCAGCCTACCATGTGGGACCTTGTCAAAAGACTTACTAAAGTTGATAGAGACAGCTTCTACTGCCCTGCCTTCATCAATCTCCTTGCTAACCTCCTCAAAAAACTCAAATCAGATTTGTGAGACATGTGAGACGGTCCCTGCCTTTCCAACTGAACATAAATCCTGTCCCTCAGAATCTTCTCCAACACCTTCCCTACCACCAATGTATTGCTCACTGGCCTGTAGTTTCCAGGCTTATTCCTACTGCCCTTTTTGAGTAGGGAGACAACATTAGCCACCCACCAATCTTCTGGTACTTCACCTGTGAATAATAAAGATGCAAAAATCTTTGTCAGAGCCCCAGCAATCTCCTCCCTTGCTTTCCTTAGCATCTTGGGATAGACCCTGTCAGGCCATGGGGATTTATCACCTTAATACATCTTATACTTCCTCCTTCCTGATGCAGACATGCTCCAGAATATCAGCACATCCCTCCCTTAACCCTTCAGCCTCCACGTCCTTCTCCTTCGTGAATATCGGTGAGAAGTACTCATTTAGAGCTTTGCTCATATCCTCTGGTTCCATGCATAGATTACCACTCTGTTCGCTGAGGGGACTTATTCCTTCCTCACCTACCCTCTTGCTTCAAATATACATAAAAGGTTTTAGGCTTCTCTTTAATACAATTTCATGGTCCCTTTTTGCCCTCCTAATTTCTTAATTTTATGCTTCTATCCCCTATAAACCTTGAGTGATTTGTTTAATAATAACTTCCTGTACCTGACATACGTTTCCCACTTTTGCTTGATCAAACTTTCCATATCACTGTATTGTGGGCCGAAGGGCCTGTATTGTGCTGTACTGTTATATCCATATGAAGTTTATGGGGGATGTAGGAGAGAATTTAAGAAAAAGATTAGGACATGAATTGGTATTGGTATTGGTTTATTATTGTCACTTGTACAGTGAAAAGCTTGTCTTACAAACCGATCGTACAGGTCAATTCATTACACAGTGCAGTTACATTGAGTTAGTACAAAGTGCATTGATGTAGTACAGGTAAAAACAATAACAGTACAGAGTAAAGTGTCACAGCTACAGAGAAAGTGCAGTGCAATGAGGTGCAAGGTCACAACAAGGTAGATCGTGAGGTCATATTCCATCTCATTGTATAAAGGAACCGTTCAATAGTCTTATCACATTGGGGTAGAAGCTGTCCTTAAGTCTGGTGGTACGTGCCCTCAGGCACCTGTATCTTTAACCGATGGAAGAGGAGAGAAGAGAGAATGTTCCAGGTGTGTGGGGTCTTTGATTAAGCTGGCTGCTTCACCAAGACAACGAGAGGTAAAGACAGAGTTCAAGGAGGGGAGGCTGGTGTCCGTGATGTGCTGGGCTGTGTCCACAACTCTCTGCAGTTTCTTGCGGTCCTGGGCGGAGCAGTTGCCGTACCAAGCCATGATACATCCAGAAAGGATGCTTTCTGTGGTGCATTGGTAAAAGTTGGTGAGAGTCAAAGGGGACAAACCAAATTTCTTTAGCCTCCTGAGGAAGTAGAGGCTCTGGCAAGTAGGATTGAGGAGAATCCCAAAACCCTTTAGAAGTATATGAGAAGCAAGAGGGTGGCTAGAGAAAGAACAGGTCCTTTCAGGGACCAAGGAGATAATCTATGTGTGGAGCCAGGGGATATGAGCAGGGTCCTGAATGATTACTTCTCATTGGTAACATCTCTCCAGTCAAGACCCCTCAGGATTGTATATGTTTCAATCAAGTCACCTTTCAATGGATACCACTTATGATTTAGAAAGAGGTTAACTATCTCACTCTAGACTCGCCAATCTACAGCTCCAACAATTTGCTTTGTACCACTTCCCTGGTGATTCTAATTCCCCGAGTTCCTCTCTCTTCGCCCCTTTCAGTTCTGGATTTACAGCTATTTCTGGGATGTTTCTTATGCGCTCTCAAGTGAAGATTGACGCAAAATATTTGTTTAGTTCATCTGTCATCTCTTTGTTTTCCATTATTAATTCCCTAGATTCATTTTCTAGAGGATCAGTGCTCATTTTGTTAAACTTGTAGTCATCCATTGTTTTTAATATTCTGTCCCATCTTCTAACCTGTTACATATCTTTGTGCAATTATATGCTTTTTTAACACTACCTTTAACAGTCTGAGTTAACCATGAATGCTAGGTTCTGCCTTTGGATTTATTTTTTCTCGTTGGAATGTATTTATTCTAAGCATTCTGAAAGATCACCTGAATTGCCTGCTAATGCTTCTCAACTGACTGATCCCTCAACCTAATTTGTCAGTTCATTTTACCTTTCATGCCCTTATAATTGCCCTTATTTAAGTTTAAAATACTAGTCTGAGACCCCTTCTTCTCTCCCTAAACTGAATGGAGAATGCAATCATATGATCGCTGCTACACAGAGGTGTTGTTGCAATGAGGTCATGAATTATCCTATCTTACTGCACAATGTCAAGTCCAGTATAGCCTGCTCTCTGGTTGGTTCCAGGACATGCTGTTCTAAGAAACTGTTCCAAAAACCCAGTATAAACCCTTCACCTAGGCTACCTTTGTCCATCTGATTTCACTTTGGTCCTGGTGTAGATTAAAAACCCTCATTAGTATTGCTGTATCTTATCAACAAGCTCCTTTATTTCTTCCTTTACATTCTGTCCCACAGTATGGTTACTATTAAGAGGCTACATATCATTTTCCACAAGTGATTTCTTGCCTTTCTTAAGAGTTCAAATTCTAAATATATGATGGCCAAAGACTTCACGATTAATTAGATGTTTTAGAATAGAGATAATTTCTCATATTTCCTGTCATCATAAAAGAAGCCACTCAGCCTATTAAGTCTTTGCTGACGCTCAGAGAAATCCCTTCAATCCCATTTCCACCCCACCACCAACACCACTTATTTCCCTGTAATCTATTTTCTCTTGCATCTGTAAATTCTCCACCGACCTGCACTAGGGGTAATCTACAGTGGTCAATTAACCTACTAACCAGTTCATCTTTGGAATTCTGCTGCTTAGTTTTATGAGCCAAGACTCTTTGTCTCAACTGCCTTTATCCTGTTCTTTATTATTAAGGCTATTTCACCTCCTTTTCCATTTGCCTCTCTCTTAAAAGTTAACTATCCTGGAATACCTAATTCCTGAGGCTGTCACTTTTCAACCATGCCATTATAATGGCTATGAGAAGGAGCCAATTTATTTTCACTTGTGCCATTAATTCATCTTCATTGTTAAAAAGGTTGCATGTAGTTAAAGAGATTTCAATTTGAATCAGTTGGAAAATTGGGCAAAGCAGTGGAAGATGGAAGTTAATCCAGACAAATGTGAGGTAATGCACTTTGGGACATCAACTACTAACAGGACATATAGAGTAAATGTCAGGTACCTAGGGAGTGTTGACATACAGAGGGAACTTGGCCACACAGGTGGATAGGGCAGTGAAGCAGGCATTCGGCATGCTTGCCTCCATAAGCTGAGGTATTGAGTGCAAGAGTCAGGATGTCATGTTGCAGCTGTACAAAGCATTGGTTAGGCCGCACTTAGAGTACTGTGTACATTTCTGGTCACCACGCTACAGGAAGGATGTGGTAGCATTGGAAAGAGTGCAGAAGAGATTCATCAGGATGTTGCCTGGCATGGAGGGCTGTAGTTATAAGGAGAGATTGTTTAGGCTGGGTTTATTCTCATTGCAATGTAGGAGACTGAAGGGTGACCTAATGGAGTTTTATAAAATTATGAGGGGCAAAGATAGGGTAGATAGTCAGAATCTTTTTCATAAGGTGAGGGAGTCTAAACTTGAGGGCACAGGTTTAAGGTGACAGGGGAGAAATTTAAAGGAGATCTGAGGGGAATGTTTTTCACAGAGGGTGATGGTTATATGGAATGAACTGCCAGAGGAAGTGGTGGAGGCAGATACAAGTGGTAATACCAACAGTGACTAAGCTGTCAGAATCCTGGATGCAACTTCTATCTGGGTCTGCGTCAGATGGCCAGAGAACCGAAACAAGGAGTAAATGTACTTGACCTCATCCTTACCAGTGCACTCCATGTGATTTCAAGATGACCAGATCTAATGAAGACTATGGGAGCTGCTGAAGGTTGGGCCTCCAAAACTAGCTGTACTTTAAGCCAAACCATTCTAGTACAGTTACATCACTGGCATCTATCTAGAAATGCAAAATATTGCCCAGATATGTCCTTTCTACAAGCAGAATAAATCCAATTCAACTAATTGCTATCTAATCTGTCTACTCTCTATCATCAACGGAATTATCAAGTTTGACTCAGTCAGCAGAAATGCTCAGTCTGGGTTTGGTTCCTAATCTTGTTAACATTCTTTTCAGCACATGGGTCAAAGAGCTGAACTGCAGAAGTGAGGTGAGAGTCTGCCGTAAGTACAATTGAAGTAAATGGGGATCAAGAAGAAAATACTCCACAGGTGTACACAGCACCATGTAGATGGATTTGATTGTGATTGGAGGCGATCGTCTCAAGCACAGAACATTGCTCTGGGGATTTATCAGGGTACCATCCTAGGCCCAATCACCTTCAACAACAAACAATCTACTGGAAGAACTCAGCGAGCTGAGCAGTATCTGTGGGAGGAAAGGAACTGTTGATGTTTCAGGTCGAAACCCTGCATTAGGAGGGTTCTCCAAATCCTGTCCACTATCTAGAGGGCACAAGTCAGGTGTGTGATGAATCCAACTCCAAAAACATTCAACAAGCTTGAAGCTGTCTCGCACAGATCATCCTGATTGACACCTGGTTGTCTACCCTAAAAATTCACCCCTTCTATTACCATTGCACTGTGAACATAGTAGCCATTTACAAAATGCTTTGGAGCAATTGATAAAATGGCAGCACCTTCCATTACAGAAGGGCAGGGCTACATGAGAACACCACCACCTTCAAGTACCTCTCCAAGTTACATTGCTTTATTAATCTTGGGGTCGAAGCCTGATCCAACAGCCCGGGATGCAGTAATTCGAGAAAATGGCATACCACCAACTTCTCAGCGATAGAGTTGGGAAATAATTGCAGTTCTTGCCAGCAGCGCTTATGTTCTTTAAATGAATAACAAAATTAATTGCAGTCCCATTTTGTGGAACTGGTGCTCACAAAGAGGTATTGTAAATCATGGGAATGGTTGTAAGTCTTATCACATCACAGCTATTTTGACACTGCGTTTTGGACAATTCATCAAGCATCTCATGTGTCTAGAGAATGTGTCTGTGGCACAGAAGTTTACCATAGTGGTGTCTCAATGTGCTATAGCAGAGGCCATCTGTGCTGTGGACCTTAATTGGAGATCTGGCTGCAGCTGCATGTGGTACTCCTCCTAAACTGGATGACTGAGCATAGGAAGATGAAAAATTGAAGCAGATGTGAACCATGTGGTCCCTTAGGTCTGCTACGCCAATTTATAAGGTCATACTGTGCAGCCTCCAGAGAAACGGTCCGGCAAAGATCCCAAAACTTGCACCTGGATCCATGGATTCTGCCAGATAGCTAGTGCTACGATGGTCTGACTAACCTCTGGTGTTGCCTGATAAATCTGATATCTCTTAGAGTCTGCAGCTTATAGATCATATCAAGTAGCAGTCCCATTGGTTGATACATCTACCTCGTGGTATATTGTCAAAACTGCTTAGAGTGCTCAAAAGATTTCACCTAATGAGGACTTTGTATTGCCATAGCAACTTAATCTCTCACAATTTAAGTCCTCCAGCTGTAAGGACTGGCATTCTGTTAATGTGTTTGATTGTTTTCTGTACCTCCATGACATTTCATTGTTCATGGATCCAGTCTCCACTGCTTCTAGACTTACACCCTGAAGAAAGTACTCTTCTATCCGGGTCTGAAATGGATGACCACACACCAAACCAACACTGAAATCCAGTTGCCATCACCTTAATCCATTAAAATATGTTTGTAATTTAGTGGCCCCATTCTACATTGCTTACAATGTTACCCATATTTGTGTCATTGGCAATCTTTGATATGTGACTTAATGCCCCATCATCCAAGGTAGTCATATAAATTGTAAACAGTTGTGATCCCAATACAAATTCTTGCAGGACACCACAAGTTACATCCTGCCAATTTGGGTACCTTCCCATAACCCGTCTCTTTGCCCCCTGCCATTCAAGCAACCTCCTGACCCAGGAAAATAAATTTCCTTCACCTCCATGGGCTTCAACTTCAGCTAACAGTCTTTTTTGAAGGACTATCAAATGCCTACTGGAAGTCCACATAAATAACATCCATGGACATTTGCCATCCATTAATTGGGTAACTTTAGAACATTCAATCAACTCTGTTAGGCCTGCCCTTTATGAATCCATAATGATAATTTCTGATCAATGAATTTTTTTTTGAAATATGTTCAATTGCTTGTTCTTAGTTTCGAGCATGTAGCACAATGATTACTTGTGCTATGTAGTAAAATGTCACCAAAAAATGAATACTAAAGAAATCGAGGACTGAAGCGATATCTGTGATTTTTCTTTTGGATTCTCTGTGCATCCAATGCTGAGATATGTAGAGAAACAGAGACATGTGAAGTGGCTTGCAACATGTACCTGAATGCCATTTTAGTGATTTTCGCCCAGGCACTTGGTCCTTGAAAGGCTACAGATGTATGAGTTACGAAGTATGCTGCAAGAACGCTCCAAGGGTTCTTCCACAGTACCCCCTTTCCTTTATGAATTAGACTCTTAACACTTTATACTCCAGTAAAAAAATACTGAGAGATTCAAGGCAAAGATATATTTACTCAGGATACTCTTGCAAATTCCCATATGCCTTAGTTTAGACACACAATAAATTATTTATATCTTCTTTTCATTATGTAGTAAATTTTTTAACATACTAACTTCTGAACCACTAAAATACTGGTCAAAACTGAAATACTTGCTTTCTCAAACCACTGCATATGGGAGGAAAATGCCACTTTCACTGAACATCCACTCCCATCAAATTACCTACTTTACATTCTGCTCATGATTCAATATTCCTGTTCAGCATCTTGTACGATTACTCAGTATGTCAACTCTACTTTTACATTCTTATTGGACAAAATCCAAGTAACAGAGTCCATTGTCTTTTCAAACAACCTCTGCCTTCAGTTATTTGTTTCCATCTTGTTTAATATATTTCATATTTATTTCTTATTTTTCTGAAGGTATACGAGGCCATTTCACTCGTTAAATCCATGTGAGATCTCAGGGCAACCCCATTTCCTTACTTGTTACCCTGTAACCTTTTCTCCAATGTGTTCTGGAAAACTGAGCTTTTTAATCAGTGGCACACATTTGCATTGGAGAACGGGAAGGTGGAAGTGTTAGCATCAACTCAGTGGTGTTACCTGTCTGAACTATGTTATTTTCATGTGGGTGGCACCACCAGGGTAATACTTCTTTAGCTCACCATGAAACTGAATGTGGGTTCCACTGGGTGCTTCTTCAAGGAAATTCAGGTCCATGTTGGCTCTGTCACAAATTCCAAATCTCACAAAGGTGAAGAATTAACAGGCATCCTACTCCAACTCCAAAATATTGGTGCTAACATTGCTTTATCCATCAACCTAAGATAATTGTTTGGTCCACAAACAAAAATAGAAGTGAATAAGCCGTTTGTGGGATTATGATCTTTCAAATTATCACAAGATCACAAGATAAAAGAGCAGAAGTAGGCCATTCGGCCCATTGAGTCTGCCCCACCACTTCACCATGAGCTAAACTATTCTCCCATCTAGCCCCAATTCCCAGCCTTTTCCCCATATCTCTTGATACCCTGACTAATTAGATACTATCAATCTCCTCCTTAAACACCCTCAGTGATTGGGCCTCCACAGCTGCATGTGGCAACGAATTCCATAAATCCACAACCCTCTGGCTAAAGAAATTTCTCCTTATTTCTGTTCTAAATGGGTACCCTCTAATTCTAAGACGGTGCCCTCTTGTCCTGGACTCACCCACCAAGGGAAACAACTTAGCCAGATCTACTCTGTCCAGTCCTTTCAACATTCGAAATGTTTCTATGAGGTCCTCGCTCATTCTTCTGTACTCTAATGAGTACAGTCCAAGAGCTGACAGACACTCCTTGTATGTAAGCCCTTTCATTCCGGGAATCATCCTCGTAAATCTTCTCTGAACCCTCTTCAACACCAGCACATCCTTCCTAAGATAAGGGGCCCAAAACTGCACACAGTATTCCGAATGAGGTCTCACCAGTGCCCCATAGAGCCTCATCAACACTTCTTTACTTTTATACATTATTCCTCTCAAAATGAATGCCAACATAGCATTCGCTTTCCTTACTGCCGATCCAACCTGGTGGTTAACCTTTAGGGTATCCTCCACCAGGACCCCCAAGTCCATTTGCACTTCCGAATTTTGAATTTTCTCCCCATCTAGATAATAATCTGCCTGTTTATTTCTTCTTCCAAAGTGTACAACCACACATTTCTCAACATTGTATCTCATCTGCCATTTCGTTGCCCATTCTCCTAAACTGTCTAAGTCTCTCTGCAACCTTTTTGTTTCTTCAACACTTCCTGCTCCTCCACCTATCTTGGTGTCATCTGCAAACTTAGCCACAAAACCATTTATTCCATAATCTAAATCATCGATATACAGTGTAAAAAGAAGCGGCCCCCAACACCGACCCCTGCTGAACACCACTAGTAACCAGCAGCCACCCAGAACAGGATCCCTTTATTCCCACCCTTTGCTTTCTGCCTATCAGCCAATGCTCCACCCATTTTAATATCTTTCTTGTAATTCCATGGGCTCTCATCTTATTAAGCAGCCTCTTGTGCGGCCCCTTGTCAAAGGCCTTTTGAAAATCCAAATACACAACATCCACAGCCTCTCCCTTGTCCATCCTACTTGAGATTACCTCAAAAATTTCCAATAGGTTGGTCAGGCAGGATCTTCCCTTCATGAAACCATGCTGGCTTGGACCTATCTTGTCATGCACCTCCAGGTATTCCATAACCTCTTCCTTGAGGACCGACTCCAATAACTTTCCAACCACTGATGTCAGACTAATAGGTCTGTAATTTTCTATTTGCTGCCTGCCTCCTTTCTTCAACAGCGGAATTACATCTGTGACCTTCCAGTCCTCCAGAACCAAGCCAGAGTCTATTGATTCCTGGAAAATCATCTCCAATGCCTCCACAATCTCTAAAGCCACCTCCTTCAGAACCCAAGGGTGCACTTCATCCAGTCCGGGAGACTTATCTGTCCTTAGTCCATTTAGCTTCCCAAGCACCTTCTCTCTAGTAATCTTGACTGTATTCAATTCCATCCCCTGAGACCCGTGACTATTGGGTATATTGGAAGAATCTCAGCTGCAGTTATCTATTCATCTGCAATTTCTCCAGAATTAAAGTATATTCCAGAACAGGCGATGATCTTAATCCATGATCATGCAGATATTAAAGGGGGTGTAATTGTTAATGGAATAATTGGCCACTCAAACACTTAACATAACTCATTTTTTTACATGGAAAGTTGGACAGTGGTGACTTCTCTGGGAATCAGCTAATGGGAATGCATTAATCATTACTTCAGGGAGGCTGTGGTTTGGCTTCATGTTGTGGGTTACTGTTTTTCTCTTCTGAGACTTTATTAATCAAAGTAATATGGCTACGCCTTGAGACTATGTTTGTCTTTTGGAAATACAAGTGGGTCCATTTGATAACCTTTTAATGAAATACAAGTTCAGGATACTAAATATGTGTTATTTGGGCAGTGTATTTTATAACATTTTTGGAATACTTGACAGACATTTATGCCTTATTGTGCCTTATAATGCCACAGTTGTTTGAAGAGAGATTTAGATAGACTTTTTAAACAGGAATGAAAAACTGCAGTGAATTAGTTTCCGATTAGCAATGCAAAACAAATGAGAATTTGGAAGTCAATTTAAATGGGTATCAGGCTTCAACAAGTGTGTGCTTACTTGGGAACAATGGTACACGTTTTATATTGTAAATGTCACTTATGTTTTAAAAGCACATGTTGAAGCCTAGATTTATGGAGCACCTCAAGCATTTAGAATACATTGCCTAACCAAGAGGTACAATATTTCCATGCACAGATTCAATAATGTCTGTTTCAATGCGTCTAGATTCATTTCTGGTACTTTACACATACATTTTTTTGACCTGACCCTCTTTCCAATGTTGACGCTTTCTTTTAAGAGATATTCACCAATGTTTCCTACTTTGGGGGTGGTGGGGTAGTTGTTGGAATGGGGAGGAGAAAACATCTCACTCCTGGACCCAGTAACAGAAGCCACAACAGCTGCAATCACTTTTGGGATGAGGGAGTGCCGCATGGCTCCAACATCTGTCAGTTTCCTCCTCCCTTCTTTCATGTGGGTTGCAAGCAGGCATGGCTGCAGCTTTAAACCCATGTGGAGCATCAGCCAAAACAACTCTGGCATGCTGGGGTATTGCTGACCGACCAAGCTCAGCCACAGAATTTGGAAACATTGCTTTATTTATAGTCAGCAATTATTCAATTGATTTTCAGGCAAAATGGCATTATTTAAAAGCTAAATAGAGATTTGGTATTTGCAGAAAATGTTCAAAATAATTGTTGATACCTCATGATTGAATACATTATATCACCAGGCATATTCAAAGGTGATTGCATGGGGTCAGAATAAAGAGGCAGGATTTGGTCAAGTGTTGGTTGGAACCCTCTCTCTGAAAGTACTGAAGAAGCATCTGCTACGATCCCTCTGGATCTCTTTCTTCCTGGCATGTGGGAGGCTTGAGTTCTTTCCGGAACTCAGTCATTGTTTCAAAATGTATTTAACCCTATATTTTATTTTCTTTTTCTAGCCATGTTATAATTGTAACAGACTTTTTCCCTCTGATTTTCAAACTCAACTCCAATTTTGTATTCCAAAGCCAATACTGACCAGCACTGAGGAAAGGTCGTCAACGTGAAATATTACCTCTGTTCCTCTTTCCACAAATGCTTCCTGACCCAATGAGTATTACTGACATTCTTTGCTTTTACTTTGCTTTCCGATATTCCTGTTTTGAACTTTTTAACTTGAACATTTAATTTGTGTAAACCATAGACTGAATCTTTAATAGGTTGAAATCCACACATTTTTTCTCTGCTGCTTTTGGGTTAACAGTAGCCCAGGTCTAAAAATCAACTCTAACTTCATAAAAATAAAGGATCTTCAGGACAACCTATCATGATTTTCTCAAATCCATTTGTCTCTTGGCCAAGACACCTACATACCAACTAAATTTATTACCCAGAATTAGAAAAAGGAAAAAGTAAAGAGGAATAGATAGATAAATATAATCAGATTCTTCCACAAACCCACTGACACCTACAGCTACCTTGATTACAGCTCTTCCACTCTGTCTCTTGCAAGGACGCTATCCCTTTTTCTCAATTTCTCTGCCTCCACCGCATCTGCTCCCATGATGAGGCTTTCCACTCCAGGACATCCGAGATGTCCAACTTCTTTATGAACCAGGGCTTCTCCCCTATTGTGGTCAAGACAGCTCACACCCACATCTTTGCCATTTCCTGCACCTCTGCTCTCACCCCCACCCCTCCCAGACCCAACAGGGATAGAGTCCCCCATGTTCTCACATTTCATCCTACTAGCCAACGTATCCAACACATCATTCTCTGCCACTTCCGCCATTTCCAATGGGACCCCACTACCAAGCATATCTTCCCCCCCCCCCCCCACCCTTTTCTGCCTTTCGCAGGAACTGCTCTTTCCACGTCTCTCTAGTTCACTCCTTCCCCATCCCACTCCCACCCTGGGAACTTTCCATCGGCCCCGCTATAGGTGCAACACCTGCCCCTACACCACCTCCACCACCTCCATCCAGGACCCAAACAGTCCTTTCAGGTGAGGCAGAGATTTATCTGCACCTCCCTTAATATCATCTACTGCATTTGGTGCTCCAAGTGTGGCTTCCTCTACATTGGCGAGAGCAAACGCAGACTAGGTGACCGTTTTGCAGAACACCTGTGCTCTGTCTGTAACCGCGATCTGCAGCTCCCCATTGCCAGTCACTTCAACTCCCCCCACTACACTATCACAGATATGTCAGTCCTCGGCCTCCTCCGCTGCCAGGAGAATTCCAAGTGCAAACTGGAGGAACAGCACCTCATTTTCCGTCTTGGAACCTTGCAGCCTAACGGCATGAACATTGAATTCTGCCCCACCCCCTCCACACCCACCATGCCTCTTCCTTTCTTCCCTTTCCTAGCCTATCTCCCTTTTTTTCTACCCCCCCTTGTTTCCTCCGTACTTTTGATCCATCCCCCAGAGGATCTGCTCTCCCACCCCACCCCCGCACCTGCCTATCATTATCTCTTAGCTGCATCTATCTATCAGCACCCTGTGCCCACCCTGCCTCCCCTCTTTTGTCCACCTATCACTGCTCTGCTTTTCCCTCCTATATATTGGGCTTCCCCTTTTCCTATCTTCAGTCCTGAAGAAGGGTCCTGACCCGAAACGTTGACCACTTGCTTTTCTCCACGGATGCTGCCTGGCCTGCTGAGTTCCTCCAGCATCATTGTGTTTTTCATCTGGATTCCAGCATCTGCAGTCCTTTGTTTCCCATCAGAAAATCAGAGTCTTTTTCCCAGGGTGGTAATGTCAAATACTAGAGGGCACAGCTTTAGGATGAGAGAAGGAAAGTTTAAAGGAAATGTTCGAGGCAAGTTTTTTTACACAGAGGGTTGTAGGTGCCGAGAATAGGCCGCCAGGTGAGGTGGTGGAACCAGATACAACAGCAACATTTAGGAGGCATTTACATAGACACATGAACAGGCAGGGAAGAGAGAGATATAGACCACATGCAGGCAGATAGGATTAAGTTAGGTTGGCATTGTGGTTAGCGCAGCCACAGTGGGCTGATGGGCCTGTTCCTCTGCTGTACTGTTCAATGTTAATAAGCTTTTACATGATAGTGTAATTAAATATTACATTGGCATAAAAGAAAACTGGATTAAAAACAGAAAATGCTTTGAGACGTTTAGCAGTCCAGGCAGCATCTGTGAAGGGAAAAAAATATTTGGATGTAGATCCATTGCCAAAGTTGGGAATTATTATCCAACAGCTTTATTTAGGACAAGAGATCTAAGTGGGACATAACTCATAAAAAGACATACTGTATCAGGCAAGAGAAAGAGATATTATGTTGTGCTTTTCCTGACTTTAAGATGTGCCAAAATGCTTTCAAGCCAGTGAAACACTTCAGAAGTTTAATCATTGTTATAATGTGATATTGAGTCTAATAGAAAGATCTGAAATGGCAGGAGGGTGCAGTGATTGGTCAGTGCCATTAAAAGAATGGTAAAGGGTTGTTGCAAGGCAAGCTGATTTCACCGTGTCTTGCACTGCAAAATTCAGTAACGCCCCAGTCCCAAGCTTTGGGCCCAAATGCCCACTGTACACTTTCTCTCTTGCTCCAGAAAATTATAATGAGCCCGAATCAGAGTCAGGTTCAGGGGGAGAAAGAGCCATAAGTCAGGGTCTTAATTATGGCCTGGGTAGAGATAGGGGTGGTGCACGGGGATCAGAGCCAGGTTGGGTCATGGGTTGCCTGGAGATCAGAGCCTGAGAGTGAGCATAGGGTTGAGAACTAGGTGGCCAAATAATAGGGACAGGGGGAAGAGTTTAAGGGGTGGGGGTAAATGTTTGCCAGATATTGCAGCAAAGGAGAAATGCCCAAAGATCAGAACCTGGGAGGTAGGGGTGGAGCAGAGATCGGATCGGGGCCAGATATCAAACACCAGCGACGAGGTGGTGGCTGGAGATTGAGACTGGCTGGGATATTTGGGAGCTTGTGGGGGTGGGGGTGGGGATGGGGATGGTCAGCACAAATGGGAAAGGCAGGACAAAGACTGCTGGTGTGTAAAAGTAATTAAAAGGGACCAGGCTGAGGTAGGTACCCAGCACCGGGCTGAGACATACTGTACCTGTTACAGAAGGCCCTGCTCTGTACTGTTTTGCAGAGACAGCAGCTCAATGCAAACATGGGACTGGCCAGTGAAGTGTGTTCCATCCCCTGATCTACTTTTCCAGACAATGCCCCAATTGAGCTTGATAGACACATTGCCCAAGGAATGATGCCATCACAAACTCAACTGATCTGGAAATGACATCAGGTGCACAAAAGTGGCTTGGAGGCAGAGAAGTCGCAATTGCAGAAGTACGTGATTTCCAGATATGTAGATATAGGAAAAAAATGCATTATGTCCAAACTTCTTGTCCAATAGCTTGTGGGTTCTGTGGTTTCCTCAGACCTTAGTTCTATGTATTTGGATGAAATGGGAGCAATCGACATTTAATCACCATCTATGAAATTCATCCTCACTGCATAGTGAGACACACTGGACTGAATTCTGACTCCTCGGGACAGGTGGGTTAGAGATAGGGGTGAAGTTGCAAATTGGAACAAACCAGTCTAGAATCCATGCAGTTCAGATTTTAATGGAGGTGGGAAGTGAGTGATCTCTTTGCTGCTGAAGAAATTATAATGAAGCTGTTTGCCTTCATGTTAACAGCACATCTACTGTTAAGTCAGGAAAATGGATAGATTGTTTCCTTCTGGCCCAACAGGCCTGTCCTTACCACAGAGACTGTAGGCAGGAGGTTATATCAGCGAATAACATATCTTTATTAGTCACATGTACATTGAAACACACAGTGAAATGCATCTTTTTGTGTTGAGTGTTCTGGGGGCAGCCCGCAAGTGTCGCCACGCTTCCAGCACCAACATAGCATGCCCACAACTTCCTAACCCGTACGTCTTTGCAATGTGGGAGGAAACCGGAGCACTCAGAGGAAACCCACGCAGACACGGGGAGAACGTACAAACTCCTTACAGACAGTGGCCAGACTTGAACGCAGGTCGCTGGCGCTGTAAAGCGTTATGCTAACCGCAACACTACCAACCACCATCTTCTTTCATCAACTGCCTTCTGCCTCCTCCAGTCATGTGGACATGGCCCTTGATTTGGAAGGATCCCAATTAAGACTACCCCACATGACTGGAATTCTCCAAAAACTGGGGCTCCTTTCACCCCACGCCCAAACACCAATGATCCAGGCTCAACTTGGGCTTCAGTCTACCCAACTGCAGTGATTTCTCTCACTCTCACTGAACCACTCTAGAAATTAGCCATAGTACCATGATATAAGACCTCAAGTAAAGCACCTACTGCTCACAACCCCATCCCAATCATAGAATTCTCCTTCAGTTTATAATCCAGCTCATTATGACACTTTCTAAGTGATGCAATGACATGCTTAGTTTATTGGTGTCAGTTTTTCTCTATATCTTGCAATGTTACAGGGCAGTTGGGAGGCCTGACCTTCAGAAATAATATTGATTGTATGAGCAGCATCCAGTCATGTCTTCCTCCCTGCTGAAACTGGTCCTTCTTTTAGCTTTCTAGAGGCATCCTTTTTTTCCACAGCAAGTGTCACAATCATATTTTTATCTAATGAACTATTTGTATGAAATGATAAATTATGTCAAATTGATTGATTTGCAATTTGAAGTAGCTTCAAGGGTCAGATACAGTCTTTGATAAACTCAGAATAAATAAAACCTGAGACTTAGATAGCATTAACACTAAATTCCTGCAGCTCTATCCCACATCACACAGTCCTTCCATGCTAAAAAAATAAACTATTTATCTGTGTCTTGAAATTTCAATCAACAGACTTTTGGGAGAGCGGACTTCCCCTGCCCTGTGTCAGATAAAGTGCTTCCTGACTTCACTTCTAAATCATGAAGCTCTGATGTTATATTAAAATTAAAGAAAAAGAATATTATGATGATGATGTCCAATCCTGAAATTTCTAGGTTAAGAGTTCCAGCTCCTTACACAGGCTTGAGTAATCCAAGAAATACACCAGAATTAGAAGTGTGTATAATAACTGTTTTCAGCTCACATTGTGTTTTTTTTTCTCTCAGATGCAAGTTTGGACCACAGCATGGAAAATGCCTGCTGTGTTGTACTTTAATTTTCTTGACTTTCAGCTCCTTTATTTATGTGTCATCCAAGTGTATGAGTCATTCAGTAAAAAAAACTTATGTCATCTGACTTTTTTTTTAGCTTATTAGCCATTTGGAAGATTTCTATTAACTGCCTTATTGTATCAAACATTATTTCAGTTACGTGAAAACTTTTGGCTCAAGTGAATATACTGAACAGCATTACTGAGGTCATCTGCTTGACAAAGCTTCTCAACCTGTGAAAAGATGTGGACGCTGAAATAATAACCAATTTTAGAATGAGAGAGCATTTCCTAAACCATAGAGTTATTGGGGCAGTTTTGAATCAATTATAGATTACTGCTGAGACAAATTCTGTGCTCAATTTTGAATTTTTATTTTATACATTCATTCTCAGGGTACCACTGGCAAGGCCAACATTTTTTAACCATCATTAATTACCCTTGAAATGAGTGCTTGCCAGCCTTTTTCAGAGGGCATTTAGGTATCAACCACATTGGTGGATCTGGAGTCACATACAGACCAGACCTGGTAATGATGGCAGATTTCCTTCCCCGAAGGTCATTACTGAACAATATGTATATTTATGACAATCCACTAGTTTTGTGCTGATCATTACTAACGACTAGTTTTTTTTTAAATTTCAGGTGGTAGGATCTGAATTGAGATCTCTGGACCATTAATCCAGACATCAGGGTTCCTAGCCCAGTTGTCTAACTTCTTTATCACCATTGTACCTGGGAAAGTGGGAAATGACAAAACAATGGACTCTTCTAGACCAGTCAGAATTGCCATTTTATTAAACTTCTTGCAAATTATTAAATGCAAGTTACTCTTGACACCAGATTGTTAAGTCCATTTTTTATCTTTATTGGTACAAAACACTGTGTTTTTGTTATCTGCTGACTATATAAGCAAACCCACATCGTTCACCCAAGACTCCATTCAAATTTATATGGAGGTATCAAAAGAGTACGAATGCGTACTTGTACTCACGAGGTCAGTCAGGAGTGTGGGCCAGATGTGTAGCCGGAGCTGGGGCTTGGAGTGCTCATGCTTCAGCTTGTTATGGCAAAATCAGCTTTAGTTGTTCAACATGATAAGAGGTAATTAGAATTGTAATGAAAGTTCAGTACTTGGAGAGTAAATGAAATGCAATCGTCTTTATGTGTAATACACTGAATCCTCGTCATTTGTGAGGACTTGGGTGCAGACTTCTCACAGATAACAAAAAACATGGATACCACCAAGGCCACTGGATTGACCCCACATGGACACAACAACTTGTCTGTGAGTAAGTTTCAGTCTTATGTTTCAGCTTGTTGTGTATTTTTTGTTATCTGAGGGAAATCCATGCCCTCACTGGATCAGAGGATTCAATGACCTGGAGCAGATAGGCAGAATTACAACCTGCTGGAAAAAAAAGTAACTGTAGCATAGTTCTGGTCTGCATTGAGTTCAAAATGGATTGAGTTCACATGGATGATAGAAAAATGGAGGGGTATGTGGGAGGTAATGGTTAGATTGATCTTAGAGTAGGTTTAAAGGTTGGCACAACATCATGGGCCAAAGGGCCTGTACTGTGCTGCAATGTTCTATGTTCTCCATTACTTCTTGATACTAATTCTGAGTCTCACATATTTATTGTTTTACAGCAGCAGGAAATGTTTGCCTTGTGTTGGAGGGAAAATTGTGTTGGTAAATCTGGTGATGTACCAATTAACTGCGGGCCTGTCAAAGCTCTGGAGACTGTGTCCTGTTTTCCAATGCTCAGCATGAAAACGATATATTGTTGACTGTTAAGAAGTCGAGGTCATTATCACCAACTACATCTCCTTTCTTCTCTCTAATTGCAAAGCCAGGCAAAGAGATCTCAGATGCAATGGAAAACTGAAGATGAAGAAAACAAGTGGATTATGCTCTTGTAACAAGCAATTAATTTAGTCTGCAGGTTAATGAATATTTGTGATTGAAGGAAGAAATAATCTCTGCGAGTGAATTGAGAACTTTCAAGTCTATATTGGAAGACTTCGAACCTGCAAAAAGCACTCAGATGTCACAATATGTGGTGGAGTGTTGAAGAAGGCAGTTGAGTCTATAATATTGCAAATTTCAATAAATTATAGCTTTGTTGTTAGAAAATAACATTTGGAAGTATACGCAGTCTGGCACTTCATGATTTGTGAAACTTGTTCCAAGTTTCTTCAGGAAGGCTATGCCAGAAATCAGTACTACAGACAAATCTTCTTTATCCATTTTACAGCTGCATTGGACATTGACCAAATTATGACATAAACCATGACGGAAATCCTTATTAGAACTTCCACAATGCTAATTGACAGAGTAGGTGGACTTGGAGGAAGATTACCCCAGAGGATACACCCCGCTTATTCTCAGCGCTATCTGAGCTACCCCTCAGCTCCTGAGGGATGAATCATGGAACCCAATAATCAGACTTCTCTTAGGAAATTAGAGGGTGTCCAAGAGACTGTGAAACATTAAAAAAATTTTCACAATGACTGTATTTGAATGTTGTTATGTAAAACTTGAAGAGCATGGCTGCTTGCTAGTTCAGCCTCAAGGATTATTAGCCAAACCACAGTTAGAATATACACTTGTGGCATGTTCATACAGTTAACTCTTTAGTGCTGATGAGGTCACAGTGATAATTGTTGTGGATATTAATTACAGACCAATGATATGCAGCATACTGGACAATGACAAGATATACTTCAAACATAATTCTGAAATAAAAAAGAACTAAGGTTGGATTTAATCAAAAGGAAAAAAAAGTACAACATAAAGTGCAAAAAAAAGCAAAAATTAAAATTTCAAGCAAAATGAACTGAAGATTTGTTTAATTAAAAGAAACTAAAGGCAGAAATCATAATTGATCATCACATAGATGCCACAGCCAAGAAAGCGCATCAGTGTCTCTACTTCCTCAGGAGGCTAAAGAAATTTGGCATGTCCCCTTTGACCCTCACCAATTTTTAAAAATGTACCATAGAAAGCATCTTATCCGGATGCATCACTGCTTGGTATGGCAACTGCTCTGCCTGAGACTGCAAGAAACTGCTGAGAGTTGTGAACACAGCTCAGCATATCATGTAAACCAGCCTCCCCTCCATGGACTCTGTCTACACTTCTCACTGCCTCGCTAAAGCAGCCAGCATAATCAAAGACCCCATCCACCCCAGACATTCTTTCTTCTCCCCTCTCCCACTGGGCAGAAGATATAAAAGCCTGAAATCATGTACCACTAGGCTCTAGGACAGCTTCTATCCTGCTATCATAAGACTATTGAACGGTCCCCTTGTACAATAAGATGGACTCTTGACCTCACAATCTACCTTGTCATGCCCATGCACCTTATTGTCTGTCTGCACTGCACTTTCTCTGTAAGTGTAACACTTTATTCTGCATTCTGTTATTGTTTTTCCCTTGTATTATCTCAATGTACTGATGTGATGAAAGTGATCTGTATGGATGGCATGCAAAACAAAGATTTTCACTGTACCTCGATATATGTGCCAATAATAAACTAATTTACCATTGAAATCTTTGAAATCCCTCTCTGTAAAATTAGTCGACAAGACAAACAATTGAACATAATATCCAAAAACAATGCAGCAGCAAATAAGTTAGTAGGAAAGTAACAGAACAAATCGTTGAGGTTGGTAATTTTGAACAAAAATTGTTGCAGAACTTTCCAGAATATTTTCAATCTTGTTTCTTTTCAGAAAATTTATTTCAGATTGGTGAACTTGATGCAAAATGATCATTACTTTGTACTATTACACAAAAACATGTTGTACTGATTGAACTTCTGATTGCAACTGTTGCGGTAAAATTGTCAGCTTTACTAATCTGTCCAATTCAATCTTTGGTTAGTCTTTGATGATACAAGTGGGAAAAACTTTCTGTCCCATTTTGCACCCCCCCCCCCCCCCCCCCCGCCACTGGAACCATCACCGTGGTAGCCCCATGGCCATATTTAACTGGTCCAAATGCCAATCTCGCAGACCTGAAGCTTGCTGGATATCAGCAGCACAGTCTGAGTGGCAGCAGGACCCCTGGTGGTGCAGTGAGTAGGTACCGCACCCACCCCCAACCCGAAACCGCCCCTAAAGTTTTTGACACAAAGTCCCAACCCCAGTTTTGCTGGCTGTAAAACCTCAGATTGATATTTGTATTGCTTTTAAATGTCTCTGATTTTCTGACAAACAAACAAAACACAGAATTAAATTAAAAATTAATATTTTTTAAAATGTGAACCAGTCAACTAAGAACATCTAGAAAGGTAGGGAAAGGGGTCAAGGTAAAATTTCAGAAAATGTCAGACAAGCAGTGTGATGAATCAGATGCTGTGGAGAGTAATAGCCTTGCAGGCAGGTTTGCTAGGGTGGTTCGGGAGGGTTTAAACTAGTTTGCGAGGGAGATGGGAAACAGAGGGGTAGGTCAGAGGAAGAAGTGGACGTAGAAGAGTCAGATCTAACATGTAGAGAGGCTTTGAGGAAGGAGAAGCAGAGTACGGAGTATAGAAGTAGAAAGGTGGATGGGCAAAAGTGCATTTACTTAAATGCAAGAAGTATCAGGAATAAGGGAGATGAACTGAGAGCTTGGATAAGTACATGGGACTATGATATTGTGGCTCTTGAAGAGACTTAGCTGTCACCAGGGCAGGAATGGATACTGAAAATTCCTGGATTTCAGTGTTTTAAAAGGGTTGGGTGGGGGGAGGTGGAGAAGAGGAGGATGGGTGGCATTACTGGTCAGGGATACTATTACAGCCGCAGAAAGGGTGGATAATGTAGAAGGATCCTCTCTAGAGTCAGTATGGGTGGAAGTTAAGAACAAGAAAGGAGCAGTTACTCTACTGGGAGCATTCTATAGGCCCCCTGGTAGCAGCAGGGATATTGAGGAGCAGATTGGGAGGCATATTTTGGAAAGGTGCAAGAATAACAGGGTTGTTGTCATGGGAGACTTCAACTTCCCAAATATTGACTGGCATCTGCTTAGTGCCAAAGGTTTAGATGGGGCAGGGTTTGTTAAGTGTGTGCAGGATGGATTCCTGTCACAGTATGTTGACAGGCCGACTAGAGGGAATGCCATATTAGATCTAGTATTAGGTAATGAATCGGGTCAGGTGACAGATCTCTTGGTGGGTGAGCATTTGGGGGACAGTGACCACCGCTCCCTAACCTTTAGCATTGTCATGGACAAGGATAGAAGCAAAGAGGACAGGTAGATACTTAATTGGGGAAGGGCAAATTATGAGGCTATAAGGCTAGAACTAGAAAGTGTAAATTGGGATGACATTTTTGAAGGGAAATGTACTATGGAGATGTGGTCGTTGTTCAGGGATCTCTTGCAGGATGTTAGGAATAAATTTGTCCCGGTGAAGCCGAGAAAGAATGGCAGGGTGAAGGAACCGTGGGTGACAACAGAGGTGGAACAACTAGTTAGGAAGAAGAAGGCAGCATACATAAGGTGTAAGCAGCAAGGATCAGATAGGGCTCATGAGGACTATAGAGTAGCAAGGAAGGAACTTAAGAAGGGGCTGAGGAGAGCAAGAAGGGGGCATGAAAAGGCTTTGGCGAGTAGGGTTAAGGAGAATCCCAAGGCTTCTTTCATGTACATGAAGAGCAGAAGGATGACGAGAGCAAAGGTAGGACCAATTAGAGACAAAGGTGGGAAGATGTGCTGGAAAGCTGTGGAAGTGGGAGAGGTTCTCAATGAATACTTCTCTTCAGTATTCACCAAAGAGAGGGGCCTTGACGTCCCTGAGGACAGTGTTGGTAAGGTTAATGTTCTAGAGCATGTGGAGATCAAGAGAGAGGATGTGTTGGAGCTGTTAGAAAATATTAGGACAGATAAGTCCCTGGAGCCTAACGGAATATTCCCAGGCTGCTCTGCGAGGCGAGGGAGGAGATTGCTGAACCATTTGCTAGGATCTTTGAGTCCTCGTTGTCCACGGGAATGGTACCGGAGGATTGGAGGGTGGCAAATTTTGTCCCCTTATTCAAGAAAGGTAGTAGGGATAGTCCAGGGAATTACAGACCAGTGAGCCTTACATCTGTGGTGGGCAAGCTGTTGGAAAGGATTCTAAGAGATAGTATCTATGATCATTTAGAGAATCATGGACTGATTAGGGACAGCCAACATAGCTTTGTGAAGGGAAGATTATGTCTCACAAGCCTGATAGGGTTCTTTGAGGAGGTGACCAGGAAGATTGATGAGGGTAGTGCAGTAGATTTGGTCTACATGGATTTTAGTAAGGCATTTGACGAGGTTCCACATGGTAGGCTTCTTCAGAAGGTCAGAGGGGCATGGGATCCAGGGCGGCTTGGCCGTGTGGATTCAGAATTGGCTTGCCTGTAGAAAGCAGAGGGTTGTGGTGGAGGGACTACATTCAGATTGGAGGGCTGTGACTAGTGGTGTCCCATAAGGATTGGTTCTGGGACCTCTACTTTTTGTGATATTTATTAATGACTTGGATGAGGGGGTAGAAGGGTGGGTTAGCAAGTTTGCAGACGACACAAAGGTCAGTGGTGTTGTGGATAGTGTGGAGGACTGTCGAAGCTTGCAGAGGGATATTGATAGGATGCAGAGCTGGGCTGAGAAGTGGCAGATGGAGTTCAGTCCGGAGAAGTGTGAGGTGGTACACTTTGGAAGGACAAACTCCAAGGCAGAGTACGAGCTTAATGGCAGGATTTTGGGTAGTGTGGAGGAGCAGAGGGATCTGGGGGTTCATATCCACAGATCACTGAAAGTTGCCTCACAGGTGGATAGGGTAGTTAAGAAAGCTTATGGGATGTTAGCCATCATAAGTCGTGGGATCGAGTTTAAGAGCTGCGAGGTACTGATGCAGCTCTACAAAACTCTGGTTAGACCACACTTGGAGTACTGTGTCCAGTTCTGGTCACCTCATTATAGGAAGGATGTGGAAGCATTGGAAAGGGTGCAGAGGAGATTTACCTGGATGCTGCCTGGATTGGAGAGTATGGATTATGAGGAGAGACTAAAGGAGCTAGGGCTTTACTCTTTGGAGAGAAGGAGGATGAGGGGACACATGATAGAGGTATACAAAATATTAAGAGGAATAGATACAGCCAGTGCCTCTTTCCCAGGGCACCAATGCTCAGTACAAGAGGGCATGGCTTTAAAGTAATGGGTGAGAAGTTCAAGGGGGATATCAGAGGGAGGTTTTTCACCCAGAGAGTGGTTGGTGCATGGAATGCGCTGCCTGGCGTAGTGGTGGAGGCAGGTACGTTGGTCAAGGTCAAGAGATTGTTAGATAAGCATATGGAGGAATTTAAAATAGGGAGATATGTGGGAGGAAGGGGTTAGATAGTCTTAGGTGTGGTTTAAAGGTTGGCACAATATGGTGGGCCGAAGGGCCTGTATTGTGCTGTATCGTTCTATGGTTCTATGGTTCTATGGACCTGGGTGTTATCAGTGAACACAGGGACAGATAGACAGTGGAGAGCAACTGGTCAGTATGGACATGTTGCGCTGAATGGCCTGTTTCTCAGCTGCAACTCAGAGATGGGAAACAGGAGCAGGACACAGAGAGTTCCTTGGGAGTCTGCAGGGACTATCGTGCCCAACTGGGAAAAGGCAGAGGAAATTAAATCGTAATGCGCTCAAGGAATAAGTCACAGTGCTTGGCAGATTTGCCATGGCAGAACAAACGTTCACGAGGCTGACTGTTGGTGCAAGAGGAGAGGTTGGATCGACTAGGCCTGTATTCACTACAGTTTAGAAGAATGAGAGGACATTTAATACAAAATCTTGATAAGGCTAGACTGAGTTGATCAACAAACAATCTGCTGGAAGAACTCAGTGGGTCGAGCAGCATCTCTATGAGGCAAGGAATTGTCAATGTTCGGGTCAAAACCCTGCCTGACTCCCACAGCTACTTAGACTACACCTCTTCCCACCCTGCCGTTTGTAAGGATGCCACTCCTTTCTCCCAGTTTCTCCATTTCTGTTGCATCTGCTCTCAAGATGAGGCTCTTTGTTCCAGGACAACTGAAATATCCTTTTTCAGGAAGTGTGGCTTCCCTTTTGCTGTGGTTGATGGAGCGCCATCTTGCATCTCCTCTGTTTCACGTACTTCTGCTCTCACCCCGCCTCCTCCCGCAGGGTTTCAACCCAAACCATTGACAATTCCTTTCCTCACACAGATGCTGCTCTACCCGTTGAGTTTCTCCAGCAGATTTGTTTGTTGCTCCAGATTCCAGCATCTGCAGTCTCTTGTGTCTCCATGAAACTGACTTGATGTAGGGAGGATGTCTGGGTGTGTAGAACAACATCACGGTGCAGGTCACAGGGCCAAGATATTTAGGACTGATATGAGGAGAAACTATGACATTATAACTAAATGAAAATCATTTAAAAAATGCAGAAGCTGTAAATCTGAAATAAAAACAGAAAATGCTGGAAACAATCAGCAGGTCAGGCAGTATCTGTGTAAAAAAAAGTTAATGTTTCAAGTCTGGGATCCTTCATCAGAACTGGGAGAGGAAACAAGTTAGTTATGGTCATATGGTCTTCGTTTTGAGTAGCAGAGAGAGAGAGAGAGAGTGGAAGGGGGATGGGTAGAACAAAGGGAATATCTCTGATAGTATGAGAGCAAGGGCACTCTGCAGACTGAATGCAGGTGCTCCTCAAAGCGATCACCTAATCTGTATTTGGTTTCTCCAATGTTGAGGAGACCACATTCTCAACATCAAGTGCAGTGCACTGGATTGGAAGAAGCGCAAGTGAATCACTACTTTATTTGGAAAGACTGTTTGGATCCCTGGATGATGGGAAGCGAAGACGATGGTTGCGTGGGGGAATTACTATAAGAAGGGGACAGAAGAACAGACCAGGGAGTGGCAAAGGGAACCCAGCCCCTTTGAAATGCTGGAAGGTTGGAGGGTGGAGGATGGGGATGGGAAGGGACGGAAGCTTGTCGGCGCACGTGGAAATTGTGACAGATGATCCGTTGAATGTGGAGGGCAGTGGGGTTGAAGACCTGTGGATCTCTGCTCTATTTCTAGAGAAGGGGTGAGAGCAGAGGCATTGGAAATAGATGACTAGAAACGTCTTCATCAGAGGGTAGGGAACCAGTGGAATTCATGAGCACAAAGGGCTTTAGTGGCCAAGTCACTGAATTCTTTAGAGGAGGAGATGGATGTATTTTTAGATGCACCATGTATCAAGGTGTAATGGGAGAGAGCACCAATATGGTATTTGGACAGATGATCAGCCATGTCATATTGAATGGCCAAGCAGGCTTGAAGGGTCTACTCTTACTCCCGATTTCTATGTTTGTATGGAAGTGAGTTGTAGATCTGTCCAGAAGTGAGGTTTGAAATAATCCAGAAAAGGATGAAAGATCAGGGGGAGGGGGGGGGGGGTGATGAAATGGGGGAAGATACCAGGGAAATGATTAGTATGTTGTTCTTGGAACTCCTGAACTATTGTTAGACTCCATGGCAAGTCCCATGGCAGATCACAGCCCACTTTGAAACTTACTAGCCCTTGCAGTGAGAGATGCCAATAATTGCACGTGGAATTGTGGGCAAAATCTTGCATCATTTCCTATAGTCTGTTAAGAGCATTGAGTTTTGAAGGGAATACTCTTGAGATAGCCTGTAATGTGACTGCATCGAAGAAGCCTGTCTGATTTGATGCCAAGGTAAGCAGTTGTAATTGACTGCTGAGATGTCTGACCTTCACTTCATCTTCAATTAATGAATGATGTAACCTTAATCAAACATCACCAGTATTTGAATTATGTTATGCTCATCACAGGCTACTTTTTTCAATAATTCTTCAAACACATTAGCCTTTCATTTTGAAGTCTTTCTGGCATGAAATGAGAAGTTTTACCTAATTAAACTCCCATATCATCAGAAGACTGTGCTTAGTATGAACTTGTTATTCTGATTCAAATAATTTTCACTTTGTTGCCCTCAAGAACCCAGGGAATAAGTCAATAATTGCACTTGTATCCGCAAGAAACCTCTGTACTGAGACTATGAATCATGAAGCTAAACTAATTGGAGAATGTTGATTTCTAGGCTATTAAACTCCCGATGTCTGACGTTTATTCATAGAAACAAAGTGAAACAACACAAGACCACTAAGAAAACAAAGCACTTTGAAGAGCTTTCCTGAACCAGTGCAAACATGGTAGATCACAGTATCACATGGTATCCTTGGGGCAACAGCCAATTTTACAGGTAGTGACAGATTCTGGTAAAATTGTTCTTGAACTCTAATTAAGTATCACAAAGAGCATGGGAGTGAGGATTTTTTGCAACTTATTTATATACGAAATTCTCTGTCTGTTACATCAAATGTATTGCTCAGTTGGCCCAGCTGATCTTTGCCAGTGTTTATGTTCCATTGGAACCTCCTCCCACCCCTCTTCATCCAAATTTAACATTTCCTTTCTTTTTCTCTCAAGGACTAATCCAAATTCCCCTTTAAATCATTTATTCTTTGTGACAACCACTCCTTGTAGTAATTATTTCTCCACTTTAACCAGTGTGCGAATAAAGCACTATCTGATAAATTTCCTTTTAGATTTATGAGTAAAGATGTAATATATATGACTGTTGCAGGTGAAAACATTTTCTCAACTTCTATCCTATGATACCTTTCCATAATCTTATAAATCCCCATCTAAGCCTTTTTCCCTCTGGAGACTAGAGCACTGCAGTTTACTCTTTCCTCATTGATACCATCACTCTAAACCTTGTGCCTCCATCTCCTCTTTGTAATATGCTGACCAGAACCATGTCTGCACAGCCCTCCTAGTGTGGGCCATCCATGGTGCTACATAAATTCAACATGACTTCTTTTATTGTGTTAGTTCACCTGGATTTGGTTGATTTCAATAGTAGGATAAGATATCTTTATTAGTCACATGTACATCGAAACACACAGTGAAATGCATCTTTTGCGTCAAGTGTTCTGGGGGCAGCCCCCAAGTGTCACCACTCTTCCAGCGCCAAAACAGCATGCACACAACTTCCTAACCTGTACGTCTTTGTAATGAGGAAACCGGAGCACCCAGAGGACACCCATGCAGACACGGGGAGAACATACAAACTCCTTACAAACAGTGGCGGGAATTGAACCCGGGTCGCTGGCACTGGAATAGTGTTACACTAACCGCTACACTACCATGCTAAAAGCAAGACCCCCTTATCTTTAGCACTAATACACATGTATTGTATCCATACCACACTCCATAGCTTCCTTATAACACCATACCTCAATATTTTTGTACATTTCATGTTTGTACACAAAAATGGATCAAACTGATTGTACACCAATAATGCACATGAATAACCTATTTCTGTAACAAGGTAACACATGATGTTCCCTTTTCAACTATATTAATATTGGTAGATCTTCTGTTTTCTCTGGGGAAAAAAGGCAAAAAGCGATCTGAAATTCATTTACAAGTGAAACACTGCATATACTGGAAATCTGAAATGGTGGAAATGGTCATCAAATCAGGCAGTATCTGTAGAGAAAGAAACAGAGTAACCATTTCAAGCCCATGAAGAAGAATCACTGACCTGACATGTTAATTGTTTCTCTCTCCACAGGTCTGCCTGTTGTAACTTATTTTGGCTCTGGATTAAATCTCTTCAGAGGGTCACTATTAATTATTCATTTGTTGTAAGCTATACTTTTCAATAAATGGATCAATTCCAGCAGAATTTACTTTTGATGGCCCTTCTTCTTCTTCTTCTTGAGATTGGGATGAACACTGATTGGTCTCACTTCAGAATTCATTAGATGCTGTTTCCATCTGTTATTTACCCATTCAGTTTATTTCAAGATTAAGATAAATATATGACTCACAAGCACTGAAGGAAGGTCTGAACTTTGGCAAAATCTATCATTATATTCCCAGAAAACCTATAAATTAGTATGAGGCAGTCTCATCATCGTTATGCATTTGAAAAACAAAACAGTACAGTCTCAACTCAGCTTCTAGCAGTCCTTGGGTCCACAGCACAAAGATTTTCATAACTTATTGTTAATTGACAATCACATTCTGAGAACCCCAAGTTTTTAGTTCATATGGGAAACTGAAAAGTATTTCACTGGTGGAATAGCTGATGGACTTCTGATGTTGGAAGTGAGGTACACTCGAGTCACAGTGGACTGAGCCTTACTCTGCAGCTGGCCATATAATACCCGACCTGAGAGTCCTGAAGTGTTTAATTATTGCATTCCTCAGCATCCACATCTTTCATTTTGAGGAGCTCAAAAAACAAACTGGCAAATACCTGCCAAATTTGGTGATATTTCTTCTAATTTTGCACTCAGTCCTTGGACTATTTGTCTTGAACAGTGTTGTCATCAAGGGAACTGAATTTGAACAGAAGAAAGGAACCCAAGATGAAATGAGTTGGCTTATCAGACTGACACCTAGCATGTGTCACTGTTGGGTCTGCACACTTTAACATTCTGACAGAGGCAAACAACCACAAGTTATCACTGTCTGAATGTTGCAATGACTGGCCAAAAAGCAGCAGGCATTTTAAGCTGGAGTTATCCTTGCCATCAGTGATATTTTACAGTGAAAATCGTGGCACATGGGAGATGGAAAGACTGTGTTGCCCTCCATTGAGTACCAGGGGGCTGTTGGTCAACGGGACAACTAATCATGGATCTCCTTAAAGAACCATACTGAAGGATTCTGCCAGCTCTGATCAAATTAGATTCTTTTTAAATTCATTCATTTATGACACTGGCAAGATCATTGTTTATTGTCCATCTAAGAAGAATTGACCCTGAGAAGGTAATAGAAATTCTCCTTCTTGAAACAGTGTAACCTGTGTAGTGAAGGTGCATATACACAGTACTGTCAGGTAGGGATTTTCATGATTTTGACCTAGCAAAGGTAATAAAAAAGAATGCTATTATATTTCCCCATCAGGATGGTGTGCAGTTTGGAGGGAACAAGCAGTTGATGGTGTTCCCATTCACCAGCTGGTAAAGGCTGCAAGCTTTAGAAGTGGTATTGAAAAAGCCATGAAGAGTTTGCACCAATGGATCTTGTTCATGCTGCTCCCTGTAGTCCAAGTGTACCAGTGGTGGAATAAGTAAATGATTGCTGTGGTGGATAGGATGCGTTCAAGCAGGCTGCTTTGGACTGGATGGTGCTGAGCTTCATGAGTGCTGTAAGACTTGCATTTTCCTGGCAAGTGGAGAGAATTGCATCATGGTACATGGGAAATTGGGTTACTTGCCACACAATACACACCCTCTGATCTACTCTTGTAACTGTGGCACTTATATGACCAGTCCAATTAAATTTCAAGCCACAACAATTTGATAATAGCAAATTTGACATCAATATTGCCTTTGTTTGTCAGGACAAAAGATCAGACTACCATCTTTTTAAAGTAGTCATTTGCTTGAACTGAATGTTATTTGACAATTATTTGACAAGGCTCAAAAATGTGCAAGTTGTACAAACTACTTCTTTATCTGAAATGTTGCAACTTCAACTTTGTGGAATCAATAGTGAACATTACCACTTCTGACTTTATGATGGAAAGAAGGTCTTTGATGAAGCCGCTGAAGATGGTTGATCCTCAGACTCTGCCCTAAGGAAGTCTTGATGTGATGCCCTATGGCTGGGACCACCAACAGCCAAACACTCTTCTATGTAGGTACAACTCCAGCCAGTGTCGATTTTCCCCCATTACCGATGGCTTCAATTTTATTGGTGTTTGTTAATGCAACAATAACTCAGACACTTACTTGACGTCAAGAAGGATCAATCTCATGTCACCTCTGCATTCCCCCTCTTTTGTCCAAGTTTGGACCAAGGCTGGAATAACATTTGGCAAAATGTTGACAGGGCTTCAATGAATAGGTGAATAAGTGGGGCATGACAGCATTGTCAACAACATCTACTCTCCAATATCATTCTGTTGTAATGGTGAATCCTTGTAGTCCAGAACTGACTAGGACTGTAGCCAAGCTGTTCCAGAGCAACTACAACACTGACATTTACTCAAAGTGGAAAAATGCCCAGGTATGTTATGTTCACAAAAGGCAGAACAAATCCAATTCTGTCAATTGTTGTTCAGTGAATCCACTCTCTGATATTATCATAAGAGTCCAACACCCTGTGTGTGTATTGGAGGAAGATTAGAGGGAGGATTTCACTGAAATTCTGAGGAAGGACTACAAGGGTGGTGGTAGGGGGCAGGGGAGAGGGTAAGGGTCAATAATTGGATGGATGGGATGATGATGGATATAAACATTGAGGGAAAGTGAGGGCAGGTATGATCGGGAATGGGGAAAATTCAAGTTAGTACCTGCTGAAGGAAACTGCAGGCCTGGGACTCAGGGAGGGTAAACCCTTTAACCTCACCTGGGACAGATATCAGTCATCCTTGATCACACAGCATCCATAGCACAAGAACAGGCCATTCAGCCCAACCAGTACATGCTGATGCCTATGCTCCACACGACACTGCTCCCATTTTTCCATATTTAACATATTTCCATATCTATCAGTGTAACATTCTATTTCCTTCTCTGTCTTTTATTTTTCCATCTCTGAAATTTATCTCTAACATTGACTCTGACCACTCCCTGTGGTGTCCACATTCCCACTGGCCTGTGAGAAAAGAGGGTTCTCAGTTGGATGGTCTCTGGTCATGCTCTTCCCCTGCATTCACTCGATCAAAACCCATCATAATTTCAAAGACTTGAGGGCACCCCATAGTATTTTCTCGAGAAAGAGGCCTACTTTAGTATCTTTATGGGTCCAATGCATGGACAGGACTTCAAACAAATTACATAAAACAAGTGCTGTACACTATGTGAAGTCACTGCACATCCCTGGTGGCCATGTGCATGGCTACATCACGTGTATTGATATGCCAGCAACAATTTTAGTCACTACTCTTCTACTTCTACATGAATGATACCTTTCAAATGCAAATATTTGGCTTCTCTTGGTTTATAGATTGCTACTCACAGAGTTGAGTTTGGATGTAGTTTATATAGTTCTAGTGAAGTATGATGCAACGGTGCCAACTCCGTAACAGAAGGAAAAATAAGATGAGAGATAGAAGGATTGATTTTTGAGACACAAAGAGATGGGAAAGAACGTCAAAGAAATATAATTCAAAAAAAGAAACAACAGTTAATAACCAAAGGAATAAAATCCCATGCTTGTACAATTAATGTTGAATTAATAATTTTGGCTGGGGATAAAAATCGTTAAGAAGCTATTTAAAACAATCTTGTAAGTTCACCTGTGATGATGCTGGACCTTCAGTTCAGTGACTCACTCTAATTAGTTCATCCAGCACCTTTAACTGCACTGCACTGAAGTGCCAGCCTGGATTCCAAGACCAGCTCTGGAACAGTGCCTGAACCCAAGACCTTATCACTCAGAAGCAAGGCTGACACTAAATGTCAACTAAACTGAAATAAAAGGTCACTGCAGAACCCTTGGAGGCAATTCGATATGAAAGGTGCTAATTAGTTCCAAATACTGCTACTCTCTGAACCATAAATTCACACTCTGATATTTACCCATTATCTATAATCTGGTAGATGAGACAAAATTGTGCAAGTTTATAACTAATATTTTCAGCGATGTATTATTTTTATAGAAAATATACTTGCAAATTTTACAAGGCATCTGTGCACAAACAGCACCTTTTCTATCTAGCTTTATTCTGTCCAACTCTATTCTCCTGGGTTTTGAGAATGTTTCAAAACAGGAAGGCTGCTTGACTGATTTACTGATGCAGGTCACTTTCTGTCACTTCCTGCAGAGTGTTATTTAAAAGAGCGTATATAAAGATGTCACTACATTTCAGTAATGTATTGAAATGTGTTTAACAACTTGGCAGACACTGGATTTCATAAAGGAGAGTGATATGAATGACCAATAATCTGGTGTTAGGGGTGAATGTAACAAAGTTGTTTCTGGATAGATTTGCTCATGTGCATTTAATTTTTAAATTTGTTGCATGCAATATTGCTGGAATGGGCGATCTGATAAATGTGAAGTAAAGAAAACAGGCATTTGGAACCTCAATAAATACGACAAGTAGCTCAGAGAATCTGCACGTATCGTTTAATGTGGAAATCTCAGTTGGTGACAGTGATTCAGCCCTTCTCCAGAGGCTGCATCAAGAGAAATCACTTGAACTAATGTGAACTTAAGGTATTTACAAATTAGTCACACTGTAAAATACTCTAAAATATTAGGATTGTTGCAAGGGGTCTAAGTAAGGTTTAATGATATACTAATCCATATTTACTGCTTCGAGAATTCTCTGTCCCTTGAAAATTCTTATGTATATGGGTTTGTCAATTGGTCACATAAGTATTTCAAAATTCAATGAACTGTGAAATGTTAAATTTTAATAAGTATTTGATATTTCAGCTTCTACTTGAATCATATTTTGCTCCAATATTTGTCTAGAAATTCATAAAATCCTTAAAATATTAAATGAAATCTCTGTAATTTACTTATGCTTTGCTGTCTGTGTGAAATTTTAACGTGATTGGCCAACTTGATGACATCATTGCTGCGGAATGCCAGGGATCACCTTGAACTGACCGCAACCAATTGCTCAATCTTTGTGGGCAGCTTTCTTCAAGATCAGTGGTGAGGACTGTTGCCACTGACCACAAACTCCACGCCATTAATTTCCCAGGACACTGAAACCAATTCTCTGAACCCACTTGTTTATGTATCAGAATGGTCCCAGGTTTGCCAAAGGAATTCGGTGTTAATCGTAAGGAGATCATTATTCCCTTACTTCTGTCTCTGATGGAAACAAATGTTGTATAAATCCCAGGTAAAGTTGTTGTCATGTTTCTGATGTAAGATTAAGGTGTGCAATGACATTTATATGTAGATTTCATCTATACAAGCGCAGTCATTATATTTTCATGGCATAATGAATGTGGTTTGCAAGAATGTTCATAGGTAGCTGAGATGAGATGCTTATGATGCAGCCAAGGAATAAGCTTAACTGATACGTGCAAAGATAATGAATCTTAGATCTGAATCTAATTGAGTATCACTTCTGATTCACAAAGGATGCAATGCTTTGAAAACTTCTTATACACGGCAATGTTAATGCTAAGTACAACAGACATTAACCTTAAAAAGGAGGATTAAAGTAGTTTACCTGCCCATCTCAATGAAACAAGTTAGTTATGTTCTAAAAGTGAATACTGAATCACTAGTGATCAGGACATCTTTTCAGTGCAGCAGTTCATCAAAGTAAAGAACAGCGCTAAAGGATATAATTGAGTTTGTGAATACTGAGTACTTTGTTACAACATCTCCCAACACGTTGCTTGAGTCTTTTCTTATCTATGAACAGACTGGTGAACATGAGGAAACTGTCAAGGGATACTCCTCTTGAGGCAGTGATGGATGGCCAGTGAGCTTGTACTCTCTGTTTGCTGAGAGTGAAGGAGCTCAGGAAGGTTGCAGTGTTGAGGTTCTGCTGTGTGGGCTGGTGCTCAGCCATCCTTGCCCGAGTTAGTCAATACATGTGGGAATGCATGCAAGAATATGGAGATAGGGCAAAATGGCCTTTCACCTGGAAAATGCCCAGCTCATGTCTCCCTCCCTCCACATGCTGAGTTTTTCCAGCATTTTCTGATTTAATTTGAAACTTCCAGCATCTTACTTTTGAAATAATGTGATTTCATTTGTAAGTGCACCCATCTGCAAGGCTTATATTAAACACAATTTTCCCATTATGAAGGGTACCTTGGTTAACATGAGGCATATTGAGCAGGTGAGGTCAGCATTACAGTTATGTAATCAGCAGAAAAGAGATGTTGCACCAAGTCAAGTCATTTGAATACTAAACTGTAGGTGCTGGAAACTGAGGAGAACTCCACAAGGTAGTCCTTTGTGCGTCTTCTGTTGTTGATATAGACATCAAACTCCATCTACCACTCTCCCTTACAAAAAAGTACTCCTCTTATTCACATATACTGTCTGGTCACCCTGTGAAAATACGCCCATCAGGGCTGGACTGATCAAAACTGAAGATGCTCAGGAAGTCAGAATTGAAGAAAGGAAGAGGGTTGCAGGACTGGAGGAGATTACAGAGAAAGAGTATAAAGAGAATTGAAGGCAAGAACGTGCATTTTAATTAGGGGGTTATAAGAGATAAGGTATCTTTATTAGTCACATGTATATCAAAACACACAGTGAAATATATCTTTCGCGTAGAGTGTCTTGGGGAGAGCCCGCAAGTGTCACCACGCTTCTGGCACGAGCATAGCACGCCCACAACTTCCTAAGTTTTGGAAGTCTTTGGAATGTGGGAGGAAACCAGAACACCCAGAGGAAACCCACGCAGTCATGGGGAGAATGTACAAACTCCTTACAGACGACAGTGGCCTGAATCCAGGTCGCTGGTGCTGTAATAGCATTACGCTAACTGCTACGCTACCGCGCCTGCAGTAAAGCTGATGCTTCATACCTCCAGCAACCTGGGTTAAATCCTGACCTGCAGTGCTGTCTGTGTGGAGTTTTCACATATTCCCTGTGACTGTGTGAGTTTCCTCCGGGTGCTCTGGTTTCCTCCCACAGCCCAAAGATGTGCAGGTTGGTAGAATAATTGGCCACTGTACATTGCCTTTGTGTAAGTGAGTGATAGAATCTAGGATGAGTTGATGAAAATGTGGGGAGAATAAAGCAGGATTAATGTAGGATTAGTGTAAATGGGTGTTGGTAGTCAGCACAGACCCAATGAGATGAAGGGACTGCTTCTGTGCTGAATGAATCTATAACTCTGTCACTCTATAATTGAAAACCAAGCTAGGTGATGAGTAAATGAGACTCAGTGCAAGTTAGGACATTTCCAGCACTTCAGCCTAGAAATACAAATGAGTGAAGGGCCTTTAAATAGCATGGCTACAGAGCAGAGTTCATAAATCCTGGCTATTCTTTGAGTAAACAAGGTTGAAAATTTCATTGTGGATGAATTTTGTGCATTATGCTACTGGTGATCTCCTTTGGGGGAGTTTTACACCTGAGAGATGCATTTGAGCAAATGAAAATCATGTTGGAGAGTCCAAGATTTGAATTTCCCAATGGGTGTAAAAACACAAAGAAGCAGGTGCAATATTGCTCTACTTAGACTCATTTGATTTTCACCCGCAGAGCATCAGGGCTTTTGGAGTTGTATGGAGGAATCTCTGGCTCTCCTCCTCCATTTGCAGTGCAAGATGGCAAACAGCAGAGGGGAGTGAATACAGAACAAGTAGAGCCAAGCATGTGGATATATGCAAGAAATCCTCCTTGGAAATCTTCAACATTGAGAGAATAATCAATCAGAATGTAGCCAAATCTTGTGCAGCCACACGAAAGACTAGAATCATGTTTTAACGTTCCTTCTTCTCCACCTGTCCACTCACTCATTCATATTATGAACTACCCATGTATATAAGCATAACACCAAGGACATAAAAACATGCTGCAAAAACTCAGCAGCTGTGGAAAGAGAAGCAGTTACGATTCAGGTCAAAGACCCTTCATTAGAACTTCTGAAGAATCTTTGACCTGAAATGTTAACTGTTCTTGATCTGCTGAGTGTTTCCAGCATTTTCTGTTTTGATTTCAGATTTTCAGCTTCTTCATTTTTTTGATGGTCATTTTTTTTTGATTTTTCACACCAAGGACATGGTTGTAAGTAATATATAGCCAGCGATCTCACATATTTTTCACAAGTACTAACATTATTATTTCATCCCCAGGAGTTCAGAGTAGTAAGCATGTGCGGGGAAGGTAAACAGCGGAACTTCAGAGGATAGTAGTTCTTAACCTAAGATCATCTGCTTCTAAAAGCTTGCTTTGGGAGCACAGTTATTTTTTAGAATCAAATGGCCTTGACAAAAGCATCTAATAAGATCTGATGGTAGCTAGGAAGAGGATGCAAGACATGTCCCTGCAGTCATGCAGAATGATTTAGAGGTTCTACCACTTGCAACTTCAAAGACATCTACATTGGAAAAGGTCCTAAGCACCTCTGTGAATACTGAGATTATTTTTACAATGACTTGGATTCTGCACTGTGAGAGAAGAACTATGGCTGGCCCTGTAACATAGCAGTTAGAGCTGCTATGTCATAGTTCCAGAGACCCAGTTTGATCCTGACCTCAGGTGCTGTCTGTGTGCACACTCCCCGTGACCTTGTGCATTTCCTCCTGGTGCTCTGGTTTCCAAGACAAAGACATGCTGTTTTTAGATTAATTGGCTGCTGTAAATTGGCCCCAGTGTAGAACCGGGGTGCAGCTGAAGTTGGTGGGGATGCATGAGAAGAAAAATAGAATTAGAGTAGTCAGGTGCTTGATGGTTGGTGTGGACTGAAGGGCCCGTTTCCTTGCTTGATCACTGTGACTTTAGGAGTCACCTCTCCATTTGAGCATGCTGGGGGTTGAGTGCATATAGTTATCACTGGTTAGACAAGCCTTTCTGTGCAGAAAACTCACTGAGAGGGAGTTCTCAACAGCAGGGTCAGGGATGAAGGACGGACAGCTAGGACAGCACCAGCCTGTCTGACCCTACTGTTTCCGTTATACTGTCCATCAATAAGTGAACAGGAACAACTAGCTATCACATCAGTGCATGTGATTAAATCAGTGGCAGGGCAAAGAAACACAAGAGCACTTCAATCCCATGACACTTGCATGGTCATCTAGAAGCCAGGAACTTTAACTGTTGCTTCTAAAAGAGAAACACATAAAAGGATATGCATAGATCAGATCCACAGAGGGAACTACTGGAATCATAGAGGACACCAATTAAAATTACTTACGTGAATTACCCTGGAAATATCTTGATGCTTAATGCAGAGGTGGAACCAGCAGATACAAGAATGAGCTTCCTTGATAGTTCGGAGAACTATAATGGGGATTGTAAAGTGGTTCAAATATTCACAAATATGCAAGGATACCACAGGTTCGGAGTCGCTTGGGAGGGAGTTTGTAAGTGAATGTATGGTAAGTTGGATGGGAGAGTGCAATTATAAAGCCATTGGTTCAAAGTTTATAGGTGAGTGAAGAATGTAGAGAATGGGAGTGGGACTGGGTACAGGGTAAACAGACCTCACAAAAGGTTTGTGAACCTTTGACCATAGTGTACCACTTTCCCCTGTTCCTAACATTATCAAGGCACAGAGGATTACCTTAAAATTTAAAAAAAAACTTACTACTTCTTGGTGAAAGTGCCATTTGAGTCCATGAGCAATGCATTCCTGACGTCACCAATGATCGGCCTCAACTACGTTGGCATCGGCAGGACACTGGAGAGAACTTCTCTACTCTTCTTTGAATTATGCAAGAGGGCAGTTCTTGCCTTAATTTAAAAGAGGGCACCAATGCTAATGCTCATTCAGGTGTCAGCTTTAAACTGTGCTCTCAAGTCTCTGGAGCAGGGCTTGAATCCATGTCCTTGTGACACAAAAAAGCCAAGGATGACAACAGTAGGTAAAGTATGAAACCAACCTTTCAGAAAGCAGAAAATGATAATGACTCAGAAAGGAAACCATTTGGCTTCCCATCTTGATCACTATTTTAAATAACAGCCCATGTTTGTGAACTTAAGCCAAAGGGAAAAAAAGTTAAATGGCTCCACAACTCTAAGTCTGAAGTATAGTCATTCATATTGGAATAATGAATAAGGAATATTTCAGCAGAACTGAATGTACTGGCAGCTGTGAGACACTTCCTACAACAATTGAAAAAGATATTTAAACCCATTCACGCGACTGGCTCCCGCAAACCTACAACCACAGTGCACAAAGAACTGAACACTGTAAAAACCACAGTGTGGAATTAGTTTCAAAACATAAAATAACTTGCATTCTTATTCCTTTTTTGCTTTGTTTTTTGCTTTTCTTACTGTAGAACAAGAGAGAACATAAGGTTTTCTTTTCCAGTTCTGCTACCCCTCTTTACTTTCTGAATCGTGCCCATGTTTTCCCTCAGAGAGCCTCTAATAACCACATTTTTTATTGCAAAATAAGATTAAATTCAAAGAAGTAATAATCCAGATTTTACATTTACATGATTTAAACTAAAAATAGATACATCAATATTTATGTTAATGAAAGCAGTTATCCAATACTTAAGGTACTAGAGCAATTATTTGCATACCAACATACAGATGTGATAAAAAGAGAATAATAATTCAGATTGGAAAATTATTCAACAATCCATTGGTTTTGAAATCTTTCAAACAGATTAAAACTGTGTGCTTATTATTTAAAGGAAGGGAGGGAGGAAGTAGGCGATAAAGAGATTGTACTGGTTGCTAAGATGCAACAGATGGTTTCCCAGTGATTCTTTCCACTGAGTGATTTATATACTATGTATTCCACCACATATAAATCACCCAAGTGGAAAGAATCAAGATTTGTCCGTCCATGTCGACAGGAGGAATTCAGAGTTATCAATCCAAGTCTAGAGATAACACTAAATTGCTAACTTAAGTGACTTACATAGATGGAAACAGGAAGTTACAAAACGGTCAAAGACAGAGCAAAATTGGGGCAGGTGACATTTATTGTGAGAAAAGTGTGAGGTCCTCCACTTTGCATCACAGGAGGTCAATTTGTAATATTTTCTTCGTACCAAAAGATTAGGAGCTGTGGAGGGATAAAATGATTCAAGGATCCAGAAATCACTAGATGCATAGTTCTTAAAGTATTTAAAAAGCATAACAGAAGTTTATTGTTTATGTCAAGATGATTAGAACGTGAAAGCCAGGAACTGATGCTTTGGCTGCTTAAGGCCTTGGTCAGATCAAATCCAGAGAACCTTCAATTTTTGGCAGTGCAGCTGAGGGAGGACTTGGAGTTGGGCCAGCACAAATGTTCAGACCAGTATCAGGCCTTTTAGAGTTAAAATTTGGGAATCGGTTGAACAAACTTGGCTGGTGTTTGGCTGAGTTTAGAAAGTTGTGTGGAAATCTAATTGAAGTCTCCAAAATGGTAAATGAATTCAAAAGGGAGATTTGAAAAAGCTATTTCCTGTGGCGGGTGAATCCAAAACATGAAGTGCATTCTTATTAAAGTTAGGATGGACAAAGAAGGCACTTAATCCACAGAAAGGAGGGTGGAAATATGGTGCTGTGGATGTGGGGTAAATTGATTTTTTCAAGGTTTGGATTGGCCATGCTTTATAAGCTGAGGAGTTTAAGGGATGCACATCAAAAATGGATGTCAAGTTGAGATTTAGATCAGATTAATTAACTTGATTATGGAATAGGCTCAAGGCATTGAATGATCTACTCCTGTTCCAAACAGGCTTTCTAAAACAAGGCTTCAGTAATGAAATATAAGTATGTGATCATGAAAGTTTTGAGAGTACTTTCTCACTGACACTTAATTCAATTTCCACGGTGGACCACTTGCATGCTGAAATTGGTATTTTCTTTCACTCTCTGTGGGTAAGTTGCATCAAATTATTTTTACAGCCCCATAATCTTTGGCCCTGTGAGGAAAGGATATTTAACTATCGCACTGTCTAATTGCTGGACAGTATTGTATCATGGTATAAACATTTCACCATGATACAATACCATGTATGCTGCAATTCGCTGGCTATGGGCAGTTAGGTGAAAGAGAAGGATACCCATGGGTACAAGAGAGTATATCTGAAGAAGGGTCCTGACCCGAGATGTTGACCACCTGCTTTTCTTCACGGATGCTGCCTGGCCTGCTGAGTCCCTCCAGCATCATTGTGTTTTTCACACAGTCTCTGATGATGGGTCTCTGACCTGAAACGTTAACTCTGTTCCTACATCTATAGATGGTGCCTATCCTGCATTTTCGGTTTTATTACACATGAACCGCTGCTCTCCAGAGGTATCCTATTTGTAGCTGTAGCATCTGCTTCCAGATGAGCACAGCTTGAAGCATCCTCTTACAGGGATTCTCCTTCTCTGTTCTGGTCTTTAACATTGTTCACTGTCATTTGTGATGTCTGAATCAACAGGTGTAAACACAACTGTCACATGAACCCCACCAAACTGTGGGTATCTGAGCTGGCCCCTGGTCATCACTAATTCTATGGCTGGAATACCCTGAGGGGGGTAGCTTTGGTTAGCTTTCTGAGGAAACTTCCAGCTCAACCAGCCCCTGTAGGACATGTCAAGTTCCTGAGTGAAATACTTCCATATTTCCTTACAACAGAGAAGGAGGGTATTCAGCCCATCAAGTTTACACTAACAATCCCGTTCCCCCACAAATTTTCCCAAAGGCTTATTCTTTCCACAATCCCATCAACCTCCCCTGCTTACAATGAAGGGCCACCTCAGGTTTTCTGCCTATGCCTTGAGCTTTGTGATTTCCCATGAGGTGGCAAGAGACCAGTGAAATAGTGTTGATCCTATGGACGGAAACCTTGTGTTGAGGGTGATTTTGAGGGAGACTGATGACTATGGACAAGGGTGAGAGTAAATGGTGAATGGACACATGAGAGCGGTGGGGAAGTGCACTGACATAGAGGGATGAAAGTAGAGGTATATTTTGTGATGATTGATGCGTTGGAGTAGGCAAGTAGGCAAACTGAAGAGGTTGGAGTGAAATGCACCCCAGGATGCTCACACTTTTCCTTCTCTGCTTTGGTCTCATTGCTATTTGCTATGGCCATACAGGGGTTAAACCTGTAAAGTTGGTTAAGTCTGAGGCCCCCCACCCCAGTCTCATTTTTATTTTACATAAATGGCCAAGCAAGGTAGTGGGAGCTGCCATCCATTGCCCAACCCCAGGCAGAAAGATTGGTTGAGATTTTACCATCACTCATTCCAATCCAGCCCACCCACCTTTTTGAAGGTTAACTTCCCCACCTCCCCGAATATAATATTGCTCTTTAAATAACGCAGAACAGCAAAAACAGGATGGTATAAATAGCCAACTTTACTGAGGAAGTGGTGGTATTAAAGTATATTATTTTGAGTTTTTCCATGAAAACACCGGGGAAGAGTAATACATGGGCACAGGATGAACTACTGTGTTCCAAGTTAAGGGGACAGTGAAGGGCTACCATATGGGCTGGAATATCAGTTTCATAGAGCCAAACTCAACATATTAGTTACTGCCACCCCTTGAATTTTCTGCTTACAGAACAAACACAGGATCAGTTATTCCTCAGTGGGCAGGAAACTAATCCTGGCCAACAGATGTTGGTTTAGCAGTAGAACAGAATCTGGGGAGACACTAGGTTACATGAACCTCAGTATGAATATACAGTATAGAAGGAAAATGGTTACATATCAGTAAACTTCTGTTGTAGGTTTCATGCATGCTAAAGGAACATTATAAGTAACTGTAGGTAGAACAGGTGTCAAAAGCATATAGGAGAGCAAGGATCACTGCTGCCCAGTAGACCATGTGTAAACTCTGAGGTCTTGACCTTCAAACATTCTTTTCCTCAACTGATCAAATGTTGTGCTGGCAGAATGAAAATGATGGCAAATTTCATCACCAATTTCTGGCTTCACTGAGAGATGGCTCCTGAGATACAAGAAGTGGTCTGTTCTTTTCCAGAGGATCACAATGAGCCTTTATTGTCAGAAAACAGTGTTGTACCCTCTGACAATAGACAGAAGACCTTTGTCAAGCAGAGGTTGAGCATAAGGCCCATCCTTTCATATACTTTGGTAAACAGTCGATGATGTCTTGGAGCTCAGCCTCTGAGCATGTACAAATGCTTTACTTGCACACTGCAGATCGACTACTGAGCTGACATTAGTTCTGGTGTGTTGTTGCTGTAAACTGAATAGCTTCCTGTTAGTTATGAAGATTAATTCCGATCCTGTAGGAAGCATTGCGATGAGAAAGATTGAAAAAGTGCTGTGGCAATGATGCTGCCTTGATACCGGTCTTCACCGAGGTTGGCTTTGTTGTAGTCTCATTGGTTAGGATCATGCCATCATGAAGTAAGCATAAGATGGATACAAATCTCTGTGAGCAGCCAAATTTGAGGAGGGTGCTCCACACTCCCTCCCAGCTGATGGAGTCAAAGGCTTTAGTGAAAGTGAGAAAGGCCATGTAAGATGGTTTGTGCTGCTCCCCACTTTGTGCTTGAAGTTGCCACATGGCAAAGTTCATATACATTGAGCCTTGGACTCCAAATTCCCTGGAAGGACAAGCAAATAACATCAGTATTCCCTCGCAGACCAACTTCTGGAGCATTGAAGCCATACTCACATTCAACTGACTCCACAGGGCAAGCAACCCTGGCCACACACCCAACACGGGACTCCTAAAACTGACACTCGATTCTGAGCTATGTAACAGAAAGAGAATACCAGGCAGACAGGGGAAAAGATTCAAGAATGCACTCAAAGCCTTCTTGGAAAAATTGCAACGTCCCCAATCACACTTGAGAATCTCTGATCCATGACTGCTCAAAGTGGAGAAGGAGCATTCAAGAATGGCACTGAGTCCATGCATCAGAAGCACATATTGTGTAAGTATTGGAAAGAGAGCACAACACTTAAACTGCCCACTTGACTGCCCTGTAAGATACCTGCCATCCCATTAGTGGATGACTCTGTGTTTCCTATATTGGCCTCACCGTTGACCTTGGAACCCAGAAAACTGGGGTAGAAATAAATCATCCTCAATCCTGATGGACTGTTTGAGAAGAAGAAAATAAGCAAAGATACCCCATGTTTTGAGTTTAGATCAAGGCATACTTCTTCCAAGATATACACTTAATGAAAGGATTGCATTTCTTATTTTAAGTTTAAGCATATTTGAAGTTCTTGGAGAATCTTCATGCTCCCATTGGTTAAGTTTGTTTGCTTTGTGTTAATCATTTTATATAAACAACTTTTCTGAAGATGTTGAAGGCTCCAAAGGAAAGAACACTCCATTCCCAAGGGCAGCTCCCTTCAAACAGTGGCTAGCTTTTCATCAGTTCTGCCCGATGTCATGAAGAGTTCACCACCCACAGCTTGCCTCAACATCCTATCGCTGCTCTCTTCTGCATTTGGCTTTGTGTACTTTAAGATATTATTTTTAATATTATTTATGGACCAGCGTATTTCCTTGGAGTGCATGGTACACATTTTAAAGCCAGTAATTCTATTGCAGCAGTCTCAATGGTGATGTGTCAAACTAAATTCCCATGATGAACTTCCATTCAAGTGTGCCTCTTGGCAATAACTGCCTGCCTACACCATCCATCTTCATTATTCTGATTCTACTGATTCACTGTTAGTTTCCTTCTGCCATTTAGCAAGCAGACTTAATGCTTGTCCTGATGTGCACAGCATTCAGAGTCCAGAAGAATGGGTCATGGTCTCAGTACTCACTCCATATTTCCTTGTGAAAAAAAAGCACATTTTGGCCCTTTGTGTTGGTGCTAAATCACAGAGCAATCCCATTCCCTGCAATGCCTGCCATAAGGATATGTGGATAAAAAGACACATTTTCAGCATTCAATGACCTCAGTTTCTAGTCTTATACACAATAAAAATAACAGCTAAAGAAAAATCAATGGATTGGAGTTTTGAAAACATGTAAGCAGTTAAAAAATTCTATTGCACCTGTGGTTAATGGTTTCAATTGCATTTCCTGTAAAGGGATTGATGTTTTGCATCTGTACTTTAAGACTGGGAAGTTTTCATTCTACCTCTTGGGAGTATAAAGTTCAATGTAGATTCTGTGGAATGTGGCTTCTCCATTCCACTTCTGACCTGATCTCATGTCAAACAGTTGACTCTTTTGTGGTTGCAAACTGGGACAAGTCTCTTGGTGAAAAGGAAAGTATTTCTTTCTGTGGATACCTCACCCTCCATTGCACAGAAGCTTGTGGATTGCATTGTTCTCTCAAAAATTCCTGGAATGTAGAAAGTCATATTCTGTGGCAGCAACCCTCTACTTCGAACCATTACAACGCCCTGGATGATAAAGCACATTCCTCGTCTGAAGTGATTAGCGAGTATCGACATTGGCAACTGACCACTTATTTTGGCAAAGGAGATAAAGGAATGAATCATGAAGATATAGCACGACCAACTAGGCACAGACGCACAAGAAGGCATGATCTGCCTCACACAATTGCACTGCCTTATGAATCATGAAATGTGCCATCTCCATCCCACCTGAAGCAATGCAACTTCCTGTGAAAGATAATTAAAAGTTCCAGCCAATTTGGGAAAATAAATAAGGGAAATTTCTTGCTGACTCCCTTAAATGGTCATAGCTAGCCTCAGAAGTCACTCTGGTGTTGAAAATTCTCGGCAGTTCGAAGGTTTTCATGAGACAAAGTCTGGCCCAGCCAATGACAGGTATCAGTTTTTACTTGAAGGAATTCAGCATTTACCATCTACTCCTGAGCCAAAAGCCTATCCCTGATGTTCTAATGAAAGCTCATCCACCTGAAACATTAATGATTTCTCTCTCCATGGATGCTGCCTGACATCTGATAACATCCATCTTATGTTTAGTCTCATATCTTATTTTACGAGCTCCTTAATAGAGATAATTAATTTTCTACTCGACAGGCCTGTGTTGTTACCATGTACTGCTGAAATTTTGGCTGCACCATAAATGGGCAAATGGAGCTTCAGAAAGCAATGCTGATGCTTTTATTCATTAACCACAGAAGCCAGGTGTGCCAGCTTCAACTGAGTTATTTCTATAACTAGAGAAGAAAGCAGCTGATGGCATCCAAGGAAGACCCAGCATGCGAGCAACAGAGATTACCTATTTGGTCATGTCCACAGATGGTACTACTCTATCTTGTCCACTATCTCCAGCTGAACCAGACTGCAAGTGTAATATCTGGTTCAACAATGAGTTGATCATCGGATGTCCTAGCATACTCTCTGCAAAGATCATGTGATGTTGCTTTACCTCCCTACTTCAGCTATCTGAAACTCTCATTGTGCCTTTGATCAAATTGTTGGCCATCTCACTTAATAGCTCCTATGTAGCATGGTGTCAGATTCTGTATGATGAAGCTTCAGTAAAGAGCTTTAGGAGGTTTTACCGTATTACAAGATCTTTGTAAATACAGTATTCTTGTTATTGTAAATAACCATTTCAAAGAAAACGAGTCCAAATTAGGTAATGTTACTCCCTATAAAATTTACTCTTTCACATTCATAAGATGTTGACCGAAGTAAATTCTACGATTTGGAACATAAGATAAGATAAGATAACATACGCACTGATAATAAATTATTCTTTTCAGAGCTCAACATGTGTGGCACAGAAAATGCAATCCACAGTCTCAAAAATAAAACAAATTTTTGCTCCCTGTTTGAAATTAAATGGATGTCCCATTTCTGGAAAAAAAGAGCCTCCATCCAAAAGATTAATGGATGGATGCCAAACTTAACATGTTTCTACAGTCACTAAAAAGCTAATGTGAGTGGAAAGTAAATCAGAAATTGAAGGAAAATATGTCCATAAGCCCACCTTGGGAATTCTGCTGTTGTACATCTGGCCACATTGGACCTGAGAAACGTGGGTCTAAATAAATCAGGTCATGTCCCTTGACTCCTGATCATCCACCCTTCCTTTAGACAGCAGTGGGAGAAAGATGTCTGACTTGTAACAATTGCATGCATAATGTCTAACCCAACACAGCGGTGTGGTTCCACATACTCATTCTGCATGGCAGATGTTACCAAATATTTGGCCTTGTGCGTTTGGGTTTCTCACTTCAGTGAATAAGCAGTTCCCAGAATACAAGGCTTAATTACGCAAAGCTTCATGTTGAAGATGGTATTATCAGCATTGTATTCATTCTAGGCCAGAAGTAATTTGAACTTGTTTGCAACAGGAACTGATTTCATAATTGCCAAGGTCAGACTATTGCTTGACAGCAGGGTGTAATGAAAAAGGAAACAGTCTTCAAATGTACTAATATGAATTAAGTTGGTTATTAACCTTAGGGTGGTCATGTGTGGGGGACACATCATTTAATGAAAAAAAGGGGGAAGGATTAATCTTTTTCCAAACAATTTGAGACTTTACAACAAAAAAATCAGGTTTTAGAAATCATGCATTTCACGGCCATGCGATTTCATTTATGTGTCATTAAATTGCTGATACAAGTGAACAGTTTTTCTGTCCCCAGGTGGTTTCGCCTTTCCATTCTCCCAGGAGATTAGTAAATCAGTGAGACTGGAGAGTACTGTGACCTCAGTGGCAGCTGCAGCTTGATAAACACAGCTCAAGAATTTTCCTGCAGCTTATCTCTATACAGAATGCAGACCTGAATGGTTCAATCATCATTTACCTGCAGTTGTTCAAAAACCCTCTCAGCATGAAGACTTGCACTCAAGATGGTGGCTGGAAACATTTGACTGTATTTAAAGTGATACTTTTGACCCCAGCTATGGACCTTAGCAGTGTACAAATTTGCAACATCATATATTATCTTTTTGCTGTCGATCAGAGCATGCACCTGTAGAAAGAATGACTAAGCCTTGGATGTCAGCTTTGTCTCATGAAGAGAACTTGTGCCTCTCATCCAATTCCTAGGATGGCAGGTCTGATTTATGAGGAGAGAATGGATAGGAGAGTTAAGCTTGTATTCAATGGAGTGGTGAAGGAAGAGAGGGATCTGACAGAAACCTGTAACACTTTAACAGGCCGAGAGAGACCAGATACAGGCAAGATGCTGTCAATGGCTGGAGAGTCCAGAGCCAGGACGCAGCCTAAAGACATGGGTGTACCATTTAGAACTGAGATCAGGAGGAGGTTCTTCAACCAGAGAATAGTGATCTTGGGGTATCTCCTACCAAGAAAGCAGAACAGGACAAGTTAATAAATACATTCAAAAAAAGAGGAAGATATATTTCTCAATGCCAAAGGGATCAAGGGACAGGGAGAGAAGACAGAAACTGGGTACTGAAGTGGATGATCCAATTGATTTGAATGGTGGAACGTCCTAGTCCTGCTCCTATTTTCTATGTTTCTATGAGTCCAAATGCCATGCCATGAATTTTAGCCCTATCTAGGGTAGCAAACTTCCAGGAACATTCCAGTCATTGAAGATCAATCTTCACAGCCTTGAGAAAATCTTAAGCACCAAAAAGTTTTACTTCCAATTTCTTTGAACACTTCCATTTATAAGTTCTAAAAAGTAATATATACACTTACTCTTTGATTGATGCTCAAGCATGATCCACTGGATGGATAACCTTTATTCTAGCCAACTGGAATGCAAAAGATGCATGTGTAAGGGTGGACATGTTGGTGAGCTTTGACAGGAATGTGGGGCCAAGTGATGTGATAAAACTTCCCAGTCTGCAGTCACCCAGAAGTGGCAAACCACAAACCAGTCCAGAGACTTGACAACATAATTCAGGCTGACACTTTATTGCAAATCAGATTAGGTATTGCATAGCTGAAGAGTCTAGCATACACCTAAATAGCCAGCTTCAATTCCTTCCAGAGCTGCAGGGGAGTGTCTTTCTTCTGCAAAGAGTTATGCACATGTGTAACACAAATCCCTGGCCTTCAGCACTGTCGTGGATAACAGATGAGTGCAACTTTAGAAGTTGTATAAAAAAATATGAATTTACAGACCACATATTCTGCCATGCAGGAGCTCTTAAAGTGATGGCTCTCAGCGAGAACAGCCATTTCAACTTATAGGGTTGAATCTGGTTCCCTTTTGCTATGAGTGGCAGGTCAGGGTTGATAGGGGTTACCTCTTCTCTGCCAGCTGAATGGACATCATGAAGTCGGAGGTGGATGCTCAAAGGGATCATTAGAGTGACAGCTCCCACTTCCACCTCACCAAAGAATGCAAAGGCCTTACATGCAACATCTGGAGACATCTGCTCCATTGGAAAAGATTCTGTGGTCATCTTTCATGATGGACTTACCAACAAAAGCTGCTTTAATTGATGATCCAGTTCCACCACACCATTCCCTTTTAAGGCCTTGTTTTTCCATTGAAAGCCAACATGGTTCTTTCAGCACTTCAGTGATGCAGCAGTGACATGAAACTGGTTACAGACAACGTGGATGGGGATACAATTTCCTGGTGTGCATGCTCTCCAAAGTACTGATCGCTTTTTATAGTCGATTTTCCACTTCTAGACTATTGCATAGCACGTTACAACATGGACTACCTGAGATCTTAAACCAAAGACCTGTCAAAGCTCTCAAGATCCTATGGCACTAATTGAAGAGGAGCAGGCAGCCTGGACTTTAATCCTGCACCTAACACCATTAAAATGCTTTATTCATCGCTCACTGTTGTCCGTGGAGTTTGACCGCTGCATTTGCCTATATTATCATAGTGTCTACACTTCAGACATTTACCTTTGGCAGTGAGTCATTTTGAGGTCATCAACTACAATTGTTTCCTTTTCTCTAACTAACAAAGAAGCTATAAGAATCAGCAACCAGAGAATTTTTAATGGACATTTTAATTATATTGTCAGGAGTGTGCCTACTTATCCAAATGGCTATTTGTCATTCCTACGCCAAATTAGCATTTTCTCTGAAATAACCTTACTGAAAGAATTATTGCTGGATAGATTTCAACCCTTTGAAAAGTACAGTTTCAAAATGGTACCAAACATTAAAACCTAAATTATTATTTTCTATCAAGTGAACTTAGAAATAGTGCATGGGGCATCAATTATGATTTACAGAAACAAAGCAAGAAAACTATGTATAAACTAAATGAAGCAACAAATGAATATGTTCACAATCCCACAGCCCTAAAGGATGAAAATGCTTCAGAGAATCTATTGTGCTATATTTTAAATAGGTTTGCATAGTGAAAAGATATCAGTCTTTGCAAGGAAATTGTTGCTCACACTCCTAGTAAGTTCTCTAGTGATAAATTAGTGTCAGCAAAGATGTCCATTTGGAGCCATTAGAAGGCCCCAAGACAAAATCTGGAACTGTGTATCAACTTTCTGATTTCAGCCAATGGTTGAAAGTTATACATTGATCAAAAATTAGGCAAAATAGCAAGTCTTCACAGAAAACTCACACCCTTTTTAAAAACTGGTACATCAAGCAAACCACCTCTCGCAACTCCTGTATAAGAATTGCATTCAAAGCTTGGTACCATTAAAGAAGTGATCCGTCCTTTGGATTCAAGCTCTGCATCAGATCAGTGTTGACATTGGTCAAATTGGAGCCGATAACAAAGATCCTGAACCAACAAATTGCCAAGAATGGAACAGATTTCAGCTCCTGAGGGAGGACTTGGATTTGCTGAGGTATTTTTGCCTTGTAACGAAGGCACGTAACAACTTCTTCCTGCTCCATGCAATCTGGCATAAAGAAAGATTTCCAAATGTGACTTTGTTTTTCTAATTCTCTTCTGCAGTTTGTTTTAATTTTTCAGATTTCAGGTTAATTCTTACAAGGTTATTTACAGAAAAGAAATGAAGTCAAAGAGGCTTCTATTCAAGTACCTTGCCAAGTTTTATTCATTTTTTTAAGACTAAAGGATGGCATTTCAGGAAAAAGCTTAATTTGGAAGTTATTTTGATGACACTTAGCCAAACATTTTTCAATCGTTGCCTTGGGTGGAGCATAGTCTCTTGACTAATTAAATAAAAATGTAAATTAATCCCAGATTTCCTCTAAAATTAACAGCGCCAGGCATTTTTTGCTTTTTGACAGTCTTTCATGGTTCTTAATGAGTGGGGGCTGCCAGCCTTGAAGTGGGTGGGGGTAAGGGGGGGGGTGGAATTGAAACTTTTCTTAGATAAGGGACATGGTGATTTAGTGGTTATGTTTCTGGATTAATAATCCAGAGATCAGGACTAATGATCTGCAGATTCAAATCCTTGGCAGCTGGGGAATTTAAACTGGATTTCAAAATTTAGTTGGAGATATAAGAGACTGCAGATGCTGGACTATGTCGCTTCAAAATTTGATTGCGGTAATGATAATCATGTAACTACTGGATGTGAAAACAAAACATCTGTTTCAATAATGGATATCTGCTGTCTTTACCTAATCTGGCCTATGCATGACTCCATACCCAAACAATATGGTTGACTCTTAACTATTCTCTGAAATGGTCAAGTAAGCCAGACAGCCCAAAGGCAATTTGAAATGGATATGAAAAACACTGATCCACTCAGCAATACCCGGCGAATAAATGATAAATTAAAAAGTTATGGCACTCTGTGTCGGCACCTTCAACCCTGCACTGCAAACCTGGCATCAGAAGTTGCCTCCTTATTATTGTTTCTCACAATCTCTGTGAGAACTGATAAATTTATATCAATGAGTGTTAGTTTACGATCCACATGTCAGGAAGGATGAAAATCAGTTAGTCTGTCATTCTTCACAGAGCATGTTGAAGAACACATATTGAGCTGTGCTGTGGATGCCTTTCATATACGGGATACTCTCCTCCACCTCAACCAATGGAGCTCAAACATTCAGCACTGATTGAGCACTGGAGTTGAACCTATGCATTTTATTTCCTCACTGAACCAGGATAAGCAGTTGAAAACAAAGTGACAATTTAAACACAATTTCTCTTGAATGGGAAGATATGTAGATTCAACCTATAAGTGATTCTTGACAGTGCATGAGGCGCATGAATTGATTAATGCGGGTATACAACAACTTTAATGACATCGCTGGACATTGAATGAATAATACAGAACATGAAGTAAAATTTACAGGTTATGTAAATTTTTTGATTGCAAACTTCTACATAATTTTATTTTAATTTTTCACTATAAGTTGAATGAATACAACTAAGAAGAGAACATTTCTAAACCTAGTAATTAAATGCATTAGGCACAATCAAACTGAGAAGTAATCTCCTGCTGAGATTGTATTTTTCATTCACCTTATGTGAAAGGACATTTTGATGGAAGGGTTAGAAGATCAGGTAAGGCATCCTGTAGTACTGAGACACTGCAGTATTGTTGTCAATAGCTTTCCAATAGCTTCATAATAGTTTGCAAGGTTTCTCCTTGGTTTTGGTTTCCTGTTTAATGGATTTTTAAACACTTGACTTTTTTGCTTTAGCTATGAACACTGACTCCTTTTTCACTAGTTGTACTTTCTCTCTTTATCTACTAACTTGAAACGGTCAATATTTTACAATTGTAAAATCAGCACAGTGGCACAGCATGTAGTACTCCAGGACTGGCACTGTCTGTCTGGAGTTTGCACATTCTCCCACTGACCATATGGTTTTCCCATGGGTGCTCTGGTTTCTTCCCATTTGGCACATTAATTGGCCACTGTAAGTTGCCCTTGGTATAGGTGCAAAGTAGGAGAAACAGAGGAGAGCTAATGGGCATCTGAGAGAGAATAGGTTCCAGGGGAATGGCACTGATGGGACTGCTCTGAGAGCCAGCATAGACTCAATATGCTGAATGGCCTCATGTGCTGTGTAAAGAAAAAATATATGAATATAAATATATTTGTGTAAGGGGCCTTTTTTTGCACACATGTTATGATTTAATAGAAAATACTTAGTGGAACGCATGCATAGAGCGCAGCCAGATCCTTCTGCAATGAGATAGTTCTCATGTGAAAGAGAATTTCCAAAAGGAAAGCAGTTGCAGATTGCTACTTACTTTTTCCACAAAAAAGATGTACAATTTCTGAAAATAAAACAACTGCCACTCATTAATTAACATTCATTAGCAACAATTTAGTGTTCGTAATGTTGAACAGAGGTCAAAGCCATAAGATTTGAAAGGGCGATGTCTTAATATATAAAACTGGCAATTTTCTTTCAGCCATTATGAATTTTTGTGATGCTGCCACAAGATTACTCATTGCATTGAGAGTGCTTTATTAAATCATATGGTTGCTGCTGCCAATTCCAGTTACCTAAAGACTCTGATTAATTCACAAAGGTTGGACCTAGGAATTCAATGTGCTCACAGAGACATCTTCATCTGTTGCCACCAACAAGTGTTTCAACGTCAGCCTGGTGCTTGCAGATTCAGTCATCCCCAAAGCCTAAAGGACGACTGAAGTGGCCGTCAGTGGTCAGGGATGGGAATGCTGAACAAGCAACCTGGGATGTGCGTGTCTGATGTCTCTGGGTGCTGAGTTGGTGATGGGTTGAGTGGTGAGTCAGGGGTTTGTGATTATCAGTGTTGTGTCAAGGGGCTGTGGGTGGGAAATTGAAGGAGGAGGTGACTGGCCATTCCGGGATTTGTGATTAGCATTCAGGGAGTGGAGGGGTGTGTCTGGTGCCTGTGAGTGGAAAATCGATAGAGGTGGTAAATGGTGGGTCAGGGTTGACCTCTGATTGGCAGTCAGTCAGACAAGTGGCCTACTGACAGTGGTTCTAGGTGATGTAGGCCTTTGGTTCAAGTTGTCATGGTCTGAGGCCCTGAAAGTGGAATGGGATGGGTCAAATAAGGTTCATGATCTTAGCTAGTAGATGGGGTTTGATGCTTTGTTGTGGGGTAGGTGTGGGGTTGGGAGAGCAGCCTGAAGAACTGGTAAGTAAATAATTGAAGGGAAGATGCCTAGCCAAAATAGTGCAATGAAATTACCAGGGCCTAATGCCTGCAGAAATGTCCCAGCACTCCCTATCTTACTCCCCATCTCCATATCTCTATTTTGCAATGTCACACAAGTGAAATGTGAAATTAGCTTCAATGAGTTGCTTCACAGAAATATTACAAAACAGATAGTGCACAACCTAAGCAAATTCACATTTTAACATTATATAGTGAAAGATTTAGATATGTACAGAGAGACACACAAAAAGCTGGAGGAACTTAGCAGGTCAAGCAGCGTCTATGGAAAGAAATGGACAGTCGATGTTTCAGGTTGAGACCCTTCATCAGGACCCTTCATCAGATTTGTATAAAGATGTCTTTTTGGACAGGCTGCAAATGAGCAACCAGTACAAACCTGGTTGGCAGTAACTGAATCATTGAGCATGAAGAACTTCCATGAAAAAAGTCTTTACATTTGTATAAAACACTTCCTGAAGGTAATTCTAACCCATCACAGTCACTATCTCCAATTGGCTTTTTTGTTTATGACTTTGACTCTTGATCCACAATGTCAACCTATCAAGGCAACAGCAATAAGGCAGGAAAACTAATACTCCAAATCCTTTCTAAATTCTCTATCAGCTTTTCAACAATAGAAATTGGAAACACATGGCTCACCATTACAATACTGGAGAATGCTTGCTTTTAACATACCACAATCATTAACTGGCCTTCTATAAGAGATTTACTTCACAGACAACACTTTCACTATCAATTCAACATCTGATAAAGCACTGCACAATTTCCCTTTGCTGCAACATTTAAAATGCAGATTTAGCAATATCTTGATGTTTCATTAACCAAGTTGGATTAACAATTGGATATGACTCACACACAGTGGTCACCTGTCAGTGGGGGCTTTATTATTGAACACCCTGTTTACTTTAAGGTTGGCTAATGATTTACCAACATGATTGAAAAATCTTCATGTTTTTAATGCTTTCTTTAAAATGAGAGAATCAAGATGATGTTAATTCAGATTTTCAAATGCCCTTATTAATATGGCAGTGACTGAACAAATGATGTGGCTGGGTACAAACTGTGTTCATGACAGGAGGTCTATAATTGGGATACCCACGTAGAGCATTGCATTGCATTAAGTGAAAAGCAACATGGTTTCAATGAGTACAATTCAATTTTTAATGGTCATGTATAAATTCAAAGCCCTCTCTGTCTTTGCTCCTTCCTAATTCTGTCACTTTCTCCAGCTCATCTATCCAAGAACTCTGTGTTCTTCCAGCTTCAGCCTCTTGTGCAACCTAACTTCCTTTGTACCAGTGTTTGCCTCGCACAGTGTGCGTACACTGCCTTTCTGGATGTCTAACACGATCTCTGTAGCTCAGATCAAAATTCACCTGGCATTATCCTTTACAATGGGGATGAACACTATTACTCATCTTGGATTTCTGGTGTGAATTCAAGCAAAACAAATGATAAAGATACCTTTGTGATGAGTAATGCATGGCCATAACAGATGGGAAAATGGGAGAGGAATTTTACAGCTACAACATGGTCTCTGCTTGGTCAACAGGAAATTCCGAGTCATGGCCATTAACAAAATGAGATCTTCTGAGACCTGTGCAATTTTGATTCCATGCATTCCATTCTTCTTTGAATAGACATGGAATAACAAATGATTTACTAGAAATAGTGGAAGCAACCGTATATAGTGACCTTGTCAATGAGCCAGTGCCATCCAATACCGTATCCGAAACAGGGTCAGGAGGAGATGACATCACCTGTGAGACCAAGGATCAACTCTGAAGCAAGTAGCCATCAGCAGCAGCTTTTGTCAGCACTTGCCAGAAGGCAGAGAATTTACGAGCACTTATTCAAGGAGGTAAAACTGTTACAAGGAAATGTTTGTTCCACTGTGGAAGTCAAATGACTAATCCACTACTTTTACATATTCCCCAGCTCCAACTTCCTTCAGTGAGAAGGAAATCTTCTTACACAAGTTTAATCTGTGCTAAAATGTGCTCAGAGATCACATTTTCTGCTTTGTTGTACTGTAAATATTGGACAAACTCATACGGAACCCAACCTAAATAAGGGCTGGTCCTAATAAACAATGGATTCAAAACATGAAGAGAATTAGTGCAGAATAATTAAATATTTGCAACAACCAGAATTATCCCCACCTCATTGATGGGAATAAACTCAGAAACCAAATATAATAGTGACAGAACTTGTTAGGCTTCAGTTTTGGCTTAAGTCATGATACAAAAATGGAGCAATCATAAGGTCATTATTGGTTCACATGTACACATTACCCAAAGCTGTAGAGCTTTACAACATATTAACTTTTCTTCAATTTCACACATACTTTAGGAATGCACAGCAAGTCTTGCAAGAGATAATTTGTGGATTATAACAAAAGATCACAATTTTCATAATTTAGCGGCTCTTTAATATATTTGGGAATTCTCTGGATTTATTCTGGGGTCTGAACAACAATAACAATTTCCATTTATCTAGCTTCTTTATCATAGCAAACTGACCCAAAGTGTTTCACCTCAACATCAGCAAACAATAGCAGACACCAAGCCATACCAGAAGATAATAGGACAGATGACCAAAAGGTTGGTCCAAGAGGTAACCTTTAGAGAACCTTAATGAAAGAAAGTGAGGTGGATAGGTTTTGTGAAGGAATTCCAGAGTTTAGGGTTTTGGCAGGTAAAGGTGTGGTTGCTACCAGTGGAACAATTAATATCAGCAATGGTCAAGAGGAGAAAGTATGAGCACTCCAGTATCTCAAGGGCTGATTACAGAGGTATAGAGCAGTGAGACTATGAATACATTAAAACTGAGAGGGAATGTTGCCTGGAACCCATGCAGATCCAGAGTTGGTGCAAGTTAGACCAAGGGCAGCAGAGGGTGGGATGACTTCATGCTTATGGAGAGAGAAAAAGGGAGACAGAGCGGGAAAATTTTTGGAATAGGCAAGACTGTAAGGAATACAGGCATGGATGTGAATATTAGGAGCTGAGGCAAGGGCAATGTTACAGAGATGAAATTAGCCTTAGTGATGGAACAGATATGTTGCCTGAAACCAATTTGACCTTCAAGTATGACACTAAGTTTGGAGCAGCCAGGCACAATTTCAAACAGTTGGCACAAAGAGAGAGATGGAGTTGGTAAATGGAAAAGAAAATTGGAATCAAAGTTGAATCAAAGACCAAAATTGGATTGAAGGAAAATTCTCATCCAGTACTAGCTATTGAACAAGCAGGATGGGGAAAGGTGGAATTGGCTGGAATATGAACACTGGGTAGGTGTTTTCAGATGATAGTGCTAATGGGAAACATGTTGGAGTTGTCAAGGGACCTCTGATGCCACTTCCAAGGCCAAAGAGCTGTGAGTATCATCCTGGCATATTCAAATAAGATTGTTATCAAGGATACCACTTTAGTCCCAGAACAAGCAGTCAGCTTTTGCAATCCCAGAGCATTTGACCCAGAGTGTGTCAATTTTTAAACAAAAAAACATATGCAATACGTTAAACTCAAGAGATACAATTGCTAACGTCATTCAGGGTCTCTTTATATCATTTAGAGTTGTGCAGTAATTTAGGGGAAAACATATATTCTTTACGTACAAATACTTTTCCATTTATTATTGTGCAAGGCAAAATTTCAGACTTTGAAAGTTAGACCTTTTGACTGTGTCCCTTAAACTGTAATTCTCTGAAAATAATGCTCCAACTTAATTACATGGATTGTGGAAGGAGACATCATACAGATTAACAAAAAAGCCAAACATCATGGAACCCAAAATAAGCACAGAGCCCTGGGCATCTTTAACAGTTGCATTAAAATTGTTCACTTTATCATATTTTTATAAGACCATAAGACATAGGAGTAGAATTAGGCCATTCGGCCCATCGAGTCTACTCCACCACTTGATCACGGCTGATTTATTTTTCCCTCTCAACCCCATTCTCCTGCCTTCTCCCCATACTTTTGACGCCCTTACTAATCAAGAACCTATATCCCCAATGACTTGGCCTCCACAGCCATCTGTGGCAATGAATTGCACAGATTCTCCACCCTCTGGCTAAAGAAATTCCTCCTCATCTCTGTTCTGAAGGGACGCCCTTCTATTCTGAGGCTGTGTTCTCTAGTCCTAGACTCTCCAACTACTGGAAACATCCTCTCCATGTCCACTCTACCCAGGCCTTTCAATATTCGGTAGGTTTCAATGAGATCCCCCTCATCCTTCTAAACTTCAGCAAGTACAGACCCAGAGCCATCAAACACTCCTCACGCGTTAACCCTTTCATTCCCGGGATCATTCTCGTAAACTTCCTCTAGACCCTCTCCAATGCCAGCACATCCTTCCTTAGATATGGGGCCCAAGACTGCTCACAATACTCCAAATGTGGTCTGACCAACGCCTTGCAAAGCCTCAGCATTACATCCTTGCTCTTATATTCTCGTCCGCTCGAAATGAATGCTAACGTTGCATTTGCCTTCCTTACTACTGGCTCAACCTGAAAGTTAACCTTTAGGGAATCCTACACTAGGACTCCCAAGTCCCTTTGCACCTCCAATTTCTGAATTCATTCCCTGGTTAGAAAATAGTCTACGCCTTCATTCCTTCCAGCAAAGTGCATGACCATACACTTCCCTATGCTGTATTCCATCTGCCACTTCTTTGCCCATTCTCCCAACCTGTCCAAGTCCTTCTGCAGACTCCCTGCTTCCTCAGCACTACCTGACCCTCCACCTATCTTTGTATCATCTGCAAACTTGGCCACAAAAACATCAATTCTGTCATCCAGATCATTAACATATAACGTGAAAAGTAGCGGACCCAACACCGACCCCTGCGGAACACCACTAGTCACCAGCAGGCAACCCGAAAAGGCCCCCTTTATTCCTACTCTTTGCCTTCTGTCAGTCAGCCAATCTTCTGTCCATGCTAGTACCTTTCCTGTAATACCATGGGCTCTAATCATGTTTAGCAGCCTTATGTGCGGCAACTTGTCAAGTGCCTCTGAAAATCCACTGACTCTCCTCTGTCTATCCTGCCTGTTATTTCCTCAAAGAATTCCAACAGATTGGTCAGGCAAGATCTCTCCTTAAGGAAACCATGCTAACTTCAGCCTATTTTATCATGTGCTTCCATCCTTAATAATGGACTCAAACATCTTGGCAACCACTGAAGTCAGGCTAACAGGCCTATAATTTCCTGTCTTTTGCCTCCCTCCCTTCTTAAAGAGTGGAGTGACATTTGCTATTTTCTAGTCCCCTGGAACCATTCCTGAACCTAGTGATGCTTTAAAGATCACTACTAAGCCTCTTCTGATACCTCTTTCAGAACCCTAGGGTGTAGTCCATCCAGTCCAGGTGACTTATCCACCTGCAGAGCTTTCAGCTTCCCAAGCACCTTCTCCTTAGTAATAGCAACTACACTCACTTCTGCCCCTTGACTCTCTCGAATTTCTGACATGTTGTTGGTGTCTTTTGCAGTGAAGACTGGCACAAAATACTTATTCAGTTTGTCCGCCATTTCTTTGTTCCCCATTACTACCTCTCCAGCATAATTTTCCAGCAGTCCGATGTCCACTCTTGCTTCTCCTTTACTCTTTATATATCTGAGAAAAACTATTGTTATTACAGCACCAGCAAACTGGGTTCAATTCCGGCCGCTGTCCGTGAGGAATTTATACATTCTCCCCATGTCTGCGTGGGTTTCCTCTGGATGCTCTGGTTTCCTCCCACATTCCAAAGACGTAAAGGCATGCTATGTTGGTGCTGGAAGCGTGGCGACACTTGCGGGCTGCCCCCATAACTCTCTGTGCAAAAGATGCATTTCACTGTGTGTTTCGATGTACACGTGACTAATAAAGAAATCTTATCTAGAACTCCACGAGTTTTCGGTATATACCAACCAGCTCTAATTTTGAATGGGTGAATCTGTTATCAAGTCTGATGTGATATACAAAGGGTTTCCAAGCTTGGATTATGCATGTGGGGGTGAGGCAAGTCATAGAAAGCATACGAAATATGCAACATCAGAGTTGACCATTTGGCCCATCATGTCTCTGTTGTAAAAAAAGACCTCCCAAATCCAGTTACACCTTGCAGCTCTGCAGGTCATGGCTCTTCAACCATATGTCTCAGTACTTTGAAATATGAAGTGGGTTCTGCCTCCATCACCCATTCACATCTGTGAGCTCCAGATCTGCTGGGTAAATATTTTTTCCCTCACCAGCCCCCTAATCCTGCTACCAGTAATTTAAACTTATGGGCTTTGGTTTTTGATCCGTCAGGTAAGGGAAATAGGATTGTCCTATTTACTCTCTCTAGGTTCCTCATAATTTTCTGCATTTCAATTGTATCTCCCCACAATCTCCTCTGCTGCAAAGATAACAAGCCGAGTTTATTCAATCTGTCACGGTTAAAGTTTTCCCACTTGTCTGACAGCCAGGACAGGATGAGAAATTTCCTTCAACCCAATATTGGAAAGATTAAGCATTCAGCGGAGGGAATAAGTATGATGGAAAGCTTGGGTGAGGTTGCAAATCACCTGAGCGTCAGTGGAATAACATCTCTCATGGTGGACTGCAGCTTCTGGCTCTGCCGTGATGGTCCTTGGATTTCTAGGTGTGTGTCATAAATGGCAGCCTGCACCTCTCAGAAACCAGCTGGAAAGGCAAGTGCTAATGGTGGCTTATTCTGACAACTGGCATCATAGGGGGAGGTTAGCCCTGCAAACAATCCATCCCTTACCTTTCCTTTGTGCAGCTAAGTCTCCAGTAGTGCCCTGGAAGGGACCACAGCCAAAAGCATCGGTGACGTTTGCAAAGGCAGTGGCGACTTTTGCAACCACTGGTCCACCAGGAAGGCTGCACTTGCCTGCCACAACCCAAAATGACAACACAGCCCACAGAAGCTCTGCTCCTCTGACAGCTGAGGGAAGCCAAGCCTTTCTCTGTTGGGTGGGTAATGCAACCCTGCAACCTCAGGCCCTGATTTGGTTTCTGCTCTGCACTGTGCACCTCCAGCTCCACTGATCTTAACACAGCACTGTGGATTGTGGCCATCTCCTTCTTCTGACGTTGTGTTTAAAAATATCCATGCCACCTCCCATCCTGTTTGTATCCCTTGGCAGAGCTTCACAAAAACCTCCAAGCAGAAAAACACTCAGCTAAACACTTGCCTCAGGGAAATGACAAAGCTATTGCAAATGCTGAGGCTTTATTGAGGTGGAGTTCTCTTAACTTTAAACCACCACAAAGTGCAATTGAAACACGCCTCCTTTGCACCAGCAAGTTTTCCTGAATCTATGTTGAAGGCTTTCAATTCAAAGGAATGAAAAAGTGAATTTACATTGTATTAACATCTTAAATGCATTATTAATTGGCTCATGATTGTATGAACATGGGCAATCAGATTACTTGCACTCAACAAAAAGTGCCTCAATTAAACTTGAAGTGTAGAGGCCCTGCTCTTGCTGCACTTCAATTTTCTCTTGCACACTAAGATTCTCCTCAGCATGTCCTTCTGTCTGGACAAATTTATCCAGCAAGTAGCTGAAGCATAACAAGGAAAATCTTTGGTTTGTTTCTCAGTTTGCACTGAATCTGATTTATCATGGCAGGCGGTGCTATATGATTATAATGATAAGTTCTCATTTTTGGAATAGAATTTGAAAATCCTCAGCTTTGGTAAATTCTGCATCAAAATTTAAATGAGATAAGTTAGATTCAGAATGGACAAGCATACTGTATCTAAGTGCAAAAACAAACTACTGGAGGAACTCAATGGGTCAGGCAGCATCTGAGTCAGAATCAGAGTCCAGCATCTGTAGTCTCTTGTGCCTCCAAGCATATACAAGACAAAGTTTACATGATGATAAGAACTACTGAACACTATAACTTTATTAACCTATAGTCCTTTTATTGCTCAATTAAATTATTAAGAATTTAAAAAGTATCAAAATAAAATTGGTTTCAATAGCCTTAAGTTTAGGAAGAGAAGAAAGGCTCCTTCTAGGTTGCTGCTTACTTGTTTATGTGCTTGCATTATAAGAGAAAAATACATTGTGAGGTCTCTAAAGTAGTATGTCAGTCTGTAATTTTATTTAGTAGCCAGATGTGCCCGAGGACATGTTTACATTTTTCCCACTGAACTGTAAACTAACAATTTAATTTGCAATGTAACCATGTGGTCCATTCTTGTTTCCTACTTCCCATGCTCTTAACATCTTACAGAAATAGGTCCATTTACCCATCATTGCTTAATGAGGAGTTGTCATTCAAGTGGAGCTTTGACCGCAGGGAATATCGTTGACCTATCAATGGCTTCAGTCTACGTGGCAGTTTTCCCGGAGACTCTTGTGATTAGATCACAATTGCTTAGTTATACCTAGCATGATTCTTTTTAACAGCCATAGATACCACAATGTGAAACATGGCAAGTTTTGGGGAGTCCAGTGCTAATGACCAGCTTCCCTCATGCTGTTTACGTGCATTGATAAATGTCCATTAGGTTCACTCCATATCATAACATGGGGATGCTATTCAGCCCATTGAGTTTATACTGGCACTTAGAAAAATTATTTCAAACCTTTTCATAGAGTCATACAGCATGGAATCAGACCCTTTGGCCTAACTCATCCATGTCAACTGTATTGCCCAGTGAGCTAGACCTATCTGCCTGCGTTTGACCCATAAACCCCTAAACTTCTCATTTATTTCCCTGTAACCTATTCTCTCTCACAAGCCCATAAACTTCACCCTAAATTCTTCTACCACCCTCTTTATACCAGGGGTAATTTACGATATCCAATTGCCATACCAACCCGCACATCTTGGGATGTGGGAGGAAAATGAAGTGCCTGGAGAAACCCAGGGAGCCACAGGGAGAACATGCAAACTCCACACAGACATCATTGGAGGAGAGGACTGAAGTCAGGCACTGGACCTGTGTGACAGTAGCACTCCCTACTATGCCATTGTGCCCTCCTTTCACTGTACTGGACGATTTCTTAGTGCTGATCTGTCCACCTGTTTGTTGACACTTCTGCCCAGTTAGTTTGGCCTGTCCCCTTTCCTTTAGATTTTCTTAGCACCTTTATTTTTGGCTGTGGACTAACTTCTTTAACTTTTAAACTAATTATAACATACCTGCTTACTCTCGTACCCTTCCATCTCTGGATAATTAAACTAAAAAATCAAACAAAGAACTTATGAGGAATTTCTTTACACAGAAAATGTGGAAGCCTGTGATGCATGAAGTGGCTGAAACGGAGAGCACTGACGCATTTAAAGTTGGCATGAGAAAAGTGGAAAGATTTGGCTCAAGATAGGCAGCAGCTATAAGAAGGGGTGGTTGTGTGAAGAGCGTAAACAAATTACTTGGACTAGTTGGGCCAAAGAGTCTTCTGCTGTGTTGCGGATTCAGTGTAGTTCAATATCCAAATTAATTTCCTAGAACTAACATCTATGCTTCATCGCCCAGATGCACACTAAACTGGGAAGGTATTTGAATGCATTGTAAAAACTGCTCGCTCCTGCTGTGACCATGTGCATTAGTTTTTCTCTAGGGCAACTCCAGTTCTGCTTTTCTGCCCAGCTCTCTGATCTATCTGTAGGTCTCCTCTTCTTGTACCAGTACCATGATGCAGCCTTACAAAAATAGAGACATGTTTTTAAGCTGTGACTTTTGTAAATGAACAACAAATTGCTGCATGCAAACGTAGAATACAGAATTTACGCCATGAACAAGAACAACATTAATACTACAAAGTAATTTAATGCTTTGAGGGTTTGTGACAGCATGTAATTAGAAAGGCAAAAGGGATGTTTGGCTTTATTGCAAAGGAGATGCAGTACACATTAAGGAAATGTTGCTCCAATTGTATGGGATTTCAGTAGTCTGCACCTGGAGTACTGTGCATAACTTTGTCTCCTCATTCAAAGAAATATATTCTTGCTTTAGAGGCAGTGCAGAGAAGATTGGTTGCAGGTATGAGATTATTTTAGGAGTTTATGATGAAAGATTAAGCAGATTGAACTCATCCTCAGAAGAACAAGAAGCTATCATATTGAAATGCAAAAGATCATCAGGGGGCCTGACAGGGCAGATGTTGAGAGAATGTTTCGTCTCGTAGGCGAATTTAGTTGTGGAAGTTGAGTAGTTAAGTACTTTCAAAGATGAGATAGATGGATTTTCAGACTTTAAAGGGAAATAAGGATTATAGTGAGCAGACAGGAAAGTGGAGTTGATCTTATTGAATTGTAGAGCAGGCTTGAGGGGTCAAATGGCCTGCACCTGCTCCTACTTCTTATATTCTCATCAATCAGTATGTCAAAAAAAATCTACATTTGATGGCTGCTCACTGAATATCTTCACATTTACGTATCTGGCTCCCATTCTTTACAAAAATTATAAATACTGTACATAATCAATGTGTATGTGCATATTTAAGAGCTCGTGTATGAGTGCACATGGGTTTGTTTAATAGAGATCCTTTAGCCTTAGGGTGCATACTAGTGAATTCTCTCACAGTGGCCAATATTCTGTAATATCCACTCCTAACTCCCAGAGATAAGACAAATTAAACCCAGCTGTTGATTCAGAAATGTGAAACAGCGCAAGGTCAGAGGGTGGAAGTACGACAACATTTGCTGACGAATTGGAGCTCTAAAGTTCTGCCCATATTATAACAAACAACAGTTAAACCCTTATTGAAGTTGGTGTGCCAATATTTGACCAAAGGAAATGCAGGAATCAATCTTCTATTTAGCTGGCAATCGTGATAAATCATGCAACATCTTGTAGAAAAGATTGAATACTAAGAATGCCCAGGATTGACTAAATTTAATTCAGTGCAGATTTAAGATTTGGAGTTCTAGATAATCCACGTCAAGCGAAATGCAATGGTGGTTAAGTCTTAAGTGTTACATTTTCCATAAGTCCACACAGTAATGGACAGCCTTATAATTTTACTATGTTTGTACTTTATGTTCAGTTGAAATGGTTATTTAACTCATCCAAATTTCGGATTAATTTTTTTCCAGGACTCGCATGGATTTTTTTTCCAATGGTAATTTCCTTATTCAGAAGTTGGTTGAAAAGGTACAATGTTATTTCATTCAAAAATATAGCACCTGCAGGACAGAATGAGTTCAATGCCCTGCACACAGAGAATCATTTCTCGAACCTGACCAATAGTGAAAGCGTGACTTCTGCCGTGCATTATAACTGTTACACACAAAGTTATGATTTACAAAGTGATAGATTTCAGGCCATAGCAGACCCATCATATCAGCTTTTAAACCAGACTGTGCACCAGTCCCTGTGGTTGTGCAGAGTCTTATACTGTCCAGAGCAAACTAGGTGCTCCATTATATGTGCAGTAGACCCTTAACTTTTTGTACCTCAAGTGAGCAAACAAGATACTACATGGCTAGAATTGATCAAGGATCACAAACAGTTTCTGAAAAGCCAAAAAAAAATTTGGAGGCAGTGTCGGAGTCGCGCAAGGTACAAATTTTACATAGCCGACTGCCTCAGAATCCTGGTTTGATACGTGGATAACCCTCCACATGAATTGGGCACACAAAGAATAGTGATTAAAACAGTGATGCTCTCTCCATGAGAGCTCCACAGACAAGAAAAAACACAAGAGTGAAGTTTGGCCGCCAGCACTGAGTGTGTGCATTTTCATTCATTTGGAAACAGCTGTTAGGGCCGGAAGAATGAAGCCCGGCAGTGCTTGCAGTGCAGCTCCAGTCGTAACCTATCAGAGGACGAACTGTTCCATTAAGTGTGTTCTCTTCCCTGCTAGAAAGATGAAGTCTGGCAGCTAATATAAGTTAAAGGTATAACCACGTAAACTTTGAATAACCCAGCTTCCCAAGGAAAGTCATCAAGCAGAAACATAGGGACTGTGGTAGGTAATTTAGCAATTGGGCTTTTCATAAAATTCATTCAAGCAGTAAATAAAAACAATAAGCAAATGTCCAATTCTTGTTTTATTCATATCAGCTTGAATGGCTGAGCTCTAGTTTTATGGTTTTGTTCCTTCTGAACTCCCTCCAAAGGTTGGGTTTTGACTACGTAGACTTTGGGCATGTGAGTAACATTGCCGCAGGGTTTCAGCATGGAAAACTGTGGGTACAGCCATGTAAGAAATGCTGCTTTGTACAGTATAAATTCTTTTACAAATAAAGTTCCTTGGTTTGTTAGTTTAAATGATCAAATATCCTTCAGTTTCCTAGTGAATCAATGAGAGTAGTTACTGAGACACAGCATTAGGATTGGAATGGTTTGATAAAATTATGAAATGTGGGCGTTTGTACCCGAATTGGGATATCAGACAGTGAGCGTGATTACAGCTGAGATAACATGTGGATGTTTGCCAAGAGATAGCAAGCTGTGTATTTCAATTGAGACAGTCGATGATGGAACAAATAGAGATGGGAGGCAGTGGATTTCCAGGTGAGTAATCTGTCAAAAGAATGAAGGGAGTGTAAGGAAGAGTTTATGCTTAATACTGAACGGGCAATAATGGAGCAGCCTAGGTAAAGGCATATTGTACCTATTATAAGTGGAGAGATTTGTAACACATCCACAAAACCCCTCAAAAGAGACCCTAAAGAATGTACTACTTACATTACCAGTGCATTGCAAACCTGAACTAGAAACAAAACAGTTGGCTGTTACCAGTTATATACATATAGCCAGAAGAGGAGAATCCTTTGATACTTTCTTAATGGATCTAAGATTTGTGAGCAGATGATTGCAACTTTACAGATTTGAAGGACTTGCTCCTAAGAGATTGGATTAGTCATAGAATCCTAGGGTCCAGCCTGAACTACTATGTGAGATGGAGTCATGTTCTTCACTGAAGTGCATAAAGACATGCAAAGCTGATTTCTAAAATCAGGCTGGAAATATTAGATGGCCAACAGAAGGGAGGGCTGCAGTAAAGCACAGGGCAAAAGACACAACAGAAAAATACAGCTTAGATATTACTTAGATATTGCAAGCATCGTGGACAACAATATGAGCTGTGGAAAAACAAATATCCAAGTATGGGGGAAAATGTGAATGTGACGTGGATCATAAAATTATTTCAACAAATGGCACAATGAAGAGTAAATCAGAAGTTCATTGAGTGCATGAAATGAGTTGTTCAGAGACAAGTCAGGTTCAGAATACTAGAAGAACACAACAAAACTGGTCAGTTCTGTGCAAGGAACACACTACTGGATGGATCTACACCAAGCTTTTAGTACAAAGACAGCAGGCACTTTAACATAACTTGGGAGCAAGATGTAATGTCCTCTTGAAGCAAGCTATAAATCTCAAAGTAATGTAATTCAAATGAACAGTTTGTTGTTGATGTATGACAAAACTACAACAAAGACCACTATGAAGTCCTTGAGCTAAATGCGGCAGATGTACATTAGTAGACCAAGCTGATGTTAAGATTTAGCTCTTCAGTTTCATCTTGAAATTTAATATTACCATTGTCGAGTCCAGATTGAAGGGTTCTCGATCCAAAATGTCAACTGTCCATTTCCCTCCACAGATGCTGCCTGATTTGCTGAGTTCATTTAGTTTGTTGCTCTAAACCTCCATCCTCCACATTTTTGCCACTGAGATTTCATATAACGTCCCACTTTGCCATATGGAATTCCGTTTGCCAAAGCTCAGGCCATTTAATTAATCTGTCAATTTCCCCTTTGAAATGTTCTCTTGCTCTCCATTCACTGTAATTACTAATTTATTATTAGTAAACTCTCCATTCCCTTATCTCTGATAAATGTGAAAAAACGAGGTTCTGGTAAAGATTAATGTCAGGAAATCAATTGTTACATGCTGCTAATTTCAGTATATTGCCATTACCTTTTTTTCCCTGCTCATGACTAACTTCACATTCATGTCTATTAGTCACAGCCAATCCAATGAGTGTTCATTCCTGTTAACAATCCCTTATCAAATATCTTCTGGAAACATATAATTAACACCCAAAGACTGCTTCTCATTTAACATGACCTCCTCAAAAAATTCAACTAGGTAGTAAGTCCCTTCTTTCTGACTGCTCAGTCACCCTGTCCCCAAGTAACAGTCTAATAGTTCCTCACAACATATATTAAACTATTAGATCTACAATTTGTTGGGCCCTCACTTCCTTTCCTCCTAAACAGCAGAATTCCAAGGGCAAATTTCCAAACCATTTGATTTCTGAGTGAGGGCAGCTTTGGACAATCTTGATTGAAACATCTCAAGGACTTCCTTCAAAATCCTGGAGAGGAAAGCAAAACTGAACCTCTATGACAAAGGTCTGCAAATTATTTTCCTGACCTTTAAAGGTAATCTGGAAAGACTGTAGTCTACAGTCTGATTACCAATCTACACATGGTCGTGTCAGGACAGGAACCACTGAATCATGGAATTGTAGTGGTGCGAAGCAAGCCATTCAGAAAAAGGACATCATTGTTCTGTAAAACTGGGATACTCAGGTGGCCCATGGGCCGAATATGGGAGATGGATATTAGTGCAATAACGTGGTGAATTTTTAGCTCTTTAATGGCAATACCATTGTCGAGTCTACTAACTATTAACATTCCAGGAGTTCCCAATGGTCACATGTTTAACTGGATCAGCTATATGAATACCATGTCTACAAGAGCAGCACAGAGCCTGGATATTCTGGTGCAAGTGATCCAGCCTCGGAATCCCCAAAATCTTCCTGCTGTCATTGAAGAACATGTCAGCGGCATGAATGGATACTCTTCATTTGCTTGGGATGATTGCAGCTCTTGAAAGACAAAAGCAGCTCAATACCTTTCTCGACAAAGCAGTCCCCACTTGTTTGGTGCTCCATTACCATCTCAAATACCATCTTCCCGACCTGGAAATATATTGCCAGTCCTTCATTTTAATTCAGTGCCAAAATCCTGGAACTTTCTGCCTGACAGAATCTTCTGTCTTTGAACACATAAACTACAGCAGTCCAAGGGGGTGATTCAACATAATTTTCTCAAGAATAATTAGGACTTGGGTAATAAACACTTGATTTGCCAGCAATCTCTATGTTTCATGAATACATGAAAAATAACCATGAAGAGGTGAGTCAGAATGCTACTCCTTCTCAACATGTGATTCACTAACCTTTACAAATGTTAAATGATTCTTAGATGGTTCTGATTGGATCTGGAATTTGCTGAGTGCTTATCTGTGAAATCTGACAAAATATTTATACAACACATTTCCCACTTTAGACTTTACACAACATTTCCACCAAAATGTTCCTCAGACGTATTATCAGGATTTTACCAAATGGTGAAATGGCTGCCATTTATTTCAAAATAATTCCTTTGGATCCCTTCTCATGTTTGTCAGCATACTTTGGTAGCCATTTTTCCACTGATCCGAATCATTCTTTTTTTCTGGCTTTGAAACCTTCTTAAACATCTCAAAAACTTGAATATCAGTGTTTCCTTAACTCTATAAATTTGGCCTTAAACTTGAGTATATCAAATGTAATTGTGCAATGAAAACTGGAACTCTAGAGTACATCATCCTCACAGAGCTAGTTCTTTTTCTTGAATTATTACATGCTGCTCAATTCTCCATCACATGCTCTAATTCTATTAAATTGTTTACGATTTAACAGACAAAAGGTAATAAATGCTGGCTATGCCAGTGATATCCATATCCTGTCAACAGAAGTAAATATAAACAAAGCATTAATTGCAAAAACAAAAATATTTTTCTGTTATCTTTGATCTGTAATCATTTCCTCTGAGGATTTCAATGTTTTGACCCACTGTAATTTTCCTGTGTGACTCAGACTTTTACCATATTCCCATTTCCCTTTATCTGGCAATTCACCGCAATTGTTCTTATCTCATTTCTCATGTTTTCATTTTTTCTTACAAGTCAATGCGAGTTCTCAGAACAATCTCATCAATCCCATTCCCCTACTTATTTCCCTGTAATTACCCTCTCTCACAGGCTGATCAACTTCCCCCACCCACCTACACGAGCAGCAATTTACAGCGGCCAATTAACCTAACAAACAGAAGAAACAAGGACTGCAGATGCTGGAATCTAGATGAAAAATGCAATGATGTTGGAGGAACTCAGCAGGCCAGGCAGCATCCGTGGACTCGTCCTGAAGAAGGGTCCTGACCCGAAACATTGACCGCCTGCTTTTCTCCTTGGATGCTGCCTGGCCTGCAGAGTTCCTCCAGCATCATCGTGTTTTTAACCTAACAAACAGCGTTTCTTTGGGATGTGAAAGGAAACTGGAGCACCCAGGGAAATCCACGCAGTCACAGGAACAACATGCAGACTCCACACAGACAGCAGCAAAGGTCAGGATCAAATCTGGGTACCTGGAGCTGTAAAGAAGCAGCAGTGTCTGTTGTCCAATTTCTTCCTTATCGTTTCCAGTCTCCTCTTCTTTACAGTGGAACATGGTTATAGGGGGCATGTGCTTCAACCAGTATTGCTGTAGAGCAAAGCAATGGGATGCTAAAACAAGTATGGCCTTGTGCTGCTATATGACAGTGTGATGGAATCCAAACCAAATAGAGTCCCTGCATTCTGTGTAGCTGGAAGACCAAGAGCAGTAACAATGCATAACAGCCAACAGGAGGCGTGCAGTTCAGCTATGACAGAGGACCATCAGCAGAGTGCAGGACAGTTGCCATGTAAATTAGTTCAGCATTCACTAATTGGTTAGTGTGCTCATTACATTCCAACTCTAACCGCTGCACCAACATTACAAGCAAATGAAACACTGCACAGCATTTCTTTCAGCAACATTCTGTATGATCAATCCGCTGTACTTCAACTGCCACCCCGACCTGCCCAGCTTAGATTCTGTAAATATACATGATGTTCCATCGACAGAACAATGCTTCCTCTTCTTTAAGAGGTTCTGCTTTTCGCACTGATTAATCTGTTTGAGTAATACTGGATCACATTGCGAAGATGAGGATTCGACTGATTAGCGTCGATCTTCTCAGCAGTACTTTATTATTCCTTGAGCGGCAACTTAGTGTGAGTGAGCATGTGATTGTCCTGAGAGGAAGCAGCTCCATTAATTCCTTCCTTTAACACACATACTCTGCTATATGTGGTTTGAATGAATATTTACTCATTGTAATACCATTGCGAGATATGAAACTTTAAGCTCTTACAAACAGTCTGACATTCTTTCGAATCACATCCCTTTTGCCCTAACCCCTACCTACTCTCTGTTGTTCCCAGGGATTAATATCTATAAATTGGAGTCCAGGTCTTTCAAGCAACAATGTATTAGATAGTACCTTTAATGTACAAAATTCCTCAAGGTACTTCCCAGAGAAATAATAAAAAGAACATACCTTCATTAGTTCTCTGGGACTGGCAAAAACAGTCGGAGAGAAGACCGAACCACAGGTGGAAAAGGTGGTGAAGGAGGCCAGAGAATTAGAGAGACTGAAGACTTCAGGGAGTGAATTCCAGAGACACCGAGATGTTTAGAGGCTCTAGCGTCACTGGAAGAGAGTCAAGAGGGAGAGAAGGGGTCAGGAGCTGAGAACGGGAGGATAGAAGGGTGCAGGGGAGAACAGAAAGCAAGAGGAGCCTGCAGAGGGGAGCTGGAATCAGTGCTCATGAGATTGTAGATGATTTACAGATTTTCAGTTTGGAATCATTGTACATTGTCAGAAGAAGTCAAATATATCATTTTTAATTATTTCTACTCCCTGTTGAATGCCCCTCAGATGGATACCGTCAAAATTTATCAGAAATATCTCCAACTTTCTCAATACTTCAAATAATTTCCATTATCGTTTCATTTACATGCAGTTTCAACTTTTGCATAATTTAGTGGCTTCCATTTTTACATCATAAGTTATGTTAATACAATAAACAGTCTCAACAATTATGTGTATAAATGTCAAAGTCCTCAAAAGAAAGACACAAACCTCTTTTTGTGTAATAATAAACTTTCCAGTACTGAGTTATGTTTCTTCATTTTAGGACACATATCTGTGTTCTCTGTTGTGAATGTCCATATTGACAAACTGAGTGAAAGGATTTCAAAAAGTCCAAAATAGATCAAGAAAAACTTGCACAAGGATCCCTTTACAAGTGGGTATTACTGAGCCAGTCAACTGGCCATCTTGTTCCAGGTACCCAATGCAGTTTGGCATTATTGAACCCAACTAACATTTATGACCGAGAGAATCTATTAAGTCGACTCAAAGTTTAACTGGGCAGCACAGTTCAATTCAGCATTACACAGTTGAAATTGCATTTGCAATAGGGTGAGAAGCTTTAACAACCATCTCCAGGTTGTTTTGCTTCATTCTGGACATTTGATCCAGTCCTCCCTAGTGTGAATCAATGTCTCATACAATCCCTGAATCAGAAATGCTGTAAATTAAGTCATTCCCAGCACAACCTTCCTTTTGGAGACACAAGAGACTGCAGATGCTAGAATCTGGGGCAACAAACAAAATGCAGTGTGTCAGGCAGCATCTGTGGAGGGAAATGGACAGACGACATTTCATGTGAATGAAACTGAGCCATGAGTCCCAGGAGCAACCACAATCAGACATTTCCAATATGACAAAATCCTTATGGCAAAGTGCCAGACTGAAAAACCACTTAAAGAACTCATACATTTAAAACTTTTCCTTTGGGCTACTCCCTAGCCCTTGGTCTCAAAAGCCCTTTTCCCTACTTAACCCAGTAATCAGCTCAGACCCAGATTTGCCCCATCCATTGATCTTACGTCTAACCCTCTGATTGGCCGAAGCACCAAACGTCCTCACCCATCAACCTCCACACACTACAACCTCCCACAGGCACACTCACCGTCACCTTGCACCCTCCCCAGGTCCCAGTCCCAATCAGCAACACCACCACCCTTTGTACTTTGTCCACTAGCCCAAGGCACCTTACCTAATTAGTGAACTTCACAGCCAACAATGCCTCAGGTCTGTCAGATTCTCTCCCTTACCCACCCCAAACCAGAGTTCAGTGCATGAAATTGTAATTCCCTCAAACTAGGGAGCTTTATTGTACCCTTCATATACGGTCATTTAAAACCTTGTAATCAATAAAATTAAATATGCAAAAATCCAGGTGATAAAAAATTCTCTTCCTCTCGCGTTGTTGTGTCTGATTTGAATCTCCCAGGATGTAGTTCTTGAAAGGAATGTGCAAAACAGGGCAGATCCCAAGAATGTGTATTGTTGCTATTTGCACAGTGTGTGAAAAGCTCACTACAATCGAACTACTTGTGACAGCTAGAATGTATTTGGGTGTCTGATGACCAACACCATCTCCTAATTACAATTGTCTGGAAATTGAATTGCCTCACACTGCTTTCAGTACCATGCACATGAAAATTGATTTCCATTTTTTAAATGCAGCAGGATAATGAGCATTTCTGAGTCATTCTGCAACACTGGGAAAATTTGATGGAGCATTTCCTACTATAACCAATTTGATAGACCTGTCATGCACGTAAGGAAAAGCAATGTCTCAGCTGAATTAAGCCATGTTGTTGTGGGGCTATCCATCATCAGACACGCCCACGATAACGTGATCTTCAACCGCAATGCCAGTCTGGGAGAGCTACAAGTACATTACATACATAGATCCTTAATCCTACCCATCCCTGGCATTGCACCAACTTCTTCCACCTTAATATTCAACCAGATCTCTGAGCCCCTGATCTGAAAGGCTCGATTCCAAAATCCTCCAACCACAGCGCCTCCCAACAAATCTAGAACCACAGCTCCTCCTCTCCAATCCCCAACCACACCTCCTCTCGTTCAATAACCAAACACAGTGTCTCTCCTCCAATACCCAACCATAGTGCCTCCCTTTCAATACCCTACCACAGTGCCTTCTTTCCAATACTCAACCATTCATTCTCCTCTCCCCTCTGGTCTCCAGTTAAGCGCTAGTTGCACCCTGATTTTCTTATAAGAGGGCTACTTCCTTTCCCTCACCTTCCAGATGCAACCCATGCCCCTAAACCTGCCCCTGCCCCCATCATTCCTAAGCCTCAGTGGAGGAGGACTGGGCAGCAGATTTGAAAATGCAACACTGGGCAACACCTGTCTCTGTGATCAGATCATTGAGTTCCTAGTCAATTGGGTGTATAATCTGGTAAAACATCTTCTGGTGTTTCACAGGGTCAGGTAAGAAAGGTAATTAATAAAGAACTTGCATTGGTAAATCTTCTGTCACATCCTCAAAATACCCCAGTGCACCTCAAAAGGTAGCAATTGACTCTCTGAAGTGCAGTGCCCATAACTAACTGAAAACTACTGGAATCAGTGAGACACGGCAGGATCTTACTAACACCAACTGAGACGATCCACCCAGTTTTTAATGATATTCAGTGATAGATGAACATTGGCTTCAAACTGGGTGATATTTTTGAAGTGTTCAGGGACCCCCCCCCCCACCCCCATGTCCACTTTGGTTTAACATATTTGAAAGAGCTCGCCACTGACCTTGTCGCTTTAGCCCACAGTCTGAATCGGAGGTGAGAATAATACCATTGTGAGCCAAACTTGCATTTACATCTCATCCACTGACTTCTGGGCTGTTGAAGCTACTTTGATTGCTGTGAACAAATACACTCACATCTCTCACTGAGACCATAGATTCCTTTTAAATTTTGTCAGCCAGGTCTTTTTATATAGGTACTACATTTTTTTTAGAATCATAAAATAAATCCTGGAACATTTTTGTCAGAGAACTAAGCAGACTGGCTAATGCATTTTTTCATTATCCAGAGGTACAAACCCTAATGTAAAAGTCTGAGAAAATGACCATGTTGAGCAACATACTTTGCAAATTCCTCATGGCAAAAAATTTCATTTTTTTGCGTAAGGAACAGTTGCTGGAAAACTTGGGGAGTGATATTCCAAAATAAAGTTATTTTGGCATGAAGCTTGTCTGCCCCTCAGTGTTCCTCCAACAGCCACATCCAATCAGTCTTTGCACACAGCTATTGAGTGTACTGACCACGCAGCAGGTGACGTGGATTAATAGCTTTGGCGAAACTGAAACAAAGCACTAATTAATCGGCCTGATTTACTCCAATCCTCACAGGAGGAAATATTTAATTGTAGTCAATGATACATGAATACTGCATCACTCAAAAATGTAGCCGTTTACTGTGTTGCTCCAATCATATGACTCATGTGTTTAGCAATATATTTACATGAAAACCTGATTAATTTTGGACAATTGTTATCAGCCACTAACAGAATCTCATTATGTTTTATCTATCACGGTTGAAAAAGTTACTTGGAGGAATTGATTAACTCTGCAGGCACAATCTGTCAGAATAAAGTAATTCTGCAAATTGTTTGAGACCGATTTATACTTGTTGTGACCGATTTTGGATTGGTGTTAATCAAAAAGCAAGAAATAAACCCTGCTTATGAGGGAAGTTCAGAATGAGAACAGAAAATGCTGAAAACATTCAGCAGGTCAGGCAACATCTATAGACACAGCATTAGTGTTTCAGATCGATGATCCTTTGTCAGAGCTGACCTGAAACACTGACGGTTTATCCCTCCACAGGTACTGCTTGACCTGCTGAGCATTTCCAGCACTATCTGCTTTTATTTTTAAATTAATGTTACCTTTACTTACCTGCCTCAATTTGTAGATTTGAATCTCATTCCAGCTCATGATCTAGGCTGCTTATCAGAGGGTTAAATTTATTGGAACATTTGTGTATTCTCTTAAGTGCCTGAGGGCTGATCTGATTATACTGTTTAAGCTTTTGTAAGGATTTCATAAGTTTGACAACAAAGACTATTTTCTCTGGCAATGAATCAAAGAAAAAGGAAGACAATCTTAAAATTAGAATTAGTCCTACAAGAGTGAATTGAGGTGCCTGCTGTATGTCGTCCAAATTTCAGAAGTACTCAGGGGGGCAGGGATCATTGCTGCCAAGTAAACCTGCTACTGTTCAAACCTGTTCTTCAAACTCCCTTTTCCTCAGATAGATGAAAGTTGTGCTGGCACACTGAAGGTCATGGTGAATTCCCTCACTGATGTTGGCTGTGGCTGAGAGTCGTCTCCCAAAACATGGGAAGTAATTCACATTTTCTAGCATTTCACCGTGGGCGTTCAGTGCTGGAAGGTACCATAGTACAGTGAGGAGAGCTGGTAGGGGACCTTCCATTTGTGAATGTTAGGTGGATTCTGCACAGAAAAGTTAATGATAACTGAGATCGGCCTCTGAATGCATGCATGCACAAACATCATCTGTATACTGCAGTCTGACCACTGTGATTAGGGTATCGCATGTTCTGGGGAAGATGTTGTAGGTTGAAGAGTTTTCCATGAGATCTAAAGGTTAGCTCCATTCCAGTGAGAAGCTTATTGGAGGGGAAGTATGGCAATGGGGTGAGAAAGATTGAAGTATATGTGGGGGTGATGACACAGACTTGCTTTATGTCAGTCTGCACTGAGATTGGATCCACAAGGGACTGCAGGCGCTGGTATCTGGAGCAACAAACAATCTGCTGGTGGAACTCAGCAGGTCGAGTAGCATCCGTGGGACGAAAGGAACTGTTGACACTTCAAGTTGAAACTGTGTATCAGAGCTCTTCCTCTAGCAGATTGTTTGTTGCCCCGAGATTGGATCCATTGTGAACTCATTGGTTAAGATCACAGCGAACCCTAACCATATACTAAGCAAACATAAGATGGAGACAAATTTCTGTGGGCAGCCAAAATTGAGGAGGATTCTCCGCTGTCCCTCTCGATTCCTGGATGGTGGGCACGCATCTGGCGGAAAGAGCATAGGAAGTCCAGGAACACGTTGGTCACCATAACGTGTGGATTCAGAAATAAGGGCCCTACCCCACTGAAAGACAAGAAGGTGGTGAAATTACCAAACAGACAGGCAGTTGGTGCCTGCTGGAAGGGACGTCAAGGATTTCCTCAACTATGACTCTGACCTCAACGTAAACGCCCTTGAATCCATCTCACAGCAAACTGTCCAGTTAAAGCTTGCCACTAACTCTGACTGATAAGAATATGCCATGTGCCAATTGAAAGTCAACAAGATGTCAGGAGCAGATGTATCCTGGCTGAAGTTCTAAAATTTGGCAGAAAGGAACTTTAGTCACAAAGTCACCACCTCCTCTCCCATGTCTGGGAGAAGAAGGACATTCCAGTCTGCCAGAAGTCCCCCTCAACCACCTCCACTCAGATTGCAAAGAACTATTTCCCAAATCATAGTATGGGTTCTGTCCATCCAGAAGCAGAGTGGACATGATTTTTCACCATGTGATAACTACAACAGCAGCACTTTTTCAACCACACTGAAAGCCTCTGAACAATCTAGTATTGAGTGCAGTACTGGGAGACCAGTGTCATGTCTGATGTGCTTTATTTCAGATGCGGCCATAAACATAGCTCCAGGGTCTCTGAATGATTAAAAATACAAGATCCCATGGCACTGTTCAAACAGGAGTAGAGAGTGCTGTAGTATTGGCCAATATTTATTCCCCATCTATAGCAAAATTTCCCTTCGAAATACAGGTCCTTGCAGATTGCAACTTGACATTCACGTTCTTCTAAATAAAAATGTATAACGACAGTTCAAGATGGGATGTCCATCATTTTGGAATGTCCTGTAAATGTGAAAGCTGCTATATAAATATAAGTCCTATAACATTGCTTTTCAAACAAAAACAGAGCTGTTAACAGATTTGCATGATATTCCTCTTCTGGTTTAACAGCACATTTAAAACCTACTGCTAAAATGCATAAGAGCACTGTACAAATAGCACAGAATTTCATTGATAGCAACTTTTAAGTTCATGGGTAATACCAGCTCTTATGATTTATTCTTTGTGTTTAAAGGTGTTTTGAAAGCTGCAGCTATAGCATCAAGGTAAAGCAAATTTCCGGATCTAACTTGGGAAAGGAATACTAGTAGACCATCATCGAATATAAAGGCCCCCCACTTTAAGTGAACAGATAGGAGTCCTAAAAAGAGAATGAAACAAATTTTCCGATTTCTTCATCCTCCCTCAGCATCACACTTCCTCTGATTTGCACAATGCACTTGAAATAGCTTTGGATCATAACAGACGATAAAAAACATGCATAGAATATAGCAAGGGGACCTATTAAATCCATTGGAACATTTAACTGTTAATCATTGTGGTGCTGTGCCAGCATTGTGTGCAAGGATAGATAAACAAAATTCTCTACCAGGCAGAAGAATTGTGGTTGGAGGTAAACTGACTTCAGGAGTTTGATTCCACGAGTCAGTAATGAAAGGCAAAGCACATCAATGGACAGTTTTTAGCTTTCCTTGATCATTAGAAGGTAACCCAAACTTTGGCTGATAGTTCAAAATGAGCTCTTACAAACTAGCCATCTGTTATTTACCACACTAGATTATCCTGACATCAGTGGAGGAGAAGATCAGTCGAAGTTGTCACTGTAATATCACTCATTTTAAGCATTGTCCAAAGTTCAAATGCAATACCCCCACATCCCTCACCCCTCATATCTCGTATATCTTTGAGGGACATGAAACAAAATCCAACCCATTTGAATGTGTTTTGCTTCTGGTAAAAGTTTGAAATGTATTTATTGAGCAACCCACTGAACCATTAAAAAATGTCAAAAGAATTTCAAACAAAAAAAGCAATACTAAATTTAAACTGAAATGAAAAATTGCCATAGTTAAAAGAAATCCAATCACAATTTCCCAACATCAGGCACCAAAATGATTCAAGAGGGAAACATAATGTACAGACAGTTTCAATCCATGCACAGCCAACACAAAAATATTATCAAATCCCAGATCTTCACACTAATGCTGAGTTCACTTTTCTTCCATTGATTCACCAATTCTTCCCAGTTTGCTAAACAGTTTTCATATGACAAGTTACTGAAATTTCATTCTCTGATCCAGAAAAAAAACTTTTCACATTGCTTTGTAAAATTAGGCAGACTTTCATATTCCTCAAAGAGGATTCAATGTTAATTAAGGTGAACATTAACAGTCCTACAAAGAAAGTGAAACAACTTTTCTCATCCTCTCTCCAGCAGAGATCAAGTATCAGATATAACAGAGAAGGCCATGAGATAAAACTTCCTCCTTGTTGTCTAACTGCTCACCTGATATTTGTAAGCATGCAGACAGTCAGCAGCAGTTCACGACGATCGATGACCAATTACTCAAGGCTAATTTGGAACAGGCAGCAGACACCAGCCTTGCCAGTGATGTCCACATCCTGAAAGAAATTACTTAAAAATTGCTCCAACTTCACTGAACAACTGCTAATCACAGCTCTGGATAACTGAAATGGTGGCATGTAACATTATGTTACATGAGCACTGAATGCATTTCCATAAAATATTTCTGGCTATTAGCAAATAATAATCTAGGCTGAGATTCAGTGGAGCAGCGGGGAAGCGCAGCATTATGATGAAAAGTTAAGCCAAATCCCATCCTTCCTCTTGGTTGAAAGTAAATGATCCTATAAGTTCTCCCGATGTCTCACATTGACTCTGCAACTGATATCACAAAAAGACTGACCTTATGGTATTTTTTCTTACTGGTCCATTGGACATTACCAATGTATTTTCTATAATAGTTCAAGATTAATTAATGCCTCTGTTTTGCGTACCCTGAAGTCATGAAACTCACTAGAGGAATGCAAGTTAGTGCTTTACTTGTCATTTTCATGGAGGCATCAACCAGCTGGGATTATAGTATAATTACATATTTTGTAAATAACATAATTACATACTTGTTATAATAAGTCACAATAAAAATTCTAAATATTTGAATATTTAACAGTTCCACATTAATTACTAGGAAAATTGCACAGTGAGTTCAATGGTTTTCATTGTGCTGATCACCTTGATATTCAGAATATTCTGGTTAGAATGCCATCAAAATTTGCATTTCATTGAGGGGCACAAGAATATTAAGTTATATTACTACAGTTCTTGTACTTCAACATACATCCTTTTCTTTTAAGAGCATTGATAAGATTATTGACTTTCTAGATAAGTATGTCCACATCGAACACTTGGAAGCATAGACCTGGATGAGTTTCTGCAAAAGCATTTACAAGCTTGGTTTCACGACACTGAATTAATTCTCCATCTGTCATTCAGTGTGGCAAATATTGACGGATTTGTTCGTAGGTTCGATTAAAGCCTGGATTACTGCAAAAATTATGAGCACAACAACTTAAAAAGTATACATTGGCCTTTTAGGAAGAATGGATTTACCAAAATGATGCCTCCACTATGGGTTGAATTGCAAAGAGAGATATCAGATTAGGACTGTATTCCCTGGAATTTATATAGAAGTTTAACAAGCAATTTGAATGAACTTTTCATTTCGAAAAGGGAAATTACACTGTCTAGTTAATCCTGGGGAGTCTTGAACTCGAGGACATAGTTTCAAAACTAAATTCAGGTCTCAGGAGTGAAATTAGGAAATCTTACACACAGGAAATGGAGGACAATAGGAACCCTTTTCTGCAAATGGTAGCTGATACTAGGTCAATTGTTGATTTTAAATCTTGTAACTGATAGATTCTTCAAATAGGGAAAAGTTGGTTATGGATTTTTAAGTCACAGAACAACCATCATCTCATTGAATGAGCAGGCTTGAGGGACTAATTAACCTACAGTTTTTTTAAATTTACTACTAACTAGATGATCATTTGGAAAACAGAACACTGAACTCACCAATAAAATCCTCTAGAATTTGCAAAGGGCTACATTGATGAATAGGGTTTGGTTCCCTTTCTGCTCCTTCCTGTTGTCTGACATCTGCAGTCTTTCACATCTGGCAATATTTAAGCCATTTCTCCTGTGAATTTTTAATCTCTTGGCAAACAACAACTTTCCAATTACCTTTCCAATTACTTTACAGGAGAAAGTACGCAGCTTCATAATCACAACAAAAAACAAACACCAGTTCAACACCAACTAAAAATGCATCCAAGTTCATGTTGTTTGATTGATCTTTGAATCACATTTGATAGCAATGTAGGAAAATATCCTTCTGAAGCACATAATGGTTGGGGGATCTTGAAGCCTGTTTAAAAGAGTCGGACCTTTTATGTTAAGATTAGTAACCTGTTATATCACTCCAGCCTCCTCTTACTGCTACAAGAGATTCCAAGTAAGGGTTATTCAGAGGACTGTAAAACTCTAATCCTATCCTGAATGGCTTATTATTGGGAGGAGTGACCTAGACACCTGCAACACAAATGGAAAACAGGTAACAATTCACGATGGTACCTTGGATAAGTTCAACATCAGACCTGGTCAAGGTAACAAATGCCACAGATAAACATTCCTTCCTTCCTCCTTCCTTGATCTTTCCATCTCCATCACAGGAGATTCCTTATCCACCGACATCTTCTACAAACCCACCAATGACCACAGCCACCTCGATCACAGCTCCTCCCACCCTGTCTCTTGCAAGTACACGATCCCTTTTTCTCAATTTCTCTGCCTCCACCGCATCTGCTCCCACGATGAGGCTTTCCGCTCCAGGACATCCGAGATGTCCAACTTCTTTTCTAATTAAGGCTTCCCCCCCGACTGTGGTCAAGAGAGCTCGCACCCATATCGCTGCCATTTCCCGCACCTCTGCTCTCACCCCCACCCCTCCCAGACCCAACAGGGATAGGGTCCTCCATGTTCTCACATTTCATCCTACCAGCCAATGTATCCAACACGTCATTCTCCGCCACTTCTGCCATCTGCAAAGGGACCCCAGTACCAAGCATATCTTCACCTCCCCACCTCTTTCTGCCTTTCGCAGGGACCGCTCTCTCCACGACTCCCTAGTTCACTCCTCCCCCACCACCTACCCCGCTTCCACCCTGGGAACTTTCCACTGCCCCAGCCATAAGTGCAATACTTGCCCCTACATCACCTCCATCCACAGACCCAAACAGTCTTTTCAGGTGAGACAGAGATTTACCTGCACCTCCCTCTATATCATCTATTGCATTCAATGCTCCAAGTCTGGCCTCCTCTACATTGGTGAGACCAAACACAGACTAGGTGACTGTTTTGCAGAACACCTGTTCTCTGTTCATAACTGTGATCTGCATCTCACCATTGCCAGTCACTTCAACTCCCCCTCCCACACTATCACAGACATGTCAGTCCTCGGCCTCCTTCACTGCCAGGAGAATTCCAAGCACAAACTGGAGGAACAGCACCTCATTTTCCGTCTTGGAACCTTCCAGCCTAACGGCATGAACATTGAATTCTCCCACTTTAAGTAATCCTCACACCCCTTCCCCACAACCCCACTGCCCCCCCACCATGCTTCTTCTCTTCTTCCCTTTCCTAGCCTCTCTTTTTCCTACCTCTTTTTCTTTCTCTCCTTACCTTTGAAACCCCCCTCACCGGTGGATCTGCTCTCCCCTCCTCCCCCACACCTGCCTATCACTATCTCTTACCTGCATCTACCTGTCATCACCTTGTGCCCACCCCGTCTCCTCTCTTTTGTCCACCTATCACTGCTCTGCTTTTCCCTCCTATATATTGGGCTTCCCCTTTTCCTATCTTCAGTCCTGAAGAAGGGTCCTGACCCGAAACATTGACGCCTGCTTTTTTGCACGGATGCTGCCTGGCCTCCTGAATTCCTCCAGCACCATCATGTTTTTCATTATTTATTTAGGGCTACTGTGCCTGATCAAAAATTCTCAACTCATCAGAGGAAAATGATTTGAGTATCTCAAGAATATTTGCAAGGAATAATCATAATAGAAGTATTTTGTCCATCAGATTAAAGTATATCCCGTCGTACAACTGGTGACAGCCTACAAACTAATCTACAGATCACTTTGAGAAGAAACTCTGCAATATTTGACAATAAATGGGCACAGGGAAATAAAGAAGAAAAACAAACTTCTGGTAGTAACTCCAATTGAAACAAAGAGACAAATGGAGGTAGGGATGAGGTTGGTAAATGTATAAAATAAGCAGAGGAAAAATTCAATTTTATATTAAAATTAAATTGTCTCTAATCTCAAATTTCAGGGTTGACTAATGGAATAAGAACAGCTGGCAGCTGTTACTTTTAATTTGGCTACAGTTCACTCAGACTGGGACAGAATCAGGCATGCTTTTTCAAAATGCTTACAACTACTCTGGAAAAAATACCAAGTGTGAGTTTTTTTCTATGACTTCAATGGATTTTTCAAGAATTTACAATTACAACAGAAGTTAAAAAAAATGATGGTGACTCCAGTATATTGTCGTTGCCTGCCAAAATAATCTGTAAATGTCTTTTGTTGGTGCATAGCATTCGGTATCTAACAAAAGTGAATGTTTTGGCAGCTTCAATTAACTTTGACTATGGAGTTTTGGATTACCTTCTGGGGGTGGGTGGGGGAGGAGTTGGATTGTCACCTAATGTCAGGCAGGTGTTTAAGCAGAACTAAACACTTCATGGAGATATATAAAAAAACTTAATGTGATGATCTAAGGAAATTGAAACAAATTTTCCTTAATTGGCCTTCAGGTTTTCTTAAACAGATTTTTACTCTCCTAGGAGACTGCTACTGATGGATAGAGATGTCAAATCTTAATGCTTGTGCTATTATGAGTGAGTGGGGCAGGTGTGTTAAATGAGGTGGACTTTTCTAATCTGTCACTTTCATATGTTGTATAAGAGCTTCTTTCACTATGAAAGTTATGTGGGGACTGGACTGGAAAACAATGAAATGGCATTATTATGATAACATTCACAGTATTAATCATTTTGTCACATTGGGTTTAGAGCCTATCTAGCCAGCCCAATTATATGTGTTGGTTTGGCTCAGTTTGGGTTGGTTTCATCATGAACCAATTTGATTGGGTCTGGCCATGCCAATGCAGACAGAGAGTAAGAGACAGAGCTGGATTACGATCATTATTACAAAATGAGTTCCCACTAATATTCCCTTCTATATGCATCAAACAATTCCAGAATGAACCTCCATCTTGAAAATCAAAAAACCACAGATGCTGTAAATCAGAAATAAAGAGACAAAGAGAGAGAGTTAGGTGGAGAGAAAGAGACAGAGACAAAGAAAGAGATACAGAGACAGACAGAGAGAGGGACAGACAATGAGATACAAAGGCAGAGGCAGCAACAGACAGAGAGAGAGAGAGAGACACACACAGAGAAAAGGAAACAGAGAGAGGGACACAGAGAGAGGGGAGAGAAGGGGAGAGAGAGAAAGAGGGGGAAAGAGAGAGAAACATGGCTGTCAGTGTATGTTAGAGAGAAAGAGGAGGAGATGACGTGGTGGCAGGCATGCAGAGAGACAAAGGTGTAGGTAGGAATTTCTTCTCAGAGAGGGGGGTGAATCTCTAGAATTCACGACATTGGAGGGTTGTGGAAGCTAGATGATGGTTGAAGTATTTAAAGGGGAGATAGATCATTTTTTTAAAGATCAGTGCATTAAGGGCTAGGTGGAGCTGGTTTAGAAGAGCAATTGAGGCCGAGAGCAGATCAGCCAAGATCATATTGAATGGCAGGGCAGGCCTGAGGGGCCTACACCTGCTCCTATTTACTTGCGTTTTTGGGTGAGATGATGATCAGGTTGGGTCAAGTCATGTGTGCTGCAACGGTTATTGCAGTGTAATTTGAAATGTGGTATAAATCCAGCATTAGAGCTTAACGGCATCTGGAATTGAATGGCGAGAGATCTGCTGGAGGAGACAGGATCACATTGCTCTTGTATAACATCTCTCAGAATTAATTTAGTCAAAGACTCAGAGTTATACAACATGGAAATGGGCCCTTCAGCCCAATTTGTCCATGCCAACCAAGGTGCCTTGCAGAGCTAATTCCATTTGCCTGCATTTAGCCCATATCTCTCCAAACCTTTCCTTTCCACGAGTCTGTCCAAATGTCTTGTAAATGCTGTATTTGTACACACCTCTACCATTTCCTCTGGCAACACGTTCCATTTACCCACCACCCTCTGTGTGAAATTTGATAGAACATAGAACAGTACAGCACAGGAACAGGCCCTTCAGCCCACAATGCTGTGCCAAACTAATTAAACTAGTAATTAGATGCCTAACTAAACCAATACTTTCTGTCCATATCCCTCCATTCTCTGCACATTCATGTGCCTAAGAGCCCCTTAAATGCCTCTATTATATTTACCTCCACCACCACCCAGGCAGCGCATTCCAGGCACTCACCACTCTTTGTGTAAAAAACTTGCCCCGCACATCTCCTTTGAACTTACCCCTTTCACCTTAAATGCATGCTGTCTGGTATTAGACATTTCAACCCTGGGAAAAAAGTTACGGCTGTCTACTTTATCTATGCCTCTCATAATCTTATAAATGTCTATCAGGTCTTTCCTCAGCCTCCACCGCTCCAGAGAAAAGTTTGTCCAACCTCTCCTTAGAGCACATGCCCTCTAATCCAGGCAGCATCCTGGTAAACTTCTTCTGCACACTCTCCAAAGTCTCCACATCTTTCCTTTAATGGGGTGACCAGAATTGAATGTAATACTCCAGATGCGGCTTAACTATAATTTTTTAAAGCTGTAACATAACTTCCTGACTCTTGAACTCATTGCCTCAACTAAGAACAGCAAGCATGCCATACGGCTTCTTTATCATCCTATCAACCTGTGCAGCCACTTTCAGGGAGCTATGAACTTGGACCCCAAGATCTCTCTGTACATCAACACTGTCATGGATCTTGCACTTAACAGTGTACTGTCCCTTTACATTTGATCTCCCAAAGTGTAACATCTCACAGTTGGTCAGATTAAACTCCATCTTCCATTTCTCCACCCATATCTGCAACTGGTCTACATCCCGTTGTATCCTTTGACAATCTTCTACACTATCCACAACACCACTTTGTATCATCTGCGAACTTATTAACTCACCCATCTACATTTTCATACAGGTCATTTATATACATCACAAACAGCAGAGGTCCCAGTACAGATCCTTGCAGAACACCACCAGTCACAGACCTCCAACCAGAATAAGCCCCATCGATCACTACCCTCTGTCTTCTATGGGCAAGCCAATTCTGAATCCAAACAGCCAAGTCACCATGGATCCCATGCATCTTAATCTTCTGGATGAGCCTTCCATGAGGAACCTTGCCAAACACCTTACTAAAATCCACAAAGGCAACATCCACAGCTCTACCATCATCAATCACCTTCGTCACCTCCTCGAAAAACTCATTCAAGTTAGTAAAACACGATTTGCCCTGCACAAAGCCATGTTGACTGTCCCTAACTAGGCCATAGTTTTCTAAATGCTCATAAATCCTAACACTAAGAATCCTCTTCAATAACTTCCTTTCCACTGACATGAGACTCACTGGTCTATAGTTTCCATGATTATCCCTGTTTCCCTTCTTGAATGGAACAACATTAGTGACTCGCCAGTCCTCTGGGACCTCGCCCCTGGCTAGGGAGGACATGAAGATCTTGGTCAAGGCCCCAGCAATCCCTTCTCTTGCCTCTCTTAAAATCTGGGGTATATCCCATCAGGCCCTGGGGACTTATCCGCCTTAATGTTCTCAAGGAGATCCAACACTACCTCCTTTTTTTATCTCAAAATAGGACCTCACCCACATCCTCCACCTCCAAGCACATGTTCCTTCCTTTATCCTTGAGTGGTCCTACCCTCTCCCTAGTTATCCTCTTGTTCTTGATGTATGTACAGAATACCTCGGGGTTCTCTTTAATCCTACTTGCCGAGGACTTTTCATGGTCCTTCCTTGCTCTCCTAATTCCCTTCCTGAGTTCTTCTCTTGCTTCTTTATAACCCTCAAGGGCTCCATTTGATTTTAGCTTCCTAAACCTTACATACGCTTCGTTTTCTTCCTCCACAAAATTCACCACTTCTCTCGACATCCACGGTTCCCTTACCTTGACATCCTTGTCCTTCCTTCTTACTGGAACATACCTGTCCTGTACTCTGTGCAGTTGGTCTTTAAACACCCTCCACATGTCAGATGTGGACTTGCCAAAAACAGCTGTTCCCAATTAACTCTCCCTAGTTCCAGCCTAATACTCTTGTAATTTGCCCTGCTCCAATTTAATACTCTCCCGCAATGTCCCCTTAATGTTCTCCCACTGAAAGGTCAGTCACCTGGCCATGCTCATTCCCCAACATCAGGTCCAGTATGGCCTCTCCTCTCGTTGAACTATCTACATACTGATTTAACAAACCCTCCTGGATGCACCTAACAAATTCTGCCCTGTCTAAACCTCTTGCACTAAGGAGGTTCCAGTCTATATTGGGGAAGTTGAAATCACCCACGACAACAACCCTGTTGTTTTTGCACCTTTCCCTAATCTGCCTGCATATCTGTTCCTCAATGTCCTGGTGGCCATTGGGGGGGGGGGGCAGTGGTGGTGGGGGCGGTCTATAGTACAATCTTTATTTATACTTTACCAGATTTAACCGAAGCATTTTGACAGGGAGATTACTCTTGCCTACTTTCCCTATAACATTTGAACTTCAACAGGCAGATAGAAACCTATGTTTGAGTATAACTATCTGGGCACAAAGCACTCTCCTGTCGTTAGACTTCAACTGACATTCCAGAATGGCAATGAAAATGGGCTACCACCTGGATTAAAAGCACCAGAGCAAACAACAGTTTGGTAATTGCAAATAAATGCAACTCTACCTACATCATTTTCTATGACAGAGGCCATTTCTCAGGAGAACAGCAGGACCTTTGCAAGATGCATGATACTCAACATTTGAACTATATCCAGTATAGTGGTCAAGCTTTAGTAATGTTTTACCTCTCCGAATTTAAAGCAACAAGTCAATAAATTGAATGTGTATTGTGAACATATTGTGTGTCCAATACTTTTCTAAATGAGAGTTGGCTGGGTGACTGATGTATTTGACCTCTTACTTGGCAAGACAGTTTAAGAATTCTACTTAAATGAAGATTGAAGGTACTTAACTTGAGAGATGTGGTCAAAAAGTAGACATTTAAATGAAAAATGCAAAGGAAATCTGCCTTATCCTTATCCTATTTCAACAGAAACAAAAAATTCTAATGTTTATAGACTAAAGATAATGAAATTCTGTCTGTTCCCATTTCCTTTCTGTATATTAAGGCCACAGGACCAGGCTATGTGTCAGACATTTTTGACAGGCAATCACCTTTGACATAAAACTAATTACGTTGCTGAACTTCCCTGGCAGAGGACCTCCTGACTTCAACAGAGCTTCTTCAAGCATTTTAATAGAAAACAGCAACCACCAAAGGCTTTATTCAGTAGATTTGCTGCATTTAAGATGCAGCAGAACACTAATGTCCAGCATTATCAAATAAAACACTTCTAAAATAGTCATATGTCATATATAAAATGAGACAAAAGCTCTCAGACAGTGCTTTGCATGCAAACTAACTCATATTCTATAGTCAGTTACCAGGAGTGCTGTGATGCCTTGACCATTAAAAGCTTGTGGCTGAATCTAGTCCCAAGAGAATGGGTGAAGGCCCCCATCACTCTTAATTCTCACAAATGAATTGCATTCTTAGCTTCTCTATGTCAAGTCTGTGAGCATAAGGTCATACCATAATGTGTCCGGAACATAGTGCACAGAAATGTGCTTTTTAAAAAAACAAAGGGAGGCCACATTATTGGGGATCCAACAGAGGTGCCTGGCACTGCTGAGAATACATATTGCACCTGGGAAAAAAAATAGCCATTAAGTGAAAAGGAGAAGTGAAATGGAAGATTGTCAATGTGAACGAATCCTTCTATATACCTAGTGAATGATAGTATCTGGCAAAGCAGATCTTGTTACAAAGAAACATCATGTTTCATGGAGAAGTAGATATTATTAGTTTGCGGCAAAAAACAGGACCCGAAACACCAACAGTCCATTTCCCTTCACAGATGCTGCCTGATCCGCAGAGTTCCTCCAGCAATTTGTTTTTCGCTCCAGATTCCAGCATCTGCAGTCTCTTGTATCTCCATTTATTAGTTTGGGCGTCATGCTCAATGTATTTTGTGGCTTTTAAAGAGTAAACTTTGTAAGTTTCTTTTCCCATCTTATGATGGATGGCATTGGACCATTGCACATTGCAACTGTGGTGTTATGCATGATGATTCATTGAATTTGTAAACATTTACAAGAAGTTATAAAACCATTTTACTTAAACCTCTGATCCAAAAATACACATGCAAACCAGCCCATGCTAAATACTCTGTTTCCAAGGAATGGTGTGATGTTTTGGATTACACTGAAAAACCACTTCACACAGGAAGCAACCAAGAATGTTATTACGTCATGCATTGCAGTTACAAATGGGACCAAAAATTAATTGATTGCCACCTCACAGCTACCTGAAGTTGAATAAATTATAAGACCACTATTGTAACAGTGGGCACATAGAGTCAAATTCACAATGCAATGATTCATCTGACAGGATTGTTTCCTGGAAATCCTTCATAAATTCTTCAATCATTAGAGTTGCTGATGTGGCCAATTGCAGCAAAATAAATGAGTTACAAATTAAAAAACAGTTTTTCTATTTCTTAAATTTCTTAGAATTAAAATTATCACAGGATATTAATAAGGTTCTAACTGATTTTTTGGGCATCATTATTGATTCATTTTAACTTCCTACCAAAGACTGCTCCAATTTGAACAAGTCCTCTTAATCAAGTATCATTTCATTACACAGGTATAAGCATCAACTCATAAATCCATCAAAGTCATCTGTCTATATCACATTACCCTGATGTTTGTCTATTGTAGTGGAGATGAGCTAAGGTGCATTTGTCCCCAGATCATTCATGATGTAATCGAATTGTGGAATGGATTCAAGGAAACAACATCTGATCCTGGAGAAACAAAGGACTGCAGATGCTGGAATCTAGATGAAAAACACTTTGATGCAGGAGGAACTCAGCAGTTCCTCCGGCAACATCTGATCCTGTGCTCCCTAGGTCAATTTCACATGCAAATATTCTGGATCAACTAAACTTGTACTCATGCAAAGGATTTAAAAAAAAATAGGACCTGCCATCAAACTGACAGCAAGTCAAGAAACTCTGTGACATGCACTTGAACAACTTCCATTTCTATGTCACATCTGAAAATCTTCTGAATTCTGTTCCAGTGATCAACTTTGTTTTATCATAATTATTCCAGTTTTGCAAAATTAACATTAAATTTTTTCAGCCTTGTTGTTGGGTTTAGCGTGAGGCTAGGACAAGGGAGAAATACACTGTGATAGGCAATTTTACTGAAAAATGTTGTAATGGATACATATTTGGCTGAAATGAAGGGAAGTCAGCAATCCATTTGGAACTCTGATTAATTTTCTCTTCCATTGAAGCAGAACAGGGACACTCCCAGAATCATTAAGGATGCACAAGTAAACATGTATGTGTATTCTACAAATATGATGCATTTGTTAAATAACAGTGCATGCTCCTACAATGAAGTCATTTACCAGGAGGTTCTGCATCCTACAGATAATATAAAGAAAAACACAATTAAAATGAGAAGTCCAGTAAAGTTAAAGCTGATAATCCATACATACAAATAAAGTCAGATTGGGCACAATGGGCAACCTGGGCTGTGGTTGCTGTTCTATTTATTAGCCTTTGACTACATTACAGCTTAGAGTAGAGTGCTCTGAAAGAGAATTTGAGCTATTCCAGTTTACAACAGTACTGGACAATCAGCTGCTCACATAAAATTAAAATAAAAGCACAAACTGCTGCCCTCATCAATTCAGGCATCTGTGGAAGAATAACAAGAGTTAATGCTTCAGACTGATCACCTTTCATCAGAACAAGGAAAAGATGCTGAAAGATTACTGGCGTAAAAAGTCAAGTCAGTTTCTTTCTTCATAGTTGCAACATGAATTGCATTTTCTGTTTTTGTTTCAAATTTCCAGCATCTGCAGAATTTTGCTTTTGGCTCAATAAATTACTTCAGCTAGCCCAAATTCCCTGTGCTAAAGTTCTCTCTCTCTGAGGATAATTAAGTTATCTCAAACTCTTAAGGATCAAATTCCTGGATGTAACGCAGTTATAATTTAACCTGTGTGTGAAGCACATTGCAATCTGAATATTGTGGTTCTGTTCAGGTACGTGACGATGTGGGCATCCAATGATCAATTAATAAAAAATTAAAGAGTTTGTATTTAGAATATCACATTTTACAATGTTAGCATGTTTCAGATTTGAATGGACATACAATTTGTTTGCCTTTTGCATTTGTCTGAAAGAATAGCTGCTGAAGATCCTCAACATCCTGGTGAACCTCCTCTGTACCCTCTCTAGTGCTTTCGCAACCTTCCTATGGTGCAGCAGCTGGAAATGTATACAGTATTCCTGCTGTGGACTACATTTGTTCCAAACTTAAAAACAATTCACTCACTTTTTCATGGATCATTTCCAAGTCTCCTTTCCTTGAACCATTTCTGAATATTTCCTTTTGCAAAGAAGCAAGGCGAACAACTTTTTCTCATTATGAAATTCCTCTATTGCTCTCCTCTAGACTCTTTCAAGAGAAACAAATTCAGGTTTTCCAATGGGCATTTGAAGAATAATGCTGATTGGAAAATCTATGCTATAACAAAATTTCTTTGACTAATTTGTTGTGCATTTTCTAAACCATTCTCTGTACTGACAAACTCAGCATTCCTTAATCTAACATGGAGACTAATTGAAGGGCAGTTTTAATATATGTTTGAACATTTGTACTGTGTTCAGCCCAGAGAGAGTACACTGAAAGCATTACACATTAAGCCCAAGTGTGACTGCAATCAATAACCATGAACCTTTCTAGTTTCTCTTGTTTAAATACATTGATAAGGGCGTTTAACTACAATTTTTCTGATTTCTTAACCCAATGACCATTCTTTAAACATGAGCTCACAAACTGATGTTCCCAAATTGCTTGGTCTTTGGCATGGTAGCTTGGATGGCTTGTGGAGATTGTGTTAAAATAGAGCACAAGGGTGAATGGAAACACTTCCATCAGTGATTGCAAGGATCACCAAAATGTTCAATGTTGTACTTGGTTCTCATGTATAACAAAGGGATTGGTAACATGAAGCTACCTCTCAGCAGTGGCCAGAGAATACGCTGCTCCTGTCCTTTATTTGTTGGTCCAATATTATCAACAGCTTCTTTGGCATCTACTGTAATAAGTAATATTAGCCCACACTTTACTGCAAAATTATGAAGGAAACAACATGCTGGTCTAATTCAGAGGACAATGATAGGCACATTCTGCAAGGCACCCACAGACCCCCAAACCGTCCTTTCTGCCCCCCCTTGCCCCATTTGCAGTACAGCCTTCACTGTGTGGATCAGTGTTGTGCCCCTTTGCCCCATTGGTGGTCCTATGAAGTAATATCAAGTGATTTGATAGCAGCCATGCAGTCCCCATCTTCTCACTGTTGAAGCACAGAACTGGGAGCTCCCAGTGTCCCATGAATTTGTGTGAAAACAGATATACCTATCATTGGATATGAATTAATGCTTTTTGGGAGTGGAGGTGTTTTTGAGCCATATAATAAGAGGGCTTTTGCAGTGTCAGAAGAGTGCAATAAGCAGTTTCCCAAACCTGGGAAATCCAACAGTCCTATATTGATGGCTCTTTCAATCATCTGTCCACCATGTCAAGATATATAAACTGTGCTCTCCCGGTCAAGGCAGCACTGGTAACCTGCCTCATTGCAAATCAGCAGACGAGCTAAAAGAAGCTCCTTGGAATGATTTTCCAGAATGAAAGAATGAAAGTGCTGAGGACCTTGGTTGCAAATCTGCCTGAATCAATGAACTGCGCTCCTCCAAAGTTGCAAGGCCGAAACACAGCCTCCGAAGACATTAGTTGATCGACAATTCTAGGATGGTTTGACTCTCCTTGGGTGCTGAGCTCCCACACAGTCTTCTTTCCTTTTTCTAGTGGGCACACTATATTGAATGAGCAGTCTTCAGCACACCACTACTCAGGATTCTCTTAAAATGCAATGTTCCAAAGGTAACGCAGAGGGCAGGTGAAGGATTTCAAGGAACAGCAGTGAAAAGTAATCTGAGTGAAACCCAAGAAATGACCAGTAAGATCACAACCAATCTCATTTCAGTAGTTTCTTTCACCTTCAAGATCATGACAAACAAACTCTTTCTTTTAACCAGAGGAAGTCATTCTCAAGGCACTTTGGTGAAGGATGTCACAGAATATACAAGTCAAATTACCCAGTCCAAACTATCTCCATGGGTGGATATTTATTTGTTCTTGCTCTTGAGAACGTGGGCAATATCAATGAAGCTGTATCTATTTCTCTGAGGTGGGAGAGGAGGAGCATGCTCCAGACACTGGTACATTTACAGTGGTGTGATACTCTCAAAGCAGTGATAACAAACGTTAAGGATTCAGACCCAGTGACGATGATGGAATGGCAATAAGTGTCCAGGTCAAGACGATGTGGAACTTGATGGTGATGCTGTTTCCATGATATTACTTCTGGTCAAGACTGCTAACGATGATCATATATTATTTCTCAGATTCTTGAAAGTCAGATCTTTCAGGAGAAGAAATTCTGACAGACAGTAGGCTCAATCCAAATTGTAAGGTGCCGGAAGCGTGGCAGCACTTGCGGCCTGCCCCCAGAACACTCTGCGCAGAAGATGCATTTCACCGTGTGTTCGATGTACATGTGACTGATCTTATCTGCCCTTTACCCTAAAAATTTGGAAGTCAAGTTGCCAGCAAGCTTGTGAACACTCAGAACACCTGAGTGAAATCTGGAACCAAATCCATGAGTCCAAACAATGTTCATTAGCTTTCCCTCACCTAAAGTGAGTGATAACAATTTTAATGCCCTTACTACTTATCAATCTAGAGCAATTAACTCAGAGACCAGGAACCAGAATAAGTACCTTCCTAACCAATTGTGCAACTGAAGGTGTATTCACCACTGGACAAGTCATTCACTCAATATTTGTTCTGTCCTTTATCTGAACATTGACTGCCACGTTGAAGAGACTTTTTCTTATTTTTTTAGATAGCTTTGGACAATAAGAACATAAGAATGAGGAGAAGTAATCAGGCAAAAGCCCCCCAAACCAACCTTTGCTGATCTTCTGCCTCAGTTCAGTTTCCCTTTTAACCTTATTTTCAAAGGAAAAGCTGTGTGTCCCTTTAGCTGGGTAGAAAAAGTTTGCTATTCATGACCAAAAATCAAGCAATTTGAAAAGAAAATACCAACATCATATTAGAGTGAAGTCATGTTGTAAAATTTGTTTTAAATGGCATACTTTTCCCATTATTTCTTTACTTTTTCATCTATGGTCACTTCAGGATAAAAAAAATGCCTTTTAATAGATCAAGCTCTTTAGTTTCCCAATGGGAGTAGTTAAAAAGAGTAAAGGGATGAGTATTTAGAATATCTTGGCTGGGATTACATTCCAGCATTAGTTAAATACCTTTACTTTACTACCATTTCCTCTGAGGTAAGTTCTTTTTAAAGCACTCAAAATACTGAATGATCACATTCATTGCACTAATGTTATATCAACTTTTATTAAATTATTTGGACAGATATATACGTATTGATGGAAAATAAAATATGTGCAGTCTTGTTTCTTTGCACAATGCAGTGGTGTAAATGATATAAAATGTGGACTGGAAGCAGGACCAAGGAAACGAGAGACTGATTGTAAAAGCAGACTAGGGCTGTGTTGTTTCCAATATCAGCCTGCCCTGGGCTAGTGACGTACTTAGATAAATTCAACATTAACACATTTCTCATATACAACTATGGTTTCTCAATGGAATGGAAAGACCATTAAATGTGTAGACAGGGGCAGACAATGTACTTTAAATTCTTGGGATTTTTCAGGAAAACAGAGGGCTGATAATATTCCACATGGGGAAAATTCTTCCCATTTTCAAAATACACAAATCAAACATTTAGAACCACATGCTGATTAATGTTTAGCTTTTTCCACTAAATAACATAAGAATTTTTGGAAATTCAAAATAGGCGCAGATCCTGGAAACCTGAAAGTAAAACAGAAGACATAGAAACATTAATCTTGCTTCTCTCTCCACTGATGCTGTCTGACCTACTGACTGTTTCCAGTAGTTATTGTTTTTATTTCAAAATGCTTCTGTCTCTCCTGCTACAGCAAATATTTAGCTATCTATTTGCCTTGGGTTTTCTTTCTTCATTCTTAGGCAGCTCCTTGGAATCGAGGATGACTTGCTTCCACTCACAGTTAGTGTTGAAATTAGCTGTGTGCAGTTTCTTGGGCAAGGCATTGCACACCAGCTACTACATGCGTTGCTTTAAATTTTCAAATGGGGTAAATTATATCCCACAGGGGCCTAGCTCTCTTCTGTCACAAACCTTTTGTAAGCAGGTAAACAGTCTGCATCAAGCTGCTCTGATCTGTATTGTTCATTCTTGAGACATATGTGCTGCAAGGTCAGTATATACTGTCATTCCTAATTACTCAGGGCTGCTGGTAACCTGTCTTCTTGAACTGCTGCAGTCCTAGCGGTGGGAGCACATGCAATGTCCTGTTGGGTGAGGAATTTCAGGATTTTGACTGATGACGACGAAGGAACAGTGATATATTTCCAAATTGGATTGGTGACTTGGAGGGGAACTTAAGAGACAGGAGAGTTCTCACGTGCCTGCTTCCCTTGCCTTGATGATAGAGGCCACGTTTTGGTGGTGCTGGCTGTGTAGTCTCGGTGAGGATCTGCGATGCACCACAAATGGTTCACAATGTAGCCACTATTCACTGGAGCTGTAGGGAGTGAATGTTTACAAAGAGTGGATGAAGTGCCAATCAAAAGGCTGTTTTGTCCTGGTTGATGCCAAACTTCAGATGTTATTGGAGCTCCACTCATTGAAGAAAATGGAGAGTATTCCATCACACTCCTGACTCGTGCTTTCCAAACAATGGAAGGGCTTTGGGATGTCAGGAGGTGAGTCAATCGCCACAGGATACCCTACCTCTGAACTAACCTTACAGCCACAGTATTTATGTAGCTGGTCCAGTTTTGTTTTTTTTGTCAAAGGTGATCCCAGGATGTTGATGGTGGAGGATATGACATTAAGATTCCAAGGGCCATAATTAGGCTCTCTCTTGTTGAAGATGGTGATTGCCTGGCATTTGTACGGTGTAAATGTACTTGCTACTTTACAAGTCTGGGCCTGGACATCACCCAGGTTTTGTTGTTTGTGCACTTGGATTGTTTTATTAGCTGAAAAATGGAATTAATCATTGACCTACTTCTGACCTTATGATGGAAGGAGTGACAACAACAGAGTAACTGATAATGGCTGGTTCTAGTACACTGCCCTGCATACTTCCAGCAACAGTAGTCTGGGCTGAGACGAATGATCTCTAGCAACCATAACAGCTGTCCCTTAAGACTCCAACCAATGAAGGATGCCCCTTGAATCCCATTGACTTCAAGGGTTCCTTGATACCACACACAGTCAAGTGTTGCCTTGATGTAATGTAGCCTTACTGTGCAGTGACAATGAATCACTAATAACTTCATTGGATGTTGATAATAAATAATTCTTCCCAAACAGGTTTCGACAGGCATGTGCTAGCTCCCTGCTGCAGCAAAGCTTTAAGTAAGCTTTGGTCTGGCTGGCAGCTTCTTCCTATAATGTGCAACTTGGAATTTAGCTTCAACATTTCCTGTGCTGTGTTCTATGAGTCCAACAAATGGAGACTAGGAAGAAGATTCCAGTTTGAATGCCAAACTATATGTTTTATAAAAATAATATTACATGGTTAATGATGAAAGAATTTGTTCTCAGTTTTCTCAGTGGTTTCCATTGGCTTGAGAAACATGTTTCCATTCTGTGAGGAACACATCCGAGCAGACAAACTTGCAGAATTCTCGTTCATCAAGATAATTGTATTTTTATGTGGGTCAGCACTTTCAAGATCAGTTTGAAAGGTAGCAGTATTTTCTTATTAACTGAGTTCAATGTTCCATAACTGTCTATGTGGGAGGGAAGGAACTAGTTTTGCTTTTGTCTTATTTATTCTCTCATTTTGAATTTAAACATCGATAAATAAACGACTCAGATGCATGTCCAACTTAGGAGTTATACCAAGTGAAATAAAGTCATTTATAAGACATTTATTTGGGTCAGGTAAGCACCTAGAGAGTTTAACCACATTGAAAAGGCTAAATCATAAACAGTGCTACAAGTAATTTATAGTAAAGTTCCAAGTCAGCCCGTCTGCCAGCAGGTGGTCCGAGTGTGGTCTAAAATTGGGTCTCACTTCAATTATTCTGCCGTGCCCACGGTGAGTTATTGAGTCAGAATCAGAAAGCACAGACACAGGCCCTTTGACCCACCGACTCTGCACCAGCCAACAAACACCATCTTACAAATCCTGCACTAATTCCATCTTGTTCTCCCACATTCCCATCAAATCCTCCCAGATTCTTTCATTCAGCTACAACATGAGGGTCAATTTACAAAGACCAATTAACCTCCTAAACTGGATGTAGGAGGAAACCAGAGCACTTGGAGGAAAAACAATAATGCTGGAGGAACTCAGCAGGCCAGGCAGCATCCGTGGAGAAAAGTAGGTGGTCAATGTTTCAAGTCAGGACCCTTCTTCAGGACTGAAGTCAGGAAAAGAGGAAGCCCAATATATAGGAGGAAACCCATGTGGTCACAGGAAGAACATGCAAGCTCCACACAGACAGTACCTAAACCCGAGTCGCTGGAGTTGTGAGACAGCAGCACTACTCACTGCACCACTCTACTGCACCACCGTGTCACAGTGCTTCCCTGTGGTTCACAGTCAGGTCTCCCAGCTTGGGACCATTGACTGATGGCAGACAGAAATCAGTTTATGTTGTTTTTAAATGAAGGCTCACTTTGTTGCATTAGCCACAGGCAATTAGTATTCGACTTGTAACTTACTTGTTGCATTTTCCTCCTTTTCCCATGACCTCATTTTCATTACCTCCTCTCTTGCCTCATTTTGGTGATGGGATCAACATTCGAAAACTGACTTCAGAGTCAGAGACAAACCTGAAACTTTGGATTTCAACTACTCAGACACCATCCACTTGGTGTAAAGTTTGGATAGATTAATGGATGTGACTAACTCCATCCTTGACACAGTTCAAGGCTCAAGGATCAAGCAGTAGAGACTGAGAAATCCCATCTCCAGCATTGACAATGAACATTCCTGGCCCAAAGGCCAAGCAAGGAAGTGTCAGAACTGGGAACTTCTTCAGCTCACCAGGAAAAAATATATGGGAATTTATTTTTAGTCTATTTGAGGAGAGAAATTATACCAAAGATGAATGGATTATTGCCTTTACAATTTTAGGCTCTAATGCAAACAAATGCTTAATATTTTTGTCTTATGAAAGCAGCATCCTTTGGTATGTCAGGAGCTCATCAGGAGTTGGAAGAATGCAGTCGGCTCACACTTGACGAGCATGGAGTTGTAGATGAGGGATGGGAGGGCACTGGATTATCTTTGGTTTCTGCATGTTACACTGGGAGCCCCAATGTCTTTTGCACGTTACACTTGAGACTGGCTGTATATTTATACCCAATTGCTGCTGTACAGAGGGGTGGCACAGTAGCACAACTAGTAGTGCTCCTGCCTCACAGTGTCAGAGACCCAGGTTCAATCCTGACCCCAGGCACAGTTCTGCATGGAGGTTGCACGTTCTCCCTCTGACCATGTTGGTTTCCTCTGGGTGCTCTAGTTTCCTCCCACATACCAAAGTTGTGCTGATAGGTTAATTAGCCACCGTAAATTGCCCCTAGTGTGTAGGTGAATGGTAGTATCTGGGGGGATTTGGTGATAATGCAGGGAGAATAAAAGAATAATAAATGATTAGTATAAATGTGTGATTGATGGTCAGCATGAATTTAGTGGGCTGAAAGGCCAGTTTCCATGCTGTATCGCTCTGTGACTCTGTAACTCTTTAGTCAGACTTACTGTGGAGGACAGTTATGCTCTTCCATGAAGTCTCCAAAGTAAATAAGATTCAGTTACATCCAGCAGAGAGCAGTCTGCACTGTGTCTGACAGCAACCCACTAGATCATAACCACAAACCAATAAGGCCAGGTTTGGGCACTCAATCAAGCACATGCGATAATCCGTATGTGCAGCAAATCCACAAAAAGAGCTGTATTATCTGAGATATAATTACGTGGATTAGGTGGGTATTTCAGTGGTAAGGAGGATAAAGATAGTTTTCAGCATGAATCTCCACAGTACATTCTATGTTTATCAACAGATTCATAGTGAGTGCTTGAGATTTCTAACATTCACAAACTCATACAAATCTCTGTCAAGCACTGCTTGCAGTCTTTAGTGCAACCTCATGAGAAAGGAAGAACAGAGCTATTTCGATGAAGCAATCAAAAGTCAACAAAAGCGAATTAGCATCTCCTTTCCAGGACAATTTTAATCCTTCTAACCGACTACACGTAAATTAATATCACATTATCTTTTGTGGCAGTTCATTCTGCACAAACAAATTTCTGTATTTCCTACCCTGCAACAGTGACCACGCTTCAGACAGTACTTTATTAGCTATAAATAACATTAGGTTATCATGAAGCACTCTTTTTAAATGCATATCTTTTTCCTTTCCTTTCTTTATATATGTTTTTATTTCTATTAATTTCAATCAATCTGCTACCACCCGTCTTATGCTGTTGCAAGTCAAAATTAACACCAAACATGTGCCTGGTTCAGAGGTCTTCAATGCGAAGGCTCCCCCTCTTTTCAACTTTATAATGGTTACAAAGATCCAGGATTTTAATGACATGACCACCTTTACCTGAAAATATCCATGCAAAGGTGTTAACTGGTTCCCCTGCACAAATAGATTCATTCTAGCCTATATCTTATTATCATTTTATTTCATATTTTCAGCAGCTGCAAATTTTTAGCTGCTTTTTTAAAAAAATACTTGCTTTATATAATTTCTTCTAAAATCCAACTTTTGGTCATTGTATTGCTTGTAAATGAATGAGGTTGCTGTCTGATATAAACATACACGCACAGAGTAGTTGTAGAGATTGGAATAAACAAGCATTGACTGCTTTGAATATTTATTAGTGATTCATTGTTTGGTATTAGTGATTCATGAGTTTGTTAAGTGTGTCCAGGACGGATTCCTGTCACAGTATGTTGACATGCCGACTAGAAGGAACGTCATATTAGATCTAGTTTTAGGTAATGAACCGGGTCAGGTGACAGATCTCTCGGTGGGTGAGCATTTGGGGGACAGTGACCACTGCTCCATAACCTTTAGAATTGTCATGGACAGGGATAGGAGCAAAGAGGACGGGAAGATATTTAATTGGGGAAAGGCGAATTATGAGGCTATAAGGCGAGAACTTGAGAGTGTAAATTGGGATGACATTTTTGAAGGGAAATGTACTATAGAGATGTGGTTGATGTTCAGGGATCTCTTGCAGGATGTTAGGGATAAATTTGTACCGGTGAGGCAGAGAAGGAATGGCAGGGTGAAGGAACCATGGGTGACAAGAGAGGTGGAACAACTAGTTAGGAGGAAGAAGGCAGCATACATAAGGTGTAAGCAGCAAGGATCAGACAGGGCTCGTGAGGAATATAGAGTAGCAAGGAGGGAACTTAAGGAAGGGGCTGAGGAGAGTAAGAAGAGGACATGAAAAGGCTTTGGCAAGTAGGGTTAAGGAGAATCCCAAGGCTTTTCACTCATATGTGAAAAGCAGAAGGATGGCTAGAGTAAAGGTGGCTTCGATTAAAGACAAAGGTGGGAAGATGTGCCTGGAAGCTGTGGAAGTGGGTGAGGTTCTCAGTGAATACTTCTCTTCAGTATTCACAAAGGAGAGGATCTTGATGATGCTGAGGATAGTGTTGGTAAGGGTAATGTTCTAGAGTATGTAGATATCAAGAGAGAGAATGTGTTAGAGCTGTTTGAAAATATTAGGACAGATACGTCCCTGGGGCCTGACGGAATATTCCCCAGGCTGCTTTGTGAGATGAGGGAGGAGATTGCTGAACCATTGGCTAGGATCTTTGAGTCCTCATTGTCCACGGGGATGGTACCAGAGGACTGGAGGGTGGCAAATGTTGTCCCCTTATTCAAAAAAGGTAGTAGGGATAGTCCGGTGAGCCTTACATCTGTGGTGGGTAAGCTGCTAGAAAGGATTCTAAGAGATAGGATCTATGATCATTTAGAGAATCATGGACTGATTAGGGACAGCCAGCATGGATTTGTGAAGGGAAGATCTTGCCTCACTAGCCTGATAGGGTTCTTTGAGGAGGTGACCAGGAAGATTGATGAGGGTAGTGTAGTAGATGTGGTCTACATGCATTTTAGTAAGGCGTTTGACAAGGTTCCACATGGTAGGCTTCTTCAGAAGGTCAGAGGCCAAGGGATCCAGGGCGGCTTGGCCGTGTGGATTCAGAATTGGCTTGCCTGTAGAAAGCAGAGGGTTGTGGTGGAGGGAGTGCATTCGGATTGGAGGGCTGTGACTAGTCGTGGCCCACAGGGATCGGTTCTGGGAACTCTACTTTTTGTGATATTTATAGATGACTTAGATGAGGGGGTGGAAGCGTGGGTTAGCAAGTTTGCAGATGACACAAAGATCGGTGGTGTTGTGGATATGTGGAGGGCTGTCGAAGCTTACAGAGGGATATTGATAGGATGCAGAGCTGGGCTGAGAAGTGGCAGATGGAGTTCAATCTGGAGAAGTGTGAGGTGGTACACTTTGGAAGGACAAACTCCAAGGCAGAATACAAGGTAAATGGCAGGATTCTGGGCAGTGTAGAGGAGCAGAGGGATCTGGGGGTTCATGTCCACAGATCACTGAAAGTTGCCTCACAGGTGGATAGGGTAGTTAAGAAAGCTTATGAGATGTTAGCTTTCATAAGTCGTGGGATCAAGTTTAAGAGCCGCGAGGTAATGATGCAGCTCTACAAAACTCTGGTTAGACCACACTTGGAGTACTGTGTCCAGTTCTGGTCACCTCATTATAGGAAGGATGTGGAGGCGTTGGAAAGGGTGCAGAGGAGATTTACCAGGATGCTGCCTGGATTAGAGAGTATGGATTATGAGGAGAGACTAAAGGAGCTAAGGCTTTGCTCATTGGAGAGAAGGAGGATGAGGGGAGACATGATAGAGGTATACAAAATATTAAGAGAAATAGATAGAGTAGACAGCCAGCGCCTCTTTCCCAGGGCAGCAATGCTCAGTACAAGAGGGCATGGCTTTAAGGTAATGGGTGGGAAGTTCAAGGGAGATGTCAGAGGGAGGTTTTTCACCCAGAGAGTGGTTGGTGCATGGAATGCGCTGCCTGGGGTGGTGGTGGAGGCTGATACATTGATCAAGTTCAAGAGATTGTTAGATAAGCATATGGAGGAATTTAAGATCGAGGGATATGTGGGAGGAAGGGGTTAGATAGTCTTAGGAGTGGTTTGAAAGTCAGCACAACATGGTGGGCCGAAGGGCCTGTATTGTGCTGTATTGTTCTATGGTTCATTGCACTATATTCTGTTAGAATAAGAACATACACATGCATTACAATTGGTTTCAAGGATGTAAAGAATATTTATTTGATGGAAGGAAAAAACAATCTGATTTTCTGTAAAGCAGAAAGTTTTACCAGCAGAAGAGAAACAAAGGACTGTAGATGCTGGAATCGAGATGAAAAACACGAAGATGCTGGAGGAACTCAGCAGGCCAGGCAGCATCCGTGGAGAAAAACAGGCTGTCAATGTTTTGGGTCAGGACCCTTCTTCAGGACTCCTGAAGAAGTTTTACCAGCAAGCTGACAGCATTGTGACTACGACAGCAGTTTGAAGCAGCACTGCTGATCAGAGCTGTGAAAACCATGAGTGAATATAAGATCATAAGACATAGGAGCAGAATGAGGTCATTTGGCCCTTCAAGTCTGCTCCGTCATCTATTCATGGCTGACTTATTTTTCCCTCTCAACCCCATTCTCCTGCCTTCTCCCAAAAATGTTTGACGCCCTTACTAATCAAGAACCCATCAACCTCTGCTTTAAATATACCCAATGACTTGGCCTCCACAACCGTCTGTGGCAATGAATTCCACAGATTCACCACCCTCTGGCTAAAGAAGCTCCTCCTCATCTGTTCTAAAAGGACACCCTTCTATTCTGAGGCTGTGACCTCTGGTCCTAGACTCTCCCACTGCTGGAAACATCCTTTCCATGTCCACACTTTCCAGGCCTTTCAATATTGGGTAGGTTTCAATGAGATCCCCCCTCATCCTTCTAAACTCCAGTGAGTACAGACCCAGAGCCATCAAACGCTCCTCATGCCCTGACCCTTTCATTCCTGCGATTGTTCTTGTAACTCTCCTCTGGACCCTCTCCAATGCCAGCACAAAGCTGTTCACAATACTCCAAATATGGTCTGGCCAATGCCTTATAAAGCCTCAGCATTACATCCTTGCTTTTATATTTTAGTCCTCTCAAAATGAACGCTAACATTACATTTGCCTTCCTTACTATCGACTCAAGAGGCAAGTTAACCTTTAGGGAATCCTGCACAAGGACTCCCAAGTCCCTTTGCACCTCCGCTTTCTGAATTCACTCCCCGTTTAGAAAATAGCCTTTGCCTTTATTCCTTCTACCAAAGTGCATGACTGTACACTGTACTCCATCTGCCACTTCTTTGCCCATTCTCCCAATATTGGCATGTGTGGGCATGAGAGAGAGCACCAGTCAACATTCTGCAGAAAAGGAGGAACACAGTGGCTTGTGAAGCTCCTGGGTATTCACTTTTGGCAAGGGCCGTCACAATTTTTGCAAAGAAGAATGAGACTAACCAGAAGTGGTGTAGGCATTGGAGTCAATGTGAGTGAAAGCACAGGCCAGGACACGAAAACTCCTGAGATGTCCAACAGTGTGGGAATCATATTAAGAAACTCACATTCCTTCATGTGAATTGAAGCATTAATATCATTAAAACATAGGGAAAAAAACACTTACCCGAAGCTGAACTCCAAATGGCCATATCAGTTTATTCTGACCTACAATGTCAGATGCAGATTGACTCTGAGAACTGAAGCTAGACTGGAAACAAGCATCCAGCATGGATGCTTCAAAATCATGCTTGGACACATTTTTTGGAAGAGTATGAAGAAATATTAAAAGATACCTTGACAGGTATAATACGTCATAATGCCCTTATTCGTATTAAGCCAGGTACACAGCCAGTCTTCTATACCCTTCAGTCTGCCCCATATGTATTGAAGGACTAGGTGGAGGATGAGTTACAAGTCCTCCCCAAGTTACGAACCCCCGACTTATGTACAGCCGTACATACAGACAAGCGCTTGGAAGACCAGTGGATGGATTTGCCAGCTGCTGTGGGGCTGCATCTTCTGCCGCCTGGGAACTCGGGTTCACAGCTGCATTTCCAAATTGCGAACTGTCTAGCTTACAAAAAGTTCACAGAGGAATGGAACCCTGCCGTAACCTGGGGAAGACCTGCAGATAAATTAGAATGAAATGGGAGTGGTAGTGAAGACAAGCCAGAGTGATTGGGCAACACTAGTTGCTATAGAACTGAGAACAAATGAGACTTTGACTCTGACGATGGACAGTACAGTACCCATTACCTACCTTGCATAATTTACATGCAAAGTTGGCAGCAACCAAAGTTTTCACCAAACTAGATGTGTTATTTGCAGATGCTCAATTGAATTTGGATATGGAGTGACAGCGATATTTGACAATTAATATACATAACGGCATGTATCTTTACACAAAACTGCCTTACTGTGTGAAATCATCAACAAAAATATATCAGGCTCCCATGGGAAAAATACTACAAGGTATAGACTATTGTTAGGCAATCATCGTGAAGTAGTAACAGCAATAAGTACAGAAAAAGGAAATGTTCAAAGATTAGAAGTAGTCTGATGGTACATACATAGTGTAAAGCACAGTAGAAACCAGTGTGCTTTCGTAAGAAAGTTTATCTTGGGCTAAAGCAGCAACAAATGAGTTGCAACCAAAGAAAAATTAAAAGCAATTGTGAAGGCAAAGGAACCTGAAATTGTTCAAGATTACAGAGTCCAACCAGGGAAGACCATTTTACAGAGTTGGAAATGGCCGCAAGACCTTTACAAAGAGAACACATTGTTATCGTGAAAAAGGAACTGGTACCTTCTGACTAATTCGCAGATAGTCACTCGAAATGGATCAAGATGAGACATGTTGGGTCCTATCCTACAACATGATGCACTGTTGAAGAATCAAGATCCATTTTCCCCACCTCATGTCTTACCAGAAGTTGTGGCCTGAGATAAAAGAGTTATACAGCATAGAAACAGGCCCTTCGGCCCACCACATCTGTGTTGTCCATCAAGCCTATCTATACAAATCGCACTTGCCTGTGTTAATTCCATATCCCTCTATGCCTTACTCATTCAACGACCTGTCCAGATACCTCTTATGTGTTGTTCCTGCCTCCACCACCTCCTCTGGCAGTTCATTCCTGACACCATCTACTCTTTGAGTGAAAAATTTACCCCTCAGATCCCAGTCTCTTCCCTCTCATCTTAAACTTATGCCCTCTAGTTTTGGACACTCCTATCATGGGAAATAGACTCTGGTTATTTACCCTATCTCTGCCTCTCAGAATTTTATATACTTCTACTCGTCACCGTTCAGCCTCCTTTGCTCCAGGGAAAACAGACACAGCTCATCCAACATCCCTTTATAACTCAAGCTCTCCCAACCAGGCAACATCCTTGTAAATCCTTTCAGCATCCTTAATCACATCCTTCCTGCAGTGTGGAGAACAGAACTACACACAGTACTCCAAGTGCAGCCTAACCAATGTTTTGTACAACTGTACAATAATGGTCCTAAGTTTTCTTACTTTCTACAAGAGCACTATAAAACAAATGAGCTTTAGGCAAATGCTTAGTTGACCATATCATCCAGTGTCAAACTGTGTGGCAGAGACATTGGTGAGAATTAGGAAAGTAGTACTGAAGATGTCAATAATACAAGAAAGCTTGAGTTTAAGAATGAGACTGCAATTTACAAGCTTCTTGCTAAAATATGAATGATGTCACATTCCACAATGGGTTAAAATCCTGCTGAGTTACTAATGTACGGAAGACTCAGAACACAGCTGGGACAGTGGAAGAGAAGCATTTGAGACAGAAACAAAGAATTAACTCAGGCCAAGGAAGACATGTTTTAGGGACCACTTATATGGGGTTCTGGATAGGTTTGTCCATCTGAGACAAGGAAAGGAAAGGAAGACATGTTCTGCAGTGCATTTACCAGAGAACATCTGTTCCCAGTTTATGCTCCTAAGTTCTTGCCTAATACCATCATAATTTGCCCTCCCCCAGTTAAATGCTTTCCCATAATATTTGCTCCTATCTTTGTCCATGGATATGCTAAAGGTCAGGGAGTTCTGGTCACTATCTCCGAAATGCTCGTCCACCGAGAGGTCTTTCACCTGAGCAGGTTCATTGCCTAATACCAGATCCAGCATGGCCTCTCCTCTAGTCGGCCTGTCTGCATACTGTGTCAGGAATCCTTCCTGTACACAGCTAACAAATTCTGCCCCATCTAAACCTTTTGCACTAAGGCGGTGCCAATCAATATTAGGGAAGTTGAAGTTACCCATGACAACAACCCTGTTATTTTTGCACCTATCTAAAATCTGCTTACTTTTCTGCTCCTTAGTGTCCTGATGACTATTGGGGAGCCTATAGAATACTCCCAGTAGAGTGATCACTCCCTTCCTGTTTCTGACTTCCACCCACACTGACTCAATAGACGATCCTTCTATGATGTTCTCCCTTCCTACAGCTGTGATATTATCTTTGATTAGCAATGCCACCCACCCCCCACCCCTTCTACACCCTTCCCTATCCCTTTTGAAACATCTAAACCCCAGAACCTCAAGCAGCCACTCCTGCCCTTGCGACAGCCAAGTCTCTGTAATGGCCACAACATTCCACGTACTGATCCATGCTCTATAAGTTCATCACCCTTATTCTTAACACTTCTTGCATTAAGGTAGACACATTTCAACCCATCTAACTGATTGCATTTATGCCCGTCCTCTGCTTATCCTTCCACACCTTCTCTGTACACATCGCATCTACTTCTACACTGACTGATCCATCCTCTAATCTGACACTCTGGTTCCCATCCCCCTGCCAAGCTCGTTTAAACCCTCCCCAACAGCTCTAGCAAACCTGCCCACACGGACATTGGTCCCTCTCCAGTTCAGGTGTAACCCGTCCCTTTTGTACAGGTCATACCTACCCCAGAAGAGATCCTAATGATCCACAAATCTGAAACCCTGCCCTCTGCACCAACTCTCAGCCACGCATTCGTCTGCCATATCTTCCTATTCCTTCCCTTCCTGGCGCGTGGCACAGGCAGCAATCCAGAGATTACTACCCTTGAGGTCCTGCTTTTTAGCTTCCTTCCTAACACCCAATACTCGCTCTTCAGGACTTCATCCCTTATCTTACCTATGTTGTTGGTGCCAATATGCACCACGACTTCTGGCCCCTCCCCCTTAAGAATGCTGCAAGACGTCCCTGACCCTGGAACCTGGGAGGCAGCATACAATCCGGAAGTCTCATTCTTGTCCACAGATTGTCCTGTCTGTCCCCCTAACCAATGAATCCCCTATCACTATCACACTCCTCTCCCCCCCTCGCCCCCTTCCCTTCTGAGCCACAGAGCCAGACTCCATGCCAGAGAGCTGGTTGCTGTGGCTCTCCGCTGGTGACTCATCTTCCCCAACAGCATCCAAAACGATATGCTTGTTATCAAGGGAAACGGTCACTGGGGTATCCTGTACCGACTGCCTATTCCATTTCCCTCCCCTAACAGTCCTAACTATCTACATCCCAGATCCTAGATGTAATTGCCTCCTGGTAACTCCTATCTACCATCTCTTCAGCTTCCCGAATGATCCAGAGTTCATCCAACTGCAGCTCCAGCTCGCTAACACAGTCTATAAGGAGCTGCAGCTGGACACACTTCCTGCAGGTGTAGTCATCAGGGACATAGGAGGTCTCCCTGATTTCCCATATCCTATAGGAGGTGCTTCTAAACTGACTGCCATTCCCACTGTTCTGTACAAAGAAAATTACAAATAACAGCGAAAGAAAGAGAACCTACCAGAAGCCTCCGCTTACCTACTCTAACTCTTCATGCCGAAGCCTCTTCAGCCAAGGCCTCAGCTCCCCAACTCCAACACTGTCCACTCACACAATCAGAATGGACATGATGAAGACCTTCTTCAACCAGAGAGTGGCAAGTATCTAGAATGCACTGCCTGAGAGAGTGGTTGAAGCTGGGTCACTGACAGTATTTAAGAAGTGTCTAGATGAGCACTGGAATCATTCATTCAGGCATAGAAGGCTACAGACCAAGTGCTGGGAGATGGGATTAACCGGTCAGCAAGGATGAGTTGGGGTGAATGGCTTGTTTCCATGTTGTAAAATTCTATAACTTGATGACTCTAAAATCCGGCAATATAAAACCTACTGGCTACAGAAGAGGAGAGAGATCTGGAGTATTGTTAATAGTTCACTGAGAAACCAACAAGGCAGTAGAAATAAGTGGGGGGGGGGGGGGGGGGGAGGGAAACACAATTGGATTTTTATATGTAAAGGAAGAGGAAAGTCTGTTATTATGTGTTGTTATGTAGTTATAATAAAGAACTACAGTTCCCAGTAGGCAATGCAAGGGTTCACATGGGGGAACAGGAAGTGGCTAGAAAGAGCGGGAAAGCCAGCCAGCCTGTCTGTTGCAGCCAGTCTGTTGTTGTTGTTTTAATAAATGTTCAGATGTTAAACCCAGGCCAAGCTTGCCTCTTGATGAAGAACAAACACAACATGGTGTCAGAAGTTGGTGTGAGGTCTGAACAAGAGAGTAAGTGAATACTGTGTGCAATTGAGAAAGACACTCAGTGAGTACGAAAGAAAAGCTGTAATAAGACGGAGAAGTTCAGCAATCACCGGATTTGCCAAGAGAGATTCAGGTGAGAGCCCGAGAGTTCCTGTTATGGATAAGCTAAGTCCTCCCAAGCCTATGCAGTTTACTGGCAATCTAACTGATAACTGGAAACACTTCAAACAGCGACTCAACATATATTTAGATGCGAGTGGAGCGGGAAGGAACGATGAAAAATTGAAAGCGTCTATTTTTCTGCACGTGATTGGCAAAGATGCTTTGGACATCTAACACCTTTCAAATTGAAGAGACAGCTTTTGAGTTGGGCACTTTGATGGAAAAATTTGAGGAGTGTTTTATCCCAAGTAAAAACATCACATTTGAGAGATATAAATTTTTTTCCTGTGACCAGAAACAAGGTGTTAGCTTCGACCGATACTTAGCTGAGCTTCTTGTGAATTTGGAGATTTGAGAAACTCACTAGTTAAAGACAGAATAGTTTGTGGAATTCCACATAATGGACTCAGAGAAAGACTGTTGTGTGAAAAAGATTTGACCCTGGAAAAGGTGGTGAATATGTGTAGGTCAGCAGAAACCACACGAGCGCAAGCTAAGGAGCTGTACAGAGCAGACACAACAGTACATGCTGTGAAAACAGAGAAGCAGCTCCCAAGATTTTAATCTAAAAGCACAATTATATCATTCCCATTTGAAAACCATGTTGATTTATACTGAGACATACAGGCTTTGCAATTGTATTTTAATTCTGTCCTGACAGCAAACTGCCATTCCTAATCATTGCCTGTATCTAAAGGGAATGGTAAACGTTTTATCTGCTGAACAAAATAAAGTGCTGCTTGATTTTCTTTTGCTAAAGCCGGGCAATTTTTTAGTTCAAACAAATTTTGAAAATGGTTTTCACTTTTTTTGATTTTTACAATGTACCAGCCAAATACTTGTTGTGAGCTCATCGGGAAACTGTCATGCAAAGCAGAGATCTTTAGTTGAATGGACATATAAAGCAGATTGCAAACAGTTCAGTTTTGCTGAGAGCCTGCCAATCATGTGAGTGATGGCAAGGACGAGGCATATCTCACTGAGCACGTGCTCTCTTCTTATTGAGTTCTATATTTTGACCTGCTTTGGTTGTAAACAGAAGTTTGATAGCAAAGTTTAATCTCACTTTGACAAGCTGACATGCAATTCCCTTTTGAATCTGACCTTGACATCTAGCCAGGGAATCAGTCAAACCTCCCCCACAAAATCCAAAGCAGAGATGCAAAAGCATTAGTACATTGGAAAATAGTTGAGGTCCCACTGACTTTAACTGAAGAGAGCCAGTAATCCTGCATGAAAGAGATATTCAGTCCCAGTGATGCATGGTGAAAAATATGCAGACATCAGTGTCTCACCATGAAAGGGATGCAGATATCTCATGCCCAACTATGAAAGAGATGCAGGTAAACATTGACTCACCATGGAGGAGGCATGCACTCCAATACTATGGCATGGAAAAGACATTTGAGCTACGGCTTCAGGGAGGAAATATAGAGAAAGAACTTCTTTATATATGATCACACTAAAGGCCAACATTTCCACACTTGTCTGGTTGTAGTGTGTAGCTGGACAAGTTATGAAAGTGTAATTTATTCCACTGGTTGTCACCAGCTACTGGTAAACCCCAATTTTCCCCAAGAGCATTTAGTGGGAGAAAAGCTGCTGTGTGTTTAATTTAGTATAAAACATGATTTTATCGCCAGCAACAACCAAATGCAGCCAAATGTCTACATTCCAGCATGATTTTATTGCAGCAAATGAACTTGGCTGAATAAATCAACTGAGACAAGAAGAAAATGATATTTTAAAAGCAGAATCAAAGCAAAACAAAACATTTAATTGAACAGCTGGTCATAATATTAGCATGTTTATCCACAACAGCTGGAATACTATATGCAAATTACAATGAATTACATCAAACAGAATACTTTCGTGTCATGTTATCACTGTATACGTGCTGAGTCTTTGGAAATATGCCTTCCAGCTACAGAGTGAAAAAAACTTATGTTTTTCACTGAAAAATAATGGCAGAAGCATCCATACTCTTCCGCTCATTTGTTGTTTTTCTCTTTGATGATTTTCCTCACCAGATATGACAAGACCAGCATTTATTGCCCATCCCAGACTAGAAGTCAAAAAACTGCAGATACTGAAAAGCTGAAATAAAATTAGAAAATACTGGAAACACTCAGCAGGTCAGGAAGCATCTGTGAAAGCAGAAACAGAATTAACGCTTCAGGTTGAAGACCTTATCTCAGAATTAGGAAAGAAAGATAACAACTTAATTTTAAGTTGCAGAGGGACTGGGGAAGAGATGCTTACGACAAGGGAAAATTCACTTGGCGTGAGTCATGGTTCAGTGGATGATGCACTGGCCTTAGCGATGATTATTCTGATAGAACACTACTCCCAGATTACATAATGGAAAGAATGTCTTAAAATTAAATTGCCTTCTCTCTTTCCCAGTTCTGATGAAGGGTCATGGATCTGAAATGTTAAGTCTGTTTCTCTTTCCACAGATGGTGCCTCAACCAGCTGAGTGTTTCTATCATGTTCTATTTTAATTTTCCCTGAAGCGAACAGCTTGCTGGACAGCAACAGAGGGAAGTTAGGAGCCAGTGACATTGGTGGGTCCAAAATCAAACATAGGCCAGACCAGGAAAGGACAGATTTCTTACCTGGAAGGATATTGATGAATCATACAGGTTTTTGCAATAATTTGAGAGTTTCACAGGCACCATTAAAGACAATAAAATGTTAAATGTATTTAGATACAAGAGCAGAGAAAAAAAAAGTTTAAAAAAAGATTATTTATGAAAAGCAGGAGAAACAGTTTACAATAAAAAAAATCCATTCAGTTTATGTACCCAGAGAGAAAATGTATACAGTACGTATATTCTTGGAAATCCCCCCAAAAAACTTTGCTCCATTAGCCTATCAAAACAAATAGAAACCAGTTTACAAATAAAACGTATTAACAAATTCAAACCTATTTTAGTTTCACAGAACACATTGAATAGAATCTGTTCAGAACCTGTACATATATGATAATAAATTATTAGTGTCCTTAACCTCTCTCATTTCTTCCACTTAATAGGGAGGTGTTTACTTTCATTCATTTTCAGAAGCCGGGCATTGCTAACAAGGCCGGCACTTATTGTTCATCCCTAATTTGCTGAGCTGGCTTTTTGAATCGCTGCAACTCTTCAGTGCTGTTGGGTAGGGAGTTCCAGGATTCAGATTCAGCAAAGACCAGTGATATATTTCCAAGTCAGGATGGTGTGCAACTTGGAGGGGAAACCTGCAGGGTGGTGTGTTCCTATTCACCTGCTGTCCTTGTGCCTCTTGGTGGTAGAGTTAATGGGTTTGGGAAGTACTGCTGGAGGACTCTGGGTGAGCAACTGCAGTAAATTCTGTAGATGAGACACACTGCAGTAAGTGTGCACTGGTGGTGGAGGAAACGAATGTTTCGAGTGGAAATGGGGTACCAATCTAGCAGGCTCTTGTGTCATAGAATAATACAGCATGGATACAGGCCCTTCGGCTAAAGAGTTCATGCCAACCACATTGTCTACCTAGCTAGTCCCAATTTCCAGCATTCGGTCCATATCCCTCTAAGCCCCTCTCCTCTATGTACCTATCCAAGTGCTTCTTAAATGATACTATTGTACCTTCATCAACCACTTCCTCTGGTAGCTCAGTCCATATACTCGCCACCCGCTGCGTGAAAAAGTTGCCCCTCAGGTCCCTTTTAAATTTTTCCCCTCTCACCCTAAATCTATGCCTCTAAGTCTTAGACTTCCTTACCTTGAGGAAAAGACTGTTACCATCCACCTTATCTCTGCCTCTCATAATTTTACATACTTCTATAAGGTCGCCTCTCATTCACCTCCATTCCAAGGAATACAGACCTAGCCGAGCCAACCTCTCCCTATAACTCAGGCCCTCTAGTCCTGGCAACATCCTCGTAAAACTTTTCTGCATTTTTTCCAGTTTAACCACGTCTTTCCTATAACAGGGTGACCAAAACTGTACACAGTACTCCAAGTGCGGCCTCACCAACAACTTATACAACTGCTACATAATGTCCCGACTCCTATACTCAGTGCCCTGACTGAAGGCCAGTGTGCTAAATGCCTTTTTCACCACTCCATCTACCTGTGACGCCACTTTCAATGAACTATGCACTTGTACTCCTCTGTTCCATTACACTCCCTAGTGCCCTACCATTCATAATATATCCTACTCTGGTTTGACTTTCCAAAATGCATCACCTCACACTTATCTGTATTGAAATCCATTTGCCACTCCTTGGCCCACTTCCCCAACTGATCAAGATCCTCCTGTAATCTATGATAACCTTCTTTTCTATCAACCATACCTCTAAATTTTGTATCACCTGCCAACTTACTGATCAAGCCTTCTGCATTCGTATCCAAATCATTTCTATAAATAACAAATAACAAGGATCCCAACACCGACCCTTGTGGCACACCGCTAGTCACCAGTCTCCATTCTAAGAAACAACCTTCAAGCACCACTTTCTGCTTCCTACCTCCAAGACAACAGTGAATCTACCTAACTGGCTCTCCCTGGATTCCATGGGACTTAACCATCCAGACCAGCCTGTCATGCAGGACCTTGTTGAAGGCCTTGCTAAGGTCCAAATAGACATCCACTGCCCTCCCCTCAACTACCCGTTTACCTCTTCAAAGAACTCTAAAAGATTTGTGCAACTTCCCACACACAAAGCCATGCTGACTCCTCCTAATCAGACTCTGTCTATCCAAATGCTGGTAGATCCTGTCCCTCAGAATTCCCTCCAGTAACTTCCCCACTACTGATAACAGGCTGACGGGCATGTAGTTCCCTGGTTTCTCCTTGCTACCCTTCTTAAACAATGGAACGACATAAGCCACCTTCCAGTTTTCGGGAACTTCACCAATGGCTAACAATGAAGCAAATATCCCTGCAAGGGCCTCCGCAATTTCTTCTCTAGCCTCCCACAAAGTCCGAGAATGTACTCAGTCAGGCCCTGGGGGTTTATCCACCTTAATGCATTGTAAGGCTGCAAGTACCTCCTCCTTGGTAATATGAAAGTTCTGCGAAGCATCTCCACTTGTTTCCCTTATCTCTTGAGCAACCACGATTTTCTCCTCAGTATACACCAAGGAGAAACATTCATTAAAAATCCCACCCATCTCCTGTGGCTCGAGGCATAGGTGGCCCTGCAGATCTCTACGGGGACCGACTCGTTCTCTAGCCATCTTTTTACTCTTAATATACTGTATCTATAGAACATCTTGGGATTTTCCTTAACCTTACCTGCCAGATCCATCTCATTACCTCTCTTTGCCCTCCTGATTTCCCTCTTAAGTGTATTCTTAATCTTTTTATAGTCATCAATGGATTCACTTGTCAGCGACTTCCTAAACCCAATCCCCTTCTTTTTCTTGACCAGAGCCTCAATATGTCTTGCCAGCCAAGGTTCCCTAAAGTTGACAGGTTTACCCTTCACCCTAAGGAACACGCTGCCCCTGGACTCTCGATATCTCAATCTTAAAAGCCTCCCACTTGCCATTCATTCCTTTCCCTTTAAACAGGTTCTCCCAATCGACCTCTGCTGGATCCTGCCTAATTCCCTCAAAATTATCCCTGTTCCAGTTTAGGACCCTAACCTATGAACCTGTCCTATCCCTTTTCTATCACTATCTTAAAACTAATACTATTATGGTCACCAAGGCCAAAGTGCTCCTGATTGCCACCTCAGTTACTTGCCCTGCCTTGTTCCCCAAGAGGAGGTCCAGTATTGCACCCTCCCGAGTAGGTCCTTCTATACATTGACTCAGGAAACGTTCCTGGGCACATTTCACAAATTCCACCCCATCCAGGCCCCTTAACACTCTGTGTGGCCCAGTCAATGCTGGGGAAATTAAAATCTTCCATAAATACAATCATATTATTCTGACAACTATAAGCAATTTCTTCACACAGCTGCTCCTTAAATTCCTGCCAATTGTTGGGGGGTCTATAATAGAGTGACGTTCCCCTTCTAGTTCCCATATGACCTCCCTGGACGATCCTTCAAAGATTTCGTCTCTAAGCACTGCTGTTACATCCTCCCTTATCAAAAAGGCAACTCTCCCACCCCCTTGCTTACCTGTATTTCTGTCATGCCTGTAGCATCTGTACCCTGCAACAGTGAGCTGCCAGTTCTGCCCTTCTCTCAGCCATATTTCTGTTGTGGCTATAACATCCCAGTCCCTACAGCCAACATTTGCCCTGAGTTCATCCGCCTTATCAGTTAACCTTTGTGCATTGAAATAAATGCAGAACTGAGCATCCTTTTCCCTCCATTATCTGTGCCCCTGGCTATCCTGATTACTAAACTTGCTCTCACAAGATGCTGCTTTTTCATTAGTTTCTATTTTAGGAGCTCCACTCCCTTTTGCACTTACCAAATTAAGTAAACATATGATTAACCCAATAGTTAAACATACAATACGAATATGGTTTCAATTTCGTAAATTTTTTGGATTGAATAAATTTAATCTATCAAGTCCCGTTCAATCTAATTTTTTCTTTCATCCATCCAGAGTTGACTCAGCTTTTTCTATATGGAAAAGGAAGGGAATAGTATGTTTTCGTGATTTATTCATTGATAACTGTTTTTCATCCTTTGAACAATTGTCTAACAAATACAATTTGCCTAGATCACACTTTTTTCGATATCTGCAGATAAGAAATTTTTTAAAAGCTACTATACCCTCTTTTCCGACACCTTACAAAACTGAAATTACAGAAAAAATTTTCGGCTTTAATCCTTGTCAGAAGGGCTTGATAGCAATAATCTATGATCTAATTATGAAAATTCGTCCAGAACCACTGGACAAAATTAAGAATGAATGGGAAAGCGAACTCCAGACATCTATACCTACAGAGACTTGGAAGAAAATTCTTCAATTAGTTAATACACCTTCAATGTGTGCCAGACATTCTTTGATACAGTTTAAGGTAGTTCACAGGACCCATATGTCAAAAGATAAACTAGCTCGTTTTTATCAATATATAAATCCTATATGTGACAGATGTAAATCAAATGTGGCTTCTTTGACATATATGTTTTGGTCCTGTCCTCTTTTGGAAAAATATTGGAAAGATTTTTAACATTATTTCAAATGTATTGAAGATTGATTTACAACCTTATCCTATCACTGCAATTTTTGGATTACCAAGGATAGAGTCTGGCCATCTATCTGCTTCCGCCAACCGTATGATTGCCTTTGTTACATTAATGGCCAAACGATCCATTTTGCTTAAATGGAAGGATCCAATACCCCCTACTACTTTTCAATGGTTCTCTCAAACTATATCATGTTTAAACTTGGAAAAAATTAGGAGTGGTACTGTTGATCCTTCGCTTAAATTTGAGGAAGTTTGGAGTCCATTTATTCAATATTTTCACATGATATAGATCCCCTTGTAATAACCTATCAACTTAGAGGAATGGAGTTGATGACATAATATTGCTCTGTTTCTACTGAGAAATTTTAGTCCAGTTTTTTTTTCTGTTTGTTTTTTTATTGAATTTTTTTTTTGTTTAGCTTAGTTTGGTTTGATATATTGTTCATAATTTTTCTTATTGTTTTGGGGATTTTTTTCTTTCTTTTATATTTATATAATAAATCTTTTTTTCCTTTCTTTTATATTATATTCATTCACTAAGAGATCGTTGGATCTACAGATTTTTTTTATACTTTATTGTTCTTTATGATTATCCACGTCATGATTGTTCTCCTGATCTCTTTGTATTACATGTACAAACATTGATGTTATATATTAATCTGTATTAATTTGAAGGCTAATAAAAAGATTGAAAAAAAAAGATGCTGCTTTATCCCATGACTTGCTCCTGCTCAGAGTCCCACCCCCAACCCCCGCTCCCCCCCCGCCAATCTAGTTTAAACCCTCCCGTGCAGCACCAGCAAACTTCCCTGCAAGGATATTGGTCCATCTCTGGTTCAAATGCAATTTGTCCCTCTTGTACAGGTTTCCCCTCCGCCAGAAGAGATCCCAATGGTCCAAGAACCTGAATCCCTGCCCCTGCATCAGCTCCTCAGCTATGAATTCATCTGGCCTATCTTTCTATTTCTGACCTCGCTTGCAAGTGGCACCAGGAGTAATCTGGAGATCACTACCCTCGAAATCCGGCTTCTTAACTTCTTATCTAACTCTCTATGGTGTCGAGTTTCTTGAGAGTAGTCATTTTTGTATTCCTGGATGCCACAATTCATGAGCTGCTTCACTCTCTCTGCTTCCCTTTTGAAATTTTGACCTCCTGACATCAACCTGCTTCCCTTCTGGAAATCTTACCTTTGACTCTTGCCTTTGCCAAAATACTTCACAGTAGGTTTGTGCTATTCTCATGTCAGGGTATATTAATGGCAATCGTGATCCACAGGAGCCAGTCCTCCCCATTGGCCCGAAAAGTAAATGTTTAGCTTTAGTTTTGCTTGCCACTTCTCCCATGAACCACGTGCACTCAAAGAGGGACTTCCTGAGTAACACATTTTGGGCAGTTATGATGAAAAATCCAAAAGATAGGTGTCACAGTCCATATTCTCTTGAGGCTACCCTTGACCCATTAATGCACTGATCACAAACTCATCCTTTATTCCAGAATATAACCTTGCATTCTGGTTCTTAGTCCACAGATTTGATTTCTGCTCACTCTTCATGCTGGCTTTGGATTGGTTTTGCCCATCTCTTGTGGTTTCTATCAGCTCCCCTCTGTTTTTTATTTTCTGGCTCGCACCGTGCGTGGTCTCATGTGAGCTTTCCTTTAACTTCATTGCTTTCCAATGTGTTCATCATTGTATCTGCATTGGAAATTCATTGCTTTAACACAAGATTACTTATGACCAACCTGCGCTACTCATTTTCTGTTTAAATACCTCAGTATCAATATTATGCCCCATCTTGTGTCACCCCCACTGGTGGCTTAATCAATCAATGACACTCTATCAAAACCTCTTACAAGTTGTCAGAACTTGCCTGAACTGCAGTCAGTATTCTCAAAATTTGCCATGTTTCCCTGTCCTTCACTTTGAATACACTAGTGTTGTCCACAAAGTAGATAAACATGGACTGACCCCCAGATAATGTACCTTATGTCCATTTCGGTGTGGATTCTGCAGCCACTTCATTCTGAAAATTCAACAAACACAACACTCAGAGAGTCTACAGCAGCTGAGAGCAAAGAATTGTAACATCTGTAGCATTCTTGAAGATTTCCTTCAGGTCAGCCAACATCATCTTTTGTGGAAGATCCATGACAATCAATGTTTTGCAATCCCTTCGGGAGTTGTCCTCTCTGCTGTCTCCAACAGTTTCCCTCCAGTCAGTAGGGCTTGAGTCTTCCCTGTTTCTCAACTGCTGGAAAGTCTTTTTAAATTCCATCTTCAAATAATGACTTATTGTTACTTTCTCTGCTGCTATCCTGTTTTGTAGCATTTCCTATTGCCTCAGTTTCTCTCATGTTCTGTCTGCTTTTCACGTGGCCTGGTGGTTCAGGTTCCTAGTCAAAGAGAAAGGGCCCCTTACTTATCATAATTTCTGCCAATTCCTGCTTCAGAATGGCTGTATCACACCTCCACTTTGCAGTCCTTGGTCAGCTTTGTCATGGCCATTGGATTGTCCTTCTTCATCACTGCCCTGTCCTGGATGCTACCTCTGCCAGTTGTGTTACTGCATCTGCTAGCCTGAGACACCAGCAGCCTCATCTGACTGTGCAGAGTCAACGGTGAAACCAGTAATCATCATGGTGGCAGTGCTGTTCTGTTTTGAACAGAGATTGTGTTTTCCATCTCATCACTTCCTTAACCTAAGTTAGTCCTAACTAACACTATTGGCTTCTAGATATAGGTTGCTACAATTAACAGCAGCTCTGCTACCCAGTGAGCATGGGCCAGTGCACCTCATTTTCCTCTGTGTTTGAAATGTTTCTCCAGGGTTTATGTATAGCTTTTCAACAGTGCGACTTGTCCAAAGTGACATCTGTGGTGTTTTACCCCATTACTGTTGCAGCATCCACACTCATTACAATGCCCTGACCAGTTATTTCAGTCATAGCTATGAACTCACTGCAGCCTTTTGTCAAGTTACCATCCATGGTCTCAAAACCATTCAACATACATTCCTCAAGATCATTGTTAACTTCCATAGTATTCAGACCACCTCCCCAGGTGAACATGTTTCCTTGCCTCTAAGTAACCATGGACTGCAATTCTTTATATCAGCCATATCGTATTCCTGCAGTAAGCTGCTGCCAGGTGTCTAATTTTATTACAATTGTAGTAAATGGACAGATAGAAGCTGTGCAGCTTCCCTAACGCCAGGGCCTCCTGGCTTTTGCAAATATGCCCCTGCTTTGCCTCCTTTCAGCAGTTAGCTGGCCTCTCACTGATGCAGAAGACGCGGCTAACACTGCCATTACTGCCCCTACAGCTTGTCTAATACTTACACATCTTCAATGGAGCTGGCTGAAACTCCTTTACATTTCTCAGTGCAACTTCCATCAATACTGCAATCTCATTAGCTTCTCAACTTGCATGTTAAGGAGTTTGATCTGTTACCTCTCATTACTTAACTCACCTGTCCCTCAATGATTTGCCAAAAACTTTCTGCTTTGTTATGCCAACATGTTTGCCGTTGTCACGTGTTGGAGTTACTTGCTTTCTCCTCTTAGAGGTCACTGCATTTTGTTTGTCAGCATTGTTGCCTTTCGCCTTTACAACGTTGTTAGCCTTTCAAAACACATCTAAAAATAGGAATACAAAATGCCTCGTGTTTCTTGAGATTTTCAATAAATCCCATTTGCACCTTCTCTGCCATCATGTCTTGATCTGTCATTTATTGTGTTCGCTGATGCTTTTTTAGTTCCAAGGAATTTCTTCTGCTTGGCCATGCTTTAACAAATTTGCAAACATATCTACTTTCTGAATCCTGGGGCTTCTGATATCCCTTCCTCATCACCTGCGTAGCAAAATATTGGTTGTTCTGAAATGGTCTCTGCAGCCACACCTCACTGTCACTCACTGAGATGTGGAGCTTCAAACAAATATAACCTGCGGCTACACGGGAAGAGATTGATTTCCTCACTATTCATGGAAGAAGGAAGACTTTTACGTTCATGTATAGTGATGATTATACGTCAGTTCTTCCTAGTCAAAAGTGTCAGAATTTTTTCATATTCCCCAGTCACACAGCAATAGTTGTGGTCTGACGTTAAGACGTCATAATCACATTTGATTTTGTGAACAATATACTTTGCAGCAGAATCCTGAAGACAACCACTAACAAGGTTGCCATCGGCAAAACTTAGGGAAGGCCATAAGAAGTAGGAACAGATGTAGGCCTTTCAGGGAACAGTATATCACACTTCAAATAAATCTTTTGCAAATAAAGTGAATAGGAAAAGTCCTAGCCAGGTAACCATTACATATATGGAGTCTCACCCTATCAAGAGACTATAAGTCAGTTTGCCGATATTTGGATGGAATGCCCATTTGTAAAATTCCCATTATCCGATCCGTTGACTGGTGCAAAAGTGCAATACGTTTTTAGATAGTTTGAACTCTGTGGAGAGCAAACTTAAATTTCATCTAATACATCCATGGAGGCAAAGGAATGGTCAACGTTTCAGGTTGAGACCCTGCCTCAGAATCAGCATCTCAACCCGAAATATCAACTATTCCTTCGCCTTCACAGATGCTGCTTGACCCGCTGAGTTCTCCCAGCAGTTTGTTTTTGCTCCAGTTTCCAGCATCTGCAGTCTCTTGTGTCTTCATCTAATACATGTCGCTAAACAATAACACATGGACTTACAGAGGGTAAATTGAACAAACAATTCTTCTGAAGAGCGTTTCTTTGAACATGGTGTCCTGCTCAGATAGGTCAAATATGACAAAGTACAATTGCAACTTTGGCAGAAGACACAGACGTAGCATATGCACCATTAAACTAACCCCTTGCTTCATCTACACCAGATGACTGAGAACTCCTTCTTCTGCCCTTGCAAGATATCAAGTTTCCAAAAATTCTGGCATTGAATTCAAAGAAACATTTTTCCTTACTTCTTGGAGGATTTACAACTCTGTAAAAGTTTTGAAGCTGAAGGGAGAAAGCTTTTTGTTTTCCCCTTTGCTGTGGGTTATTATTAGTTACTCAATGAGACAGAGTTACACACACAAAAAAAATCACTCTGCTCTTTAAAACCTGGATCAGCCACATTGAGTGTCAAATTTATTCCCAAAAACACTGAGTCACATCAGTTCTTTAACAAAATTGTTTGAAATCTTCAAAGATTTCTGAAGTAAGTCTTTATAAGAAGATTGCATCATTTAAATGCTTAAAAAGGACAGTAAACACATTTATGGCACCATTCTTCATATTGCAAACCGACCAGCCTGGCAATATCATCATCATTATTCAATCTGCAATTCAGTTTTGGCTTTAGCAAAGTTAGTCAATTTGTAAGATCAATTATCCTTCCTCAGAAAGGAGGGAGATTTCCAGGCAGCGTGTGCAAGAATAGAATGATCAATATACATTTACTTCAATAGCACTGAAGCTATGTTCAGATTATGAAGCTACATCACAAATCATATCAATTAAGTTCATTTAGATCTTTTTGGGAAGTAAAATATGAAGGGGTGGCTGATTCAGATGAAGAAGATTCACCCAGGTAATGGCAGCAAAGAACTATTAGGTCTGGCAAAGTCAGGTGTTCTAGTATAGTAACACTACATTAAAAGGGAATTATAATTGGGGAATAGATATCAAGAACAAATAACTTCTCATCCATGTAAAGTGATAAGGAAAATGGGCTCAATTATTTCATGCCATGATTCAACACCATGTACAATAAGCAGATACCAAAATTCTGGATTCCCCTCCCACAATCTCTTCTCCTCCCCACCTTGTTTTCTTGCCCCAAGATGCTGCTAAAAGCCTTCCTCCAGGACCAAGGCTTTTGGCCATATGCTTTGGTATCTTCAAATCTGGCTCAGTGTCAAATTTTGTCTGCCAATACCCCTTATAAAGTGGTTAAGGACATTTTACTCTGTTAAGGGCCCTAATAGATAAAAATCTTTGATATGATTTAAAAATTATAATTTAATCATGTAAACCATATGTATAACAAACTAACAAAATTTGAGAGAAATGTAGAAAGGAGCATATGAGAAGTGCAGGATGCAGCAATATTGAGAAGTACTGATAAAAGCTGGGACCCTTCATTCACTTGGTTTTGTGACAGAAACAACCATGTGTCATCTGCTGAGAATGGGGTGCTAACAATGCAGTACTAACAATGCAGTACAAGTAGGTACAGTTCAAGGACAGTATAAAAGTACAATGAAAACTTCCAACAGGTGAATTCAACTGTCAGAATAAGCTTGACAAGTGAATTCATAGCATGCCCTGCAGGTTAAGTAGAAAAGGCTTCCACTTGCTTGTATTGTCTGTGCTTGCTGTTCAATAAAATCTATGCCAAATTGATTGGACAATTGGGTTCTGGGCTTTCATTCATGCAAATCAAGAGAGCAGACTGAGGGAAAGGATCCTTTACAGTGAAAACATGACACTCAGAGCCTGGACTCTACATATACTAACTGAACTAGTTAATGCAAACTAAGGGGAGTGTAGGATTTAATAAACTGGAGAAGGTAAGAACATAGAAATACAAGAACAAAAGAACAGAAGTAGACTGTTTACCCTACAGCCTGTTCATGGCTGGCCTTGGAACTACCCCCATGTCCCAGAAGTTGCAGTTAGGAGCAAATACACAATGTTGTCACACCCTGTACAGCAAGAACCTGCCCACTTCCCACTCCTGTTGCTGCCAGCATCAGTTTAAATGGATTACCCGATAACGAGCTACTGCAATGTCAACGAGGCAGCTGAACAGCCAATCACATGAAAGGGTTTTCCCAAAAAGAAAAGCAAGAACGGAAAAAGTGCAATGTTTAACTATCTTTTGAACATTTTAAAAATAGGTTATAAAAATTTGAAAAATAAAGAATGTTATATATCAATGTGATGTGTCAATAATAATGCACGTAAGCACAAATAATGTTTATTAAAGAATGCCATTTTATAGCTGAACTGAAGACAACTGACTATTCAATTTCATGGGGACAAGCTACTTTGTGTTTTCCATTCCTAATGTATCAAAGTAAGGTAAAGTCGAAGAGAGGGAGTCCACTTATTTTCTTAACAATGTATGAAAGCCACTATCCAGAATTCATGAGCAGCCTCGACACCAAGGGTAGGAAGGCCGGGGCTGCCTCCGACAAGTACTGTTCTGTAGAAGCCTGTACTTGTAGGAGGCATCTCCTGCCACCCAACATCCCCTCCCCCGACCACTGGAATGTACACTCATTGCTTGCCAACACTTCCCAGCTACTAAAAGAGTGCTGGCTTTATGGTGATGTGAGACTGCAGATGAGGGTGTTACACAGAACTGATCAGCATTCTGCCTCAGAGTACAGGAGAGACAGAGTCATAGAGTCAACGAGTCATACAGCACAGAAAGCGACCCTGCAACCTGCCACATCCACACCAACCTTCTTGCCCATCTACACTAATCCCTTTTGCCTGTATTTGGACTATGCCTTGCCTATTTAAGTGCCTATCTAAATGTCTCTTAAACATAGTGATTGTATCTGATTCCACCACCTCCTCTGGCAGTGAGTTCCAGATATCAACTGCCCTGTGTGTGAAAAACTTTCCCCTCAAATCCTCTTTAAAATGACTTCCTCTCACCTTAAAACTATGTCCTCTTGCTTTTGACACTCCTACCATGGGAAAAATAATCCGCCTATCTTATCAATGCCTCTTATGATTTTATACATCTCCATCAGGTCACCCCTCAGCCTGCTTCATTCTGGGGAAAGCATACCCAGGCGATCCAATTTCTCCCCAGAACTAAACTCTTCCAATCCCGGCAATATCCTGGTGAATGTCCTCTGCACCCTCTCTCCAACACAACCACATCCTTCCTATAGTGCAGTGACCAGAACTGCACACAATACTCCAAGAGCAGTCTAACCAGTGTTTTGTTAAGTTGCAACATAACATCCCAGATTTAAATTCTATGCCCCAACTGATGAAAGCAAGCATACCATATACCTTTTTCACCATCTATGTGTTGCTATTTTTAGGGAACTGGGGATTTGAACCCCAAGATCCCTCTGTTCATCAACATTCCTGAGGGTCCTACTACTGCCAATGCTCCACTCAACTTTCCATCTGACCCATAGATAGTGAGCTCAGGCAGAGGGTGTTGCTGAGATTTGCGTAAGGAGGTTGTTTGAAAGTGAAGTCTGGCTGGGAGAAAGGTGGGTGGTGGTTTGGCAAAGATTGAAAACTAGAGGAAGGTTGGAGGGTGGGAGCTTAAATCACTTCCACTGGGTTGGGAAGTAGCAATGGTGGGGAAAATCGGGTGTTCTCAGGAGATACAGTTAAGGAAATTATTTCAAGGGGACTTATTATCATTGGGCTTCCCAGAACCATACTACAACCTGCCTAGTGATATCGTCTTTAGGTCATGCAAAAGCAAACTTCACATGGCTACACACGTATGAGTATCCTACAGAGTCCAGATGTGTATTATACATTGTCAGATGCCACTGTACATGGCCAGATGTGTGTTATTCATCATCTGATGTCACTGTGCATGTCCATGGTCACAAATCAGGCAGTGGACTCCTGAATGAAATCTCTTTGTGTTGCAGCTTTCTGCAGATTTTCTCTACTTCAATAACACTTGTTCTTTTGCTCTTCCTTCCAAAACGAACAACTTCACAATTTCCCTATGCTATACTCCTTTTGCCAACTAATTGACTAGTCATCTAACCTGTTTTAAACATAGAACAGTACAGCACAGGAACAGGCCCTTCAGCCCACGATGTGGTGCTGAACTAATTAAACTAGTAATTAAATGCAAACTAAACTAATCCCTTCTGCCTACACAATGTCCACATCCCTCCATTCTCTGCACATTCATGTGCCTATCTAAGAGCCTCTTGAAAGCTTCTATCGTGTTTGCCTCACCACCACCACGGCAGTGCATTCCAGGCATCCACCACTCTCTGTGTAGAATGCTTGCCCCGCAAACTTCCTTTGAACTTACCTCCTTTGAACTTATCCCCTCTCACCCTAAATGCATGCCCTCTAGTATTGGACATCTCGATGCTGGGAAAAAAGATACCAGCTGTCTACTCTATCTATGGCTCTCATAATCTTATAAACTTCTATCAAGTCTCCCCTCAAGCCTTCGCCACTCCAGAGAAAACAACTTTAAGTTTGTCCAACCTCTCCTTAGAGCACATGCCCTCTAATCCAGGCAGCATCCTGGTAAACTTCTCCTGCACCCTCTCCAAAGCCTCCACATCCTTCCTCTAATGGGGTGACCAGAAAAGAGGTTTGTCTTTACCTCTCGTTGTCTTGGTGTAGCAGCCAGCATAATCAAAGACCCCACCCACCCGGGACATTCTCTCTTCTCTCCTCTTCCATCGGGTAGAAGATACAGGTGCCTGAGGGCACGTACCACCAGACTTAAGGACAGGTTCTACCCCACTGTGATAAGACTATTGAACGGTTCCTTTATACAATGAGATGGACTATGACTTCACGATCTACCTTGTTGTGACCTCGCACCTTATTGCACTGCACTTTCTCTGTAGCTGTGACACTTTACTTTGTACAGTTATTGTTTTTACCTGTACTACATCAATGCACTCTGTACTAACTCAATGTAACTGCACTGTGTAATGAATTGACCTGTACAATCAGCATGCAAGACAAGTTTTTCACTGTACCTCGGTACAAGTGACAATAATAAACCAATACCAATACTCCAGATGCGGCCTAGAGTTTTATAAACCTGCAACATAACTTCCTGACTCTCAAACTCAGTGCCTCGACTAATAAAGGCAAGCATGCCATAGGCCTTCTTTACCACCGTATCAACCTGTGCAGCCACTTTCAGGGAGCTATGGACTTGGACCCCAAGATCCCTCTGTACATCAACACTAATAAGGGTCTTGCCATTAACAGTATGCTGTCCCTTTATATTTGATCTCCCAAAGTGTAACACCTCACATCTGGCTGGCCATCTGCTATTTCTCCGCCCATATTTGCAACTGATATATATCCTGTTGTATCCTTTTTTTCAATCTTCTACAATATCCACAACACCACCAATCTTTGTATCATCTGCAAACTTATTAACCCACCCATGTACATTTTCATACGGGTCATTTATATATATTACAGCAGAGCTCCCAGTATGGATCCCTGCAGAACACCACTAGTCACGGACCTCCAGCCAGAAAAAGTCCCATTGACCACTACCCTCTGTCTTCTATGGGCAAGCCAATTCTGAATCCAAACAGCCAATTCACTGTGCATCTTAATCTTCTGGATGAACCTACTATGTGCGATCTTGTCAAGTGCTTTACTAAAATCCATGTAGACAACATCCACAGCTCTACCTTTGTCACCTCCTCAAAACTCAATCAAGATAGTAAGACACAACTTGCTACAAAGCCATGCTGACTGGCCCTAATTAGGCCATGGTTTTCCAAATGCTCATAAATCTTATCACTAAGAATCCTCTCCAGTAACTTCCCTACCACTGATGTGAGATTCACCGGTCTATCGTTTCCAAGATTATCCCTATTTCCCTTATTGAATAATGAACAACATTAGCTACTCGCCAATCCTCAGGGACCTCGCCTGTGGCTAGAGAGGACACAAAGATCTTGGTCGAGGCTGCAGAAATCTCATCTCTTTGACTCTGCAATGGTTAATGTGTCCTTCTTGCAACAACCCTCCTTTTTTGTGGCATCTGCAAATTTGCTTGCCATGCATGTGCTTCCTACATCCAAGTCAGTAATATACATTGAAAGGAGTCCCAGCACTGACCCTGTGGTACCCCACTGTTCACAGGCTGTCATGTTGAAAATTACCTCCTTATGTCTACTTACTGCTTCCTGCCTGTTCACCAATCCTCTATCTATGCCAATATATTACTTCCAATACCATAGCTCTTAGGTTGTGACTTAACCTTTTATGAGGCACCTCATTGAATGACTTCTCGGAATCCATCTACAAGTTATCCTCTATCCACTCTGGTTGAGACTTCCTCAAAAAGCTCCAATACATTTGACATGAAACACACTGATTCTGCTTGACTAAATTATGACTTTTCAAATGCATTGTTATTACTTCCTTAACAATTGATCATAGGAATTATCATCTGGTATCTGGCATGGATTGGTGGGTGATACACTCACTTCAATGATTATTAATCCCATGGAACAGTGCACTCAATTCACATGTATGAAGGTTCCCTTAAAATTAGCTGGTTTTCCCAGCTCTGACAAAGAGCCTGCATCCCAGAACTTTTAACTCTCTTTCTCTTTCCACAGATGCTGCCTGACCTGCACTGTCCAGAATTTTCTCTTTTTGTTTCAGGTTTTGAGCATCTGCAGTTTTGTGATTTTCAAATCCCCAGGATTTGCTTTTCAGTTTTGCAGTCCACTAATTTTAAACCTGTTTTAATTTACCTGTTAGATTCAACAGGTTTCATCATTTGAACCATTTTTCCTTACCTTATTTGATCTGTCAATCCTTATAAACTTTATTTTCATCCTTTTGATAATAGTTTGCTTTTTTAAAAAAATAAATATCAGAAAGAGACAAAATTAGCTACTTTGCATTGGCAAATACCTCCATAACTCCACATGATCTCACACACACACTGTTTAATCCTGTGCACATGTCCAATATTCAGCAGACTCAATCCAAGACAAATATATTGTGCACAACCTGGCCACCTCATCAATTAAGAATTCTGAACCACATCCTTTCCAACATCTTTACTCAAATGAAAACAACTTCAGTTTGGTGGGTCTCTCATGATAATTTAAAAATGTGAGTCCTTGAATCACCTTCTCTTTGAATTTTTCAGCACAGAGACATTCCTTGAAAGCAGGACTCCCAAGAATTTTCATGGGTGTTCTAAATGAATAGATACCTCATGTACAGCAGACATAGAAAAATATTTGAACTAACTTTCATATTTAAAAAAAAACTGGAACAAGATGCTGATAGAGAGAAAAAAATTAAGTTTACTCTAGCTTGAATTCCAAAGGAATTTATTTGCAAAGAAATCTCAATCTGGGGGAAAAAATGCATTTTACTTTTCAAATGTATTTCTCAATTAAACTGTCTGCTCACTTAAAACAGTTTTCCTGATCAACATCTAATTCCATGTTGTTGAGGGACATTAAATATACCACCTTCCTTCCAGGTTCCCTGCACCCTTGTTGCTTTATCAGTTTAAACAATTAAAAGTCCCACTTCTCCACAATGAATGCTTGCAGTTAACTTCACTGATAGTGAATAGCTTATTTCAGAACAACGCTCTTGCTTTTACACCCTAATAAAGGTTTTGTTAATGAATTTTCCAGTAAAAACTCTTTTGTGCTATGTTTATGCGAGCTGATAGTGAGAACCTTCAAAGTGCAAATGAAGTAAATCCAAATTACTCTCCATTTAAATACAGATACTTATATAAAAAAAACACAAGAGGCAGATGCTTTATGGACAGTTGCTGAGATATCCAAAATATTTATGTTCATGAGTACAGAAGTGTTTTCAGTTCATATGAGACTGTAGTTATGACAGAATGAGGTAAGCTTGCACATTTTTGCTTTCGAACATGTTTTGTCTTGCTTTAAAATAATTTCCACATTCAAGGAATTATCCTCTGTAATTTCTGCCACCTCCAAGAAGATTCCAGACATATCTCCCTCTCCCCTTTCAGCACTCCAAAGTGACCATTCCTTTTGGTATTGATTTGTTCTTCAATCTCCACCAGTCTCTCCACTTCCCACAGCACTTTGCCATGCAACCACAGATGATGAAATGCCTCTTTTTTAACATTTCCTTTCCCACCATCCTGGGACCCAAATAATCCTTTCAGGTGAAGCAGGAATTCACTTGCATTTCTTCCAATTTAATGTATTACATTTGCCACTTATGACTTAGTCTCCTCGACATGGGAGAAACCAAATACAGATTGGGTGATTACCTTGTAGAAGATCTCCGTTCAGTCTGTCAAGGTGCCCCTGAGTTTCCAGCCTCCTCTCACTTTAATTCTCTATTCCACTCTGATGTCTCTGTATTTGGCCTCCGACACTATACCAATGAGGCCCAATGTAACCTCAAGGAGTAACACCTCACCCTCTGTCTTGGCACACTGCAGCCTTCAGGACTCGATATTGAGCTCAAACATGTCAGATATCTAGCCTTTCCAGTCAGAACTGACCAGTACTGATCTACGTCATCCACCTGTAATGTTAACTCAGTTTTTCTCTCTTCCTAGATGCTACCTGATCTGCTGAGTATTTCCAGCATTCTTTTCTATTTCAGAATTCCAGTTTCTCACATTTCCAGCATGTTTTTTTTTGTTTTTCCATCTATAGTCCTCCTTCCTCTATTTATGCTCTTCCAGACAGATCAGCTAAAATTCATAAGCATTCATCTCCCTTTATGAGACAGTACCAAAAACAATTATGTCACCTGGACAATCTTAGCCTCCATTCCATCACAGACATTTCCCTTATTCTCTCCAACCCCCACCTCTCTGCAACTTAAAATAAGTTTCTTTTCTCACTTTTCCAATTCTATTGAATAATCAGTGACCTGTTTCTTTCCCCTAACACAATGCCTGACCTGCTGAGTATCTTCACCATTTTCTGTTTTTTTTTCCCAATTGTACAGGACTACTTCTATAGAACACTTTATCTGAACCAAATAGTTTTCTGTGCCCTCAAACTGATAATGCAGAGTCCACAGTACTCATTTTACTGAGGTTTCGGTTAATCTGGCTCTCCAGAGTGGATTGCAAGTCATGTCGCATTTTTGGAAGAAAGTACACCATTCTGAAAACTCTCAACAGAAGCCACAGAGTCATTTAAAATTATACCTACATTACACAGTCACAGAATCACACAGCAGATAAGGAAATTATTCATCACATTATGCCTGTGCCAGTGCTCTGAACACGTCCCAATAAGATCCAATCACCCTCTGTTTCTTCACAGGCCAATACTACAGCATGAGTGTCTATGTATCTATTGATAAAGCAACTCTAAACTTGATGGGAGAGTCCACGTACGGGGCAAGAAAGAGCAAGTTATCCAAGTGCAATGTGTGTCCTTTAGGGACAGGGAGCAGTGACAGAGAACATAAGATGAAACAGTTGTGCATTTTATTTTTTGATCTTTTATAATTTAAAGGTCAGGAGCTCACAGCTGCTTTCGTCAGTCCGCAGCTGGTGGGTTACCACAAAGCTGATGCCAGATTCTCAGGGAGCTGCCCTGATGCATTCATGTTGCTTCAGTCCCACATCCCCAGCACGTTCATGCCTGCAACCTGCCTTAAAGGCATGCTATGTTGGCACTGGAAGAGTGGCGACACTTGCGGGCTGCCCCCAGCACATTCTCAGTAATGCAAAAAGACGCATTTCACTGTGTTTCGATGTACATGTGACTAATATTGGCAGGCACAGTAGTGTAGCAGTTAACGTAACACTCTTACAGCGCCAGCAACCCGGGTTCAATTCCGGCCACTGTCCATAAGGAGTTTGTACGTTCTCCCTGTGTCTGCGTGGGTTTCTTCCCACATTCCAAAGACATACGGGTTAAGAAGTTGTGGGGATGCTATGTTGGCGCCGGAAGCGTGGCGACACTTGTGGGCTGCCCCCAGAACACTCTCTGCAAAAGATGCATTTCACTGTGTGTTTCAATGTACATGTGACTGATAAAGAGATCTAATCTTATCTAATAAGTATCTTATCTTATCTTTAAAGGGTGCTCACTGAGTAACAAAAGGCATTACCTTGAAATCTGACTTCTGACACCTTTGTGGAACTCCTCCAGGATCAGCATCAACAAGTGGGCATCATTGCACTGAGGTTGCACCTTGGGTGCCTCAAAGACATCCTTCAAAGCACACTAGTTCAGGCTGCCAGAATAATTATAGTGTGTGGTGTTCTACGCAAGATGTAGGAGGAATAGCCGCTCAGGACCCTCTGCCATGAGGAATACCATGTTGAAGCCAGTCATCTTCTCTTCTAAATGCCAAATATGCCCTAATTGAAGTTCTACACCAGACCCGACCCACAATTCTTTCCCCATCCCTCACACTAACTATCCTGCTACCATTAACTCCACTCCATCTCAGTCAATTCTCGCCTATATATTCAGCAGAATTTACATTCTCTGTTCAAAAATGGAGGTGCAAAATATGGTGTAAAATAACAAATTTACAGAATTAACTAAAGTTCCCACATTCATGGGGACTGTAAAGGCTTTCTTTTCACTGCTTCTGGCTCTTCTACTTGGTGCAATCTTTCTGGCATCAGAGAGGCAATAACAAGAGGATGTGGGGACTGATGAGGGGGGATTAAATTTGACAAGACAGAGAGAGTATAACGTATAAGAGAAAGGAAGTGTTGATGAGGCTCTATGGAGCACTGGTGAGACCTCATTTGGAATACTGTGTGCAGTTTTGGGCTCCTTATCTTAGGAAGAATGTACTGATGTTGGAGAGGGTTCAGAGAAGATTTACGAGGATGATTCCTGGAATGAAAGGGCTTACATACGATGAGCGTTTGTCGGCTCTTGGACTGTACTCACTGGAGTACAGAAGAATGAGAGGGGACCTCATAGAAACATTTCGAATGTTGAAAGGACTGGACAGAGTAGATGTGGCTAAGCTGTTTCCCTTGGTGGGTGAGTCCAGGACTAGAGGGCACAGTCTTAGAATTAGAAGGTACCCATTTAGAACAGAAATGAGAAGAAATTTCTTTAGCCAGAGGGTCATGGATTTATGGAATTCATTGCCACATATAGCTGTGGAGGCCCAATCATTGGGGGTGTTTAAGGAGGAGATTGATAGGTATCTAATTAGTCAAGGTATCAAGGGATATGGGGAAAAGGCTGGGAATTGGGGCTAGATGGGAATAGTTTAGCTCAAGGTGAGGTAACAGAGCAGACTTGATGGGCCAAATGGCCTACTTCTGCTCCCTTGTCTTGTGATCTTGTGATCTTGTGAATAATGCAGGATGTAAGAACATCTGTGACTTTTCTCACCTTTTTTGACTGGTTTGGTCATTGAAACGCTTCATTCAGTAGATCCAGGTTCTGATAGACACATTTTTGATATTCAGTTTTTAGATAACCTATTTTCTTTAACAACGGCATCAGATTTATTTTACAGGCTGTCCCCAGATTACAAACCCCCAACTTATGGACACCTGCATGTACGAATGGGTTCCCATAATATTACTGAATTCAAAAGTCTGAATGAACGTACATATGTTCATTCATACAAACAGTAGAACTAGTTTCCACTCTCTCTCCACTGTTAGTAATTGTTGTCTCTTATCAGTCTTATGTGTTTTTGATGCCATTCATACTGGGAAGGTATAGTTACCATATCAAGTGAATTTTGTGTATTTTCCAACATGGACAAAATTGACTTAACGACATGTGCAGAAACGGAACCCGTTTGTTACCCGAGGATGGCCTGTAGTGGGAAATGGGTGCTGTTGTGCTGCTACCCTACCTACTTCTCACAACACCCAGAGCAACATCCAGATGTGGGTCTGTGAGCAGAGGCAATCCTCTCTCCTACTCATGCCTTGGTTGTCTCCTAAAAGAACAGCAGTATTAATCTTCAGACACTCTCCTTCATTTTATCTGTAAACCAGGCCTTTAACTAGTCAGGATGAAATCAAGTCACGTGGATCCATGTCAGGCCTGCTCACCCAAAAGTGACACATCGCTGAAGCATCCCAATGGATTTCAGGCATTTCCACTCAAGCCTTGAGAATGGTCATTTGTTGTCTACTGTCAGGCCTCATCCCAACCCCACACAATTTCCACATTAGTATTAGGCCTTATAATAAACAGGACATATGGTGGGCCATGGGTCCCTTTAAACAAAGTCTGTTTCCAGTACGTTTCATAAGGAGGAAAACCTTTTGCCAAAGTTCTGAATTTAACTGAAATACAAAAAAACTGCAGATAGTGGAAATCTAAAATAAAAATAGAAAATGCTGTAAACATTCAGCAGGTCAGGCAGAATCAGTGAAAAGAGAAACAGAGAGAATATTTCCAGTTAAAGATTTTTTGCCATAGATGTTGCCTGGTCTGCTGAGGGTTTTCAGCATTTTCTGTTTTTATCTCTGAATTCAACTGTCCTTTACTTCTCCAATACATTATTTAAATCTTGGGTAAATAGGAAATGAATCATATATCAGCAAGAGTAATTTTAAAAACAAATTGACAATGAAAAGGTAACAGGCCTGCACAAGGTGAACAGGACAGCACATCGACCAAGCTTAAAAATAATGAATCAGCAGAATGATTCATTGATTTGATTGTCTGGGTTCTGTCGTCTGTACAATAACCTTCCAGGTAAATTTGTCTTCTGTTTATTTTTCTGTCTGCACCAATTGCGGAAATAAGTGAACACTGCATTTTATAACCACTTCAGAACCCCCAGATAAAGCTGTAGCAATAATACTGATAAAAAAGGGAACATTAGCATGCATAATCGCAAATTGGACTGGCTTACATGGGAATCTTGGTCGGCATGAACCAGTTGGGCTGAAGGGCCTGTTTCTATGCTGTATAACTCTGTGATAATCATTAGGGTTAAAAGAGCCCTTAGAGTCACTGAGGGCCAAATCCCATTAGACACGATGTTCGTATTTCCCATATATTCTTACCTTATAGGAGGCAGCTGATCAGCCCATTAAGTTCATGCCTTAAAATATCAACATCATTTCCGTTCCCCTCCTTACTTCCCTGTAACCTATTCTCCCTAACTTGATCATCAACAGCCCCAATTTTCCTGCCACCCACCTACACCAGGAGCAATTTACAGTAGCCAATTATACTATCAACCAGCATAGAGGTTTACTTCGCTTCGACAATTCTACAAGGGTTTGGTGGCTGCTATGGTAGAGTCAAGTTGCAGATCTGTGGCAGGTACCTCAATGTTCCTGAGCAACACAACCACTAATGTCCCTCTAACCTTTCCTATCCATGTACATGGGGTGAAGGAGGAGGAGGTGGTGGAGGAGGTGGAGGAGGAGGAGGGGGTAAATGAGGGAGCCAGATGAGGAGGGGAGGAGGAGGAGGAGGAGGACGAGGTGGAGGATGAGGACGAGGTGGAGGGGGCCAGTGGAAGAGGGAGTGAATGAGGGGGCCAGAGGGGGTGGACTGAAGAGGGCACAGGATAGGGGATTTGGAGGAGCATAACTTCTAACCTCCGCCCTCTGGATATACTGTAAAGACCAAAATTCCATTAACATTTTACTTATTTTCTATACATGTATGTAACATTTTAATAATGGATCCACTTCCATTGCTGCTGACTTTATACAATTTATGAAGTGTTCCGTTCTTCCCTTTTAGGTCCAAAGTGAATGACCTCATGTTTGCCAACATTGAAATATGGTTGCCATAGTTTTATCCATTCAGTCAAACTATTAATATCCCTGACTAGGTTATGTTTACAGTACTGACTCAGTGTCATTGGCAAACTTGAGTGTCTACTTTCACCTAATCTATCCCACAATCGAAGTCTTTTATAAACATGACAAGTAGCTATGATACCAATACAGATGCTTGCTGAAAACCAGGTTACCAAACTAACAGGATGTAGAATGAAGGTGGCTGGCAAAAGAATCAAATGATGTAAGGAAAAGTTTTTTATCATGCAATAAGATAAGGTATCTTTATTAGTCACATGTACATCGAACCACACAGTGTGTAGAGTGTTCTAGGGGCAGCTCGTAAGTGTCGCCACGCTTCCGGCACCAACATAGCATGCCCACAACTTCCTAACCCATACGTCTTTGGAATATGGGAGGAAACCGGAGCACCTGGAGGAAACCCACGTAGACACGGGGAGAACGTACAAATTCCTTACAGACAGCGGCCAGAATTGAAACCAGGCCACTGGTAATGTAATAGTGTTACGCTAACCGCTACACTGCCATGCCTGCCCACAACTACTGTGATGGTTAGAATCTGCAATCCACTGCTCCAGGTAATGGGATGGGTTGAGGAAGAAGATTTAATTGTGACATTCAAAGGAACTTGAAAGGAAAACAAACTGTAGGGTTGTAGGGAGAGGGCAGGGGAATGGGATCAGTCTGATTGACATCTTTCCATGCTGTAACCTTTCTGCGATTCTGTGATACCACCTGTTCCAATCTCTCAATTTTTGTACCACCTATTTTCTGCTATATGTCACCCAGCCAGTTTTCCAGTGGGACAAATAACTGCCTTTAATTCCACAAAACCAACTTTTGAGGTATACAAACCATTCACGTTCACCAAATTATTTCCCCATTCACCCAAATGTCACTCTCCAGGGCTGGAAGGCTGACCACATTGGCCCAGGTAATTCTGGAGGCCCCATGAGCATCGTCATGGAGTGCCAGAAGAAGCCTTGCTCACTAACATCCTTTGGAAGCATTAACAGCTTGCAAAGCCACACCCACATCTTTGCCATCAGCCAAACATTCTCATTATTTTTGAATGTCTCCCACATACAGAAATATTTAATAACTGTGAAAAATAATCAATAAATTTTTAAGAAAAATTTAACAATTAAATGAATTGGAGCACAGTTCTAAATAATTAAAAACACTCGACAAAAGTAACATTAAACCAATGAATGTAACTTATCTTATTCCTCCACTTCTTTCTCAGATCTCTATAATCCCTATTCAAATAACAGGCTTACATACTCTGTGCCAGCTCTAACCTGATGCACAATCCAAAACCAGATTATCTGATGCTGGAGAATCTCAGCAAACTACAGATGGAAACCATTGGTATAACCTGGACATTAAGTTTAGGACTTTCAGGCACACATGTGGGTCCCAAAACTTACCAACAATTTTGTTGAGAAACACCAGCAGTCCTGTGTTGAAATGCCAGAGAAATCCAGGCTTTTAATTCTATTAATTATCTTCTTCACATACAGATGAATACAGGCAAGCTCCAAAGCAGTGATTCTGCAAAAACACATGGCTCAAGGTGCATCACGCACAGGATGGGCCAATAAATTTTGCTTTCTATTACTGTTCTCATGTGGGCAGAATGGATGTTGTATTTTGACTCATCCAGTCTAATTGAACTAAATAAAAAACAAAGACAATGGATTGACTGCGATTGGTGTATTTTAGGGTGAAGGATTTCAATTCTTTATTTGTGGTGGCACATCCCACAAAAAGTTTCCCTCTGTCTTAGGATATTCATAGTTGTTGCTAATCAAAGTCCAATTTTTTTTTGTACGAGAATTTTGCTTTCCTTCAGGAATCTGTTTTGTACAGCTAGTACATCCTCATCAACTGCACCTCACACTGTGTTTTTGCAGTTTATTTTTCCACTGCTTTCAAAAGTCCTGCCATACTCTCAGCTTCTGCAAAGATGTTTCATAAACATTAAGACAACATTGTAAGTAAAGGGCTTAATAATGTTAGGGAGTGGACTATAATCTCACTATTTATAGAAAAATGTGCACTTTAGTGCACTATGTCAGAAAGGAGCCATGGTAACCAAACTGGACCAATGTTAAATATTGCTCAACACATGTTGGACAACCCTCAGCAAGTTCCACTCCTCAAAGTAGAAGAGCATTTCTGTAACAAACACTACAAAATGATTTACAGGACCTTGACCTACCATTACTAACTTGTGTTTTCTTAATTTTTTTCCACCCAAATGAGTAAGCAAATGTTGAAAATTTGCAGACGTTTCCGGTCATCACTTAAGTGACAATAAAGGAAGCAGCACAACTGTACTTTATCTCTTGTGTTTTTACCTTGCTTTTCCAGACCAATTAATGACCCACTTGGTTTTGAGCTATTTATTACAAACCTGTCAAAAGCTGACTCAGTGATATGCCATTGAAACAGAATCCTTTCTTACAAAATAATGAGTTATGGAGTCTGACATAAACAAACATAAATAAAAACATGCAAAATTAATATGAGAGGGGAGTCAAAAATGTACTGAGTATCTTGGATTTCAAAGTTAATGTGAATGTTATAGTCAACATGAGTTGGCATTATGAGAGCTATTTTAAACAGAACCAGGGACACAAGAGAGTCTGCAGATGCTGGAATTTGGAGCAACACACACAAAATGCTGGAAGAACTCAGCAGATCAGGCAGCATCTATAGAGGGAAATAAACAGTTGACATTTCAGGTCAAGACCCTTCATTAGGACTCCAGTTGATTTCCCTCCATAGATGCTGCCTAACCTGTATTTTACACACAATTTGCTTTGCAGAACACATTGAAGAATCAGAATCAGGTTTATTATCACTGACATATGTCATGAAATTTGTTGTTTTGCAGCAGCAGTACTGCGCAAGACATAAAAATTACTATAAGTTACCAAAAAAAAATAAAATGGGACTTTTTTGGTGGCGCTAGATGGAGTAGGTCGTATCTTGGCTCCGCTCCACTCACCTTTTAATTTCTTGTACACCACCCTTTAATAAGACTTCTATAACATTTTTATAAGACTGAATTTGATCTTTAATTGCCGGAAATGAACACCAGACCTAAAGCTGCAGCTGATAGTAAGGATAATGGAGACCCTCAACTTACTTTGGAAGCTATTTCTAAACTGGATAAAAAGCTTGACCAGAGATTTGCTACTTTGGAAACGTTGTTAAAGGGCATTGAAGACAGACAAACTACACTCATACAGGAGAATGCTCGACAACAGCAATTAATTCAGCAACTGGATGAAGCTGGCAAAGAGAGGGATCGCAGACTGAGCTTACTGGAAAAAGATTTAACTGCGACCATCCAGAGGCTGGAACAGCAAAGACAGAGGATTACTGATTTAGAAAACCGCAGTCGGAGAAATAACTTGAGGGTCATTGGCTTTCCCAAAGACGCTGAAGCTGGTAATCCTACTGAATTCTTTTCTAAACTTCTGATGGATGTGTTTGGCTCTTAAATTTTTTCTGTGCATCCCATACTTGATCATGCTCATTGAGCGTTAAGACCAAAACCCTCAACAGAGCAAAAACCACGGCCAGTAATACTGAGATTTCACTATGTGAGTACCAAAGAGCATTTGATTCGAATCGCTCATCGTCGAAGAATGATCCAATATAAAGATTGGAAGTTTTGTCTGGTTGAAGATTACAGCCCAGAAGTTATGAAAGAGAGACTGCATTATAAACCGATTATGTCGCGACTTTATCAAGGGAACTATCAACCTGCATTAGTGTTTCCTGCACGTTTGAGGATTGTACTCCCCAATAAATCATGCCGATGGTTTAATTCCATCAAGGAAGCCGAAGAATTCCTTCAAGATTAACTTTTGACTTCAGATGGTTAAGAAACATGCTATTCTTTGAGTTTTATATCTATTTGGTCTATTAGGTAATAATTAACTTACAGACTTGAGAGCTTTTTAAGTTCGGAGATAATTTTCCTGCCCTCTGTTAACACTTTCATGCTTGGTTCTGGAACATGGATACTTATCCTATCTCTACTTAACATTTCTTTTTTTTTCCTTTTATTATCTTACTTTAATATTTTCAATGGTTTGTTTTGGTAATAATTAAGAATCTGATTGAGTGACTGATCGTTTTTTTTCCTTTTGAAATAATAGTAAGATTGTATTCTTTAAATAACGATTGTCAGTATTCTTGTTTGTGTAGAACTCTGTTAGCAAGTCTGTTTACATTTCAAAATTTTTGCTTTGGGTACTTGTAATCTCATGTTTTGACTAATGGTGGTGTTTGGCATTCCTCTTGGAGATTTGCCACCAAAAGAGGTGGGGTTAAATTACTTAGTGGGTAGCATTCTGGCTGTCTATTGGTCAGTTTTTGGGCTTTTGTGGGTGGGGGGTAGGGCTGCTTTTAGGTTAGTTGTTTTTTTCCCCTGGACTGATAAACTACAAATATGCCTGAATTGTCGTCATATCTGGCTCCTCTTTGAACTTTTTTTCCTCTTCCTGTTTAGGAGTCTCCTCTGCAATAAGGTTAACCCTTTACATACCATATGTTTTTCGTCTGTTAAAATGGATAAGATGATTAATTTTGTTTCATGGAATACGAATGGTTTAAATAATCCAATTAAGCGCAAGAGGATCTTTAAAGTTTTTCATCTCATTTTTTCATTTCGCTCAGGTTATTTTTGCACAGGAGACTCATATAGGGAGAGAGGATAATCAGCATTTTTTTAGATTTTGGAGGGGTCAACAGTTTCATTCTAATTCACAAGCAAAGGTGAAAGGAGTCTCTATTTTTATAGACTCCTCAATTTCATTCGTTCATCATGAAACAAGTTCAGACCTGAATGGTAGATTTCTATTAATTACTGGCTTACTTCATAATAAAAAAGTGGTTATGGTTAATGTCTATGCACCTAATGTTGATCATCCAGAGATTTTCAAACATTTATTTGCATCTTTTCCTAATTTAAATGAAAATACGTTGATTACGGGTGGAGATTTCAATTGCTGTTTAAACCCTTCGATGGATAGATCTGTGTCGAATCACGTATTTCCAAACAAATCCGCTGTCTTTATTAATTCTTCTTAGTTGATTCCAGAATTTTAGAAGTTTGGAGATTTCTATACCCATATGATAAAGAGTTTTCATTCTTTTCTCATGTTTATCACAACTACTCTAGGATTGATTACGTTTTTATTGACTCGCGATTAGCTCCATCTGTTATTGACTGTAAGTATGATGCAATTGCCATTTCTGATCATGCGCCATTGAAACTAACAACTAAATTAGCGGACATACCCTCTGGTGTCAGGCAATGGCGACTCAATTCTCTATGCCAGGATTTAGACTTTGTTCATTTTATTAAAGAACAGATTTCCTTTCTCTTTTCAACTAATTCTATGGAAGAAATTTCCAGTGGAATATTATGGGATACCTTTAAAGCTTATATCTGGGGTCAAATTATTTCATACTCTGCTGGATTGAAAAAATGAACTAATAATGAACTACGTACATTGGCTGATAAGATCAAAGAAATTGATAAAAAATACTTTGATGCTCCTAATTTGGAGCTTTATAAAAAGCGAACAGAACTTCAATTACAACACAGTTTATTATTAACATCTCCAATTGAAAATCAGTTACTCAAAACCAGGAGTCAGTTTTATATACATGGTGATAAATCTGGTAAATTGTTGGCCAACCAACTGAAAGCTGCTTCAACTAAACGTCAGATTATTAAAGTTCGTAAACGAGATGGTAATTACATGGTGGACCATGATCAATTTAATAAATCTTTTCAAGAATTTTATGCTTCTTTATATCAGTCAGAATTCCCTGAGGATGCTACATTAATGCATGAATTTTTAAGGAATTTGAAGACTCTGAAATTATTGCTTAATGAACGTTCAATATTAGATGCATCCATTTCAGAGGAAGAAATAAAGAAAGCATCTTCTTCAATGAATTCGGGTAAAAGACCTGGTCCCGATGGGTATACAGTTGAATTTTTAAAATCCTTTTCTGATCTTCTCTCTCCCTGGTTAGGTAAAATTTTTAAAGATGCCCTATCAGTAGGTAAATTACCACAATCTTTTTATGAAGCAACTATCTCTTTAATTCTGAAAAAGGATAAAGATCCTACTGAATGTGCATCTTACAGACCTATTTCTTTATTGAATGTGGATTCCAAAATTTTTTCCAAAATATTGGCTTCTAGACTGGAAAAGGTACTTCCACAAATTATTTCTGATGACCAGACAGGATTTATTAAGAATCGTTATTTGCATTTTAATATTAGGAGGTTAATGAATATTGTATATACCCCTTCATCTATAATCCCAGAATGTGTTATCTCGCTAGATGCCAAGAAGGCGTTTGATAGAGTTGAATGGGAATATTTATTTAACATGCTTGAGAAATTTAATTTTAGTCCAAATTTTATATCCGCGATTAAATTGATTTATCATACACCCATGGCTTCAATACTTACTAATAATCAGAGATCCTCCTTTTTCAGGCTTTTTCGAGGCACGAGGCAGGGTTGCCCTTTGAGTCCTTTATTATTTGACATTGCCTTGGAACCCTTGGCAATTGCTCTTCGGGACTCTTCTAACATATTTGGTATTACTCGTGGAAGGGGAACCATAAGATATCACTAAATGCAGATGACCTGTTACTCTATATCTCTAACCCAGAGAAATCTATCCCTGCAGCATTATCATTGCTTGCTCAGTTTAGTGTTTTCTCTGGTTATAGATTAAGTCTGAATAAGAGTGAATTTTTCCCATTAAATATGCAAGTCCCAATTTATAGGCAATTACCATTTAGATGAGTGACTCATTATTTTACGTATCTGGGTATTAAAATTACCAAGAAGCATAAGGTCTTATTCAAAGTTAACTTTTTACCTTTAATTGATCATGTTAAACAATTGTTTACTAAATGGTCCCCATTGTCTCTGTCATTGATTGGCCAAATTAACGCAGTTAAGATGAATATTTTACCAACATTTTTGTATTTATTTCAGGCGGTTCCAACTTTCATTTCAAAATCCTTCTTTGATTCTATTGATTCTAAAATTCCTTCATATATATGGCAGAATAAGAATCCAAGGTTAAGTACGAAATACTTACAAAAATTAAAAAAGGATGGTGGTATGGCTTTGCCTAACTTTAGATTTTACTATTGGGCAATTAATATTAGATACTTAGTTTTCTGGGCACAAGATTTAGATGTAATTCAATGTCCTTGATGGGTGTATCTTGAGTATGAATCAGTGCAAGGATTTTCATTAGTTTCTATTTTAGGAGCTTCACTCCCTTTCGCACTTACTAAATTGAGTAAGCAAATGATTAACCCAATAGTTAAACATACAATACGAATATGGTTTCAATTTCGTAAATTTTTTGGATTGAATAAATTCACTTTATCAAGTCCTATCCAATCTAATTTTTTCTTTCAACCATCTAGAATTGACTTAGCTTTTTCTTTATGGAAAATGAAGGGAATAACATGCTTTCGTGATTTATTCATTGATAACTGTTTTATGTCTTTTGAACAGTTGTCTAATAAATACAATTTGCCTAGATTACATTTTTTTTGATATTTACAGAGTAGAAACTCTTTAAAAGTTACTTTACCTTCTTTTCCGATACTATATAAAACTGAAATTACGGGAAAAATTTTAGGTTTTAATCCTTATCAGAAGGGCTTGATAGCAATAATTTATGATCTGATTATGAAAATACATCTAGAGACACTTGATAAAATTAAGAATGAATGAGAAAGAGAACTCCAGATACTCTTACCCACAGAGACTTAGAAGAAAATTCTCCAATTAGTTAATACATCTTCAATGTGTGCTAGACACTCTTTGAAACAGTTTAAGGTGGTTCATAAGACCCATATGTCGAAGGATGAGTTAGCCCGTTTTTATCACCATATAAATCCTATATGTGACAGATGTAATTTGGAGGTGGCTTCCCTGACACATATGTTTTGGTCCTGTCCTCTTCTGGAAAAATATTGGAAAGACATTTTTAATATTATTTCAACTGTATTGAATACTGATTTACAACCCCATCCTATTACTGCAATTTTTGGGTTACCAATGATGGATTCTGGCCATTTATCCACTTCTGCTTGTTGTATGATTGCTTTTGTTACATTAATGGCCAAGAGATCCATTCTATTCAAATGGAAGGACCCTATACCCCTTACTACATTTCAATGGTTTTCTCAAACTATAACATTTTTAAACATAAAAAATTAGGAGTGGTACTGTTGATCCTTCACTTAAATTTGAGGGTTTTGAGTCCATTTATTCAGTATTTCCATATGATATGAGCAGACCTTTTTGAATCCCCTTCAATAACCTTTGAATATAGAGGAGCAGAGCTGACGATATAATAATGTGTTTTTTTTAATCGAAGAAATATCAGTTGAGTTTTTTTTTCTTTGAAGGTTTAGGTTTGCTTTTGTCTATTATTATACTTTTTTTTGATTTGGGGGTTTTCTCTTCATATAATTAAATTTCTTTTCAATTTCTTTTTCCATCATGTATACTTAGCAAGAGAGTGGGAGGTCTAGATTACATATTTTACTCCTTGTGAGTATAAGTATTAACTTATTATTGTTATCCCGATCTCTTTGTATCATATGCATAATTATTAATGTTACGTATATCAATTTGAATTAATTTGAAATTCAATCAAAAGATTAAAAAAGAAAAAAGAAAATAGTGCAAAAGAGGAATAACGAGGTAGAGTTCATGGACCGTTCAGAAATCTGATGGCAGAGGGGAAGAAGCTGTTCCTGAATCGTTGAGTGTGGGTCTTCAGGCTCCTGTACCTACCTCCTCCCTGATGGTGGTAACGAGAAGGGGGCATGTCCTGAATGGTGAGGGTCCTTAAAGATGGATGCCCCCTCTCTTGAGGCACCGCCTGAAGATGTCCTCGATGATGGGGAGGGTTGTGCCCGTGATGCAGCTGGCTGAGTCTACTACCTCTTTCAATCCTGCACATTGGGTACTCCACACCAGGCTGTGATGCAACCAGTCAGAATGCTCTCCACCGTATATCCATAGAAATCTTTGGTGACATACCAAATCTCCTCAAACTCCTGATGAAGTAGAGCCAATAAATGAGTCATGATTTAATGAGTGATGAATGCAGTGTATGTATTGGATGTTCAATATTTCAACAGATGGGAGGTGAGAAGAATGATTAATTTTATTAAAATAAAAAGTCATACTAAGGTGGGGGGAGGGGGGAGGAGTTGCTTTATCTGATCTTATCTTTGGAAATAAGGATGGGCAAGTGATCGAAGTGTCTGCGGAGGAACCTTTGGGAATAGTTGAACATAGTTTGGTAGGCTTCAAGGTAGTCATTGAAAAAGGTGAAGTTGGTCCTTGAGGAGATAGGGCCCTAAACTGTGGGAAGGCAGATTTTGATAGTGCAAGATAGGACTTGGGAAAGGTAGAGTGGGAGCAGCTGCTAGGGGGGAGAAACACATCTGATCAGTGGGAGGTGTTTAGAAGCAAGACAGTAAGAGTTCAGAGTCATCATGTCCCTGTAAGGGTAAGAAGCAAAGATGGTAAGTTTAGGAAACGTTGGTTTACAAAGGATATTGATGGTTTGATCAGGGAAAAGAAGGAAGTATATGTCAGGTACAGGAAATTTGTAACAAATGTCATTTGAGTTTTATAGGGGATAGAGGAAAAAACTTAAGAAAGAAATTAGGAGAACGAAAAGAGGCCAGGTAATGACCTTGGCCAGTAGTGTCGAGGAGAATCTTAAAACCTTTTACACACATATTAGAAACAAGAGGGTTGCTAAGGAAGAAATAGGTCTCCACAGGGATCAGAGGGGTAACTATGCATAGAGCCAGGGGATATGAGCGAGTCCTAAACAAATACTTCTCATCAGTATTCACCAGAGAGAAGGATGTGGAGGCTGGAGAGTGGAAGGAATGGGAGAGTATGCTGATATCATGGAGAAGAGAATGTAGGGGGTATGATTAGTAAGTTTTCAGACAATGTGAAAAATTTGTGGAGACATAGACAGAGGTAGTCTAAGATACTGTGGGACATAGATCAGCTGCAAAGTTGGGTAGGGCAGTGGCAGATGGCATTTAATCCAGCAAACGTGAGGTAATACACTTTGGGAGGTCAAATTCTGGTAAACGGCAGGCACCTTTGGAGCACTGATGTACTGAGGTTGCAAGTCCTTAGCTCCCTGAAAGCGGCGAGACAGGTTGATAGGACAGTGAAAATGGCATTTAGTAGGCTTTCCTTCATAGGCCAAGACACTAAATATAAGTGTTGGGGCATGTCATGTCACAGTTATACAAAACATTGGTTAGATTGCATTTAAAGTATTGTGTACAGTTCTGGACGTCACACTGCAGCAAGGATGCGGTAGTAATAGAAAAAGTGCTGAAGAGATTTACCAAGATGTTGAGAGATTGGATGGGCTGGATTTATTCTCACAGGAACGAAGGAGACTGAAGGGTGGCCTTGTAGAGGTTTATAAAATTATGAGGAGCATGGATAGGATGAATGGTCAGAATCTTCTTCCCAGGGCAGGGAAATCTAGGGCTAGAGGGCACAGGTTTAACGTGAAAGATTTAAAGGAGATCTAATGGATAAGTTTTTCCACACAAATGGTGGTGGCTATATGGAACGAATTGCCATGGGAGGTAGTGGAGGCAGATACAATTACAATGTTTAAAAGGTGTTTGGACAGGTACTTAAATAGGAAAGGCGTAGAAGGATATGGGCCCAATGTGGCCAAATGGGATTAGTGTATATAGGCACCACAGTTGGCATGGACGACAGAGGTCAAAAGTGCCAGATGCTGTGCTGCATGTTTCTATGATTCCATGTTTCTATGATAAGCTTGATTTAATTTTCGAAAAGGCCAAGCCTAATTGTTTGGATCGGCAAATAAATTTAAAATTCTTTTAAATTCTAAGTCACTAAGTATTACTACGCTTTACTCTGTATTCTGTTATTGTTCTTACCCTGTACTACCTCAATGCACTGTGTAATGAATTGATCTGTACGAACGGTATGCAAGACAAGTGTTTCACTGTACCTCGGTACAAGTGACATAATAAACCAATACCAATACAATAAATGCCAACATTGCCAGTGACAACAACATCACATAAATGAATTTTAAAAAAGAAATTCGGGTTGCTTCCAATTTTCTGCATGATGGCAGATATACAAAAAACAAACTGAAGAGATGCATCTTATAATATTCCCTGTTATTATTGCACTTGAAAGATGTAAAATCAATGCTTTTGCTTTGAAAAAGAAATCTGACTTTTTTCAAAAAGTTGGCCAAAGTTAACCTAGCTGGAGACAGAATGTAAAAGGAAGAAAGCAAAAAACTTACAAGGTTTAATGGAAATTACTTTTGCCTTGTCTTGATTTGAGCTAACAAAAACACATAATGCTGATCCCAGTAACTGATTCTACAAGCTCAAATTGGTTATTCAACAGTGATAACCAATGTATTTCATTCAAACAGGCAGGATATTTTAACACCTACTGAGCACAAATTCTTACTCTACTGCAAGTCAGTTCCAATGAACTGGGCCCAATCTGTCCAAGTGGACTATAAACCTGCCACTCCCAGTGACTGTTGGTGCACAAATTAAACTGGGAAACAAAGGTTATAAATCACAGCTCAAAGGTAAGAGACCAGTGGCAAAAGCAGCTTTCAGAACTGAAAACAAATACAGCCACAGAAATCACACAAAAATTGAGAAAAAAGCAACTCTTTGAATGCTGAAAATCAGAAACTAAACCAATGATGCTATTGATGCACAATAGGTGTGCTGGATCGGAAAAAGAAAAGGCCAGACGAACACTCAACTACACAAGCCTTTATCAGGACTAGAAAGTGCAATGTGTTCCAAAGAAAATGAAGACAAGAGCAAGTTAAGGGTAAAGTTAAAATGAGTTATAGCTGAAATATACAAATGATTTTCTTGAAAACTTGGTCATGCTTAAAATCTGGTGGAAATCACCTCAGCAGGACAAAAAGGTTTTGAGAGGACAGAAACAGTCAAAATAGCACAAGTATAATAGCAGACGCGTTTCTTCAGATTCTTTCCAAAACAGTTGCCATTCCTCCCTTTCCTTCTTTCGCTGTGACCAAGGACATTCTGTGTCTGATAGAACAGAGGTGGTCTGTGTCCTGGCACAAATGGTAAATATTTAGTAGTTGGAAATGGTGTGTGCATCGAAACCACTATGAACCCAAAGTGAAATTCAATACTTTTAAATTTATTTCTGCAGTAACTACCACTGACAGCGTTGGCATCAATGGCTGATGAGATGGGGATCTGCCATATGCATACTTAGCATGTAAGAAAGTTCGAACCTTCAGGCTGTTCTGGCAGAAAACTTTTAATGGCAGCAGAGAACTATTGAACTAATACAAAAGAGCCCCAAGTGTAAGAAAGGGGTCCTGAGGCAGATGCTGTTTTCTTGGAGAACAGTGTTTGGAGTTAATTTAATCTGAGTCAATGTTGTGCATTACTGGGCAAACTTCCACACTAATACAATAGAAAGAATGAGTGATGAAAATACACGGCAGGGCTGACAGTATTTGATATGGAAAAACTGCAGCAAACTGCATTGATGTACCACCAGTATTAAAATAGTCTAAGGCACATCAGAGAAGTATAATAAACATAGTTCAGTAAATCTCCAAAGGAACTAAAATCTGAGCAAGTCAGACTTTGCTCTTGTAAGGTTCAATTTTTGGTGCCTGCAAAGTTGTTTGATTGTCTGACACATTATTGATTAAGATGCTTTGAGTGAAATAAATGGACATTAATTTTTTGTGGCGAGTTAAAGTTTTGCGGTGCCGCAAACTGTCTAAAATGATTAAAGGAACATGAGCTTTCAAATGATGTGCAATGTTCAAAATCAATGCACAGGAGTCAAGACTTTAAGAGGGGAAGCTCTTGTAGTTCAGGGATTAAGGATGAGATTTCAGATCAGTCGTGGGTTCAGTTGAAGTGATCAGGCAAGTTTTACAGCCTTTGTTAGCTCCAAAGGCAGCACCTTCTGCACCAACTGTCTCTACGGTGAAAGGAATCTCAATCTTATACCAAGCATTCAATTGTCCTGGTCTTGAACTGACTTGAGGAGCAATTTGTGTTGCCAATTCAAGTACAAATTTGGAAGGGTGCCCAGATTAGTACCAGGAAAGCCATGGTTGCCTTTATTACATAAAAATAGGAAGAGATTTCGCCAGGGTGGTGGCTTTCCCAGACGATTCCTAGATTATGTCCATTTAAATAAGGCGTTTGATAAGGTTCCTCATGGAAGGCTTATTCAGAAAGTCAGGAGGCATGGGATCCAGGGAAATTTGCCTGTGTGGGATTCAGAATTGGCTCACCCGTAGAAGGTAGAGGGTGGTGGTAGATGGAGTGTATTCTGCCTGGAGGTCGGTGACCAGTGGTGTTCCACAGGGATCTGTTCTGGGACTCCTGCTCTTTGTGATTTTTATAGATGACTCTGATGAGGATGTGGAAGGGTGGGTTAGTAAGTTTGCTGATGATACAAAGGTTGATGGTGTTGTGGATAGTGTAGAAGGTTGCTGTAGATTACAACAGGATATTGATAGAATGCAGAGCTGGGCTGAGAAGTGGCAGATGGAGTTCAACCCGAATAATTGTGAAGTGATACACTTCGGGAGATCGAATTCAAAGGCAGAATCCAAGGTTAATGGCAGGACTCTTAGCAGTGTGGAGGAACAGAGGGATCTTGGGATCAACATCCATAGATCCCTCAAGGTTGCCGCGCAGGTCGATAGGGTTGTTAAGAAGGCGTATGGAGTGTTGGCCTTCTTTAGTTGGGTTATTGAGTTCAAGAGCCATGTGGTGTTGTTGCAGCTCTATGGAACTCTGGTTAGACCACACTTGAAGTATTGTGTTCAGTTCTGGTCACCTCATTATAGAAAGGATGTGGAAGCTTTGGAGAGGGTGCAGAGGAGATTTACCAGGATGTTGCCTGGATTGAAGAGCATGTCTTATGAGGATAGGTTGAGTGAGCTAGAACTTTTCTCTTTGGAGAGGAGGAGGATGAGAGGTGACTTGATAGAAGTGTACAAGATGATAAGAGGCATAGATCGAGTGAGCAGTCAGAGACTTTTTCCCACAGAAACAACGGCTAACACGAGGGGACATAATTTTAAGGTGATTGGAGGAAGGTATAAGGGGGATATGAGGGATAAGTTTTTTTTTACACAGAGAGTGGTGGGTGCGTGGAACACACTGCCGGCAGAGGTTGTGGGGGCAGATACATTAGGGACATATAAGAGGCTCTTAGATAGACACGTGAATGATAGAATGATAGGGGGCTATGGGGAGGGAAGGGTTAGATTGATCTTAGAGCAGGATAAAATGTTGGCACAACATTGTGGGCCGAAGGGCCTGTATTGTGCTGTAGTGTTCTATGTTCTAAAGCAACATTAGTACATTTCAAATTGATGTCAGGTTCTTACCTATGTGGGTCAGCTGAAAGCAGTTTTATTAAGAGTCTATTCTCCTTGATAAAAGTTAATCTTCTAATTAGTTCCACTGTGAACTTTCCAAAACTCCGTGGTTCCAGTTTGATATGTTGGTGTACATTTTGTTTATTCAATAATTTTATGAGAATTACAAGAAATCCTGCACACAAACACATCAGACTCTTGCAGTGGTTTCTCTGACTAAGCACCAGCTCAGTTCAGTGGGTGATACCACTTCAGAAAATTCTTTCCATAAATCCTGTTTAAAACAGAAGCTGAAGGTCAATGGAAGATAAACAATGCAGTGTCACAAGTTCAGTTAGAATACAATGCAACACTAAGATTGCAAGAGCACTGAAGCTGGAGAACTATATGTAATTAAATTACTTTAGATTAAGTTGGATTCACACTTCCTGCTACCGTACCTTCAGAGAGGGATCGGCAACAGAGAAAGTCAGCAGCTTTAAATTCCTGGGCATTAACATATTGGATGACCTGGTCTGGACCCAGCACGTAGAAAGCACACCAGCATCTTTACTTTCTTAGGTGATTAAGAAGACTCAGCTTGTCACCAAGTAAATTTCAACAGATGTACTGCTGAAAGTATCCTGATTGGTTGCATCATGGTCTGGTGCAGCAATTCAAATGCGCAGGAATACAAGAAGCTGAAAAGAGTAGTGGACTCTGCCCAGTACATCACAGGCACATCCCCCTCCACCATTGGTAGTATGAACATGAGGCACAGCCTCTAGAAGACAACATCCATTATCAAAGATCCCCACCATGCCATCTTCTCATAGATGAGATATTCAGATGATATATCTCATCCATCAGGAAGGAGGTACAGAAGCCTGAAGTCCCACACCACCAGGTTCAAGAACATCTACTTCCCTTCAACCATTCAGCTCTTGAACCAACCTGCACAACCCTAATCACTAGCTCAGTATAGCAATACGATGTCCACTTTGACCACTTTGCACTAAAATGGACATTGTTTTCTTTTTCTATTTGTGTTCTTTCTTGTAAAATTGTGTATAATTTATGTTTAATGTTTTTCTTGTGAATACTGCTTATATGACGCTGTCTGTGATGCTGCTGCAAGTAAGTTTTACATTGCACCTGTGCATACATGTACTTGTGCATGTGACAATAAACTCAACTTTGACTTTGATATAATTGACAAAGAAAAATGCATCCCAAAAATAAAATTTTAAATCCATAAATTAGATGTTGATAACCCAAAATTATAAAATGTTAAGATTCATGATACCATCTCCAGTTAAATACTACCTGAATATCTCGTGCATTATATGGAACCAGATTTGGTTCAAACAAGTTGCCTAACATCAGATGAATCCAAAAGAACTTGCCCACCTTACGTCCTCTTATAACAGCATTTTTGCTTTTGACTAAGCAAACATGTATTTCACACTTAAAGCTACATGCAAGTCTGGCTTTATGTGCCAAAAAAGGTCACAAATCCACGTTGGAAAAACTTATCAGGCACCATAAATTATTGACACAAGAGGCTGCAGAAGCTGGAATCTGGAGCAACAAACAATCTGCTGGAGGAACTCAGTGGGTTGAGCAGCATCTGTGGGGGGATTGTTCTGATGAAAGGTCATTGACTCAACTTTGTTTCTATCTCCGCAGATGCTGCCTGACCTGTTGACTGTTTCCAGCATACTATACATATATACAGTGAAATTTTTGCTCCGTGAATGCTTAAAATTTTCTCAAGATTGTTATCTAAGTCGTAGAATGCCTTTTTCCTCAGGACAATTTAATAGTAAGTCAAGCAATTCCAAAGGATGTAACAATTACATTTACATTAAAATTTCACCATAAACAAATGTCTCAAATGTCACAAAGGGCTAAACATCAAGCGAATGAAGAATATATTGGGAGTAATCTTGGTTAAATGGGTAAGTTTCAAGAAGGATCTTAAAAGCAAGAAAGGGTGTACTTGCATACGTTGGTAAACTAAAACAGGCAGTAACATGAAATCATATTTGCGCGTTGTTCCACCCTATTAGTCATAGGTAAGAAATTAAGAGAATGAGCATCCACATCACAAAGGCCATATAAACCTTCAGAGAACCATCAGCTTCATAACTGAGGAAAAGACAGGAAGAAATGCCCAGGATTTATGACATCCTGAGGATTGTACCTTGCCTTTAAGACACAAAAAATAACGTAAGTTTATTCCTCTGCACCAGAGTGTAGGCTGCAGATTAGCTTTAGCTTTTCCCCCAGCCATTTGAGCAGAACCCATACACGTGCACCATGGAATCAGACTTCTGACCTTTGAGTATCAAATCCTTTTGAAACCATTCCATGCAGCAATTAACCGTCGACCATCAGTGATCATTAGCTCTTCTTTCAATAGTCGGATGGAAATAATAAATTTAGTGTTCAAGTGTCAGTCACACAGCTGCCCTTTTACACTTTCCTATAGCAATGCAACATTAGGATGTACAACTCTCTCCTATTGACAAATAACTAACATAGTGCGCCTTGCCCTGTGGAAAGCACCACAAAGACCTTTAGCTTACCAGAACTAACTTCAATACCAAAAATGTTGACCTAAATGCAGTTCCCTTCCTCCCTCTCCATCCATCACATCTTCCCTTACCTTCTGCCCTTGCCTGGATCGTGCTAGAGTCTTGTAATGCTGCTTGTGTTTGATATTCTACTTGCTTTTAATTTCTCCTGGACAATACTACGGAGAATCAATCACATTTTTTATAAAAAGAACAATGAACTGTCTGCCTAAAGAAGGAATTGTTGCCCCAAGTGCACTTCCTATTTGGAGATGAGGGGAACTTCATGGCTTCCAGTGAAAGTAGAGATAAGCCCAGTCAACTGAAAAGAAAAACATTTACTCCACATTCCGCCAGTTATATGAAAATTGCTTTGTTCCATTTTCTGGGTTTCCAGTTTAATTCAACATTGGCTGTGCATCACACCATATATCACTTTTTATGTATGTGTAGAGTTTTTTTTCCCTCAGCTGTCTGGATCATTTCCAAAGGCAGATTTCTTCGATTTAGGGAGAGAAAAAAAACACCTCAGGAAACTAGAAGGTTGGAAGAACTGCAGCCATGTTGTGCTTTTTGCTTGCATTTCTCATGCTGCAAACATCCATGAGGTTGCCAGTGCTTGAGGGCCTAAAGTGATGCAAAAAAAACAGCTGCAGGATCTGTCCTCCCAAGTTTACGCAAAGTGCAGGAGTCTATTTTCCTTTGAATATATTCACCCAATATCTGTGAAAAGAGAGATCAAATACACAGCAATTTTTGAAAATTCAAAGGGCTGATTTTGGTCTCTTTTTTTTGGCAAGAACATGGTGTGTCTGCAGCCTCCATTCTGTAATGGCTGCTCTGTTCCTGCTGATGACAAGGAGTATGGTTTGGGAGCAGCCAAAGAAATGAGATTAATGCCTTCGGGACCTCACTATTCTGTCAGTTAGAAAAAGAAAACTTCCCTTGATATAGTGCTGTTCATGAACTCAAGATGACCCAGGATTTTTTTAACCAATTGTATTTTTGTCATAGAACAGGAAAGATGGCAATAATGAAAGCAAACATGTCATCATAAGACCCTGCCAGTGGCAATATCTCCATAACTTGTGAGCTGAGTGAGGATAAATTTGGCCAGGATGTCAGAAAGTAGACATCTGATCTTCTTTGAACTTGTGGCTTGGGATCCTTGTTTCCCATCAGAGACCAGAGAAGACCTTGGTTTAATGTCTCAGTGAAAAAATGGTACTACAGGTCACCCCTCCAGTGGGGCTTTTGTGTTCAACTCTCTGGAGCAAAGACCAGACTTGCAACCTTCTGACTCCCATTAAGCCCTACTCAGCCTCAGTGATCCAGATGAAATTTCTAAAAGGAAATACACAGTACACTTGGAAGCTGATAAAGTCAAGTGAATAAATCAATGGTTTCCAAAAGTTACACTGGAGATTACTCAATAAATAGAAAAGGTTCTTAAATGCTTTTGACATAATTTTTTCAGGAGCATGTCATATCAAATTCTCTGAACCCTCACCAATGGCTTTAATCAAACATTTTTGACTTACTTCAATAGAAAATCCATCTCCCCACTACTGTTTTTTCCAGTGTCCAGGCAGTTAATATGCTGATATTATTTTAATGGAATTTATTAAAGTGAAAGCCTCTCAGTTCCAAAAGTAGATCAGGCTGCAGTCTGCCAGCTCTCCCCACACATTTTCAGTGGCAAGGGTGTCAAGCTTGCAGCAAGCTTGAACCCAATGTGATTAGGGAATAGCATCAACTGGGTACTGAGTTGTTCACCTGATACAATATGGAGTGTTACACGAAAGTCAGCCACAGATTTACTTGTAGCGGTCCCACGTTTGTGGTTCTTTGCTTTTTTGGCTGTTAAGTAGCAAAGAAAGGAACCAATCCTATTTTTCTCATGTGAACAGCTTGAATAGATCTTCAGAAAAAAATTCTTGGCAAACAGAAACCTGAATCTTTACTGTCTGGAACACAGAGTAACCCCTTTGGGGTTATAACCCATAAATGAGGGAACTATTCAAGCACTAGGCCCCTTCGTACAGACTAACCTATTGACCAAGTTTATTTACCATTTAACAACAGCACCAGAAACATGTCAAAACACTGCACATCACAAATGGTGATTTAGAAAAAGACATAAAATTATTTTCTTCTTTCTGGTTTCTCATAAATCTTGAAAGATTTAGTGCTAGAAATTGAGTATAGTAACTCCATAGAACCATAGAACCATAGAACAATACGGCACAGTACAGGCTCTTCAGCCCACCATGTTGTGCCACCCTTCAAACCACACCTAAGACTATCTAACCCCTTCCTCCCACATATCCCTCTAACTTGAATTCCTCCATATGTTTACCTAACAATCTCTTGAACTTGTTCAATGTATCAGCCTCCACCACCACCCCAGGCAGCGCATTCTATGCACCAACCACCCTCTGGGTGAAAAACCTCCCTCTGACATCACCCTTGAACTTCCCACCCAATACCTTAAAGCCATGTTCCCTTGTTTTGAGCATTGGTGCCCTGGGAAAGAGGCGCTGGCTATCTACTCTATCTATTCCTCTCAATATCTTACATACCTCTATCATGTCTCCCCTCATCCTCCTTCTCTCCAATGAGAACAGCCCCAGCTCCTTTAGTTACTTAAGTGTGGTATAACGGTTTGCATCCTGAAGAGCTCTTGCCAACACTTGGCACACCAACCACCACGGCACCCGTGACATGAATCAACATGCAAAGCTCACTTAAAGCCATCTTGATGAAATTTTGCCATGTATTTCTGATTAAGGGCCACCCAAATGAGACAAGAATTTAAGTGGCTACAGCTTGCAGCTTTCTTGGGGATCATCTCTACATCCTTCCAGTCACGCAGAAGTGGTATGGTACTCAGTCATGGCTATGCTAAGCAAACATTTACATTTAATAACTCTTTGCCATGGGTCTTTTGGTGGTGGTTCTGTTGGGTCTGCAGCAAGGCAGAAGTCAGAGGATTCCAAAGAAAATGGAGAAGGTGGCTATAATCAAAGATCCCAACCCACATTCTTACCTCCAGACTCTGAGGAGCAGTGCATTTGTCACCACAGATAGTTGACCTTCAGCCATGCATCCATGCCTAGAAGGCTGTACACATTCGCTACTGTATCATTTTTGAAGTATAATTAGCTGGAACAAAATGGAAAATGCCAGCAGATCAGCATCTGTCCACATCAACATCACTGTGTTCAGGATTCCCACATGAATACAAAAGTCCCCAAACTTGTTGGACGGTATTTACCATGGTATTGGATGGTATTGGTATTGGTTTATTATTGTCACTTGTACCGAGGTACAGTGAAAATTTGTCTTGCATACCGTTCATACAGATCAATTCATTACACAGTGAATTGCAGTAGTACAGGGTAAAAACAATAACAGAATACAGAGTAAAGTGTCATAGCTACAGGGAAGTGCATTGCAGGAAGACAATAAGGTGCAAGGTCAAACAAGATAGATTGTGAGGTCAAGAGTCCATCTCATCTTATAAGGGAACCACTCAATAGTCTTAGGAATAGAAGCTGTCCTTGAGCCTGGTGGTAGGTGCCTTCAGGCTCCTGTATCTTCTGTCTGATGGGAGAGGAGAGAAGAGAGAATGACCCGGGTGGGCGGGGTCTTTGATTATGCTGGCTTCTTCACCAAGGCAGCAAGAGGTATAGACAGAGTCCATGGAGGGGAAGCTGGTTTCCGTGATGCGCTGGGCTATGCCCACAACTCTCTGCAGTTTCTTGTGGTCCTGGGCAGAGCAGTTGCCACACCAAGCCGTGATGCATCCAGATTAGATGCACTCTATGGTGCATCGATAAAAGTTGGTGATTGTCAAAGGGGACATGCAAAACTTCTCTAGCCTCCTGAGGAAGTAGAGGCGAATGGTGAGCTTTCTTGGCCGTGGCTAACTATACACTGGTGGGACTCCTCACAGAGTTCAACATCGGGGTTTGAACTTGCTGCATTTCCTTAGTACTCACGCAGAGGTGCTACAAGCTGGACCTTTGTCAGACCTGGAGCAGGAACAGCAAATCCATCATTTGAATGGAAATAAACAACTACAAAGGAAAAGTGTAGGCATGAATTAATTTACAAGTCTCTGAATTAATTGAAGGTAGGCAAATGTTTTTAATTATTTCTAAACATTCCTGTGTTTTATTTTACATTTTTAAAATTATCTCCTTGACTTTTACATTCAGAAATAATCAAGTATCTTACAGGTTTGACAATCAGCTAAGCTAGAGGGATAGAAATACCAGTTGTTTTCTTCTGGCCCTCAGTGCAACAGCACGACATTGCCAATGCCCTGTAGCTGTGCAGAACCTCAGTTTTTGGAACCAGGACAGCACTTTCCAGTAAAGTGACACAATAGGTAAGTACATATTTCCCCACATTGGTCAGTGACAAAGGTGACATGCTTGCAGCTTGCAGCAAGCTGTGGCCCAATGTGATTAGGGTATAGTATCAATTAGCAATGACTCACTGGTCCTGGCACATGTGGAATACTATTAATGCAGTAAGAATAGGATTAGATATTAACCTCGTCAATCCACCTCTCCAGCTGTGGGATCTACATCTGTGATGCTGCAAAAGTGCTGATGGTCCAAGGACTGAGATCAAAGAGAAATAATTGAACTCGGGAGTGCAAGCAGGCCAGTAAAAACATTCCCATTATCTACTTGCCTGCATGAGTGATGTTAGATTAAATGTCTTCCTGAAATATGGCTTCTCCTCTGCCAGAGTGGAGTTCACAGTGGCTGAAACCCTCAACTACACTTCCTCTATTTCTCCCACATCTGCTCTCACCCCATCTCCCCAGGACGAACAAATGTAGAGATCCCCCGGTACTCATCTTCCAGCCTTTGCATCCAATGAATTATCCTTCACAATTTCCACCAACTTCAACGTGTTCCCACCACCAACCACGTCTTTCTCTCTCCTCTCCTTTCTGCATTTCACGGGGAATGCTCATTTCGTGATTCCCTGGTCCCACCACTCCCCATCCATTGCACCTTCCCAAGCAACCAGAGGAGAAGCAACAACTGTCCATTCACCTCTTCCCTTCCCACCATCCAGGGGCCTGAACAATCATTCCAGGTGAAGCAGTGATTCACTTGCACTTCTTCCAATCTAGTCCACTGCTTTTGGTGTTCACAACATGACCTCCTCTACACTGGAGAAATCAAAGCTAGATGGGGTGATCGCTTCGCAATGCATCTGTGTTCAGACCGCAGGGTGATCCTGAGCTTCCTGTTGCATGCCACTAATTCTCAATCCAACTCCCTTTCTGACGTGTCTGCCTGTGGCCTCCTCACCGCCATAGTAAAGTCCAATGTAAACTAGATGAACTACATCTTATCTTCCATCTGGGCACTTTGCAACCTTCTGGAATGAACATTGAATTCTCCAACTTCAGGTAAACTGCTCTCACATCATTTCCCATTGTCATGTTTATGCCCATTTCCCGTCCCATTTCATTTGAATGCCTTGCTTACAGTCAGCACTTATGCTCCTCATCACTTGATCTGCCTTACCCAATCTCTATATAGTCTTTTGTCTTACACTTCACTCCTCGCCCAGCTCTGCTTTGAAAACTGTAAACACTATTCTTTCCCCAGTTCTGAGGGAGATTCATTGACCCAAAACTTTAACTGGTTTCCCTTTTCACAAATGATGCTTGATGGCTGAGTTCTTTGAGCATTTCTGCTTTTGTTTCAGATGCCAGGTTCTGCAGTTCTGTTTGCTTTCCATTACATAAACACTTATCTACCTCCTCCAATCAGATGTCAGCAGCTTCACTGACAACTCTACAACCTTCCTCAACATTGGAATGCTTTAGTTAATGGTTGCATTCAATCACAAAGAAGTGATTTCTGTTCAACAGTGGTACAGCTCACTAACAGTTGATTCTTATCAGTACTACATCCCACTTCTTTTCTCCCTCTCTTTCTATGCTCTAACATCTGCAGTGTAGACTTTGCACTTTGGAATTCCCTGCCTTGACTGCACTTTTCCCCACCTTTGTTTTCTTTTTTTACAATATTTTTATTAAATCCATGAAAAAAAATTACAGAGTACATGCATCAAGAAAGAGAGTAAAAATACTACTGAATACATTGAGTTAAATCGTACTTAGGATTACAATAGTCTAAATCAATAATCACATATAGTGGTTAGTTGATAAAGGAAGAAAAAATTGAAATACTTTATTACAAAAAAAAATCTACCCCCACTACCAAAACCCGAAGCTGTTAGATAGAAGAAACAGCAAGGAAAAACCTTAAAAAACGTAACCGTGTCAGCCAATATCTGCATTTTAGTCCCCAAATCAGAGATTTTGAAAATAATTCAAAAAGGGTCCCCACAGGGTTTGAAAGTCTAGGTTAGATTCAAAAACTGAACAGCGAATCTTCTCTAGATTCAAGTATGACATAACATCCCGTAACCATTGAACATGCGTAGGTGGAGTAGCTTCCTACCATTTAAGCAATACTGCTCTCCTGGGTATAAGAGAAATAAAAGCCAGAATATGTAAATCAGAAGCCTTCAAAGTTATATCTTTTTCTCCAACAATCCCAAATAGTGCAGTCAAAGGATTAAGTTTAAAATTTATTTTAAGAAGTACAGAAAAAGTATGAAAGACCGCTGTCCAATATTTTTTAAGACTCTGACAAGTCCAAAACATGTGAATTAAGGAAGCCACTCCGTTATTGCATTTATCACAGTAAGGAGATATATCAGAATGAAAATGGGATAGTTTATCTTTAGATAAGTCAGCTCTATGGACCACTTTAAATTGAAGGAGAGAATGACAAGCAGATAATCATGAAGTATTAAACAACCTGAAAATTTCATTCCAAGTTTCCTCGGAAATTGACATCTGCAAATCTTGTTCCCAAGCGTTTTTAATTTTATCTAGTGGCACCTTACTCATTCCTAATAATCTGTCAGAAATATTAGATATTGAGCCATCCTGAAAGGGTTCCAAATTAAAAATTATGTCTAATAAATTCTTATCAGGACACAAAGGAAAAGAATGTAATTGAAATCGAAGAAAAACTCTAATTTGTAAATATCTAAAAAAATGAGTTTTTGGTAAATTATACTTGGCAGACAATTGTTCAAACGAAGAAAGGTTTCCTCCAACAAACAGATCTTGAAAACAAGTAATACCTAATTTGTCCCACTCTTTAAAAACTACATCAGTCATAGAAGGTTTAAAAAAGTAATTAGAGAAAATGGGACTGGACAAAGAAAAACTCAATAAACCAAAATATTTTCTAAATTGTAACCAAATCCTCAAGGCATATTTAACTACTAAATTATCTGTTAGTTTAGTTCATGATATTGGAAGTGAAGAACAAAGCAAAGAGATAATAGAAAAATTTTTAACAGAGTTAATTTCCAAAAAGACCCATACTGGACAAGCCTCTTGATTAATGTAATGTAACCAAAACGTAAGATTTCGTATATTGACTGCCCAGTAATAAAATCTAAAATTAGGTAAGGCTAAACCTCCATTCTTTTTAACCTTCTGAAGGTGAGCTTTATTTAATCTAGGATGTTTATTATTCCATATGTAAGAAGATATAATTGACTCAAGAGAGTCAAAGGAATAAAAGCCTGAAATAGATATATAAATTTACGTAAAATATTCATTTTAATAACATTAATTCGGCCAATCAATGATATAGAAAGGGGAGACCAACCTGATAAAACCCTTTTCACATAGTGTAGTAAGGTGAAAAAATTTTCTTTAAATAAATGCTTATAATTTTTAGTAATTGACACCCCCAGATAGGTAAAATGATTTCTTATAATTTTAAAAGGAATGTTAATATCAAATGGTACCAAGTTATTCAAAGGAAAAAGTTCACTTTTGTATAAGTTCAATTTGTAGCCTGAAAAATGACTAAAGCGAGAAAGTAAAGAAAGCATAGGAGGTAACGAGGCTTCAACATTAGATATAAAAAGTAATAAATCATCAGCATATAGAGAAACTTTATGGTTAATACCTCTTCTGGAGATACCAAAGATATCTCTAGATTCTCGGAAAGAAATAGCTAAAGGTTCTAAGGCCAAATCAAAGAGCAAAGGGCTCAAAGGACATCCCTGTCTAGTTCCACGTTGAAGTTTAAAAGGTTTTGAATTTTGAAAATGAGTAAGGGCTCGAGCAGAAGGGGATAAATAAAGTAATTTAATCCATTGGATAAAAGCAGGCCCAAAATTAAATTTCTCTAGGGTTTTAAATAAGTAATTCCATTCAATCTGATCAAAGGCCTTCTCAGCATCTAAAGATAGCTCATATTCCGATATTTCCTTAGAGGGAGAATAAATAATATTCAATAAACGATGAATATTAAAATGAGAATATCGATTTTTAATAAAACCAGTCTGATCATCGGATATAATTGAAGGTAAGATATTTTCCAATCTACAAGCTAGAAATTTAGATAAAATTTTAACATCCACATTAAGTAGCGAAATTGGTCTATACGAAGCGCATTCTGTTGGGTTCTTATTTTTCTTAGGAATAAGTGAAATAGAAGCTTCATAAAAAGATTGTGGTAGTCTACCCAATTTAAAAGAATCCGAAAAGACAGCACATAAACGAGGTATAAGCAAAGAGGAAAAGGCCTTATAGAATTGTCCGGGAAATCCATCCGGACCCGGAGTCTTTCCAGAATGTAAAGATCGCACAGCCTCGGCGATTTCCTAGTATATAAAAGATTGATCCAACTGTTTTTGATTTTCAGTGGAAAGTGTAGGAACATTTAATTGGTCAAAGAAATTATCCATTACAGTATTATCTTTGGGAAAATTAGAACTGTAAAGTTTAGAATAGAATTCTCTAAAAGTATCATTTATTTCTAAAAGATCAGTTGTCCTCTCGCCATTGGCTTTTGAAATTTCTTTAATTTGGCGTCTAGCTCTGGAAATTTTAATTGGTTAGCCAGTAATTTACCTGTTTTATCTCCATGAATATAAAATTGAGTCCCCACCTTTGAATTTCCCTTTCTTGACATGCCTGCAGTCCATCTCCCAGCTGCTTGATGTCCATTCTGTTTCCATATCCTATTTTGTGAACTGTTTAGATTTTTCAGTATATAGGCAGCATTAAATGAATGGAAGTTCTGCTTTCGTTCTATCTGGAGCTTTATTGTGCATACCTTGACACCACAAACAGTCACACTGACATTCATAAGACAATTTTGCTTTCCTACTTTTATGAGTATTGTACAGCAGAAAGTCTGATTAATGATTAATCCAGTGAACCATACTGTTCTAGTTATCATTACTTGGAAATTCTTAGTCAAAGCTACTTTCAAGACTGCTTTAACATAAAAGATGCTTCATTGTTTGGTCTAAGAGTTAATTCAAATATCTCAGTAACATTAATTTGAGATTTTAATTACGTCAACTCTTGCACTGGCAATGCATTAAATGAATTTGGTTTCAATCCTATAATCATGCTTAAATAAAATGTGACTATACGGAAATCAGCCACAGAGTTCAACAGCTGTGTTACAGATAGCTCTCTAGATGGATAATACACATGTCATAGAAGAACATATCTTAAATTATATTTCCTTAAGAGTTTAGTAATGAAGCCATCATCTTGAATAGTAGCACTCTCAACTTTCAATTAGAAGTCTTGGGTTTAAGCTTTGCTCTAGCACTGTAGTACAAAATCTAGCTCAGCATCTCAGTATTTAGAGAACACTACACTGCTAAGATGTTGTCTTTTGAATAAGACAACAATCAGGAGCCAAGCATGGTTGTTCAGATACACTCAGGAAACCCACTGATGTCAGCCAAAGAAGTTCTCTCACTGTCAAGGTCAACCCCCAGCACAAAACAGACAAACTTGTCACTTATCTCCTTTGATATAGGGCAGAATTGGTGGTTACATTTCTCTACTTAAAACAAGTGACTATTCTTCAAATATAAAGATTGTATGCAAACTCCTTCAGATCAAATGAGCTACATAAAAAGTATGTACCAAACCAAACCAAGGTTTTAGTTAAACTGCTTGTTTACATGCCTGTCGCTATTGCTTGTTTTCTAATTCATGCTTTGTTGCTTTGGAGCTCACTTGTAACGCTTGCTTACAGCGATCAGTCTCTCTCCTGTGAGAGGCTAGAGGTCTTTAAAGTTCAAATATTTTCCTTCTGTTCACTATCTTAATCCAGTCTTTCTTTCCCTCTAATTTTGTTTCTCTGTTTAATTTAACATCTATTGATCCATTTCCTTCTCCAACATTCTTCATTATCTTCCTCAACTGTTCTGTTGATCAAGGGATCTGTTCTGGGACCCCTGCCCTTTGTGATTTTTATAAATGACTTGGATGAGGATGTGGAAGGGTGGGTTAGTAAGTTTGCTGATGACACGAAGGTTGATGGTGTTGTGGATCGTATAGAAGGTTGCCATAGGTTACAACAGGACATTGATAGGATGCAGAGCTGGGCTGAAAAGTGGCAGATGGAGTTCAACTCGGAAAAGTGTGAAGTGATAGATTTTGGAAGATCAAATTTGAAGGCAGAATACAAGGTTAATGGTAGGACTCTCAGCAGTGTGAAAGAACAGAGGGAACTTGGGGGCCCACGTCCATAGATCCCCCAAGGTCGCTACACAGGTTGATAGGGTTGTTAATAAGGTGTGTGGTGTGTTGGCCTTCGTTAGCCAGGGTATTGAATTCAAGAGCCACCACGTAATGTTGCAGCTCTATGGAACTCTGGTTAGACTACACTTGGAGTATTGTGTTCAGTTCTGGTTGCCTCATGTCACGAACCAGCAACAAAAGAAACACACTGAGCATGATCCAGTGTTAAAAACTATTTTATTAATTACTACTTATGATAATACATAAAATAAAAGTAAAAATGTTAGTATGTTAGAATTCAAAAATGTTAAACCTTGAACGTTAACCCCAAAACTAAACTCTTCGTGTGTGTGTGTGGCAAAGTCCAAAACTCCCAGTTCCGGAATGGTTCTTAAAGTTCAGTTCCACAAGCCATAAGGTGAAACATGAGCAAGGGCTTCTTCAACAACCACCGTTGTCTGAAGATAAGACGTAGACGTAGAGAAACAGAGAGAGAGTACATACGAAATCCAAATGTTCCACGATGGAACCCAAACGACACTGCAGTGTTTACTCGGTAGTGACTTCCTCACCCCGAAAAGCATCCGAATCGTGGTCATCCACACACAAATACCTGTTTCCTTCTACAGGTCAGCAACAAAGTGAACTCCACCGGATTACTTCCAACTTCCATACATGGATTTCAGTGGCAGACACAGTTATTGTTTCTCATCCATCGATAGAGAAAACAAGCAGGCTGGTGTCTCTCTCCCTTCTCTCTCGCTCTCTCTCTCCTTCTTCTTCTTCTTCTTCAACAACATCATTACGTCCTTTATCTTCTATTGACGTAAGCACGCCCCACACACACACACACACACACACACACACACACACACTCTCTATCTTAAAGGGACTTTCACTGAGTCCGTAACACTCAATATAGGAAGGATGTGGAAGCTTTAGAGAGGGTGCAGAGGAGATTTACCAGGAATCTGCCTGGATTGGAGAGCATGTCTTCTGAGGATAGGTTGAGTGAGTTCGGGCTTTTGTCTTTGGAGAGAAGGAGGATGAGAGGTGACTTGATAAAGGTCTACAAGATGGTAAGAGGCATAGATTGAGTGGACAGTCAGAGATTTTTTCCTAGGGCAAAAATGGCTTACACGAGGGGGCATAATTTTAAGGTGATTGGAGGAAGGTATCAGGGGGATGTCAGAGGTAAATTTTTTTACACAGAGAGTGGTGGGTGCGTGGAACGCACTGCCGGCAGAGGTTGTGGGGGCAGATACATTAGGGACATTTAAGAGACTCTTAGATAGCCACATGAATGATAAAGAAATGAAGGGCCATGTGGGAGGGAAGGGTTAGATAGATATTAGAGCAGGATAAAATGTCGGCACAGCATCATGGGCCAAAGGGCCTGTACTGTAATGTGCTATAATGTTCTATGCTCTATGTAACTCTTAAAATTAACCTGTGTCATTTATATCTCAGACACTCTGTTGAATTGCTATGTCATTATCACCTCACCTTTTCTGCAGTCTGGGAGTAAGGACAGTAATTACAACTGACATCAGCAAGAACAAGCTAGGAAGGGGGAAGTACAACTTGGAACGTTATTCTATCCTTAATCATTTTTTATAAGTCAGAATGAAAATTCTGTTTGGACATTGAGTTACAGAAAAAGCCCCTGTGGCTGAAGTAGTAATTGTTAGCTAGGCCCATGTGTGAAGGTTAGCAATTTGGTGAAATATTGGAAGACTGTGTAAAAAGTTGAGGATAGAAAACTGGGGAAAGTTTGGCTAAACAAAAGTAGCAAACTAAAGTTGTTAATGAAAATTGAAACATACTTTGAATTATCTTATCAACTTTGGAATATAAACTTGAAAAACAGTCAGTTTAAATGCTTCAAATAAAAGGAAACTGCTCTTCCATCAATGACATCAACAAACAAAAAAATAATTTGGCAGGGTTAAACAGTCTTTGCTTCTCAAACAAGTGTATCCCCAACAGATAGCCCAGACATTTACCACACAGATTCTATTGATTGACACATGCCACGTAAATAAACAATCCATTAAAAAATTCACGTTGGTCTTCCATTACCTAATTAAAATCTTCAAAACTTTTGTTAGTTTTGTTGGAATACAATGCTGCCCATTTTTAATAACAAACCTCAACAAAATTAATTATGTGACATTGAATTTATGAAATAGCAAGTTAGATACCGATTATATTCCAGAATAAAGACACAACTATCAAAAAACTTTTAAAATGGTAACAAAAATGTTTGTTGAAACTTTAGCAAACATTTTTTGTTCGCAATCATCACATTAGAATATGTTTACAGGCATGATAATTAACCTTTTCCAAACTATACTGAATCTCTGATTGTTTGCTAGGTTTGCGAAATGTAGCAGTTATATGGAGTTGAAATGTTAGGCCAATATTTGCAATCAGAGATGAGCTACCTGAGCTTGCTGCTGACTTCCATACTACAGACTTACTTAACGTCTTGCCCCGAGAAGAAACCTGTAATTCAGAGCTGGCTCTTTGCAATAATTTACAATTCAATTTTTATGGGTTAGTAAAATGTGGGAGGTTTATTGTAGGTAATATCCATCCTTAGTTTTGCCTTGTCTTCCTTGACATCTATGTCAAATGTACATCTGTTACCATCAGCCATTGATGAGCAGAGTCAGACAAAGTTGGCCAGTGCTTGTCTCCAGCCTGTGAGCTGGGGGTCCATGAATGGTGATGGTCAATTTCATCCTAAGATGTGATCTTCATCAAGTGCCCACCAAATGAGACTTCATTAAATCAAATGAAGAATTACAGGGCCAAAATAAAGTCTAACCTTTTTAAATCTTTGTGTCATAGTGGTTTGCTGGCTATCAAATGTCCATCTACAATAATCTCTATTTCCAGCAATCAACCCATAGTCTTTAAAGTCATGGCTTTTCAATTGCTTATCTAAATACTTTCGAAATGTTGTGAAGGTACCTGCTTCCATCAGCTTCTCGGGCAGAGCATTCTAATTTCAACCACCCTTTGAGTGAACAAAAACTGTCTTCAAATCCCCACTAAATTGCCTACACCTCAGATTAAACATATGGAGTTGGTTTATTATTTTCACTTGTACCCGAGGTACAGTGAAAAACTTGTCTTGCATACTATTCATACAGATCAGTTCATTGCACAGTGCACTGAGGTGGTACAAGGTAAAACAATACAGAATGCAGAGTAAAGTGTCACAGCTACAGAGAAAGTGCAGTGCAAGTAAACAAAAAGGTGCAAGGTCATAACGAAGTAGGTTGTGAGGTCAAGAGTCCATTTTATTGTACTAGGGAACTGTTCAATAGTCTTATAATAGCAGGATAGAAGCTGTCCCTGAGCCTGGTGGTATGTGCTTTCAGGCTTTTGTATCTTCTGCCCAATGGGAGAAGGGAGAAGAGAGAATATCCCAGGTGGGTGGGGTCTTTGATTATGCTGGCTGGAAGTATAGACAGAGTCCATGGAGGGGAGGCTGGTTTCCAATGTGCTGTGCTGTGTCCACAACTCTCTGCAGTTTCTTGTGGTCACGGGCAGAGCAGTTGCCATACCAAGCCGTGATGCATCCAGATAGGATGCTTTCTGTGGTGCATTGATAAAAGCTGGTAAGTGTCAAAGGGGACATGCCAAATTTCTTTAGCCTCCTGAGGAGGTAGAGGCGCTAGTGAGCTTTCTTAGCCATGGCGTCTACGTGGTTGGACCAGGATAGGCTATTGGTGATGTTCACTCCTAGGAATTTGAAGCTCTCAACACTCTTGACGTCAGCACTGTTGATACAGACAGGAGCATCCTGAAGTCAATGACCAGCACGTTTTACTGACATTGAGGGAAAGGTTGTTGTCATGACACCATGTCACTAAGCTCTCTATCTCCTTCCTGTACTCTAACTCATCATTATTTGAGATACAGCCTACTACGGTGGTATCATCTGCAAACTTGCAGATGGAGTTAGAGCAGAATCTGGTCCCGCAGTCATGAGTGCATAGTGAGTAGAGTAGGGAGCTGGGGACGCAGCCTTGTGGGGCACCAGTGTAGAGAATAATCGTGCTGGAGGTGTTGCCTATCCTTACTGATTGTGGTCTGTTGGTCAGGAAGTCAAGGATCCAGTTGCAAAGGGAGGTGTTGAGTCTCAGGTCTCGGAGTTTGGTGATGAGTTTGCTTGGAATTATAGTATTGAAGGTGGAGCTGTAATCAATAAACAATAGTGTAATAGTTGTCTTTACTGTCTAGATGGTCCAGAGATGAGTGTAGGGCCAGGAGATGGCGTCCATTGTTGACCTGTTTTGGCGGTAGATGAATTGCAGTAGGTTGAGTTTTTCTGGGAGGCTGGGTGAATGCATGCCATGAGCAGCCTCTTGAAGCACTTCATGATGGTGGATGTCACCAGGCGGTAGTCATTAAGGCATGTTACCTTGTTTTTCTTAGGTATGCCCACTGGTTATAGACACCTCTGACAAGGAGAAGAGTTTCTCAACACCTACACTACCTATGCCCCTCATAATTTTGTATCCCTCTAGGAGGTCCCCCCTCAGCCTTCTCTGTACCAAGGAAAACAAACCCAGCCAATACAGTCTCTCCTCAGAGCTGCAATGCTCTATCCCAGTCAATGGCTTGGTAAAGCTCCTCTGTACCCTCTCCAATGCACAACAGCTAACTCTGTCATATGGACACTTCAAAAAATGTACATGACATGTTAAAATATGAATTAATTCCAGCTATACTTTCTCTCATTGCCCTTCCATCAGCAGCTGCACACTGTCCTCCTGTCTGCTGGATGGCATAGTTAAGTATGAATCATTCCTGCTGCTCCAAGATTGTCTCACTATGTGTAAATCTAATCGTGCAAGTTGAACGGTATTTGATTTTTTTGATTCAAACATAAAGCTGCCCTGTTACCTAACATTCTTATATCAAGATAACTAGCCCTGTGACTTAAGCTTGAAGACTTCAGCTTTGAAAGTTGATTCATCCTGTTTCATTACCTGATCAGTTACAAGCCAGACTTGGGACTAAATTGGCCAATTAGTGCTATGACTCCTCTTATTTACAAATGGGAACAATAGTTGTTTTTATGCAGGGAACGTAGCCAATATGGAAAGTTTCTCTGCACTGCCATCTCTGGGAATTTTGATGTCTGAGCTCTCTGGTAGAGAACAACATTCAGCATTTCATGTTTGTATAATGCTTGTCAGTGTAAAATCTTTTCTCTATGACACCTCAATGAAATAGAACTTTTGAAATGGGAAAGACAATTACAATCTTCCACTGATATTGACATGCAGACTATACCATTTAATTTCAGGGGCAATATTAAAATGATTTTGGCCATTAAGCACTTCTTTGGAATTGCTGGAACAGGTTTAAAATTTAACAGATTGTAATAACTGACTTTAAATGAAAGCTCCAGAGCAACAGACCATGCATGAATTTTTCAGTTTCCAAAGAATAATTTGTAAAGATCTGTGGATAAGGAGATTTGCAATTCACAGTAGTTGCCATTGCAAAATATGGATCATAGATTACAAGTGAATGGTCCACTGATCGGATTACACAGCAGTTGCCACAAGCAGAGATATATTAACCTTCAGCCTGTGGAGACTGGCTGAGTCTGATAGGTTTGAAATGTGTAGAATTTCATTTTTGTTGTATATTCTCCTGAATCCAGACATAAGTAGTCAGAATTAAATGAGTTGTTCCACATGGCTCAAGCACCACACTTCAAAGTGTTTTTTAAGCTGAAATTCATGTTGGACAGTTGGACATGTGCTGACAGTGCATCAGCAGGTCATTCCTTAGTCCAAAGACAAATTTCACCACTTTTCGACCCAAAGTCAGCAGTCTACATTTTGAGTGTACGTGGCAGAAGGCAAACTTCCAAATAGAGGGAATGAGAATAAATGGAAGATCCCAGATGATTACATATAAAATAAAAGCATAATTTATAAAACCTGGTGGGCTTTTACTTCTCACATAACAATATCTCCATTTGAAACTCACTTCCAAGCATTTTAAATTGATTTAAATTCTTCTCTCAAATCAACTTCTGGACAATATCATATTTACCTTGAAGATCATGCAATATAATTATTCAAACATCAATGTGAAATAAAATGAACACTGGAGAGTTTGAAGGTTGAATTACACTTTTGAAGGGATGAGTGAATGAGTTTTGGCAGTCTCTACTTGGTTCACAGTGGAAAGAATTCCAAACATTACACTAACTCTGCTTCTAATTAACTAAAGAAGTCTTGGGGACCATGAGTGGTCAATGATGCTGCAATCTCTATCCCCAAAGCTCACTCCAGGACTCCAATGCAAAAATAATAGTCGTCTCTAAATTCAATACTAAGATTTTACAATAACACTGGAAAGAAAGTTTCCTCATCCAACACAAGGTAAAGGGATGTATAATAAAAGCCATGTCCATACCTGTTAGCATCAAGGATCATGTTCAGCAAAAATACTCTGACTTGAACAAGTATTTCTCCATCTGCAAATGTCAAGTGATATAGTCAGTTAGCCATCCAACCTGAAGAACTGAGCACGCAAATCCTAAAAGGGTTCATAAAACAAAAATCTTCCTTCAGCTGCATAAAAACTGCGGAAAAGTCATGGATAGCTAGTGCAGATGCACAAAAAACATTCAAAATGGAAAATTGTGTTTTAGACATTTATGTTAAGGGGACTGGAATATAAAAGGATCAAAAGGATACTTCATTTCTAACGAGTCTTGGTCAGGTTTCAGAGGGTGTGCAACATTCAGCTTTGCCTGTCACATGTCAGAGGCCAATTGTTAACCTTGAATAAGGTGCAATGCAGATTTAATAGAACAGTTTCAGAAGAGGACAGGTTGTACAATATTGATGGGAGGAACTGATCGAAGTGTTTAACCTAATGAAAGCATTTGATAGGATTTCTCTCAATGAGAGACTTTTTTTGCTGGGAAGTGAACCACATTGGGAACTAATCATAAGATTAATACTCAGGAGTGAAATCAGGAAGGACTGTCTGACACAAAGAATAGATAAGTTCTGTTCCCCATAAGATTGAGGATATGAGGACAACTACATCTTCTGAAAGAGAGATTGGTGGATTTTTATTAACATGAGGAAATATGAAGCAACTAGAGGAATGAAGTTGATGCAGAGATCAGCTTTGAACAAACTGAATATTGGATCAGACAAGGGACTCAGTAGATAGCTCATGTTCCTCAGCTCCTAAATGCTTCTCTTTTTCTAAGAAATACTCGCTACTGAGGGCTCAATCCAACAAAAGAAGACAATCTGGGCACAGTCTGTCCTCCTTTAGATGCTTAATCAATGTACAAGGATGTTTTGAACCATAATCAGCCTTGGCAAATAGGTTCAGAAATGGCTATTAGGCTTTGAATCAATTGGGAACATTTATTCAGAAGTTGTGCAGACTATCCAAAGAACAAAAGCAAGCATCTCAGGTTCACAACCATACAGTGCAGATGGATAAATATTAGGGGTAAAATACCAAAGCTGGGGCTGAGTAGACAAATAAAAGGAGATGAACTGAAATAAGTGTAAACTGGCAACTTACATATCTCACCCAATAATGACAACACTCAAGTTTTTTAAAAAAAACTTTATCACAAGGTTTAATGCACAGCTTAACGTTAAAAATAGTACAAGCATTTAGATTATAGTGACAAATAAATGGAAAAACGGTTCTCTCAATTAGGTATGGTTGATAATTTGATATCTTTGCATTGGTATTTCACTGGAGGGATTATGTTTTTAATGCAGTCATGTTGATGGAGGGCATTTAATGCACCTGGATGTTCAAGATGATGATGAAGTACCCTGTTCCAGGTCTGATATGAGCTGTCAGTCAAGGAGTTACAATAGAAGCCAGGCACTTCTTTGAATTTATACAAAATAAACTGCAATGACACAACTAGCAAATCAGTTTCATGAAGGTGAAGTTAACCAATAGTTCTTTATGATATTCCTTTTTGGGTTAAGTCATTGACATTCAGCTAATTAGCCAAATAGTCTGTCCTTTCCCATAGCTATCAGTCATTCCATCGAAAACATTGTGCTAGTCTCTTGTTCCCGAAACACAGACTCCCATTGTATTAAGTGGAATCAGATCCAAATACAAAGTTATTCAAACATTATTATTTAATATAAATTTTACATGGAAAATAAAACATTTTAACCATTTTTCCATTTAAATTAAAGAGGATCATGCAGTTATTTATTGCATGAATCCTGTGCCAGTGTTAAAAACTGACAGGATATCAGGCATTTGCATAATACATGTCATTACCAGGAACTAAATGAACTGTTTGGGACAAAACCTGCCAGAAGATCACAAAGAAAGGTTATTGTGCCATTTGTACCTCCTATAACTTCATTGTAAAATTCTTTCTCCAACACTGTCCCCCACACCACCCTCACCAAGATCTAAATTCTTTCAAGTTATTCACTTCAACGACAATGAATCATTAAAATAATAGTTGCTTCTATTCCATACAGACAGGCTTTAAAACTATATTAATTTAAATTGTAAATAAGGTATATTATTCACTTTCTGCTTGAAAAGAGGGAAGAAACACTTTTTGCAATGAAAATCCTTCACAAAATATGTATACAGCCAAGACTTTTGAATCTACAACTTTTGGATATGTAGTAGCCAATTTAGGCATAGCAAGGTCCCACAAAAATCAAGGTGATGCTAATCAGAAAATTTACATTTTGGTGTTGGAACAAGTATTAGGTAAGGAGAACTCCTCTGCATTCTCAATCCAGAGAAAATATAACTGCCCTCAATACATGGAAATCAGGATGCCTAAATCACAGAAGATATTTTTAAGACAATTTCAGACATAGTTCATACAAACTTGTTCCAGCTTATGATAAAAATCTTCTGAGCAAAATACCAAACATTTATTTGACCATGTTGACAGTAGAATCACATTAACTAGAAGCAGAATCTTCTAAGCTGCTCTATTCATAAGGGCACTTGCCGCCAAATTTAGTGTTTCAGTTCTGCTACATTTATTTACAACCAGTAGAAAATGTGTGCACAATGCTGTTACTTAAGTCTTTTTCAGTGATTATGGAATACTTCCAAAAAACTGAACATACTCCCCAAATTTAGTACTCATTTCCAGTAGTACTCCCCAAATTTAGTACTCATTTCTAAGCATTTCAGCTAAAGATGCTTAGGTATTTAAAAAGTGAGGCTGAGAAATCACAGCATGGTTTTCAGAGTACAGAGTCTGGTGTGTGAGGGGGCTTTGGTTAGCTTGGGGTGATGGTGAGTGGTGCCCTCGGAAAAACCTCAACACTCGTATTTAGTTTATCAGTGAGATGTCACGGCACGTTAGGTAGGTGGGTGGTGAGTATTTTCTTACTTTTTTTAAGTTTCTAAGTTTACAAGTTACTAGTGAGGGTGAGGCATGATGGGGCAGCTCAGCCAAGTGGAATATGTGTCGTGGAAGCAGTGGGGGGAGGGGGGGCAGTGTGGTCCCTACTACTACTAGGGGAGGAGGGTGGTTAAACTAGCCTGACAGAAGGCTGGGAATCTCGAGGAGAATTCAAGGAGAGAAGCAAAGCAGGAAGCTACAAAAGTAGTGAGTGGAATATATAGCAGGAACAAAAGCAAGTCACAAATAGGGTAAAAGAGCAGAAAAATGTTAAAAATTTTGAAATTAAAGGTGCTAAATATAAATAACTGCAGCATTCACAATGGATGAATTCATGGGTGATGAAGAATTGCAGAATCGTAGCTGAGGAGTGAACAAAGCTGGGAGCTGAATGTTCAGGGATACTTGACATTTAGGAAATAAAAAGGAAATGTGCGCACAATTAAAAAGGTAAGAGACTGGTAAGAAATTATCTTGCCTTGGCAGATCACGATGTAGAATTAAAACCAATTCTAGTCAAGCTAAGAAATAGCAAAGGACAGAAAGCATTAGTAGGAGATATAAGCCACTAAATAGCAATTGTAATATTAAGCATGTATAAATCAGGAAATTTGTGGTGCATTTAACAGGGCTAATACAGTAATCACATCAGACTTTAACCTACAAATAGACTGGACAAGTCAAATTTGCAATAGTAAGGTGGAGGGCAAATTCATGAAATGTGTATGACATGGCTGTCTACATCAATGCACTGAGAAATCAATTAGGGAGAAGGGTAATTTTGGTCTCGTTCAAGCAATTAAAGAAAGGGTAAATTGATATTCTTGCTGTAAAGGGCCTCTTAAGGAGGAATAATAGAATTTTACCTGGAGTTTGTAAGTGATGTAGGTCAATCCAAAACTGGAGCTTAAATCTTAAAAAAGAAACTATGAGGTATGGCGGGACTCCTGGCTGTGGTTGATCAGGAAAATACATTTAAAGATTTGATAATAGCTAGCATTCAAAGAAATAATAGATAAATTGCAAACAAAAATCCTTGAAAGCACAAGAACCCAAAAGTGATTCATCCATGGCTGACAAGAAAAATTAAATCACAAAGAGAAGCATATACATTTGCCAGAAATCGCAGCAGACCTGAGGATTGGGAACATTTTAGAACGCAGGGAAGTAGGGCTAAGAATTTGATTAAAAAAAAGGCGAGTTAGAATATAGGAGTGGATTGGTGGGAAACATAAAAATGGGCTGTCTGAGCTTCTATTGGTATATAAAAAGGAAAAGATGAGAGAGGCTAAATGTGGGTCCCTCACAAAGAGAGGTCAGAGAATGTACAATGGGGAATTTGGAAATGGCAAAGAATTAAACAATTACTCTGTGTCTGTCTTCATGAAAAATGACACGATAAACCTGCCAGAAATATTACAGAATCAAGGGAGCAGCAAGAATGAGGAACTTAAATATTTGTCAAAAAAGTACCAGAGACGTTGGTGGGCTTGAAAGCTGATAAATGCCAAGGACGTGAAAATGTACAGATGTAGCTATAGAGTCGGCAGATGCTCTGTTTATTATCTTCCAAAATTTTGCAGGTTTTGATATCGTTCCTGTGGACTGGAGTATTACAAATGTGACCTCAATTTTTTTTAGAAAAGAGGGAGAGAGAAACTGGAACAACCAACCTGTTAACCTTTGGCCCTTGACCCTTTCATGATAGATTTCAGCATTTTTCCTGTGCAGCAGTGATAGGGAAAATGCTGAAATCTACAATGAAGGATGTAATAACAGAACTACTTGCAAAGAATAACAGGATTGAGCAGAGTTGGCATGGATTTCTGACAGGAAAAAGCATGTCTGACTAATCTGCTGGAATTCTTTGATGTGATTAGTAGAACTGATAAAGCAGGTCAGGGATGTGGTACATTTGGATTTTTGGAAGGCATTCAATAGGGACCCATGGAGGAGGTTAGAGCACATGGAATTGGGGATAAGATATTAAGGTATATTAAGAATTGGTTATTGGACAGAAAGCAAAGAGTGGGAATAAATGGATCTTTCTCAGGTGGGCACACAGGGACTACTGAGGTGGTGCAAGCTATTCACAATTGATATCAAGATTTGGCTGAAAAGACTAAATAACATATTTCCAAGTTTGCTGCTGATGCTAAATGAGATATGATTGCAAGTGGGAGCAGCATGTAAAGAGGCTTCAGGGAAATACAGCCAAAAAGGGCGAGTGGTTAATAACACGGTGGATGGAATACAATGTGCAAAATGCAAGGTCATTTACTTTGGTGTTTCAAAACAGAAAAGCAGAATATTTTTGAAATGGTGAGAGACATAGTGTTGATATTCAAAGGAACCTGGATGTGCTTTACACAAGTGACTTAAGGCCAACATGTAGGAGGAGCAACAATTAGGAGGGCAAATGGTATGTTCGTCTCTGAGTAAAGGAATAAAGAAGCCTTAGTGCAATTGTATTGGGCCTTGGTGAGACCACACATGTAAAAGTTCCTCACCTAAGAAAGGATGTACTTGCTACAGAGGGAGTGCAACAAAGATTCACTGTCTCCAGAGATGACAGGTTTGTTGTATAAAAAGAGATTAAGCAGACTAGGCCTGTATTTTCTAGAGTTTATATGTCACTGAAACATACAGAATTCCTACAGGTATTGACAGGCTGGATGCAGGGAGGATGTTTCCCTTGACTAAGGAGTTTAGAATCAGGGCATACAGTCTCAAAATAAGGGAATAAGCTGTTTGGGACTGTGATGAAGAGAAATTTCTTCACGTAGAGAATGGTGAAATCTTTCTGGTGAAATCAAAAGCTTTCTGAATATTAGTGGAATCAAGCATTATGGGGTTAGGGCAGGAAAATGGCACTAAGGCATGATTTTGGCAGGGCTGTCTCACAAGGTCAGATGGCCTTCTCCTGCTCCTAGTTCTTATACACGTATCTGTTAATTTCTGATAAAAACCCTGATAAACTGATATATTCCATCATCGAACTCCCTAATTCAGCAATAGTTTAGCACAATTTGTTTCTTCTTTATGGACTTGCATCACCTTAGGTGGTGTGGCTGCTGAGCTTATTCCAGGACTTCTGAATGAAACTATCACTTTAGAGCTGAATCATGTACCATCGTATTCTGTTGGCAGATGCACAAACTCAAAATTAGGCTTACTTTGTTCAAGCTCATTAAAAGTTTCTTTCTGTAACATTCAAGCAATTCAGTCAAAAAGAAAGCTGCAGTTCTCATAGCATTAGATGAAAATATAAAGTGCTTTACAAACCTCTGGCCAACGTCAGCAGGCAAACACTTTTGTGCGGATTTTAGAAAGCTTCATTGCCTGATCAGCAGAAGATCAGATATAAATGAATGATTACAGTGTTGGTAGACTGGTGTAGCATCACACTTCAAAGGCCTGGTTTGCAAAGTATGATGATTACTTCTGAAAGTGAAAGAATACAGACAAAATCCAAAATATCCTGCAGTACCCTCAGCCTTATTTGTGACCTGAGTACTTGCTTCAAAGCTTAGCAAGGAATCAGACTTAATATTTTGTGGATACATTAATGTGGCATTTATAATAACATGCAATTGGGTAATTTTTCTTTTGTTCTATACAATCTGAGCATGATTATGAAGTCAGCCTGATTTCCAGCTCATTGTTTGCAATGGGCAGTGGATCCATCTGAGGCAAAGTACTGCAGCTGCTGGAAATTTGAAATCAAACAGAAAATGCTGAAAACAGTCAGTAAGTCAGGCAACACTCATGAAAAGGGACACAGTTTCTCCCTCAGATGCTGCCTAACTTGCTGAATGTTTCCAGCAATTTTGTTTTGTTTTATCAGAGAGGTCATTCCATCAGATAACACTCAGTCAGTAAAAATGATAACTACTTTTAGCATTGAGTCAGCAAGGAATAAGTAGGCACAGATACTGTGATGTAATGCAAGAGGATTGTTTTTGTTGTGATCTTGAGAGATTAAATAAAATAATAGAGGAAACAGTGATGCAAAAGATAGATTAAACCCAGGAGAAATTCTGTGGCCTTAAATTTTTAGATACACTGATCCAATAACTTAAAACAAGATACTTTGATCCTCAGTTTTGAAGTGACCGTACATTCAGAAGATACAACAAGGGAAGTTCTCTCCAAGGAAACAAAGGCCATAGTTTAAATTTATGAAGATGTTGTCACCCAAAACCAGTGACATCATCTACATGTGTGGTTTAGAAGATCATAGTCTAAAATTACCAGATCTAAAAATCTTCCTACTTTTTGCAGAATTCATGTATTGAGTATGGTTAATAAAATCACTCCCCTGTGGCAATCCTCTAAATTAAATAACTTGCTTACTTGATTTTTTATTATTAAGAAATCATCAGAAGATAGCAGGAAGTTATAGTTTTTGACAAGAATCACGTGCTGTTAATGCCTTTAAGCTGCCCAGTTAATCTATCTGTACTTGCACAATCGCTCATCATATTTAACAACATATAAGAGTGACTAACCTCATAAGGAATGAACGTTCTATGAAGAAATTAAGAGGGAGCTCAAGGATGCTGTGGAAAACTGCAAGCAGCCTGGCCAATATTTATCCCTCAATCAATAAAATAAATAAGTTATCTCATCAATATCTCATTGCTGTTTATGGGAGCTTGCTGTGTAGAAAGTGGATGCTGTGTTTCCCACATAACAAAAGTGACTACGATTCAAAATGTTTGCAAGAGACTATAAATTCCATTTACACAAAAAAAGCAACACTGAAAGAAATGTTGTTGGTCTGCACATTCAGCTCTGCTGTGTTATGTAATATTTGCCAACTATTTTTGACAATCTCTACATTCGGTAGTTCTGGCCTGTAGACAGTTGGGTCTAATGTCTTGCATTCTCTCTTTTCCAAGGAAATGGTCAATGCATTGAAAATCCTAAGTGGGTTTCAGTACACATTGCTATTGGCAAAGAGGATAATTGCTCACTTTGAGTTCTGCATCCCATACTTGCACTCATTGTACTGTTCTCAAGGGTACAGCTCATTTGAGGGGTCAGTTACTACCACTGACACGGATTCAGTATTTTGGAAAGTCTGAATTGCAGTAAAGCGTCTCCTGCTTACTTTTCCAGAGATGTATGCTTCAAGCAGTCAAAACAGATATTTCTGTTTTATTTTACATGAATACTGTGGTATTCAACTGGCTGCATTGTCACCGACTCTTTAAGCATTAAACACAATTGTGCCAGCATGAAACTGCAGTGGCAACTCAAACCTCAAATAGAAGAATACTTTAACTAAATATTGTTGAATTTCAAGTCCTTTATCTGCCCGCATAGATAAAGTTTACAAATTGACTGGGATTACACAGAGTGCAAATATGTGTACAATTTTTCCATTTTGCAATATCGGTGGCCCTGTCTAGCTCACACCACATCCCAAAAATACAGCTGACTTCGAGAAAACATACCGTTTTTCTCATGTTTGTTTAAGAACTCAACACCCAAATCTGGGATCAGAAATAGATTCTGTAATCACAGCGGCAGTGAATTAGTGAAACATGAACTGATCTGGAGAATGTGGCAGAATATTAAACCACTCAAGCCAGATAAATATGCCCAATACCATATTACTGCGAGGCACTGGGAGTACCCAAGTACTGGGGAGGACCACTATGATCCAAAATGGATACTAACTGATGCCAAGAAATAATAGTAAGCTGTTATTAAGGAAGTTTCCAGAAAAGAGGTTTTAGATCATTGCTTTTGTAACTAACATACAAACTGGTTTAAGAGTCTGTAGTTAGATGATTTTGAAATGTGAAGCAGTTTTGCAGCAACTACTTTATGGATATTATCAGCTGTGCTTTGAATGGTATGGAATTCAAGGATTGGACTGAAGCAAATACACATCTTTTTAGTTCACACTGGTCCTGTGAACATTTCTTCATTAAGGTGGCACATTATTAAACTGGATTTAATCCCCTTTGACTCAATCAGGCAATTCTGAAACCTGAAGGAAAACAGGCATGGAAATCAAAGTTAAATCATTATAAATGTAACATGTAGATTAATGCCAATGACCCAAACCAAAACCTTAATGTGCCCTGCTGTCATAGGAATTTGACAAACACCATTACAGTCCAGAGTTTTGTTTCCATTTACTTTCATGGAGAATGTCAAAAATAATCCAAAAGAAATGGTTCCATGAGTATATTTTACAGCAATTAATAGTCAAATCTCAAATTTGAATTCAAAAGGCTGGTAAAGTATTTGTCTCCCTGGTTTGCTCATTAAGGAGGTAGAAATCTTTGTCTAAAATGAACAAGAAAAACATGTTTCAGATATTTGCATTGTATATCATGAGAAACAGTGGGATAGCCTGTACCGAGAGGTAGTGACCGTTCCAAATCAGGAGTTGACTTTGTTCTATCAGATATACAGTAATAACACATGATACAGACTGAACAAACAACAGCTTCAGTGCAGGTTACCAAGGTCAGACTTTTCTACTGAGATTTGTAACACTTTAGTGAGTTATATTGACTTTTCTTTTATAAACTCTGATTTCAAAGGTGGAAATCTTGGGAATAATTGATGGGGAAACCAAGTAAGCAGGATTTAGATGCAGAAACATTACTTTGAAATTTAAAATTTCTTGAGTCAATAAAAACACTGAACTACCCAGTCTATTTAAATTTCTTAAATTCTTCCTCAGAAACCAAGTCTTTTCTCTTTGGAGTGAAGGAGCATGAGAGGTGTACATGATGATGAGGCATAGATCGAGTGGACAGTCAGAGACTTTTTCCCAGGGTGAAAATGGCTCACACGAGGGGGCATAATTTTAAGGTGATTGGAGGAAGGTATAGGGGGGATGTAAGAGGCAAGTTTTTTTTACACAGAGAGTGATGGGTGCGTGGATCGCACTGCCGGCGGAGGTGGTGGAGACAGATACATTTGGAACACTTAAGATAGGCACATGAATGGAAAAATGGAAGGCCACGTGGGAGGGAAGGGTTAGATAGATCTTAGAGCAGGATAAAGTGTTGGCCAACATCGTGGGCCAAAGGGCCTGTACTGTGCTGTAATGTTCTATGTCCTAAACCATTATGGAAATATCAACTTTACTAGTAGTAAGCCATTAGCTTACTAAACTGAAATAAACTACTTATTACCAAAGAGTAAAAGGTTATAGCTATAAACTTTTATTTATGGGTCATAGAGTCATACAGCATGGAAACGTAAGAACATGTTTAGGAGCAGGAGTAGGCCATTTGGCCCATTGAGCCTGCCCCGCCATTCAATAAGATCATGGCTGATCTGGCTGTGGACTCAGATCCACCTACTTGTTTTTTCCCCATAACCCTTCATTCCCCTACTATGCAAAACTCTATCTAACTGTGTCTTAATTATGTTTAATGAGGTAGCCTCCATTGCTTCCCTGGGCAGAGAATTCCATAGATTCACTACTCTCTGGGAAAAGCAGATTCTCCTCATCTCCATCCTAAATCTGCTCCCCCGAATCTTGTGACTATGTCCCCTAGTTTTGGTCTCACTTACCAGTGGAAACAACCTTCCTGCCTCTATCTTATCTATCTCTTTCATAATCTTATATATTTCAATAAGATCCCCTCTCATTCTTCTGAATTCCAGCAAGTATAGTCCCAGGTGACTCAATCCCTCCTCATAGGCTAACCCCTCATCTCTGTGATCAACCCGGTGAACCTCCTCTGCACCTCCTCCAAAGCCAGTACATCTTTCCTCAAGTAAGGAGACCAGAGCTGCACGTAGTACTCCAGGTGCAGCCTCACCAGTACCCAGTACAGTTGTAGCATAACCTCCCTGCTCTTTAATTCAATCCCTCCAGCAATGAAGGCCAGCATTCCAGTTGCCTTCTTGATAACCTGTTGCACCTGAAAACCAACCTTTTGCGATTCAAGCACAAGCACTCCCAAGTCCCTCTACACAAAGCATGTTGCAATCTTTCACCATTTAAATAATAATCTGATCTTCTATTTTTCCTTCCCACGTGACCTCACATTTACCAACATTGTAGTCCATCTGCCAGACCCTTGCGCACTCATTTAACCTATCTATATCTCTCCGTAGACCCTCCGCATCCTCTGCACAATTTGCTTTTCTACTCAATTTAGTGTCATCAGCAAACTTAGATATGCTACACTCAGTTCCCTTTCCCAAATCGTTAATGTAGATCGTGAATAGTTGTGGGCCCAGCACCGACCCCTGTGGCACCCTGCTCACCACCGATTGCCAACCAGAGAAACACCCATTTATCCCAACTCTCTGCCTTCTATTGGTTAAACAATCCTCTATCCATGCTGATACACTACCCCCCAACTCCATGCATCCTTATCTTATGGATAAGTCTTTTATGCAGCACCTTATCGAACGCCTTCTGGAAATCCAGAAGGATTGTATACAATATCCACCTGTACCCCTCTATCCACTGGACTCATTTTCTCCTCAAAGAACTCCAGTAAGTTTGTCAAACAGGACCTGCCCTTCCTGAATCCATGCTGTGTCTGCCTGATGGAACCACTACTATCCAGATGTCTCACTATTTCTTCCTTAATGATAGCTTCAAGCATTTTCCCGACTACAGACATTAAGCTAACTGGCCTATAGTTACCTGCATTTTGCCTACATCCTTTTTTAAACAGTGGCATGACATTCATTGTCTTCCAGTCTGCTGGGACCTGCCCAGAGTCCGGAGAATTTTGGTAAATTATCACAAGTGTGTGATAATAACTTCTGCCATTTCTTTCAGTACCCTGGGATGTATCCCATCAGGACCGGGGGACTTGCCTACCTTTAGGCCCACTAGTTTGCTAATCACTACCTCTTTGGTGACAGCGATTGTATCAAGGTCCTCACCTCCCATTGCATCCATAACATCTCTATTTGGCATGTTAGACACATCCTCCACCGTGAAGACCAACACAAAATAGTTGTTTAAGTCTTCGTCCATTTCCACATTGCCCAATATTAATTCCCCCTTCTCACCTTCCAAGGGACTTACATTCACGTTAACAACCCTTTTCCACTTTAATATAATTGTAAAAACTTTTACTATCTGTTCTTGTATTTTGTGCTAGTTTACTTTCATAATCTATCTTCCCTTTCCTTATTGCTTGCTTAGTGGTCCTTTGTTGCTTTTTAAAGTTTTCTCATTCTTCCAGTTTCCCACTGATGATATTGTAGGCATGAGCTTTTAGCTTGATGCCTTCATTTCCTTAGTTATCCAAGACTCTCCCCACACTTATTGTCCTTGCTTTTAACTTGAATATACTTCTGTTGAGCACCGTGAAAAATCTCTTTTAAAGTCTTCCACTGTTCCTCAACTGTCCCACCATATAGCCTGTGTTCCCAGTCTGCGCTAGCCAACTCCTCCCTCATCCTGTTGTCGTCTCCCTTGTTTAGGCATAATACACTGGTTTTAGATCAAACTATTGCACCCCCCATTTGTATGAGAAATTCAATCATACTATGGTCATTCTTTCCAAGAGGATCCCTAACTGCAAAATTGTTAATTTTACCTGTCTCATTGCACAGGACCAGATCTAAGATAGCATTTTCTCTTGCAGGTTCACCAACATGCTGTTCAAGAAAGCTATTACGGATGCATTCTATGAAGTCCTCCTCAAGACTACCTCGACCAACTTGATTTGCCCAATCTATGTGAAAGTTAAAGTCCCCCATGATAACTGCCGTTCCATTCTGACATGCATCAAATATTTCTTGGTTTATTGCCTGTGCCACTATAATGTTACTATTTGGTGGCCTATAGACAACTCCCACTGGTGAGTTTTTTCCCTTTACTATTCCTAATCTCTATCCAGATGGACTCAACGTTCTGCTCCTTAGACCTTACATCGTTTCTCACTATTGCCCTGATGTCATTCTTAATTAAGAGTGCTACCCCCACCTCCCTTACCTTCCTACTTATCCTTCTGTATTAACTGATACCCTTGGATATTTAAATACTATTCATCTGTACCTTGCAACCACGTTTCTGTAATGGCCACTAAATCATACCCCTTTGTACTGATTTGTGCTACAAGTTCACTGACCTTGTTTCGAATACTACGGGCATTCAGATAAAGTGTCCTTACACTCATTGTCCTCTTATTATCTAACTTTTGTGTCTTTTGCATTTGACTTTTCTGTACTCCACTCTTACTTTTCTCTTTTCTAACTTTTCCTCTGGTCTCTGCTTTGCTTCCCTCTGATTTTCTGTATGGATTCCCATTCCCCCTGCCATATTAGTGTAAACCCTCCCCAACAGCACTAGCAAACAATCCCCCTAGGACACTGATGATCTCAGTCCTGCCCAGGCCTATCCCAGAAACATGTCATTTGGCCCACTGTGTCTGAGCCGACCATCACTACCTATCAGTACTAATCCCATCAACCAGCTCTCGGCCTGTAACCTTTTACGCCATCATATTTCAAGAGCTCATCTACATACTTCTTAAATGTTATGAGAATTCCTGTCTTCATCACCTCTTCAATCAGAGCATTACAGATTTCAACCACTCTTTGGGTGAAAAATATCTTCATCAAATCCCCTCAAGATTTTCTACCCCTGATCTTAAAACAATGTCCTCAGATTATGAATACTTCTAATGAGGGTTCTCACTATCTACCCTATCTGATGTATACAGGTTTGTAGGAACCCGAGTGTACTTGGCTTTGCCCGTCTTTTTAATTGATACTGATCCTCAGAACATTTCTTCATCAGACTAGGTGTAATTCCCTTTGGCTCAGCAAGCTTTGAAACAAAGAGGAAAGGTGTTCTTTTAATTAATTAATTAAGCTTGGCATTTAACAGGAAAATCTAATAACAGGAAATTCTAAATCTGACAGATTGCTTCAGCAATCCACCTATTTAATGCAGAGAAGGAAATTTGTCATTGTTAACCCATCTGTCCTTTTCCAGACACTAGTGCCACCAATGTGATTGACTTTTAACTATCCTCTGAAATCGCATAGTACACTACTCAGTTCAGAGAGCTAAAGTCTGAATTGTCAATGAATGCAAGACATGCTAGCAGCATCCACATCACATCAACAACTATTTTTTAATAAAAATGAAGTAAATATGTGCAAGGTGCTCAATTGCTGCCCTGCCAAAGTAGAAACTGATTAACATTGACATGCCTTTCTGTTCTAACTTATTAAAAGAAATATATATGTTTAGCAATTATTTATTGTTGTAAGTGCCGAGAATTGAAACAATGTGAAATATCTCTTGAACTTTGAATTAGCTAAATGGGTGGAAAAATGTCAATGCCTGTACAACATTATTTTGTCATAGTTTACTTAAATCAAAAATAGGAAAATGTCAGTGAAATTGATATGCAACACATTTGGCTAATGTAGCAAAACTCAGCTGTAAAGGCTGTCAAGGAAACAACGCTGTCTGCTTAAAAATTTAGCAACTCTTCAATTCAGGTCCTTCAAAAGCTTCATAATTTTTGTGGAGGCAGTATTCATTTTTAAATGGCCCATCTAATTGAAAAACAAAATGCTGAAACTCTATATATTGTGGTTTGGTGCTCAGTTACCTGAGATCTTCTGATGTCAATGACAGACCTATTACTTGAAAAGGTTCTTTCTTAAAGCCACAGAAATTCCTTTTGCAGAAACAAAACAACTTTATACGTTTCAATGATTTCCACTTAGCAGAATTGCATAGAAGCCAGAAAGCCCACCTCCTGTGTAAAAATTCAGGGGATAATGTCTGAATCTTTTAAAAACATTTAATTCAAGAAGCTCTTTCATTTTCTTTCTACAAAGCACATTAGATTATATGTATGTGAAGAGTGAAAAACAACATAACAAGTTGATGACATAAACAGGGAAACAGAAAGCAATATATATGAAATGTTTTATAAAATAGAGTCACAGAAAATGGTGGGAAACAAGGAAGCATTCAGCCCATTACATGAATGCCAGATACAGATGCTATTTTAGACGAAGCTCATTTCCCATCTTGGCCCATAGCTTCATAATGTGTGAAATGCTCCTCTGGAAGCTAATAAATATGATCAGAGTTTCTGACTCCATCAACCTTTCATGCACTGAGATCCAACTCTTAGGAGAAAAATGTTTCCTCAACTCCCCCTTAATCCTTCTGCCAATTTATTAATGTATATACCTTGGACATTGACCCTACCGCCAAAGGAAATAGATCTTTGCTGTTCATTCTAACGAGACCTCAGTAACACACATCCTGATTAAATCCTTCTTCAGCCTTTTCTGTTCTAAAGGAAGCAACTCTAGCCTATCTGATCACTCCCTTATAGCTAAACATGTCGACTATGACAATATTGTTATAAGTCTCTGCATCCATTCTTATACAATCAGATTCTTCTTGTAACCTGGTGGCCAGAAGCAAGCAAGCAGTGTTTTATACAGTGACTTCACTGCTCTTATATTCTATGCTTCAACCAATAAATTAATAAGTCCTAAGCCTTTCTTAACCACCTTACCTATCTTGAAACACCCTGAATAATAATGTAAAAATCCTTGAATACAACCTCTGTTAAGAGTATGTAGGCAGAATAAAGTGATTGGCATACCAAATTGAAACATATAATACTGCTCATTTCCAATTTTTCAAAGTTGCTCACAGTTAACTAAGATATAACGTATTACATACATTTCCTAAGTTATAGAAGAGAGGACCTTAACAAATGTTTACTATGTATTTCACAGAGGAATCAGGAAGTGTTGCCAGTATTTCTGCTCCTTCTAAAATATGTCGCTTTATTTCAGGCAAGAATTATATGTTTATCCTGTCCAGAACAATTCAAGATACACTTGGGATTAATTTAACGCAAATCTAACTCAAACATGACTGGAAGTGCTTCCTGAGCCAAAGTCTGCCATTATTTTAAGTCAGTTCCACTATGCACTGGCAACAATGTGTGCTTTTCCCCATTGAGTTACTATCTTCTCATGCTGGCCAGCACATCTCGTTACACAGAAATCACTTACAACAATTCATGAACTAGGGCACTGACTCTCTTCTGTCCTATTTATCCAAATGGTAAACAAAACAACAGTAAAGTCCATCATTGGCCCTGTCTGGGAACTACTGTCTTAACACCATCCAGGAACAGAACCTAGTGCCTTCCATTCTGCATGCCTTTGTATGGTTTATATGTACACTTAACAAAGAAGCCTTTACCTTTCAGGAGGTTTTCAGCAGCAAACATTCTTTGCTTCCGTACCCTCTAGAATTTTTCCTGAACATCTAAATTTATTAAATATCTATTTCTTAAACATATTCAGAGACTGAGCCTACACAGCCTTCTATCATAGAGAATGTTATAGGTTCACCACCGTTTGAGGGAAGAAATTTTTCGTCATCTCAGCCCCAAATGTCTTCCCTGACTACTGAGACCATGATTCGAGGTTCTAGATCCTCCAGCTAAGGGAAATGTCCTCCCTCCTTCTAGAGACTTCCAGATCCTACCTTCCTTGTCTCCCCTCTAATCTTTCTCCCAATTACTCAAAATCTTTGCTCCCAGTTTTTGACCACTCTTACAAAGGAAATAAGTCTTCTGTTTTCTCCGTTTGGACCAGATAAGATTGTCTCCCCTCAACCTCCTGTGTTCCAAACAAAACAACCTTATCCAGCCCTTCCTCATGGCTAAAATTTTCCACTTCCCTCAACATCCTTACAGATCTCCTTTGCACCCACTTCAGTGCTATCACATCTTTCCTATAATATGGTGAACTCTGCACAGTACTTGAGCTGTGGCCTACTAAGCATTGTTTATAACTCCAGCATAACCTCCCAGCATTTATATTCTATCCCTTGGCTTACAAAAGAATACATTCAGTATTCCTTTTTATCTACTTTGTCGACCTGATCTGCAGCCTTTAAGGATGTGTAGGCATACATTCCAAGGCCCCTTTGTTCCTCCAGCATTCATTATTAATGAGGTACTCCTTGTCTTTGTGTACCTCCCCAAATGCATCATCTCATACCTCCCTGGACTAAATTTCCATTTGCTATTTTTCTGCCCAACTGACAGATCACCAGCACAGTCGCACAGCAAGTAGAGCTGCTGCCTCACAGCTCCAGTGATCTGCGCTCAATTGTGACTGCTAATGCTCTCTATGTGAAGTTCACACACTCTCTGTGTGACTGCGTGAGTTTCCTCTAGGTGTTCGGGTTTCCTCCCAAATCCTAAAGATGTATGACTTGGTATGTTAAGTGGCCACTGCAAATTGCCCCAAGTGTGCAGGTGATTGGTAAAACCTGAGGAGTTAAATAGGGGCTTGACAGTTAGCACAGACTGATCCACATATGGCACATATCAAAAGGTTAGAATTTCCTGCCAATGGTTCAGGAAGCTTGATTTGCACCTAAAGGATAGACCAAAAACATGAAAAGGAGTTTCAGAGCAAATCAGATTTGCTCAATGGCTCTGAATCTTTTATCCGTTGTCTCTATATGCATTGACTCAAATTAAATTGCCTCTCCCTGCGCAAGTTTTTGGACAAGGAGATGCAGAAAATCTCCAAAACATCACATTAGTTCATCATATGGGCTAGATTACAAGCAGGTAGTTAAAGATCACAGAACGAAATAACATCCTCACAAAAAATGCCATGGATGATGCTCTTTTTCACTTGACTGATCTGGAGAAAACTGCTACCTCGTTCTAAATTCCCATTTTCTGCAACTGTGTATTGCAGTATGGAAGTACAGAAGGCAGTGGAGCACTCTACCTGACCTCATTTTGCCAGTGGACTCAGTAATTGGCCCCTCAGCTTTACTCTATCCCTGTCTGGTATTACCTAGTGTGAGGCCTTTCATCTGAATGTGGTTGCCAACCTGGATCGAAAAGTAAAAAAAATACTTTTAATTAGTGCTAATGTTTTGAATGCATTTATTGTATATCAATTAATTATTTTAAAATAAATTTACACTTTTAAAATTGATTTCATTTGTTTTTAAACACCTTAGAAACATTTGAAAGTAGTTAATAAGACTTTTGAGACGACAGCTGTCAAAAGGCCATCTTTTCATGAACAAGAGCAGTTAAGAGAGGAGCCTCAGGATCTGCTTCCTGAGACCTCGTCATCAGTCACAGACCACTCCATCTCCTGGAACGGCTGCAGCAGGGAGGCTGCCAGTTCACTTGAACCTGCTGGGCTGAGAGGTTCGTGCAGCCTGGGGGAGTAGCTCAAGTACGTGGCATGGACCACATAAAGCGCAATCCAGCCCAATGGAGTTTCCTTTTCACTCCCACAACACAGAAAAATTATTGGAAACAAACTCTCTGAAAAGCATTTAGTATGGTGCTGATTAGTCTCTCAAAGTAACTACTTTTGGCAAAGTTGTTGAGTGCAACATCAAATAGTATTTCAATTCTTTGTGAGTATGCTTATGCTTTTATTGTATATTATCCACATTCTTTTTCCTTGAAGAGTGAGATGAATGGAATTCAGGATAGGTAATAGGCAGGTGCTGAACTGTCAATGAAATAGAATGATTGCTGTTCTACTAAGTCCAATGTGGGTTCATCAGCTGAAAGAATTCTTCCAACTTTTATAGGACGACAGTTTTGCATGTGTATAAATATTGGACAGTTTAGTTGAAACATCTGTTGGGGTCTTGAAGCTCTGCAGAATTTCTCATGCGAGATAAGGATCCGTGCTCAAGGAGTTTCTATATGGTCTATTGACAAAATAGACCTGAAGTGCCAAGTGACCTTACATTATTTCATTTCCTATATTTGTAAAGTTAAAAATCTGGATACCATTTATGCAGCTGAAATCTTTTTTTAAGAAGTGCATTACTTCATATTGCACGCTTGTTAACAGCTTTGCTGGACATGAGCTTAAAGCCACAGTTTTATCTCTAGAGGACTTAATCTTCTTTGCTCTGGAAAAAGGAAACCATGTAGGAATCTTATCTCGAGAGCACAAAAAGTATACAGTGCAGAGTTGACCTTCACTAAATATGGAGTGGTTAAAAAAACCCACAGATTCCGCTTCTTCCCTTTCTCTAGACTTTCATTCTTGTTGCTTGACCCCATGGAGGTGGATGAATTCTTTTTCCCAGGGTGACAATGGCTAACACGAGGGGACATAATTTTAAGGTGATTGGAGGAAGGTATAAGGGGGATGTCAGAGGTAAGTTTTTTTACACAGAGAGTGGTGGGTGCGTGGAACGCACTGCTGGCAGAGGTTGTGGGGGCAGATACATTAGGGACATTTAAGAGACTCTTAGATAGCCACGTGAATGATAAAAAAAAAATGGAGGGCCATGTGGGAGGGAAGGGTTAGATAGAGAAGGATAAAATGTAGGCACAACATCATGGGCCGAAGGGCCTGTACTGTGCTGTAATGTTCTATGTTCTGATTCAGAGGATTGGTTTCACTCTTTCCCATTCTATTGGGCAATAGTGTATGACTGAGCTCTAGCAGTGCCAGAATGGTATCTCAGAATGTACCTATTCTGGATAGAAGGACTGAGTTGGATTGAGAATAAATACTTAACTTTTATTTAAATTGAGATCAGATTCATTATGAATTACCCAGTACTGTTTATTAACCTACCTTTAAGAGAATATGCAGTATATATAATCCATTAATCTGATATAACAGCACCCTTCACTTAACATATCTTTCAGTAAAATGGGAGAGATATTCTAGCCCCCCACCAGTGCTAATGCTGGGACAGGCCCATGATTTCCAGTGGAAGTGTTGGTTTCCACCTCCGGCACGAGCCTAAGCCAGCAGTGGTTTCTTCCAATTTACCACTGCACTGGATTCTTCATGGTGTCCAACAGAGTCATGTGAACTTCTGCAGGCTTCCCAGCTCTCAGGATCGCATTCCTGCCCGCAAAGCAGCCTCATTTAAATTAATGGGTAAAACTGCCTTCTCAGTAAAAGGGATGTGGAGTGTTTTTTTTTATTTAATCAGGTCAGTTTAAATGTCTTTCAGTGTTTTTTTAGCATGTTGATTTGTTTTTTTGTTGTGTAACTTTAAAAAAGAATTCTATTTTAAAGTTTTTTTTGACAGTTTTCAAGTGCTGTTGAGTGATTTTGAATGCCGATAACATTTACATTCAATAACACCGACAGACCTGACAGCAGATGACCTGGGCCTCACCAGCTGTCGAAGTAGATCAGTGACAACAGTCGCCTTGTGGCTCTCCACCATGCCAATGTGTTGGTAGCCAGGCATTCAGCAGAAAATGGCACCTGGGGCCCTGCTGGAACAAACACCATGGATCAGGGAAAGCTGTCAGCAATTAAGGCGTAATGGAAGATCTGCCCCATAAAGAAAGTGGAGGAAAACATGGCCCTAGATTTGCTGGCATCCCCAATTACTTGACTCGATGGAAGATTGACCACGTCTTATTTTGCTACCAATATCATGACGTGGTCCTCAGTTAATCTTCAGGTTCAAATTATGGCTGCAAATATAACCAACCTCCAGAATCTTCAGGCCTGAATATGTTGCAGAATAATTACAAATTGCAGCAACAAAACATGCAAAATCGCAGCTGTTAAAGCTGAGAGATAGCTTTTAATGTTGTTTATGTTGCACTGCGTGCAAGTGTTCAAGCAGACTCAGATTCCTCACCGACAATGAACACAAAGGTTTGCTTGGTTTGTCTTCAGGACCTCTTCATGCTGCAACTATTTGTTGTTATGGCATATTTAAAAACGAGCAATTGGTTTAAACTGTGTATGAGTCCTATACTACAAATTTCAGAAAGGTACTTTACGAGTTTGCAACACACTTTTGTTATTGTCATAATATACTTAATTCTTGTAAATTTTTACTCATTTTATTGTATAAGATAGGAATTAATAAATAATTGAATTTAGTGTCCACTGAGAAGATCATAATTGCAACAGTTGACATTTTTGCATTTTTTTTACTTAAGAGAATATCTTTCTCTTAAATTGCTGACATTTTATACGGCAGTGAAAGCACTTGCTTCAATTCTTTGTCCTGACAAAGTTATATTAAAAGTTAAATAAACACATCTCTCAATTAATTTATGTCATCTTTGGAATGCAGTCAGAATGAACCTGCAACAAAGATCAGGTATTTTCAATGTCTATTCTTAAGTTCCCATGCTTTGTTTTAAGAAAATGTTGAAATTCAAAGCATAATTAAAAATTGCAGAGTAACTAACCAGGTTTAACATACAAAAGCCTGCGGAGTAAAACAACAAGAGCTGAATGGACTGATTGCTGTGCTTTTGCACAACAGAAAATGCCCAGCTGTGTTGGTCCTGTTCAGATTATAGGCAAGCCTGGGAAGATCTGGAGTATGTTCTCTCCACTGTTACTTTTCTGCTGCTAATGAGATTCCAGGACACCTTTTGTCTGCAGGAATCCATTTGGGATTTTTTTTTACTTCAGCCATGTTCCCACAATTTAAATTGGAAACTAATCAAACAATCACATTATTCCGAGGAATGAGTCAAAATAAAATTTTAAAAAATGTACAAAATGAATTCAGACAATGCTGAGAGATTCAACAAGAACCAAAATCTCAGATTTTTATGATGATGCAATATAACATTTAGGTAAATCTGTAATTGGCCATTTTGGTACTGTTTAAAACAACTGTCATTATTGACATCCACATTTCCAGGTTTAAGTTCTGTTTCTTCTGTTCCTGCATTTTTGGCTGCTATCACATGACCTGAAACATTGGTTACCTGTCCACCCACTGTCCCAAATGCAGTCTAACACAGGCACTGGGAGCTATTTGTTGCTTTGCCTCATAGTCTTTATCGGAAAGCATCTTACCTGTACTTCCTATGCTTTCCTTTTGGAATTAAGAACCCATAAAATGTTGTTGGGCCAATGTCTATCAATCACCTGAACCCACAGTCACCACTGAGGACATAAGATTAGTCTTCCAGAAAGTAAACCTATGGAAAGTATGTGGCCTGGATGGTCTCCCTGGCTGTGTCCTCAGATCCTGTGCAGATCAGCTGCCGGGGGTATTTGAAGACATGTTTAACCTCTCCTTGCTTCAATCTGAGGTTCCCACCTGCTTTAAGAAGACCAATATCATCCCGGTATCTAAGAAAAACAAGGTAACATGCCATAATAACTACCGCCTGGTGGCTCTGACATCCACCATCATGAAGTGCTTTGAGAGGCTGGTCATGACACATATTAGTTCCAGCCTCCCAGACAACCTCGACCCATTGCAATCCGCCTACTGCTGAAACAGGTATACAGCGGATGCCATCTCCCTGGCCCTACACTCATCGCTGGAGCATCTAGACAGTAAAGACACCTACATTAGACTACAGCTCCACCTTCAATTCCAAGCAAACTCATCTCCAAACTCTGAGACCTGGGAATCAACACCTCCCTTTACAACTGGATCCTTGACTTCCTGACCAATAGATCACAATCAGAAAGGATAGGCAGCAACACCTCCGCCACAATTATTCTCAACACTGGTGCCCCACAAGGCTGCATCCTCAGCCCCCTAATGTACCCCTAATCTACTCCCTATACACTCATGACTGCGTGGTCAGATTCTGCTCAACTCCATCAACAAGTTTACCACCGTAGAGAACCGTATCTCATATAACGATATTGGAGTACAGGAAGGAGATAGAGAGCCAAGTGACATGGTGTCATGACAACAACCTTTCCCTCAATGTCAGCAAAACAAAAGAGCTGGTTACTGACTTCAGGAAGGGGGGCGGTGCACATGCACCTGTCTACATCAATGGTGCTGAGGTCAAGAGGGTTGAGAGCTTCAGGTTCCTAGGAGTGAACATCACCAATATCCTGTCCTGGACCAATCACGTAGATGCCACGGCCAAGATAGCTCACCAGCACCTCTACTTCCTCAGGAGTCTAAAGAAATTTGGCATGTCCCTTTTGACACTCACCAAGTTTTATCAATACACCATAGAAAGCATCCTATCTGGATGCGTCACAGCTTGGTACGGCAACTGCTCTACCCGGGACCGCAAGAAACTTGCAGAGAGTCGTGGACACACCTCAGCACATCATGGAAACCAGCCTCCCCTCCAGAGACTCTCTCTACACTTCCTGTTGCCTCGGTAAAGCGGCCAACATAATCAAAGACCCCACCCACCCCGGACATTCTCTCTTTTCCCCTCTCCCATTGTGCAAAAGATACAAAAGCCTGAAAGCACGTACCACCAGGCTCAAGGACAGCCTCTATCCCGCTGTTATAAAACTACTGAACGGTTCCCTAGTACAATAAGATGGACTCTTGATCTCACAATCTACCTCGTTATAACCTTGCACCTTATTGTTTACCTAGACTGTACTTGCCCTGTAGCTGTGACAATTTATCACAAGATCACAAGACAAGGGAGCAGAAGTAGGCCATTAGGCCCATCGATTCTGCTCCAAAGAAAAGGGAAAAAAGAAAGAGAAATGAGAAATTGGGGGGGGTGGAAAACACTATTCTAACCCCAATTTCCGGCCTTATCCCCATATCCCTTGATACCCCGACTATTTAGATATCTATCTATTTCTTCCTTAAACGCCTCCAATGATCTGGCCTCCACTGCTGTACGTGGCAAGGAATTCCACAAATTCACCACCCTCTGGCTGAAGAAATTTCTCCTCATCTCTGTTTTAAACCTGTACCCTCTAATTCTAAGATAGTGCCCTCTGGTCCTGGACTCACCCACCAAGGGAAACAGCTTGACCACATCTACTCTGTCTAGTCTTTTCAACATTTTAAATGTCTCTATGAGGTCCCCTCTCATTCTTCTATACTCCAGTGAGTACAGTCCAAGAGCCGACAAATACTCATCATATGTAAGCCCTTTCATTCCGGAAATCATCCTTGTGAATCTCCTCTGAACCCTCTCCAACATCAGCACATCTTTCCTAAGATATGGGGCCCAAAACTGTGCACAGTATTCCAAATGAGGCCTCACTAGTGCCCCGTAGAGACTCATCAACACTTCCTTACTTTTATACACTATACCTCTCGAAATGAATGCCAACATAGCATTCGCTTTCTTTACCACCGATCCGACCTGGTGGTTAACCTTTAAGATATCCTGCACGAGTACCCCCAAGTCCCTTTGTACTTCTGTACTTTGAATTTTCTCTCCTTCTAGATAATAATCTGCCCGTTTATTTCTGTTTCCAAAGTGTACAACTGCACATTTCTCAGCACTGAATCTCATCTGCCATTTCCTTACTCATTCTCCTAAACTATCTAGGTCTCTCTGCAACCTTCCTGTCTCCTCAATACTCTCTACTCCTCCACCTATCTTGGTGTCATCTGCAAACTTAGCCACAAAACCATTTACTTCATCATCCAAATCGTTAATGTACAAGGTAAAAAGAAGAGGCCCCAACACCGACCCCTGCAGAACACCACTAGTAACCGGTAGCCAACCAGAACAAGATCTTTTTATTCCCACCCTTTGCTTCCTGCCAACCAGCCAATGCTCCACCCATTCTGTTATCCTACCTGTAATTCCATGACCTCTCATCTTATTAATCAGTATCTTATGTAGCACCTTGTCAAAGGCCTTTTGAAAGTCTAAATACACAACATCTACTGCCTCTCCCTTATCCACCTTACCTGTGATTTCTTCAAAAAACTCCAATAGGTTGGTCAGGCAGGATCTTCCCTTCACAAAACCATGTCGGCTCGGACCTATCTTGGCTTGCACCTCTAGGTATTCCATAACCTCATCCTTGAGGATCGATTCCAATAACTTTCCCACCACTGACGTCAGACTAATAGGTCTGTAATTTCCTTTATGCTGCCTCCCACCTTTCTTATACAGCGGAACTACATTTGCAACCCTCCAGTCCTCCAGAACCATGCCGGAGTCTATCGATTGCTGGAAAATTACCACCAATGCCTCCGCTATCTCTAAAGCCACCTACTTCAGAACCCGGGGATGCACCTCATCCGGTCCGGGAGACTTATCAGTCTTTAGCCCATTTAGTTTTCCTAGCACCTTCTCTCTAGTAATCTTAACTGAACTCAGTTCCATTCCATGAGACCCCTGACTAACCGGTATATTGCTGATGTCCTCCACAGTGAAGACCGATGCAAGATACTCATTTAGTTCTTCTGCCATCTCTTTATCATCCATTATAATCTCTCCCGAACCATTATCAATTGGTCCTATATCAACCCGTGTCTTTTATTCCTTATATATTTAAAAAAACTCTTAGTATCCTTTCGAATGTTATCTGCCAACTTCCTTTCATAATTCGTCTTTTCTTTCCTAACGACCTTCTTAGTTTCTTTCTGCAGGTTTTTAAAAGTTTCCCAGTCTTTTGTTTTCCCACTAATTTTTGCTTCCTTGTATGCCCTCCCTTTTGCTTTGATTTTAGCCTTCACCTCTCTCATTATCCACATTTGTGCCATTTTTCCATTCAAAACCTTTTTTCTTGGAATATATCTATCCTGCATTTTCCTTATTACTTGTAGAAATTCCTTCCATTTCTGCTCCGCCGTCCCTCCAGCTAGCTTACTCTTCCAATCAATTTGGGCCAACTCCTCTCTCATACCATTGTAATTTCCTTTGTTCCACTGAAATATCGATACACCAGTTATCAGCTTCTCCTTCTCAAACTTGAAACTGAACTCAATCATATTGTGATCACTAGTTCCCAATGGTTCCTTTACCTTTAGTTCCCTAATCACCTCCGGTTCGTTACACAGCACCCAATCCAAAACAGCCGATCCCCTGGTGGGCTCATCAACAAGTTGCTCCAAAAAACCATCCCGTAGACATTTCACAAACTCACTCTCCTGAGATCTACTTCCTTGCTGGATTTCCCAGTCCACCTTCATGTTAAAATCCCCCATAATTATCTTCATGTTGTCACTCTGGCATGCTTTTTCTATTTCAAACTGTAACTTATGGTCCACTTCCTGACTGCTATTAGGGGGCCTATATATGACTGCTACTATTGTCCTTTTACCCTTGCTATTTCTTAACTCCACCCATAAGGATTCCGCCTCTTCTGACCCAATGTCCTTCCTTTCTATTGATTTTATATCATTACTAACCATCATGGCCACACTTCCCCGTCTGCCTACCCGTCTATCCTTCCTATACACTGTGTAGCCCTGGACATTCAGTTCCCAATCACATCCATCATAAAGCCATGACTCGGTGATTGCCACAATGTCGTATTTATTAACCTGTAGTTGTGCCACTAGGTCATCTACTTTATTCCTAATGCTACATGCATTTAAATATAGTACATTTAGTCCAGTATCTGCTATTGATTTTGTTGTACTTCTCCTGTTCAGCAAATTATTCTGACTTTTCACCTGCCTGTCCTTCTTACCATCCTCACTACACACTATCTTAGATATGTTTCTATATACCTCATCCTGTATCCTACCTTAACATCCTGATTTGTTGTACTTCCATTGTTCAGCAAATTATCCTGACTTCTCACCTGCCTGTCCTTCTTGCCATCCTCACTGCACACTGTCTTGGACTTGTTTCTATAAGCCTCCCTAACATCTCGTATCCTAACATCCTGGTTTCCATCCCCCTGCCAGATTAGTTTAAACCCTCCCCAAAAGCTAAATTAAACATTCCCGCCAGGATATTGGACCCTTTGGAGTTTAGGTGTAACCCATCCTTAGTGAATAGGTCATGCCTCCCCCAAAAAAGGTCCCAATGATCCAGAAATCTGAAGCCCTGCCCCTGCACCTGTCACTCAGCCACGCATTCATCTGCCAGAGCTTTCTATTCTTTCTACCATTGGCACGTGGCACAGGTAGTAATCCTGAAATTACCACCCTTGAGGTCCTACTTCTTAACTTTCTCCCTAATTCCTTGTATTCCTCCTTCAGGACCTCTTCTCTTTTTCTACCTATGTCATTGGTACCTACATGTACCAAGACTTCTGGCTGATCACCCTCTCCCCTCAGAATATTCTGGACCCAGTCCGTGACATCCCATACCCTGGCACCAGGGAGGCAACACACCATCTGAGATTCATTGTCGGTTTTGCAGAATCTGTTATCCGTACCCCTCACTATAGAATCCCCAATAACCACTGCATTTCCCTTTCCCCGCTGGGCCACAGTACCAGGCACGGTGCTCTGTATTCCGTTATTGTTTTTACTCTGTATTACCTCAATGCACTGTGTAATGAATTGATCTGTATGAACGGTATGCAAAACAAGTTTTTCACTGTACCTCGGTACGAGAGACAATAATAAACCAATTCCAATTACTAAACCATCACCAGATCTACAGCTGTAGATGAACGAGAAGTGCAGCTATCTCTGGCATCATAACATGTTTACAAAAAACTAAAAGTAGGTACACATAACTGATAGTGACTGCATTTTCATGTTTACTTCAGATCTGAAGTATTGGTCAGATATTTGATTCATTACAACAGAGGAATGAGCTCTCTCATTGTGTTAACAGTAGCAAGTAGAATGTGGAGTTTAATGAAGTGTTAAAAAGAATCTCCTCACCATCTTACTGCTTATTCTTAAATAGTAATCCTTAGATCATGAATTCTGTGAGATTTTACTCTGAAGGGTCATAGAGTTATACAGCAATGAAACAGGCACTTCAGCCCAACTCATCTGTGCCGACCATGGTGTCTTCCTGAGCCATGCTCTGATTCTTAGTTTAATATTTTCTTTCTGTCATCTCCTCAATATAATGGGATTCTCTTAAGATTATTTTTCTGATATAGATTCCCCATTACTCAGTTATAAATTAACATTGTGAAGCATATGTAGCCCTTATGTTTGATTATATTATTTTAAGGTCAGCACTTCCTCTGTTACCATGGAGAACAAAGGCAACAGGCATATGGGAACTCCACCACCTCGGGTTCCCTTCTTCCAGGTCACACACAATCTTGACTTGGAAATATATCACCATTCTTTGATTGGCATTTGGTCTAAATGCAGGAACCATTTATCCAACCACACTGTGGAAGTACCCTCACTAGAAGGACTGCAACAGTTCAAAAAGGTGGCCTTTTTAGCAATTCCCACATCCTGAATAAACAGTTATATTTCTCTCTGTCTCATAGTCAACATACTTATTTTCAAAGTCCTGCCAGCAATTACATTAATTACAGATGCCCTGAAACAGGCTACAATCCACATCATCTGCGACACTGGTTGATTTTCATCTCCACAGTCATACTTCATAAAAGCAAGAGAAAATCTCATTCCACTTACCACGGTTTCTCCTCAAGATCAAGATCAAAACAAATAAGTGAGAGAAGAGTTCAAGGAAAGTAAACACATCATTTTTTGCTTCCAAGGAGATATCAGTCTTCAGAAGAATTACTAGAAGTTACAGGTCTGTGTCAAGCTGTTATATCAAATGAATGTTTTACAGGAACTAGAGTGTTTGTGTCTTAAACATCCACCCCCATGTCCTTGGTCCACAATCCACACACAGCAATGATCATAAGGCCTTAATCTTCTTAAAGCAAGCTCTTCTCAAGCTTTGGGAGGGCTCAGTCTGCAAAAGCACTTGCTTGTCCACATAAACCAGTGAGAGGCCTAGAGGGCAAAGTCTGTGGAAAATAATTAGTTGTGTCAGATTTTTCAATAGAAATCATTTATTTGGTGGATTCACACAGATGATATTTCCATTTGAAACTGTCTCTAAATCACCTGACAGTATACAACAGTATCCCAGTGCTCCCAAGCTGTTCTGGATTGGAGCTGTTGGCAGTGTGGGCATATCGAATAGATGTGATATGAAGACTGCGCTGAAATTTGTTGGAAAGACCAGCAGCTTCAGCATTTCTCAGCATAAACACTACCAAGCCTGGGGTTCCCCTGTGAATGTGAAAATGCCAAATTTGAAGGCAAAAGTGCTGGTGGTTCGTAACTGGTGTTTTGCTGAGTGGGCTCTGAGGTTAGACTGTTGCTTTTCAGCTGCTGATTGCAAATCTGCCCTCTGGTTAGATGTGGGCCAGGAACATCTCAATGAAAAGGAATGCCTGTGAGAGATACGGGTACACATTAATTACCTGATGATTTTGAATTGAATTTAGTCACATTTTTAATTACTACTTAATTTTTAACTTTTGCTTTAAAGTTTCAATATTGTTTTTTTAAAAATTGTTGCTTCATTTATTTTTCACAGTCTGAATGTCAAGGACATTCAAAGCATTGACAGATGACTAAGCTCGAGGGTGTGACTCAGATGGATATCAATGACTTTTTTCAGTGCATTATAAGGACCAGCTGCTAGGTAGGGTGTCACCATTTATACCTAGTCTGGTAAACCTGTGGATATCTAAAAGGTAACTTCAAACTTACTGTGTAGGTCAGTGGTATAGCAGGCAGCTCACCACTGGAAGCAAATTCTGGACTCGTATGTTAATAAATAAACCCATTAACATAATTCTCTTATTCACCTGGTGTCACCAGGTAACCATATCTAATTTTACAGTCTCAAGTAAACCAATAAGCTTGGATTAGGCTTCAAGTGCAGAGCACCATGTAACATCATTGTGAATTCACTTAAAGCTCTCTAAAGGAAATTAATGGACCTCTTACTGAGAATGGTGCTGGTCAGTTAATAAAAATGAATGCTTTATTCTTATTGTTCCTTTCTTGAATTTTCTTACTGCATTAGAACAGCAAAAAGGAATAAAAAATAGTAACTTCCCAGAAAGATCAGTACTGAAATATTGAATGTTTATATCCTCAGGATATCCAGTAACTGAAAATCCAAAACCCCAGTAAAGCCTGAGCAAAGTATTTTGAATTGTTGTAATGAGAAATTATTGGTTATTTGAACCATTTGCAATATGCTTCTGATATAAAATAAATTACAGTATATTTAATGTTTAAATCTCAAAGTTCCCACACCCTTTCTGTTATTTTGACAAGGCAAGAGAGAGTGGAGTCATGAGAACAACAAGGACTGGTATCATAACAAGATCTTTCAGAATTCCCAAGCCAACCTTGAAGCTATTTACTTTAATGATCTGGGAAAATACATGGCATGTTATGCTGCAGGCATTTCCATGAGTGATCACAAAACATCATGGAACAAATATATTGATCCACATAAAACATGAGATCGTCTAGCAGTAACCAGTTGCCAGGAGGCCAGTAAGCAGTCCTTCCCAGAGGTCCACTGGGCAAAGCTGGACAGAAAGGTTGAACTGCCAACCTTTATCCAGCAAGTAGCCAAGGAGTCATGCAGAAACATGTGTCGAACTTGCTGTGGAAGGTTGTGGTAAGAATGAATCAGATAATGTATCAAACAGGGCTGTTCTTTTTAAAAGAGATAAGCTGGTCAAAAACAGATGAATGCTGATAGCATGGGTTGGATTTGCTTTATGTGTTACAGTAAAGAGAAATTAAAATCTCTTATTCTAAGTTTATTAAACTACTCCCAATCTGCAAAATAAATCAAGACAAGAGACTGCAGATGCTGTGGTCCCAATGAAGGGTCTTGACCCAAAACGTCACCTGTTCATTTTCCTCCATCAGTGCTATCTGACCTGCTGAGTTCCTCCAGCATCTTGTGTGTTGCAAAATAAATCAGCTTTTTTAAAAACCTTATCTCACCTATGTTTTCATCAGGTGGGGAAACGTGTACCCATGCACGAGAATAAAGCATGCACTGATGTAAAGTGATAAGGTAACATATTAAGCTGTGACTGGATGTTGGGTCTTCATTATCAACTCCTGATCATTATAGATGTGGACCTGCTTACAGGGGAATCATGTCAAGCTTGAGACACGGCACAGTAGTGTAGTGGTTAACATAAATCTATTACACCACCAGTGACCTGGGTTCAATTCTGCCACTGTCTGTAAGGAGTTTGTACGTTCTCCCTGTGTCTGCGTGGCCTTCCTCTGGGTGCTCCGGCTTCCTCCCACATTCCAAAGACGTGCAGGTTAGGAGCTGTGGGTATGCTATGTTGGTGCCAGAAGAGTGACCATGCTTGCAGGCTGCCCTCAGCACATTCTCAGTAATGCAAAAAGACACATTTCACTGTGTGCTTTGATGTACTTATGACTAATAAATATCTATTATCTATCTAATATCATTGAGAATAGGTTCATTAGATGTGTTGCAGTTTTCTGTGTGCACAATGCCCGCTCATCAGGGAGGAAGTTCAAATCTTTCTTGTTATCGGCCATGTCCTGTAAAATGACACTGGCACCAACCATAAATCACATCTGGGGGTATTTCAAAATAATGCATCAATTACAGGACGCTAATTTAAAAAAAGCTGTGTTAGTCAGTGGTGGAACTTACTTGATGTCATTTAAATGGAACGATGTATAACATTTTGTCAGTGCATCCATTGCAAAGTAATGCTTTTGGGCATTGTTTCACTGATAATGATGAAGGCAGGAGTTTCACCTGGTATTTGGCGCCTTGCCTTCTCTAACAATAAACCAATGCTTCTGGGCATGCTTAGTCTCATTTTATGACTTCTTGTCAGCTTTTCACCCAACAGCTGCTCCAGAACTTCCATCCATGTGAAAAATATGATTGACTCATTATATAAATGTAAATCAATGTGATGTGTGCACTATTTAAAAGTAAGTACCAGATCTCTTGGATTCCTTGATAACCCATCCAACTGTTCTGAACTCTATCTATACAAAAGGAGAGATCTTAAACCCGTACCTAATCTTCTCCCTTCATTGTTAACTCCTTCCATCCATACTGTCACTGATATAAAATTCTGAATGAATTATAACTTTTTCCAAGCACAAACATGAGAAACATGAATCCAGTGCCTTTGGTCCTCAAAGCAGACAACATCACCATGAAAGTGATCCCATCACTTTACCGGTTACTCTCTTTGCCTGAACTAGATGTTCATAATCTCCAAACTGAGCTCAGCCTTAAACCTCATCTCAAACCTCACCTCATCAGGGTTATTTACATTTTGTACATTGTCAGCCTTTGTTCCTCTTCCCTCAAATCCTTTATGGCTTAAAAACTTGACAGCTCCAGCTCCCTTCACCATTGTCTCTCCTCTGCCCTTTTATTGTCCGAATCAAGTGCTCCCACCCGACATTTGTCCCTCTTAGGGTGGCTTGACCCACATACATTAAAATCTCAGTCCATGATCATAAATTCTTCCAGAGCTCCTGACTCGCTTTCAGTCCCTCTGGCAGTATAACACCTACAACCCCTGCATTCTGCATTGCTATCAGGTCTCCAGTTGTAACAACCCTGATCACTGGAATTCACTCCCTGAATCTCCTTTCTCTTCACTTTCAAAAATCTTCTCAAACCCCAGATCTAAGATTTCAAACCACTCCCTTATCAACCTCAAATAAATAGAATAATCCTTAACTTTCAGGGGGATATATTTCAGAAAATACCACAAATTCCAAAAAAAATGTGAATACCATTTTTATCTAATAAACTATGTACAGTAAAGTCTACAGTAAGTCAACTTTGCTCTACATAAAGTCATAGTGTCATAGAGCATGGAAACAGGCCCTTTGGCCCAACTCATCCATGCCAACCGTGTTGCCCAGCGAGCTAGTTCCATCTGCCTGAGTTTGCCTCATAATCCTCAAAACCTCTCCTAACTATGTACTTATCAAAATGGCTTTTAAATGTCGCTAATGTGCCCACCTTAACCATTATTTCTGGCAGCTCATTATAAATATGCACCACCCTTTGTGCGAAGAAGCTGCCCCTTTTAAATCTCTTACCTCTGATCTTAAACCTATGCCCTTTTGTTTTTAGCAATCCTCTTTGGGATAAAGACTACATGCTTTCACCCTGTCTAGACCTCTCATGATCCTATATACCTCTATCAGGTTACCCCCCCTCAATTTCCTACATTCCAGAGAATAAAGTTCTAAATAGTGCAATAAATAATAATGTGTGGCGACTCACCGTCCGCGCAAGCGAACCGGCTTGGCAATCGGGGCACGCATCATCGGAGCAGCGAGGCCCAAGATGGCGCTGGACCTTCGTCTTCCCCGAGCGACGGGGGAGAATCCGCACGCGCGAAAAGTCTTGATGACGTAACGCGTATGCCATTTCCGTTTTCGGAGGGTGGAACCGCGCCACTTAAAAGGCCCGTGCAAGGCGGGTAAATAGATCAGTCTTGTTCTACAGCTTGCAGACTTGTGTCTTTACTCTCGCATCACGGTAGCAGCCGCTACATTGGTGACCCTGCTGGTCCAAACGGATTTTGGACCCACACAATGACCGACAACACAGCAGCCAACGCAGTGGCACTCAAGCTGCCCACCTTTTGGACACTTCGGCCCCGCATGTGGTTCGACCAGGCTAAAGCCCAGTTCCAACTGCGGCAGATCACCTCCGACTTCACACGGTACTACCACGTGGTCAGCTCCTTGGACCAGGAGACAGCCGCCCAGGTCGGAAACTTCATCCAGTCTCGTCCGGAGGAAGTTAAGTACCTGGCTTTCAAGGCCCTTCTCATTCGGACCTTCGGCCTCTCCCATCATGAGCGTGCCGCCCACCTGCTTCATCTTGACGGCCTGGGGGACAGATCTCCATTGGCCCTGATGAACAAGATGCTGGCTTTGGCTGAGGGACACAAGCCCTGCTTGATGTTCAAGCAGGCCTTCCTCGAACAGCTGCCCGATGACATTCACCTGCTGTTGGCTGACACCAACTTCAGCAACCCACATGAGGTAGCTGCCCGGGCAGATGTCCTGTGGAGGGCCAAACGCGAGTGCGGTTCATCCTCCGGCCAAATTGCCAGACCGCGCGCCCAACGCCTACCTAAACCAGTCCCAGCAACCGAGCGACCACACCCCAGAAACACAGACGACGACACTAATGACCAGCTGTGTTTCTACCATCAGAGGTGGGGCGCGGAGGCCCATTGATGCTGCCCACCCTGCAAGTTTCAGGGAAACGCCAGGGTCAATTGCCGCTGATGGCTACACGGCTGGCCACCAACACAGCCTCCTATTCGTTTGGGACAAGCAGTCCGGACATCGGTTCCTTGTCGATACTGGAGCAGAGGTCAGTGTTTTACCTCTGACTGGCCGCGACACTCAGAGCAGGTGACAGGGACCCGCCCTCAAAGCCGCAAACGGCACAACGATACGAACTTTCGGTACCCGTACAATCCAATTACAATTCGACGACAGCCGTTTTACCTGGAATTTTACCCTTGCTGCCGTCGCCCGGCCACTCTTGGAAGCCGACTTCCTCCAGGCCCACAACCTGTTAGTCGACCTACGAGGGAAATGGCTAGTGCACTCCAGAACCTTCCAAACTTACTCTCTGGGAGAAGCCAGCCTACCAGCCCCATTTCCCTGTCTGGCAACGAGTTCACCAAGCTCCTAGCTGAGTTCCCATCGGTTCTGGCACCTCAGTTCACAAATTTGATGCCCAAACATGGGGTGCAGCACCACATCACCACAACAGGGCCACACCTTCATGTCCGAGCACGACGACTACCTCCAGTCAAGCTCCGCCTGGCGAATGAGGAGTTCTGCCGCATGGAGGAGCTGGGGATCATTTGCAGGTCAGACAGCCCCTGGGCCTCCCCCCTGCACAGCCACCGGCAGGTGGAGGCCCTGTGGCGACTACCACAGGCTGAACGATGCCACCACCCCAGACCACTACCCTGTCCCTCATACCCAGGACTTCACGGCAAACCTACACGGGGCCCATATTTTCTCCAAGGTGGACCTCGTCCGGGGATACCACCAAATCCCAGTCCACCCTGACGACGTCCCCAAAACTGAGCTCATCACTCCATTCGGCCTCTTCGAATTCCTTCGAATGCCGTTTGGCCTTAAGAACGCCACGCAGACCTTCCAGCGGCTGATGGATGCTGTAGGCCACAACCTGGAGTTCGTGTTCATTTATTTAGATGACATTCTCATCGCCAGCCATAACCGCCAAGAACACCTTTCCCATCTCCGCCAACTGTACTCCTGCCTCAGTGATTTCAGCCTCACTATCAACCCAGCCAAGCGCCAATTCGGCTTCGACTCTATCGATTTTCTCGGACACAGAATCACCAGCGAGGGAGCAACACCCCTACCCGCCAAGGAAGACGCTATCCACCATTTTGCCCGTCCCAACACGGTCAAAGGCCTGCAGGAGTTTGTTGGGATTGTCAACTTTTACCATCATTTCACCCCTGCAGCAGCCCGTATCATGTGCCCTTTGCTCTCGCTGATGTCTGGCAAGGGCAAGGACATCGCCTGGAATGAGGCCGTGGCTGCCTTTCTTAAGGCCAAAGAAGTCCTAGCAGACGCTGCAATGCTGGTACACCCCAGGACAGACATACCAACCGCCCTCACGGTGGACGCATCCAACACCGCGGTTGGTGGAGTACTGGAACAACTAATCGAAGGCCGTTGGCAACCCTTGGCGTTTTTCAGCAAGCACCTTAGGCCACCCGAACTTAAATACAGTGCCTTTGATCGAGAACTACTAGCGCTGTACCTGGCAATCTGGCATTTCCAGTACTTTTTAGAAGGCAGGCCTTTCACTGCTTTCACTGACCACAAGCCATTGTCTTTCACCTTCTCTAAGGTCTCCAAATCCTGGTCAGCCCACCAGCAGCGACATTTGTCCTACATTTCCGAGTTCACAACGGATATCCAACATGTCTCTGCAAAGGACAATTTCATTGCTGACGCGCTCTCCAGACTGACCATCCACAGCCTGTCCCTGGGTGTAGACTACGTGGCCCTGGCTGACGCACAGCAAGCCGACAACGAGCTGCCCAGCTACAGAACCGCAGTCTCAGGCCTGCAGCTCCAAGATTTCGTAGTTGGTCCAGGTCAACGGACCCTCCTGTGCAACGTCGCAACAGGTCAGCCCCGCCCTATAGTTCCTGCAGCCTGGCGGAAACACGTTTTCGACTCGGTACACGGGTTGGCACACCCGTCCATCAGATCGACCGTCCGACTAGTCACCAGCAAGTTCGTCTGGCACGGCCTGCGCAAACAGGTCAATGAGTGAGCCAAGACTTGTCCACACTGCCAGACATCAAAAATCCAATGACATACCAAGGTCCTGCCACAGCAGTTCGAGCCTACCCGTAGAAGGTTCGACCACATTCACGTCGACCTCGTTGGTCCCCTGCCTGTTTCGAGAGGAGTGTGGTACCTCCTTACTATTGTGGACCGGTTCACAAGGTGGCCAGCGGCAACCCCCCTTTCAGACATCACGACCGATTCCTGCACCTGGACGCTGCTCACAACTTGGGTCTCGCGCTTTGGTGTTCCGGCTCACATCACTTCAGACAGGGGCGCCCAGTTTACCTCCAGCCTATGGTCTGCACTAGTGAACATGCTAGGAACGCAGCTGCACACCACCACGGCCTACCACCCTCAGTCAAACGGGTTGGTAGAACGTTTCCACCGCCATCTGAAATCAGCCCTGATGGCCCGCCTGAAAGGTCCTAACTGGATCGACGAACTTCCTTGGGTCCTGCTTGGCATACGTACCGCCCCCAAGGAGGATCTCCACACTTCATCAGCTGAACTCATGTATGGTGCACCCCTGGTCATCTCAGGGGAGTTCATACCCGCCTTTAGGGGGCAAGAGGAACAACCCGCAGCAGTCCTGGGAAGACTGCACGAGAGGCTCGGCAGCTTGGCACCGATTCCCACTTTACGACATGGTCAGTCCCCATCCTGTGTGCCCAAGGAACTACAAGGCTGTAAGTTCATTTTCGTTCGCAGGGGCACACCACGGGCACCGTTGCAATGACCATATGAGGGGCCGTTCTGGGTCGTCAGAAATAATGGGTCCACCTTTATTTTGGACATTTGGGGCAAGGAAGAAGTCTTCACGATGGACTGCCTCAAACTAGCCCATTTAGACCTACAACAACCAGTCGAGGTCCCAACACCACGATGCAGAGGCCAACCACCTAAGCAACGGCTAGCACAGCCCGTGAACTTTGGGGACCGTATCGCTGGTTCCGGGGAGGTGGGGTGGGGGGGTTGTGTGGCGACTCACCATCTGTGCAAGCAAACCGGCTCAGCGGTCAGGGCACGCGTCATCGGAGCGGCGAGGCTCAAGATGGCGCTGGCCCTTCGTCTTCCCCGAGCGACGGGGGAGAACCCGCGCGCGCGAGAGGTTTTGATGACATAGCACATAAGTCATTTCCATTTTCGGAGGGCGGGAACCGTACCACTTAAAAGGCCTGCACAAGGCAGGTAAATAAATCAGTCTTGTTCTACAGCTTGCAGACTCGTGTCTTTATTCTCGCATCATAGTAGCAGCCGCTACAAATGTCCTAAAAGTGCAATAAATAATAAAGTAACATTGTTAATAAACATACCTTATTAAGTGCTGAAAAGATAACTACCACAATCATGTATTGTGCTGGTAATTCTGCTGTTTGCTTCTTCAGTGGTACCCATCCCCTACAATAAAAGCTTGATTTTTCACTCTCCAGTAAGCTGCACTCAATGGCTACCCAAGGAGCACCTGGACATCTCCTGCCATTGAAGACCGTTGTTTCTATGCCCGAGTATTGCTGACTGCCAACTCATTGGTGGGCATTGTTGAATACTGTAAATGGCTTTCTGTTAATTTACTCATGTTACATTGTCCCATTAAATTTCTAGAAGTTGTCATATCAATTGAGGGGTGGACAGTCAACTGTTAAATACCCAAAAGTGAGTGCCTTACTGGGCAGAAACATTTTAAAACTTTCAGCAGTACTGACGTAACAGGAATGGTCATCATGACCACTACCTTTTTTAGTTTGACCTGATTGCAGTGCCTAGCAGTACAACTCTAACCTGTTGACTGCACATTGTACGGAAGATGAACACCATTAACCACAGCACAATGAAATCGCTGCAGACTACCAACTAGAATATCCGGATTTTACAGACTTGAACAGCAATTATTTCTGTAAATAGCCCACGACAGATTTATGGTAGCCATTAATTACTGTTTGACAACACTAATGTTGACATATTTGGTTTCTGAATCCAGAATGTGTTTCTACAGCAAAAAGAACACACATTTGCAGCCACAAAACAATAACAATAGAAGCTGTGCATTGCTTAATGGGGAATACTTCACAGCAAGGGATCTACTGAATAAAGCAGATGAGTTGAAGGCATGGGTGGACTGGTGGAAGTTTGAAATTACAGACAAGAAGGTACATAACCCGTGGAAAAAGCATGCTAAAATGGAGCCCCTCTGTGTATCAATGGGGGTGGACATTTATAGTATCAACTACAATTCTGTTAGACTTAGCATTGTTATGGAAAAAATATAAAGATAGACTGGATGTAAAAGTTTGCAAATAAGGAAAGATCAACTTTATGAGTTGAAAGATAAATTAACAAGAGAGAATTGGAAGCAGCTACTGGGAGGGAAATCAGCATCAGAACAATGGGAGGGATTGAAGTAATAGACCCTGAGAGCTCAGGGCCAACACATCTTTGAAAGCAGGCAAACTAAAATGTATCCCAGACTATGAAGGGAAGAAGGGGAGGATCTGGCCATTATTTTCCAATCCTGTCTCGCAGCAGGCATAGTCCTGGGCAGCTGGACGAAAGCTAATTCTGTGCTTTAGTTCAAATGAGTGACAGGGATAGATGGAGTAATTCAAGTGACATAGCCTGGCCATAGTGGTGGATAGTTATTGGAAAATATGCTGATAGTTCGAGGAGATTGACGAGGACATCAGCAGGATTGGATACAAGGAAAGACTGGCCAAGCACTGCTTGGCTTTTTTTTTAGGAAAAGTGGAAGCTAAGATGGGAACTTAGATATTAAATTATGACTGGTCCAGATGGAGGATAACAAGTATCTTTCCCTTAACAGAGGGGTTAATAACCAATGAACTTAAATCTAAATTAGGAGGGGTGAAAATACATTTTTTTAAAACTTGAATGGTGATGGAGGTCTAGCAATCATAGGAGAGGATGGTACATGCAGAATCTATCATTACTTTTATAACGTAATTGAAATGCCCTGGTCTACAACTATAGAAAGTGAATTTAAGGTGGATAGTTTGTATTAGGCCAGTATGGACAAGAATGGGCTAAATAGTCTTCTCCTGTCCCACTGGGTTATATAATTTTGCAAAGAAGAAACATACCTGAATTAATTGGGCAGAATTTATTTATTCTTATTCAAGAAACATTTTATCATTAAACAAGCTAGTTGTGCTTTCCTGCCTCTTCCAGTACAAAGGATTACAATGTCTTCTAGATCCCGGATAAGCAAGCAGTCAGATTCTTTCCACATCTATTCAATATTTTAAAATCAACCACATTGTGTGAACTTCATTTATGAAGATGGCCACACAGTTAAAGACAAACCACCACTACCGTTAAATTGCAACAGATGACTACTGATCAGAAAAAAAATCAAAATATTGATCATTTATGAATTTTTCAGTTAGAATTTGTACTTTACTGAATGGATTCTGGTGACACCTTCCGTTTGCATCTAAATTGTTTGGCAAATTGGAAGCTCTCCTAATAGATTTTAAGATTAACAGTCTCACTTGAATAGTATGGATAATTTATTGAAGTAATGGCAAACAAAAATGCCATTGTGAGTTCACAGATGAAGAGGAAAATAATGAATGCTTTCATGGAAACTTCTGAAATGGTGGTAAAAAAAAATCTGAGTAACTGGCTTGGTCATCTTAGAACAACCATTCAAAATGGTTCAAGAACTTTTGGCCAAAGAGAAATTTTTATTTCACATTGATGGAAATGTTGACTGTGCTGAAATTCCAGAATGGAATAATATCCCCTTGACAACTAGAAATGGATTTAAAATGTTTCTTGTCTCACCCTATAATTGTGCCATAAAAATATGTATCAACCTAAAAGCCAAAGAAGGTGAAAAACAAGTTGAAGATGCAGGAAGTTTTTCTCAGGATGTTCAAACTCTAAGAACTTCAATTACAGGATGATCAAAGATGTTAATAAAAAGTAAAAATAATGTATGCGAATGACTATAATGTTTTTTAAAAACAACTTTCAGAGAGTGGTGTAGTTTACCTGCACATTTCAAAAGAAGCTTATGGTGTTCCACAGTCATCTGAAATTAGATTGAAAAAGGCAGCTTGGCTCAAGTAGGTTATTTTGGTGTTTATCCAATTCGTGAGTGGTGGAAATAATTAGGTGCGCCACCTCAGTTCCCTTATCCCTTTACATTCCTCTTCTTCAACCACTTGTCCAATCTACTTTTCATCCCAATGTCACTTCAACTTGAATCCTTAGCTCTGATAATGGCTTCAGCCCTCAACAACCAATCTCCTGGCACCCCAAAGCCTTTCCACCACACAAGTTAGGGGTGTGGTGAAATACTCTTCACTTGCCTGGATGAATGCAGCACCATAAAGGACAAAGTAGCCAACTTGACTGGCACACCATCAAATACCTTGAACCTTCCAGCATTAGTCCACAAAATGCACCACAGTTACTCACCCAGGCTACTCCCAAAACCCTGGTCTCTTTCACCAAAAAAGGATATGGGGAGCAAGTGCATGGAAACACCACCACCAACAGGACTCCCCTCAAGGTATACACCATTCTGACTTGGAAATATATTGCTGATCTTTCTTTGGCACTGGGTCTAAATGCTGGAACTCCTTGTCCTGCAGCAGTCTGGGAGTATCTTCACCAGAAGGACTGCAGTGTTTCAAGAAGAACAGCGTTTCAGCATTAAAAAAATGAACGCACGCAATATTTTTCCCAGGGAAAGGGAATAAAAAACCAGAGGGCATAGTTTTAAGGTGAGAAAGGTAAGGCTTAAAAGACACCTGATAGGCAACTTCTTCACACAGAGGGTGGTGTGTACATGGAACGAGCTGCCAGAGGAAATGGTTGAGGCAGGTCCAATAACAACTTTTAAAAGGAACTCAGACAGGTACATGGATAGGAAAGGTTAAGAAGGATATGGGCCAAATGCTGTCAAATGGGACTAGCTTAGATGGGCATCTTGATCAGCATGGAAACGTTGGGCCAAAGGGCCTGCTTCCATGCTATATTTCCCTACGTCTCTAAGACTGCTCACCACAACCTTCTCAAGGGCATTAATTCTGGCCTTGTCAATGATGCTTAGATTCTGAGAATGATTAAAACAAAAATCTCCTGCTCTGAGAAGCTGGCATTTGCACCATCCTTCTCTCCTGACCTGGTTACATGTCATACACTCAATGATTTACCACACCTCTGATCTAACTACACAATACACATGTGAGCTGGTGGTTGCAACTGTGAGACTAAGCAGAGCCAGATGTCTCTATTCTCACTGTTGTGTTGTGCAGATACCTGTCAGATCAGGTTGCTATTGTCACCCATCTGAGAGGGTCGCAGTAAGGGGACGGTAGGGAAGCAAGCAGTGTGTGTCTGCACCATGTCCAGTTTATGAATCCAAATAGCAAGTGGGATGAGGGGAAGTGGGATGAGAGGTGGAGGATAAGGTATGAGAACTGTCACTTATTTCACACACTATTCTGTGGATACACCCCATCACTCACCCTAGGACAGTCTCTACCAATCAGAAGACTCACCCACTTGCTATTACTCCACGACTTGCACTCACACCTTGCAGTTTACATATACTGCCAGTTATTCAGCCAGGCACATTACAAAACACTTATTAACACATTTACCCTTCTTCTGCTCCTGGCATTGGATCCCATCTGTCATACTCTGCATAATCTGCTTATCCCTTTGCGTACTCCCAATGTGCTCAAAATTATTCCCTTCTATATTTTTCATTTGTTGAAATCATCAACATCCATTTCCTTTGGATATACATCTAACTCACTGGGGTGAACAGCTGCAGTCCTAGTCAGAACCATGAGATATTTCATCCCCTTTCCATGCACTCTGAGGAACTGCCCTTAATTTTTGCTTTTATTTTCTCCTTTCTGATTTGTTTTTAACCCATCTTTGCACAAATTCGATAGTTCATAGCATTTTCCAGCAGTCTCCAGTCGAGAGCTTCCTGAAAGTCCACATACTCCACACCCACCAAATTGCCCACTCTTGAAAACTGTGTCAAGTTTGTCAAGGGGAATCTTCCTTCTTGAAATTTACATCGGGAGCTTGTATTTTTCTTTTTTATCTGAATATAGAATATTTCTTTAAATCAAGTGTCCCAAAATGTGCTTTCTTTTTTGCTATTGTCTAGCCTGTAAGTATGCAACTGAGCTGTCTTTCTGACAATGAGTATAGCATTAACCACTCACCAGTCCTCTGGCAAAGATCCATTTTCACAAGAACCTGGAAATATAATTTCTACGGCTTTCAATATCATTCTTCTATTTCCCTTCAGGTATTTGGATATATCCCATCAACTCCTGACACCTCCCCCCTTTAGCTTAACTCGTTTCTCTTATGCTTTCCTTTAGTTAGCTTATAATATAGTTCAAGGTCTATTGAGACACTTACCGACTGTCTAGTGAAGTTTACATCTAAAAGAAATCAAATGAAAAGAGTCAGTGATGAACTCTTAGCCCTTGAATACAGATTTACAAATCACTTTTAAACTGAGCAGTAAATTTGACCAGCCTTAGACTCCAGAATTGTCTTAACACTGGTCAGATTACTGAAAATTTAAGTAATAGAAATACAAGCATGAACAGGAATTTGACAATTATTTTGTTTGGCATTTCTATCTAAAAATTAAAAGCATGAAGATGTTGAGATATCTTCAAGAAAGAAGAAAAGGTCAAGAACAACCAAGATACAAAAAAACATGTTTTGATTAAGTTTGTACATTCCACATGGTACATTATTCAAAAATTACAAGTGCAAATAAGACACTTCTCTATTGAAAAATATAAAAAATCATTTATACATTTCCTAAATGGAAGCAACTGAAACCACCACATGCCTGTGATGGTTCTTGCTAAGATAAGTTTCCATGGGGAGTCCTAAGCCTTTGGCACACCACGTAAGTGATCAATTGTTTCACCACGTGCTCTGTAGATGGAGAATGCACCATTCTTTTGCAGCCCTCCACATCCTCAAAGCACTTTCTGCTTCAGACTCTGGTCTTTTTTCATCTGATCCTTTTTGTTCCATCATTGGCAGAGACAATGATCAATACATTTTGGAAGACGTAAATGGAGTTTAGACAAAGACTCAATAGGCTGAATGATATATTCCTATTCCCCAAAATTCATCATGAACAAAGCTTGAAAGAACCAAACTAAAAACAAAGGAACACATAACAAAAGGGAGAAAAAGAACTACGTCTAAATTGAAACTGAAAGAACATAAATAAAAACAGGAATATGTCATTCAGCCCTTGCCCTTACTCTGCCATTCAGTAAAATCATGACTGATCTTTTACCTCAGCACCACTCTACTGCATCAAACCTGTATCCCTAGATTTCCTTAATGTCCAAAAATCTATCATACTCTGTCTTGAATATACTCAGTGAGTGAACCTCCATAGCCCCTTTTGTATTGAACTCCAATACCTAACCTCTTTACAAATAAAATTTTTCGCCTCTTGTTCCTGAATGGGGAGTCCCTTAGTTTGAGACTTTGACCCCTGATTCTAGACACACCATCCTAGTGCTAAATGTCATCTCTCATCTAACCTGTGAAGCCATGTAAGAGGGTTGTACACTTCAGTGAGATCATCTCTCATTCTTCTAAACTCTAGAGTTCTGCCTAATTCCTCACCACTACCTGCAACCACAGAAACTGATCTAGCAAATTTTCAGTGTGCTTGCTCTGTTCCAAGTATATACTTCCTTGGGTAAGGAGAACACACCTGCACAGAACATTCAGGTACCGTTTCACCAGCACTTATATAATTGCAGAAGATACCTTCACTCTTGTAGTCAAATCCTATTGTGATAAAGGCCAACTTGCCTTCCGAATCTTTGCTGCACCTGCAGGTTAAATGTCAATGATTCTTATACAAGGACATTCAAGTCCTCTAAACACTAATATCTTTCAATCTCACACCATTTCAAAAAAAAACTAGCTTTGCTATTTTATTTTAACTAAAGTGGATGATCTCACATTTTTCCACATTATATTTATCTACCATGCCCTTGCCTGTTCACTTAGTATCTCTACATCCCCAAAGTCTCTCTGCATGCAGAGCACAAACTACACTATCACCCAGTTTTATATTATCAGCAAACCTGAATGTATTACACTTGGTATCCTCATCCAAATCATTTCCCAGCATGGAAACCTCCGGCACTCCACTGGTCACAACCTTCTAACCCATTTATTTGCTCCAGATTCTAGCATCTGCAGTCTCATGCATCTCCCTTATGACCCATTTATTCCTGTTCTGTTTTTCTTACGTTAACCAATCCTCGATCCATTCTGGTATATAACTTCCAACCCATGACCTGTAGTTTTATGTTTCAAACTCTTGATTGGCATCTTATCAAAGGCCTTCTGGAAATCCAAATACACCACATCAACTGGTTCCTTTTTATCTATTCTGCTGATTACCACTTCAAAAAACTTTTTCAGATTTGTCAAGCATGATATCATTCTCATAAATCCATGTTGACTCCACCAATCCTGCAGTTATTTTCTAAATGCTCTGGCTTACTTAATATAATTCCAGCAACTTCCCTATTATTGATGTCAGGCTAACTGATCTATAGTTACAAAGTTTCTTTCTCCCTCCTTTCCTATACAGTATGCTACATTTGCTGTCTTCCAATCTAGAAACTATGGAATATTGTACGATAACAATCTGTTCATCCACTATCTCAACAGCCACCTACTTCAAAACTAAGGGATGCAGGTCATCAGGTCCTGGACATTTATTGGAGAAAATAATGTCACCAAAAACCAATACTGTTTTTTTTTAACTAATACCAATTTCTTTGAGATCTTTGTTCATTGTGGACCCTTTGTTCTCCATTGTCTCTGGTAGGTTTTCTGCGTCTTCTTCCAGGAAAAATAAAATACTTACTCATTTTTTCTTCAGTTTTCTTATTCACAATGTAATTTCCCCATCTAACTCTGTATGGAAGCCACATTAACATTTGCTAATCTTCCTTTTTACATATCTATGAAAGCTTTTAGTTTGCTTCTATATTTCTCACTGGATTAGTCTCATATTTTGTTTTCCTCTTCTTATCAATCGCTTAGTCTTCCTTTGCTGAATGCTGAATTTTTCCCAAACAGGCCATTTTTGCACAGGTTGCTTTTTTTTTGGCTATATTAGAAGCCTTTTCTTTTGATTTAAAACTATCTTTAACTTCTCATCAGCTATAACAGGATTGCTCTTTCTGTTGGGATTTTATGCCTTAAGGGTACATATAGTTGTCATAATCTAAGTATTCTTTAAATGTTAAACATTGTTTGACTACCGCCATGCCTTGTAATATTGTTTCCCAAACTACAACATCCAAATCACTCCTCATACCTTCGTAAATTGCATTGTTTAGATTGATAACCCTAGTTTCAGACTGAACTAAATCACTTCCAATCTTGATATAAAATTCTACCATATTCTCTGAAAGTTCCTTAACTTTGAGATAATTAATTAACCCATTTTCATTGTAAAAAGTTCACAAAGTCCTCCTCCACACCAATAACGCTAATTGTGTTTGCCCAACCTATATGTAGATTAAAGATCTCATGATTATTTAATTACCCTTGATATGTACAAATCTAAAGTCTGATTTACATTATGTCCTACATTACCCACCAAAGTTTGGGCGTCACCAGTGTTTATATCCCTTCCTGTTCCTTGGCTTCACCTACTGATTCTACTTCTTGGCTTTCCTTTTGTCATTGCATTTCTCCTATCCTTTATTATCAGGCTTCCATCTTTTGTCCATCCCTTCTAAAAGTATTCTGCAATACTTAATTTCCAACCTTTGTCACTTCACAACCATGTCTCTCATTTGATCATATCCAATTCATATCTCTTGTTATGAATGCTACATGCAGATAAAGAGCCCTCAATTTTATCTTTTTACCATTCTTCCCTGCTTTGACTCTCTAATTGGAGGCATCCTCCTCTGTTTGAACATAGAACAGTACAGCACAGAACAGGCCCTTTGACCCACATCCCTCCATTTCCCTCTCATTCATGTGCCCATCCAAGCCCCTCTTAAAAGCCCCCGATGAATTTTCCTCCACCACCCTATCAGGCAACACATTCCAGGCATCCACCAATCTCTGAGTATAAAACTTAACCCTCATGTCTCTTCTGAACCTATCCCCTCTCACCTTAAATGCACACCCTCTGGTATTGGATCACTCAATAATGGGAAAAAGATATTGCTTGCCCACCCTATCTATGCCCCTCATAATTTTATACACTTCCAACAGATCACCCTCAGCCTCTGCCGCTCTAGAGAAAAAAGCCCAAGTTTGTCCAGCCTCTCCTGATAGTACATGCCCTCTAATCCAGGCAGCATCCTAGTAAACCTCCTCTGCACCCTCTCTAAAGCCTCAACATCCTTCTTATAGTGAGGTGACCAGAATTGCATGCAATACTCTAAATGTGGGCTAACCAGAGTTCTATAAAGATGCATCATACCTTCTTGACTCCTATACCTCGATTAATGAAAGCAAGTATTCCATAAGCCTTCTTAACCACCCTATCTACCTGTGTAGCCACTTTCAATGAGCCATGGACTTGCACCCCAATGTCTCTCTGCTCTTCAACACTGTTAAGGGTCTTGCCCGTTAGAGTGTCCTGCCTCTTGACATTAGTCCTGCCAAGGTGCAACACCTCACAGTTATCCGGGTTAAACTCCATCTGCCATTTCTCTGCCCACATCTGCAACTGATCTATATCGCACTTTATCCATTGCCAGTCTTCTACAGTATTCACAACTCCACCAATCTTGGTATCGTCTGCAAACTTACTAAAACACCCATCAACATACTTATCCACATCATTTATGTACATCACAAACAGCAGGGGTCCCAGTACAAATCCCTGCGGAATACCGCTACTCACAGGCCTTCAGCCCTAATAAGTCCCTTCAACCACCACCCTCTGTTTGCTCTGTTCCTTCCTGACAGTTTCTGGTTATCATTAATTTATCCTGTCTCATTAATTTTCTAAAATTTACCCTCACCACAATCCTCCCCACTATTTAACTTAAATTATTTACAACAGTTACTGAATTTGCAAGGACGCTGATCCCAGGCCCATTCAAGTGAAGCCCAAGCCAACAGAACAACCCACTTTTCCCAGTACCAGTGCCCCAATGATTGAAATCCATTTTGTCCACACTCATTTTTGAGCCACGCATTCAGCTCTCTTATCAAATTTGCATGTGGCTCAATTAGTAATTGAAAGATTAGCACCTTTGTAGTTCTGCTTTTTAATGTAGACACTACCTGCTCATACTGCTTCCACATGCTGCTCGTGGCACGCATTAACTCCAGCCTCCCAGACAACCTCGGCCCACTGTAATTCACCTACAAACCTAAACAGGTCTACAGCGGACACCATTTCCCTGGCCCTACACTCGTCTCTGGAGCATTTTGACAGTAAAGACACCAACAATAGACCATTGTTTATTGACTACAACTCTGCCTTCAATACTATAATTTCAAGAAAATTCATCCCCAAACTCTAGGAGAATCAACACCTCCCTTTGCAACTGGATCCTTGACTTCCTGACCAATAGACCGCAATCAGATAGGATAGGCTGCCACACCTCCACCACGATTATTCTCAGCACTGCTGCCCCACATGGCTGTGTCCTCAGCCCCCTATTCTACTCCCTATATACTAATGAACTATGTGGCCAGATTCTGTTCTAACTCCATCTACAAGTTTGCAGATGATATCACTGTAGTAGGCCGTATTTCAAATAACAATGAGTCAGAGTACAGGAAGGAGATAGAGAGCTTAGTGACATGGTGTCATGACAACAACCTTTCCCTCAATCTCAGCAAAACAAAAGAACTGGCCATTAACTTCAGGAAGGGGTGCACATGCTTCTGCTTACATCAGCGGTGCTGAGGTCAAGAGGGTTGAGAGCTTCAAGTTCCAAAAAGTGAACATCACTAATAGCCTGTCCTGGACCAAGCACGTAGATGCCATGGCCAAGAAAGCTCACCAGTGCCTCTACTTCCTCAGGAGGCTAAAGAAATTTGGCATCTCCCATTTGACCCTCACCAATTTTTATCGATGCACTGTAGAAAACATCCTACCTGGATGCATCATGGCTTGGTATGGCAACTGCTCTGTCCGGGACCATAAGAAACCGCAGAGAGTTATGGACATAGCTCAGCACATCACAGAAGCCAGCCTCCCCTCTATGGACTCTGCACTTCATGCTGCCTTGGTAAAGCAGCCAATGTAGTCAAAGACCCTGCCCACCCCAGACATTCTCTCTTCTCTCTCTTCCCATCAAAAATACAAAAGCCTGAAAGCATGTACCACCAGCTCAAGAACAGCTTCTAATTCTGCTGTTGTAAGACTATTGTGTGGTCCCTTAGTACAATAGGATGTCTCTTGACCTCACAATCTACCTCATTATGGCCTTGTAACTTATTGTCTACCTGCACTGCACTTTCTCTGTAACACCTTATTCTGCATTATATTACTGTATTACCTTGTACTACCTCAATGCACTGTTGTAGTGAAATGATTTGTATCGACAGTATGCAAGACTAGTTCTTCACTGTACCTCGGTACATATGACAATAATAAACCAATTTACCGATTATCCTATCCATATCATTGGTTACCTTATGGACCATGACAACTGGAGTTCTCCCCTCCAACTCCATGTTCTTCCCCAGGCCAGAGGTGATGTCCTTAACCCTGGCACTGGGATTCATGCTCTACTATCTATTCCCCTAACTATACAGTCCCCTATCACTACTACATTCCTTTTCACTTCCACAATTTGAATGGCCCCCCTCTAGTACATTGCTGTGGCCCATTTTATTGTCCTCTTTGCAGTCTTGTTCTCATCCCTGCCAGCTTGTAAATCCTCATACCTTTTGGATAAGTACAAGAGCTAAGGTTCCTTCAAGGCTACCTTCCGGATCACTGTATATTTTTCACTCATGGTCACACTTTCCTGTCCCCCTTGGCTAACCAGTTCTGCAGTATTTTATCTAAGGTGTGGGCCTGCCTCTTCAAACAAAGCATCCGGTTAACCTTCTATCTGCCCAGTTACATGCAGCATGTGACCCACCTTCTCACCGGGTTCAATTCTTGTATTTTGTTCTTAGATTTTTGAATTTACCTTTTCTCTTCCAGATCTCTTTCTTTTTTTGGTTCCTTAGTTATTCAATTGATTTTGTCCAACATTGTTACTAAGGTAAAATATGACTCTGTTGGCGGGGTAATCTGATTATAAAGGACCAGAAAGCCTTGGCAAAGCTTCAGGATGTTTCACCTTTTGTAGAAGAAAATCACTTGTTGTTCACAACCATGTATCTGGGGGAAGAAAACCCACTTCAGATTCAGTAATCTAGGTCCAAATTGTACCAGTTTTCGGAATTGAATATTTTACTCAAGTTTCAATATAAAATTGTTTATAAAATGGCCAACATAAAATCATCAGCCCAATAATGTGATATGAATATTTTAATTAATGTAACTGTTTTTCTTCTGGCTTTTAAAAAACATTATTTGATGTACTTGAGAATAGTAACCGCATGGTGTTTTATTAATAGCACTAAAAGTGGATTTGATCACAAAAATAATCATTTTTATTTTGAGTGCAACACGATTATAAATAACGACTTTAAAAGCTGTATGGAATCATTTGCTAGTTGCAAAGCTGTATAGAAGTCAATAATTTATTAAATATCTCTTTTAGAAGGTGTCTATTACAATCATTCCAACTAAAATGCTGAAAATTTTAAGCATCCTTGAAAACCTGCAAATCAGTGCATCTAACAAAATCTCGCCAAGGTATTAACTGGCTGGCTATGTAAGTATATTCAGCTTCCAAAGTTCTGCTTTACAGACAGCATAAAAAATAGTGGAAACAGAATTTACATTGGTCGTTATTTGAACTTGAAATTTCCTCACTTTTATGCAAATCTGGCCAACTCTGAGCAAATTGCTCTAAAATACTAAGGAACCCAAGGGACAACCTGCCCTTGTGACTTTGTTGGGAGAAAATACCATTGCTAAATCACATAGTCCGTTATGGAGGCTCTTCCAGCTCCCTGGCGCATAACACAAGCGACAGTCCCATGTTTCTGATTATTCTTATCAGCATCATAAACATGAAAGAACCATCTAAGAATTCAAAATGGACAATGCACTGGCCAATTGTTTTCTTTTCCTTCATGCAAGCTCTATTTCCATAACGTTCCTGTAGTTGTTTCATACTTTCATTCTGGTCATTTCCCTCTCCAATCATACTGTTCTCATCTTTAGCCTTTGAGTGGAAACCAACTTGAAGCACTTTCAGGCTCTTCTCTTTCCAACTTTCCCTCTTATACTTTCCAATCTGTCTTCCAAATCTTCAAAGATGATTTCATTTTTCTTCTTGCTCCACAATACCTTTGCTCCCTTGAGTTACCTAAAATATCCCAAGTAAGTATATCGGTCCTTATTATACAGTATATATGAATGACAAAGCAGCAGAATTCAAAGAAGATTAGCCTGCCTGTTTAAGTAACCCTGCTTATCAGTTGCATTGCTAATCATCACAGACAGCTTCATTTCTCCCCGCTAAAAGGTTTCCACGACAACGGACATCTCAGTGAGCCTACCCACATTCCTGGTAGTTGCATTAATTCAGAATACCTTCTAAGTTATTTCTGCAACTCCAATCCCAAGTCATGTACTATGTTTTCCTCCTCTTCTGGCCGCTGTTTCGTATCTACCTCCTCTAGTGTATCGTATAATCAGTCAAACACATTGAATTAGTCTGCTCTTTTATGGCACTGTGGTTTCTTCCAATTGCCTGCCAAAATTTTAGTGGATCCATAAAAACATTCTGAAAAAAATGTAAATGTGGATCTTCTGCCAAAGGTGCAGTAGCATTTGGAAGAACACCTATGCCAATTCAGGCTTTGTAAGGCAACTGAAAGAGTGCAATGAGAATTTATGTAACTCTGAGCTTCAGTTCTTTCATTATATTATTTTTTCCCCATGTTAATCAGGCCAACAAACAAAGAGGTTTGTCTACTAGAGGTAGAAACACTTAAACTTCATAATACCCCTTTTAATATTTTGTTGCAATCATATTTGTTTTTTTTAAAGAATGTAATTTATCTGCCTTCCTTATTAAGAGGATCAAAGCATCCAAAATGGTGCAAAGGAACTGCAGACATCATTTTTATTTATGACCTTGCAATGTACAGAATGAATACTGCATATCTATGTTTCACCAGTCACTACACTTCAGAAAAATATTACTGGTGATAAAGAGCTTTGGGAGACCCATGGTTATTAAAGACATTAATTTTTTTTTTAATTTTATTTTACAGCATGGTAACAGGCCCTTCCGGCCCAACGAGTCCGCGCCGCCCATTTTTTAAACCCAAATTAACCTACCCGTACGTCTTTGGAATGTGGGAGGAAACCGGAACACCCGAAGGAAACCCACGCAGACATGGAAGAACATACAAACTCCTTACAGACAGTGACGGGAATCGAACCCCGATCGCTGGTGCTGTAATAGCATCGCACTAACCGCTACACTATTGTGCCGCCCACAAGTAAGTGAAAACCCATCTAAGTTCTTTCCCATTTTGATACTTGACAATAATCCAATCCCTATTTAAGATGTAAAGCTGGCAAAGCAGAAATACAGCAAATTTTGATGAGTCAGACAAAATCTTTCCTTCAAAAGCAAATTTCAGATGATGAAGCAAGGAGAGGTATGGACAACAATATCCAATTTTTCTTTGTGTTTCCAATTCTAGATAAATGGAAACAAACTACAAATGTTCAACCAAATCTGTCATTTATTAATATCATTGCTGACTTTCTTATGATTCTCATACTCTCAAAACTTTCCACATAAAACCATTCAGACCAGATGACAAAAGGGAAAACTTGGACTTATCTTCAAAAATAATGTCTTTTATGAATGTTTCTGCATATTTTCTGGTTTAAGTACTAGGTTAAAATTAAACAATGACAAAATGTTGTTTTCTGTAAGGGCAGATTACATACAACAGCGAATCCCACTCAATCACAGTATCAACAAGAAAGTAGTATTTTTGACACTCAATCACTTGTAGCAATTAAGAATGAACTATCAGCTTAGCAGTATTTCTCTTTCTGCTTCATCTTCGGAATTCTGGCTGCAGCCAATCATGTATGTGACACCACTGATTCCTGTATAAACATTGTTTTAAATTATGGGTCTGCATGAGATATTCTGTTTGGATCAAACCTCTCCAACAATCACCACATTATATACATTATTTTCTGGACTTTACTGACACAGCCTATTACATTATAGAATGAGCCAATGATTATAATTTTGAAGTTTCTTGTAAATGTAACTGGATATTATTATTTCACCCATCTCCTCAAGATTGTTTCTTTTTAACTTCCAGAAGGTACATTCATAAATATTCAAGGTAGGTGCACAGCCGGTACAGTTACTGACTCCCACTTCCAGCAACCTTTGGTGCTGTCTGTGTGGAGTTTGCACATTCAAAGTCAAGTTTATTATTACATGCACAAGTACATATATGCACAGGTGCAATGAAAAACTTACTTGGGGCAGCATCATAGGCACATAACATTAGAGATACAACATTCACAAGAAAAACATAAATTATGCAAAAGTCTACAAGAAAGAATGCAATTAGAGCGAAAAAAACCAAAGTCCATTGTATTGTATTCTCCCTGTGACTGTGTGAGCTTCCCCCAGGGCATCTGGTTTCCTCCCACATTCAAGGTTGATAGGTTAATTGCCCCTAATATGTATTTGGGTGGTAGAATCTGGGGGGAATTAATGGGAATATGGGGAGAATAAAATGGGTGGGGTAGGATTAATGTAAAATTAGGTGCTTAATGGTCAACATGGAATTGGTGGGCCAAAAGAGCTTTTTTCCTACTTTATCTGCCTACAACTCTAAGGTGAAAACCTTTGTTCACCAAGTTGCTTTAATTTCCTTTTATATATTAATAAACTGAATATCAATTACAGTACCTTTAGATCTATTTATAATATTTTTAGTTTAGGATGTATCAAAGCATACCCGGCCCTCCTTCCACACAACCTGTATTTATTAAATTCTTTGAAACAAGTTAATACTGAAGAAACTGATACTTCAGTGTCCATCCTAGATTACTCCTAACCAGACATCAGCATGACACAGCTCAACAGGAAATCAAAGCCTGGACCCCTGACCCACCCTCTGATTTCTCTGTTTGGGAATTGGGCAGCTCAGCTGTCAATTAAATTGAGTACCTCTTGGTGAAAGCAAGTGCTCTTGTGGACTCGGGCATTGAAGCCACTTGAATATTCTTTATCATTTTTTTCTGCATAAACAACATAAATTTATGTTGTTGTTGCACTTCATTGTCTCATATTGATGTGAAAAACAATTAGTTTGTGACTATTATATTTTTTGAGAGTGTAGTTTATCTGTCATCCTCATTGACCGGATTCACACATGCACAATGGTGCAAAGAGATTGTAGTTTTAATTTTTTTATGATGAAAAGCAAAATTCTGCAGATACTAGAAATCTATAACATAGAGTCATAGAGTACTACAGCACAGAAACAGGCCCTTTGGCCCATCTAGTCCATGCCACCTGATCTTCTGCCTAGTCCCATCTACCTGCACCCAGACCATATCCCTCCAAACCCCTCCCATCCACGTACCTATCCAAACTTCTCTTGAATGTTACAATTGAACCCACATCTACCACTTCCACTGGCAGCTCGTTCCACACTCGCACCACCCTCTGAGTGAAGAAGTTTCCCCTCAGATTCCCCTTGTGTATTTCACCTTTCACCCTAAACCCATGTCCTCTAGTTGTAGTCTCACCCAACCTTCGGGGAAAAAGCCTGTATGCATTCACCTTATCTATACCCCTCATAATTTTGTATACATCTATAAGATCTCCCCTCATTTTCCTGCGCTCCAGGGAATAAAGTCCTAACCTATTCAACCTTTCCCTCTAACTCAGGTCCTCAAGTCCCAGCAACATCCTTGTAAATTTTCTCTGCACTCTTTCAAGCTTATTGGTATCTTTCCTGTAGGTAGGTGACCAGAACTGCACACAATACTCTAAATTTGGCCTCACCAATGTCTTGTACAACTTCAACATAACATCCCAACTCCTGTACTCAGTACCCTGATTTATGAAGGCCAAAGTGCCAAAAGCTCTCTTTATGACCCTATCTACATGTGATGTCACTTTCAAGGAACTATGGATCTGTATTCCCAGGTCCCTTTGTTCTACCGCACACCTCAGAACCCTACCATTCTCTGTGCAAGTCTTACCCTGTTTTGTCCTCCCAAAGTGCAAGACCTCACACTTGTCTGCATTAAATTCCATCTGTCATTTTTCATCCCATTTTCCTAGCTGGTCAAGATCACACTGCAAGCTTTGATAGCCTTACTCACTGTCCACTAACCCCCCCCAATCTTGCTTTCATCCACAAATTTGCTGATCCAGTTACCACATTAGCATCTAAATCAATAATATAGATGATAAATAACAACGGACCCAACAGCGATCCCTGTGGCACATCACTAGTCACAAGCCTCCGGTCAGAGACACACTCATTTACTACCATTCTCTGGCTTCTCCCACTAAGCCAGTGTAGAATCCAATTGGCTACTTAATCCTGAATGCCAAGCGACTTAACCTTCTGGAGCAACCTCCCGTATGGGACTTTGTCAAAGGCCTTGCTAAAGTCCATGAAGACAACGTCCACCATCTTTCCTTCATCGACCTTCTTGGTAACCGCCTCAAAGAACTCTATAAGATTGATTAGACATGACTTACCACGCACAAACCCATGTTGACTATCCCTAATCAGGCCCTGTCTATCCAAATACTTATATATCCTGTCCCTTATAATACATTCCAATAATTCACCCACGACTGATGTCAGGCTCTCCGGCCTATAATTTCCCGGGTTATTCTTAGAGCTTTCTTGAACAATGGAACAACATTTAGAGGATACTCCAGTCCTCTGGCACCTCACCAATGTCCAAGGAAGTTTTAAATATCTGCCAGGGCCCCTGCAATTTCTGCACTAGCCTCTCACAAGGTCCGAGGGAACACCTTGTCAGGCCCTGGGGATTTATCCACTTTAATTCACCTCAAGACAGCAAGCACCTCCTCTTCCATAATCTGGATACAGTCCATGACCTCAGTACTCTTTTGGCTCAGTTCCATTGTCTCTATGTCTGTCTCCAGAGTAAATATGGATGCAAAGAATTCATTTAAGATCTCCCCCATCTCTCTCGGCTCCATGCATAGATGACCACACTGATCTTCAAGAGGGCCAATTTTGTCCCTTGCTCGCCTTTTGTTCTTAATATAGCTATACAAACCCTTAGGATTCTCTTTCTCACTGTCTACCAGGGCAACCTCATGTCCCCTTTTAGCCCTCCTGATTTCTCTCTTGTGTTCTCTTGCATTTCTTATACTCCTCAAGTGCCTCATTTGATCCTAACTGCCTATACCTTATATACGTCTCCTTCTTTTTCTTTACCAGGGCCTCAATATCCCTCAATAACCAAGGTTCCCTAAACCTATTAGCTTTGCCTTTTATTCTAACAGGAACATACAGATTCTGTACTCTCAATATTTCACTTTTGAAAGCCTCTCACTTACCAAGCATCTCTTTACCAGAAAACAGCCTATCCCAATCCACGCCTGCCAGGTCCCTTCTGATGTCTTCAAAATTGGCCTTACTCCAATTTAGAATCTCAACCCGAGGACCAGTCCTATCCTTCTCCATAATTATATTGAAACTAATGGAATTATCATCACTAGATCCAAAGTGTTTCCCTACCCACACTTCTGTCACCTGCCCTGTCTCGTTCCCTAACAGGAGATTCAGTATCGTGCTCTCTCTAGTTGGGACCTCCACATATTTAATGAGGAAACTTTCCTAACCACATTTGAAAAACTCTATCCCATCCAATCCCTTTACAGTCTGGGAGTCCCAGTCAATATGTGGAAAGTTAAAATCACCTACTATCACAACCTTATTTTTCTTGCAACTGTCTCTACAAATTTGTTCCTATAAATCCTGCTGACTATTGGGAAGTCTAAAGTCTATAATATAATCACATTAACGTGGTCATCCCTTATTCCTCAGTTCCACCCATATTGCCTCAGTAGACGAGCCCAGCCCTCCAGTATGTCCTCTCTGAGCAGTGCCGTGACATTTTTCCTGATGAGTAATGCCACCCCTCTCCCTTTACTATCTCCCTCTCTATCATGTCTAAAACATCAGAACCCCAGAACATTGAGCTGCCAGTCCTGCCCCTCCTGCAACCAAGTCTCACTAATGGCAACAACATCATAATTCGACGTGCTGATCCATGCTCCAAGTTCATCTGCCTTACCTACAATACTCCTTGCATTGAAATAGATGCATCTCAGAACATTAGTCTCACCATGCTCATCAACCAGTTGATTTCTGTCTTTGCTTGTAGGCTTTACGTCTACTTCCCCACAGCCACTCCACCTGCTGCCCTGCCACTCTGGTTCCCAACCCCCCGGAACTGTAGTTTAAACCCACACACCCCACCCCCCCCCCCCCCCCCCCCCCCCCCCCCACCCGAGCAGCACTAGCAAAATTTCCCGCAAGGATATTGCTCCCCCTCCAGTTCAGGTACAAACTGTCCCATTTGCACAGGTCCCACCTGCCCTGGAAGAGAGCCCAATGATCCAAAAATCTGAAGGCCTCCCTGCTGCACCATCTCCTTAGCCATGTGTTAAACTGCACTACTTTCCTATTTCTTGCCTTGCATCCTGAAACCTATGTGTGACTGCTTCCCTGTAACTCCTATCATCTCCTCAGTTTCCCGAATGATCCAGAGTTCATCCAGCTGCAGCTCCAGTTCCCTAACGCGACTAGTTAAGAGCTACAGCCGGTTACACTTCTCGCAGACCAAGAAACCAAGAAAATGTTGAAAATACTCAGCTGGTTAGGCAACATCTGGGGAGAAAGAAAAAGATATAACACTTTAGGGTATTAATCTTTCATTCTAACTGTGTTCTGTTTAACTCATCATTTAGGACAAATATTCCAAATGGCTATCACCTCTAGTCTCATAAAAATTGTATTCTGAGAATTTAACTGCTTGTGAACAAGAATTAAATTAAAAGGAAATGTTTAAGACAAGTTATCCAAAAATGTTATGTTGCCATAAATTGTCAAATATCCTCAAGTATAACAGGCAAATAATGCCACAAAGGTTCCTCTGAGGTCCAACTATTGCTGATTGGGTTGTGATAGAGTTGGTGGCACTGGGGAGGGTATTGATAGCTGGTTGGAGAGAGAATCAGGCCATGGTTGGTTGGAAGAGTAAGCAAAAACAAACTGCATTGTTTGCTACCTCATGGCTCTACACTTACCTCACAGCCTCAAAAATGTGCTATGCAATAAATTTATAGGCTGTGAAGCTTATAAATGCCATATAATGGTATTTGGATCTTGAAAAGTCAACCTCATCCACTGCTGATTCCTTTTTGAATATTTGCAACAAATTTGGGAAAAGGAATTCCTTCTTCTATCTAACACAGATCCAGATTACTGCCATTTGGTTGCTTGTTTTTTCATTCTCCCTAAGTCATTCAATTAAGTAACCTGAAAAGCAAGCAGAAGGTATGAAGAAGAAAAATCTGAGACCAATTACCTGAATAAGGACATTCTAGTAGCTGTTGTCTGCAAACTTTCAATACCACTTATATTAATTGCTTTACAGACAATATAAAGGGTAGAGAGCCATAGTCATACAGCACAGAAACAGGCCCTTTGTCCAACCTGTCCATGCCAACCAAGATGCTATGTGATTCCCAGTTTCCCGTGTTTGACCTATATCCCTCTAAATCTTTCCTATCCATGTCCCTCTCCAAATCTCTCAACTGGGGGCAATTACAGTGGCCCAGTAACCCAGCAACGTGCACGTCTCTGGAATGTGGGAGGAAACCAGAGCAGCTGGGGGATACCCACATGGTCACAGGGAGAACATACAAACTCGACACATGAGGCACAGAATTTCAAAATTGCATTCAAAACATTTTGGGCCAATGTGTAGCAAGCTCAATAAAAGTGGAGGGGGACAATTTATGAAAAGAGGCTGAGTAGGTGGAAGGAGTAGCAGTGGCAGCACAGTTTTGTCGTATTAATGATAATTGAGTCAGAAATAGCATAGTTTTGGAAAAGGGCAAAGATAAATTCAGAGTAAATGTCCTGAAATGTCATTTTCAATTCTACTTGACTGACATGGCAAAAGTGAACTAGAAATAGCAAGTTGATAAATCAGCATCAGTGACACTCAAGAACGGGGTTCAGAGCAAACATGTTCCCCAGTGAGAAAGGACGTGACTAGATCTAGAGCCCTTGGATAACAAGCTGAATGGACAGTAAAACAAGAGAAGGAAAGCCTACTGTATATCTGACATCAAGCTTAAAGCAGCAGGAGATAATGTAGGACTGAAATGAAAAGAGAAGTTAAGAATGCAAAGAGAAGCTATGAACAAATGCTAGGGATCAAAAGCAAAAGGAAATCCAAATCTATGTCTTGTAAAGATATCTTCATGAGTTAATGCACCAGACTCACAGAGCACCCAGTAGAATTTGTCGAGCGCACAGTAAGCCTCAGTTCATGCTACTTGAAGCATTTTCCAACAAAACTGCTTTGTATTGATCACATAAACATTATTATTTGTGAGGGGAATCCTAACTCACTGTTGTTCAGATCAGATTTTAAGCCAACGCTCTTTCAGGGCTCTAGGACAGAATGAAAGAGATTGAATGGCACTGGGAAACAACTTCTGGTCAAAATCATGTTTGTAGAACTGCAATGACTGCAAATTAGCTGCCATGTTTCTCATTGTAGAGACTCTGCTTTAGAAGTATTTCCTAGTAAAGTGCATCAGGATATTAGAACAGGCTCAGGGAGCTAAATGACCTTCTCTGAGGTCAGGGAAGGAAACTTGTACTTAGTCCTCATACAGGAAAAGGAAAACCCCTGCCTCCCAGGCCATTGATTATTGAGACTGTATAACAGATTGGCCAGTTTACTAAGTCTGGTCTTTAAAATAGAATCAGTACAAGTATAATGTCTAGTATTTCTGTTTGATCCATTATGTAGATGTTCTTTAATCTCTAGCACATGAACCTGCATAATACAATCCTTTCAGAGAAAATCCCCATGAGACTGAAAATAGTGTTGCATTCCACATCTTTTAAAGTGGACACCAAGCAAAGGTTAAAATCATGAGGAAGTTACTAAAAGGGATGAAGTACAATGCAGCTTAGAATGTATGAAATACAGAGCCAGTCAACAGATAGCTGGTCCCCACCTGGGTCCAGGCAAGTTATCAAAGCAGTTGCTGATGTCAATTTCTTTACATGTCAAAGTCATAAAGGAATACTGATGACATTTTTCATCCTTCTTCTTGAATTTATTCTGATTTGCCAATTATTCACCATCACAGAAACTTGTATATTTATATGTAACTGACTATCATGCAATTAATCCCTGAAATGAATATTGGGTTTTCTTTGTAGTACCCTTCACCAAGATCAGAAGGATTTCTGTCACCGGGCACATCCAATTCCACATCTAAAACCATTTAAACAGAGGCAAACAATGCTGAGAGTACAGGCATTACGGGATCCCATGCAAAAAAAAACTATTCCAGCCTGGTGCTTTATGTAACATAATTGATAAAAGAACAAATTGGCAAGACATCAATTAAGTCATGTCAATACTAATGCTGAACGAAACCGTGCCATGTTGGGAATAAAGATTCTATTGATGACCAATCCTGTGGTATTTCACAGTGAGAAGATTGATGTGTCTTCAATTTCTTTTGTGATTTGACTAAATATTAAAATCTGCTCTGACATTTGGGGAAATCTGCTTTAGTTCTGATGCCCACATTGTTGAAACAATAGAAGCAAGGCAAAAACTCTTCCAATACAATATTCGGATACAGAGTCATTTTGCTGGGGCTCAGTTGGTTGCACTCTTGCCTCTGTGTCAGAAGGTTCCAGGTTCCAATCTCCTTCAGAGACTCAGGTACATACATCTAAGCAAACACTCCAGAGTACTGAAGGTGTACTGAAGAAGTAGTACTGCTTCAGCAGGAGTACTGCTGAAGGAGTACCGCACAAGCAGAAGTGCCATGTTTTGGATGAGTCATTATTCCCACCTGAATGCATGGACTAAAATATATTCCTATATTCTTTGAAAGAACAACTACTATTTATTCTTCAGTCAACATTGCCAAAGTAGGTTATCCATTAGGAGCATTTTTGGAGCAAATTGAATTCTGCATTTCCAATTTCATAAAAGTGACACCACTTTGAAAATTACCCATTTAGATGCTAAGTTCATTAGGAAATTACTCAGTGGGAAATTAGCATAAACAATGAATAACACTGGAAAATATATATTTATTACCAGGCTCCTTTGGTCTTAGAGGGAAATTTCGGGTCATTCCCTTGATAAAGGTTCACCTGCTACAGCGTTATCCAAGGTCATCTGAGAATATTATCCCAAATCCAAAGAAGGAATAGCAATTTATATCGAATGACTAAGTTTAATATTTGGTTGCTAAGTTGATAAAAGGGATCATCTCCCAAGTGTAATTTTCCAATAATTAATTGTGCTGTGACGAATCAATTGAAGCCACAATCTCCCAGAGCTTGCTTTATCAGTTTTGGAAGTAATAAAGGAATTATTCCAAGGCCTTACCAAATTGGTTGACATTGTTATGTTGTTCCCAATAAATTATGGCTTGCTATTGAATAACCTATGCAATAGAATATTGATTGGACCAGAATGGAGGCATGATGATTGAGGATATAAAAAAAAATTAGGGAATATATTTTCATGAGTAATAGAAAAGACTAGCAAGGAAACGGAGTAATGATGTTGAGAGGGAGGAAAAATTCATGTTTAGTAGAGAACTGTAGCTGAAAGGCACAATAAATCTTGGTCAGCATGGACCAGTTGGGCCGAAGGGCCTGTTTCCATGCTGTATGACTCTAATAAAAAAGGACCACTTATTACAGCACCCATATTGTGGGGAGGAAATGAACAATCTGGAATAGCAAAGGACAAGGGCCCCACTTACTGCATTTGAGTTTATATGTCAGATCTGAACTGAAATTAAAATGACATCAGCAGTTTTGTTACCAATATTTTTTTTTATTAATTTTGCATTCGTTCTGTGTGGATGTTGCTAGTACAGCCAGTATTTATTGCCCACCTTAATTATGATCAAGTAGATGATTGCGAACCATTTTCTTGTAATGTTGTAGTTCTTGAGCTGAAGCCACTCCTACAGTGCTGGTAGACAAGGAGCCTTAGGATTAAAACTTGGTGATGACAAAGGATTAAGTGATATATTTCCAAGCTAGGATGATGTGTAACTTGAACATGATGCTGGAACAGAAGGGTGGGTCTTAGAGAAGACCACAGTATTAGATATACTGTATATTTATTCTCATTATTGAGATAATGAAAATAAAACACAACTTGAAAATTTGCTTCTAAAAAAAAATCAATTCTGAACTTCTGTTCATTCATTCATATCAGTTTTGATGTCTGTAAACAGCATATTTAGTATTAATGGCATAACTTCACTGAACAGTTCCATGAAATATAGTGAATATGGTTATACAATTCCAATGTCCCAAAGGAACAACTTATATAACTAAGAACAAATGATCTCACATAGAGTAGTTATGAAAATGTTGTCACTTGAGAGGTAAATCTGGGCACAAATTATAAAATAATTGAAAATAACTGAATAAAGTTTAAACAAGAAACAGTTTGTCCCAGGACAAGCATCACCACCTTTCTGAGAACATGTTTGTCAGTGGAATAATTTGTCAGGAGAACTTTGGCAAGCTTTCCAAATTGGATGCTCACAGTCACATTCCCATCTGCGGGAATATGATTTCAGTGGAACAAAACATGGAAAAATACTCAAAACAGATTTCATTTGGGGTTGGATTGATTTGTGGGGTAAGATGATAAGATGTTGGTGCCAGATTTTAGCTACTTCCAGTGGTTCATGTTGCAGAATTATAATATTTGCTAAATCTCCCACCATATTACCTAATGCTTTATTGACTAACCTACCTAGCAGCACATCTTTGGGATGTGGGAGAAAACCAGAGCACTCACAATAGACCCACAAAGTCACAGGGAAAATATGCAAACTCAACACAGGAAATCAAAATTGATCCCAAGTCCCTGGAGATTTGCGGCAGCAGCACTAACTGCTGCACAACCGTAATACCCACTCCCCTGGGTAACATCACTTCCCCACACACCCCTCAGGAAATAGTGGTATGCAAACTGATTGACAATGTCCAGGGCTCAACTCTAGGTAAACCAGATTAAAGATATCAGATTACCGTTGAATTACCACCTTGTGTTTGATTAATGTAAGTGGCAATTTACTATAGAACTATACGGCACAATACAGGCCCTTCGGCCCACCATGTTGTGCCGCCCTTCAAACCACTCCTAAGACTATCTAACCCCTTCCTCCCACATATCCCTCTAACTTAAATTCCTCCATATGCTTATCTAACAATCTCTTGAACTTGTCCAATGTATCAGCCTCCACCGCCACCCCAGGCAGCGCATTCCATGCACCAACCACTCTCTGGGTGAAAAACCTCCCTCTGACAACACCCTTGAACTTCCCACCCAATACCTTAAAGCCATGTCCTGTTGTTTTACTGGCGCCCTGGGAAGGAGGCACTGGCTGTCCACTCTATCTATTGCTCTCAATATCTTGTATACCCCTATCATGTCTCCCCCATCCTCCTTCTCTCCAATGAGAACAGCCCTAGCTCCTTTAGTCTCTCCTCATAATCCATACTCTCTAATCCAGGCAGCATCCTGGTAAATCTCCTCTGCACCCTTTCCAACGCCTCCATATCCTTCCTATAATGAGGTGACCAGAACTGGACACAGTACTCCAACTGTGGCCTAACCAGAGTTTTGTAAAGCTGTACAGCAATAATTCTTACTGTTTTGTGCATTTATTTTGTGAAATAGTTTAAAATTTGTCAGGTAAAATTCACAATTAAAGTTGTGGAAAGAGCAAAAGAGAATTCAGGTGCCAGAACTTGAAATCTTTTGGTGGAAGAGGGATGTGGCTTTAGGCTAGCACGAAAGGCCCGCCCCTGGACATTGGGGACTCATCAGAAGGAGGCACTGCTGAATGGTTGTAAGCTTGGCAGTGCCAACAAGGCTTTACCAGACAGTGAATTGTGGCCACTATTGACAGGTAAGTGGGGCAGGCTACACATTCCAACCCAAGAATAATAAGAGTAGGACACACAGACTCTCAATTCTGCTCATCTGTTCAATGAAATCATGGCTAATACTGGATTTTTCTGCCTGCTCCCCATATCCCTTGATTTCCCAAAGAAGTCCAAAAGCTTTTTATCTCTTTACAACTTGGGACCATGAGGCCCCAGTAATTGCCCACCACTTAAGGAGGAGAATCCCTCCAAATATCTGTAGTGAAGGGACTCCTTCCCAATCACTTCAAGGCAGGAGAAAGGCTGCAGGGACTTCGGCAAGTATTAGTTAATTTAGAATTTCTCAGTTGAGTATTTTTGAATACTTTAAAGATTTTGTTTCATGTTTTAGACATTAATATGCAAAAAATTCTTTTGCAATTTTTTAAAATCATTTTTGCATGTTTTGAATATTTTTGAAAGTGCTTTTAGGGTTTGACAGCTTTAAAATTCCAGCAAGGCAACAGGCCTGACTTGCTGTCCATTCAATAGATGGGGCTTGTCCCCATCGTTCCCCAAAGGCTGTCAAGCTGTGGCATCTCTACCCCACAGGGCTATCAATGCTCAAACAAGAAGTACATCAGGGCTGAGTTTGTTCAATTTTTGCAGACTAAGAGAAATAACTAAGCATTAAATTTACTAAGCAGTAAAGTTAACCTCAGGTAAAGGATCAGAAATTGAATGGTAAAGCAGGCTTGAGCGGCTTTATTAAGTGGGAGAATTCTTTACCTTTGTAGGCAGAGCTGCTGAGGCATGGGTGTGTGGCCAGTGGTGGGAGGTACTTGTCACCACTGACTCTGAATGTGTTAGTCTTTGGATGGATTGGGAAAGGAAACACTGCTCCTGGAAGATTCCTGGTGGTTAGACTCCAAAGTCTTTCTCTCCTTTCTCCTTAGATCATCAGTCTGTACAAGAACTCGCCTCACAGCCTTTGTCCTCCTGTCCCAATCATGCTGCAGACACAAGGGGGCCATTTGGGAGTCTTCCAGATGAAAAAAATAACTGAAAGTTCCAAAACTGTGGCAAATCCAAAGTTCAGCATGGCTGACTCCAACTCACTCTCTTCCAACTGACTCCCCAATAAGTCCATAAATAATTAATGACCCCTTTACAGAACATTGAATAGTACAGCACAGGAACAGGCTCTTCGGATCATGATGTTGTGCCCAACTAATTAATCTAATCCCTTCTGACTGCACATGGTCCATATCCCTTCATTCTCTGCATTTTCATGTGCTTATCTAAGAGCCTCTTAAACACTTATATCGGATCTTCTTCCACCACCACCCCTGTCAGAGCATTCCAGGCACCCACCACTCTCTGTGTAAGAAAACTTGCCCCGCACACCTCCTTTGAACTTTCCCCCTCTCAACTTAAATGCACACCCTCTAGAATTAGACATTTTGACCCTTGGAAAAGATGCCAGCTCTCCACTATCTATGTCTTTCATAATTTTATAAACTTCTATCAGGTCTCCCCTCACCCTTCACACTCCAGAGAGAACAACCCGAGTTTGTCCAACCTCTTCTTATGGCATATGCCCTCTAATCCAGGCAGCATCCTGGTAATCCTCTTCTGCACCCTCTTCAAAGCCTCCACTTCCTTCCTATAATGGGGCAGCCAGAAATGAATGCAATACACCAGATGCGGTCTAACCAGAGTTTTATAAAACTGCAACCTAACTTGCTGACTATTGATCTCAATGTCTTGACTAATAAAGGCAAGCATGCCATACGCTTTCTTTACCACCCTATCGACTTCTGCAGCCACTTTCAGGGAGATTTGGACCTGGACGCCAACCCCAAGATCCCTCTGTACATCAAATTTATGTAGCAGAGATATTGGCCTTGTTCCTCAGATCTGATTTCCTATTCATGCATTAGTTCAGTCCCATCAAGCTGTGAGAAACAGAAGTGAATTTCTTGTCTGATGAAACTTAATTACCAGGAAGTCAAAGATGGCTGCTCATGATGGCAGCGTGTGGATGTTTCAGATTAAGGGCATGCCAAAAACATCCATCTGATAATGTGGAAAGTGACACCATGTGGTTAAAGTTACTGAAAAATAAGAAGACAGTACAATTTTGATTAAAAAAAGTTAATAACACAATCCAGATTTCAACTATGGCACTGGCCAAAAGAACAATGTTTCGCATTTGCAATTAAATGGGTTATGGTAGAATTATAGAAGATGAAAAAGATGTCTAGCGTTTCCTGCTGCTGTAATTAAACAATTGTCTATAACTGAGTTGGGTCTTCTGATTATACTGGCTTCCTTGGCAAAGAACCTTGCCAAAGAACTCCATGTTTACATTCACTGGAAATTTACATCATTTGTCAGGAAAAGAACATACATTCCATTGCTATCAACATAATACCAACAGTTGAGTTGGAAAATCTTCACATGGTCATCCTGGAAGGCAATTCATCATCGCACAAGGACATTCAACTCTTCTGTCAGCTATCTTCTCCACTGAAATAAGTGGAATTACCCATCTTTTTCTAGAAAAGGCATATGCTTGCATATAACCACAAATAAGTTTTTCAGTGTCATCATGACAATGGAAAATAAAATTCCAAGACCTGCAATGGGATAGCATGGAAGTATTTATGTGTACATTGTGGATATAAGTTAGAAAACACGATGTTGGTCAGCATTCACAACAATAGAACTTCCTACATTGTAGTGAGTCCACTAGTTTATTTTGTCAGCTGTGAAAGCACAATTATTAAGTTATTAAACTAGTATTTGGCGTTGATGCAGGCACATGAGTTCAATTGTCAATGGTAGCAAAGAATTTAAATGAAATTAAATTATTGAGTAATTAAATAAATCTGGAAAACAAGATCATAATGAGTATTGGGGATCACAAAACATTAGGATGGTCATTGGTTCACTAATGTTTTTAAAGAAAATAATTACTTATTTAGCTCAGAAAGAAGGGATGGACAATAAATGCCAGTCTTGCTAGCAATGTCCACATTCCATGAATACATATAAGAGAAACATCAATAGAAAATGGGTCAGTGTGAGTAATCCCATGGATCATTCCTTCCAGATCAGAATCTCTGGATTTGTAATCTGCAGTGATGTTTACCATAAGACCATGAGACATAGGAGCAGAATTAGGCCATTTGGCCCATCAGGACTGCTCAGCCATTCGATTATAGCTGATTTATTTTTCCCTCTCAACCCCATTCTCCTGCCTTCTCCCCGTTACCTTCAATGCCCTTGCTCTTCAAGAACCTATCAACCTCTGCTTTAAATATACCCAATGACTTGGCCTCCACAACCATCTGTGGCAATGAATTCCACAGGTTCACCACCCTCTGGCTAAAGAAATTCCTCCTCTTCTCTGTTCTAAAGGAACATCCTTCTATTCTGAGGCAGTGCCTGCTGGTCCTAGGTTCTCCCACTACTGGAAACATCCTCTCCACGTCCACTACATCCAGGCCTTTCAATATTCGGTAGTTTTCAAAGAGATCCCCCCTCATCCTTCTAAACACCAGCGAGTACAGGCCCAGAGCCATCAAATACTCCTCATGTGTTAACCCTTTCATACCTGGGATCATTCTCATAAACTTCCTCTGGACCCTCTCCAACACCAGCACATCCTTCCTTAGATATGGGGCCCAAAACTGCTCACAATACTCCAAATGTGGTCTGACCGACACCTTATAAAGTCTCAGCATTACATCCTTGCTTTTATACTCTAGTCCTCTCGAAATGAATGCTAACATTGCATTTGCCTTCCTTACTGCCGACTCAACCTGAAAGTTAACCTTGAGGGAATCCTGCACTAGGACTCCCAAGCCCCTTTGCACCCCCAATTTCTGAATTCACTCCCTGTTTAGAAAATAGTCTACGCCTTTATCCCTTCTAGCAAAGTGCATGACCATACACTTCCCTATGCTGTATTCAATCTGCCACTTCTTTGCCCATTCTTCCAACCTGTCCAAGTCCTTCTGTAAATTCCCTGCTTCCTCAACACTACCTGCCCCTCCACCTATTTTTGTATCATCTGTAAACTTGACCAAAAGCCATCAATTCTGTCATCCAGATTATTAACATACAAGGTGAAAAGTAGCGGACCGAATAACGACCCCTGAGGAACACCACTAGTCACTGGCAGCCAACCAGAAAAGGCACCCTATATTCCCACTCTTTGCCTTCTGCCAATCTTCTATCCATGCTAGTACCTTTTCTGTAATACCATGGGCTCCTATCTTGTTTAGCAGCCTCATGTGTGGCACCTTGTCGAAGGCCTTCTGAAAATCCAAGTAATCACATCCACCAACTCTCCTTTGTCTATCCTGCCTGTACTTCCTCAAAGAATTCCAACAGATTTGTCAGGCAATATTTCCCCTTCAGGAAACCAGCCTACTTTATCATGTGCTTCCAAGTACCCTGAAATCTCATCCTTAATAATGGACTCTAACATCTTACCAACCACTGAAGTCAAGCTAACTGGCCTATAATTTCCTGTCTTTTGCCTCCCTCCCTTCTTAAAGAGTGGAGGGACATTTGCTACAGTCCTCCTGAACCATTCCTGAACCTAATGGTTCTTGAAAGGACACTACTAATACCTCCATAATCTCTTCAGCTACTTATTTCAGAACCCTAGGGTGTAGTCCATCCAGTCCATGTGACATATCCACCTTCAGACCTTTTCAGCTTCCCAAGCACCTTCTCCTTAGTAATAGCGACTACACTCACCTTTACCCCCTGCCTCTGTCAAATTTCTGGCATGTTGCCAGTGTCTTCCACAGTGAAAACTGATGCAAAATACTTTTTCAGTTCATCTGCCATTTCTTTGTTCCCCATTTCTACCTTTCCAGCATCATTTTCCAGCAGTCCAATATCCACTCCTGCCTCTCTTTGACTCTTTATATATCCGAAAAAACTTTTGGTATTCCCTTTTACATTATTGGCTAGCTTACCTTCATATTTCATCTTTTCTCCCCTTATTGCTTTTTAATTGCCTTCTGTTGGTTTTTAAAAGCTTCCCAATCCTCCAGGTTCCCACTAATTTTTGCAATATTGTATGCCCTCTTTTTTTGCTTTTAGGCTGTCTTTGACTTCTCTTGTCAGCCACACTTGCCTCATCATCCCCTTAGAATGCTTCTTCTTTGGGATGAAATGATTCTGAATTACTCCCAGAAACTCCTGCCATTGCTGCTCTACCGTCATCTCTGCTAGGGTCCCCTTCCAATCAACTCTGGCCAGCTCCTCTTTCATGCCTCTGTAGTTCCCTTTACTCAACTATAATACCGATACATCCAATTTTAGCTTCTCCCTCGCAAACTGAATGGTGAATTCTATCATATTATGATCACTGCCTCCTAAGGGTTCCTTTACCTTAAGCTCCCTAATCAAATCTGGTTCAATGGACAACACCAAATCCAGAATTGCCTTTTCTCTAGTGTGCTCGACAACAAGCTGCTCTAAAAAGCCATCTTGTGGGCATTCTACAAATTCCTTCTCTTGGGATCCAGAGCCAACCTGATTTTCCCAATCTACCTGCATAATGAAATCCCCCATGGCCACCATAACATTGCCCTTCTTGCATGCCTTTTCTATCTCCTGTTGTAGTTTGTACCCCACATCCTGGCTACTATTCAGAGGCCTATATATAGCTCCTATCAGGGTCTTTTTATCCTTGCAGTTTCTTAACTCTAACTACAAGGATTCTACATCTTCTGATCCCTTGCCACTTCTTGCGAAGGATTTGATTTCATTTTTATCAACAGAGCCACCCCACCCCCTCTGCCCACCTGCCTGTCTTATCGATACAATGTGTATCCTTGGATGTTTAGCTCCCAGTTGTGATCTTCTTTCAGCAACAACTCTGATGTCCACAACGTCATACCTGCCAATTTCTAACTGCGCTATAAGCTCATCTACCTTATTTCATATACTGGGTGCATTCAAATATAACACCTTCAGCCCTGTATTCACCACCCTTTCTCAAATTTGTCTCCATGTCACCTGAAGTTAAATTTTGATCCCTTTCTAAACTTGCTGTTTTATTCTTTATTCTGAAGACTTCAGTAACGTCTCCTGCACTCTGCTTCCCTTTTATAGCATGGTTTAGTATTTTGATATCCAAGCTAGTCATTTCCCTTGTTACATTTCCTTCCTATAGCTGTACTTCAGTCACTAATTTAATCCAGCCAAATGCAAGAAAATGCACATTGTGAGGTCACATTCTGTCAGGACATATAAAACAACTGGCAGAGACCCTAAGAACATTGATGCACAGAGAGACCTTGGGCTGCAAAGTCCATAGCTCCCTGAAGGTGGCAACTAGGGCAGTGAAAAAGGCATTTGGTATGTTTGCCTTCACAGATGAGCCACTGAGTGTAAGAATTGGGATGTCATGTTGTACAAAACATTGTTTATACTGCACTTAGAGGATTGTGTGTAGTTCTGGTCACCACACTACAGAAAGGATGTGGTTTCAAAATACATAGCGAGAGAGGGAGAGAGAGAGAGTGAGAGAGAGCAAGAGAGTGAGAGAGCGCACGCGCGAGAGTGAGCGACAGACAGATAGGATAGTCAGAATCCTTTATTTCCTGGGCAGGGGAATCTTGAAGTAGAGGCCACAGGTTTAAGGCGAGAGGGGAGAAGTTGAAGGAAGATCCAAGAGGTAAGATTTTTCACAGAGAGGGTGATGAATCTTTGGTATAAGCTGCTGGAGGAGGTGACATAATGACTGATTTAATTATTCACTGTGTCTTTTGACATTTGAGTTCTTGAAAGCTGTCAAGATATAATAGGTTATCCATACTTGGAAAACACTAAAAACTTTCTCCTTGCCCTGGCATTTCAGCCTAATGAAAGTGCACCCTGTTCGATTTACCATGCAGGTTGTAACATTCTACCAAGCCAGTGTGGTCAAGAACTACATAAACAAACATTTGATTATATTGGCTGGCATTAAATGAAAATACCTTTTCACATAAGCACACCATCCGCATGGCTTCAAATCGAAGATTCCAGCAGCCTAGCCAACATTCATTAATGGAAAAGAAATTTGGTTTTAGGAGTCAATTTAAAATTAATTAATAGCAAAAAAATGATGGAAAATAAAAAATGCACACACTGAGAATGAATGACACATTCCTAACTAACAAGGGGGGGGGGGTAAAAAACATCATAATATACAGGGAACTGGGTGGCCCATTAGTCTGAGCATACTACCATTTACTGCAGCCCACACCAATGGAATGAAATTCTCTGGTCTGAAGATTAACTATGAGACATCTGTCTTAGTCAAAGACTACATAAATGCAAGTTTTTGTCTTTCTTAAAATTGCGTGAAATTATTTTGTACTTTTATTCATCCATTCTGATTTAGACTAAATCATATTTATATCCGTTACATTTGATTCTGGGTCAATGGATTTCTGAACTTCTGTTAACATTGCTCCTGTGCACTCAGGCTTTAGACTCACTATCTAACTAACAATACATTATTTTCATCTTTCTGGTACTCAGCTGCTTCCTTTTCCTTGTTTTTCAATTGTGCATTCAAGATGAATTCTCTAGAAATTGACAGAAAGCAGACCTCCATTGCATTTAGATAAACTGAAAAAATATTTTTGCTAATTCAGAAAATAAAATGTCAACTGGCATGAATTTGTTCCTCAAGTAATCACCACACTGGACCACACATCAAACCTAAGATTCTAGCAGCTGGCACTCTAAGAACATAAGGGAGAAGACTATTATTGCAATTGTCACAATGTTTGCAATGTTCCTCTGCATAAATAGATAATACCGTTATATTCTTCCTCAGATATTATCAGAATTGGTTTACTTGCATTTTTCTTTCTGAGTGCACACATGAAGAAATATAAAATTTATCAGTAGACCATCTTTTTGCTGCATAACAAAGTAACAAAATTCATCCGAATTCTAATAGTCCCATTAAATTTCCTGTGGTTTATTCAGTCCACAGAAAATTGCACATCTGACCACTTCCTAAGTGGCTGTCCTATTCTTTGAACCCAGTAACTATTTGGTCATGCTATGCTACAATTTGTCACTGCACTAGTGACAGGACTGCAATTTTCTCTTTCTTTGTTTCGTCTACAGATATTCTTTCCTCACTGCCCTTGATACGGGATTGCCTGGAGATTGGAGATATGCCTGAGACACGTCACACTTTTCTAGTTACTGAAGAAATGGGAGAACTTCTTGCCAAACCACACATTAAGTATCAATGGCTGTATCCTATGAAAACACATGGAATTGCTCTCCCTTCTGCCTTTTATTTCCTGGACTATTTTGATAGCAACTATAAATAACTATCTAATGGAAAATCAAGAAGGAAGACATTTCCGCCATTATGTTCTTCCATTAGGGTGATAAGACATAAAAAGCCAAATGGATTTTTTATGGAATGGCCAAACAATGGGGCAATCTCAAATCTTGTATCAGTATCTTCCTGAACCCATTACAGTCATTTGTTGTGATGAATGATTTAAATACATGAAAAAAACGTCATCTTGAATTACTTTAGTAATGTCTTTTTCACAGTAATCAGCTATTGATCTTCACTTTTGCAAAACTGCCAGCAGTTATGTTCCTTAATTGTCCACAAAAATCCAGGCTATCTATTGTTAAAAGAAACATATCACTGCAAGGTAATAACTTATCTTGATGTTACATAATTTGGAATTCATCGCCTTCCAATTATTATCCATGTAGATGTGCTCAGCAGCTGCCTTTAAAATTAAGTTACAGTTATCAGATGACTGTCAGTGCAAACACTTTCAGGGTCAATGCTTCAGGGGAGATGTGGCTGTGAATCTCGAGTTTTCAACTTCATCTGAAGGACAGATACTGAGTGCTGGCAGGCACTAACAGCACAAATCAATGACCTGACCACATTCAAAGCGGACAGGTGATTAAGAGAAGCACTGCCACTGCAATCTTTCCTTGTAATGTCACTTCTTCCTGAAACAATGGCCTCTGAGAATAAAAATAAAATCAATTAAATGTTTGATAGTTGTCCTTAGGCAAACTTCAACAGGTTGATAAAGCCAACAACGGGGCCGCAAGTTCTGTTATTGATAGACTTTCTGATGCTACACTTTCGGATTTTCCCTGGCACAATTGTAGGGTGTGGCCCTTAAGGCATGGGACCTTTGAGATATGGAGTGTAATGGCAGTATAACTCTACTTCACAGTTCATCAATCCTTGCAAGAGTTATACCTGTGTCAGATTCAGAAAGGACGAGATTAATCACTGAATCTTCTCATATGTGACCAAAAAGTCTACTGCTATTCTTGACAAAGGCTCACATCCAAAAATCTTGTTGCTGAGTGAAGTGTGAAGGAGAAACTTTGAGGCCTGTGATCCACTCTTTTCATGGAAAATAGAAAGACAATGAAAGAGGAAGAACAGATGATTTACTTACTTATTCTTTAACAGGCTATGGATATCACGGGAACACTGGCATTAATTGTCCTTCCCTAATTCTCCCAGGGTGGGCCATTAAGAGTCACTGCATTGGAGGGTGAGGAGTTACACAAAACCGGACTGGTTTTCACAACACTCTGGTAGTTTCATGGTTATTCTTATCGATACCAGCTTTTTATTCAATATTTAATAAATGCCTATAATGCCTTGAATTTAAACTCCTCAGCTGCCCTGGTGCAATTTAAACTCAGGTTTATAAATCAATGCTCCACACAGTCAGATGAATGGCCATTTCAACACCATACCACACCTTGCAGCCTCTAAGAACAAAAAATGGTAAAAAGCTTAAAAGACTGACAGTTGTAACACAAAAGCATGTTATTTTCATTCAACACAACAGCATATTGATTGATACACAAGTATCAAGTATTTCTACTTTACGTACTGCACAGTTTCTCGGCCTTTTGAAACTATTAGCTTTCAGGATTTTCCAAATTTTAATCCTTTGACAGAAATAAAACACTCAAATGAACCATTCCTGTTTAGACTCATTCAAGAATTTCCAACAATCCTTAAACTAGCCAATTACATCATAAAAATTCATGGAGCAAGGTGACCTTTAAGAGAAACAGCTACCTCTCTGAGTTGGTTATACAGGTTACAGTCAGAAAGTTAATTTACTGCATGATCAAAAAAAATTACTCTCTTTACATTTGAGTATTTTTCTCCAGTTAACTTGCATTTGCAAAATATTTTTTCTCACTCCATTTCCCCTACTTTTCCCATCCCATTTTTTGAATTTTAATCATTTGCACTCAAACATTTTTATGCCAAATGCTTTCAGGCAGGGAAAATGCATCTATTACTTGCTTTATATTAGCTCAATTTTTATTGTTACTTGTGAGATGAAGAAATTTGTAACTAAAGATAGGAACTAGTAAAGAATGGAGTGGAACAGTCAATGTAACTTACTTCCTTTGCTCTGTGTAGCCAATCTGTTTTCAGCCAGTTAATGATAAACAGCAATCTTTTACTAATCCAGAGTTTTTTTTAAATTGAACATTTGATTACTTTAATTATTCCTGGCTTATTCAGTGAAAAAACAATGTAATAAGGACTGACAAGCTGGGTTCTTAAATATCCCAGCATCATTCCAAGCATAAGGCAACCAAAACTGAAGAAAATACCCAACAGAGTTTTGCTGAATATAATAGTAACTCCTCACAGTCATTCTCCAACTAAGCATTAACCTTCACCCAGAAATTAACGTGACGTGCTTTGAAAGGAGATTGAAATTCAGAGAGGACAAACAAGTGTTTGCCACAGATCTCAATAACTACAGTGCCTGTACTTTACTTTCATTTACTTTGAACCAGATCATGATCAATCTGGGCCACAGCTTGCATTCACTACCCTTTTAGAGAAGTAGGAGCATTCATGGGCCATTTGGCCCTCCAAGCCTGCTCTGCCATTCAATGCTCAATATCACATTCCCACTCTCTCCTCGTGGCCTTTAGAGTCAAGAAACCTATCCATCGCATTCCTAGGTATAGGTCCACCCCGGCTTATGAACGCCCGACTTATGTTCAGCCCATACATAGGACCAAGCGTTTGGGAGACCAGTGGGATGGATTTGCCAGCTGCCGTGGGACTGCGGGTATCTTCTGCTGCCTGGGAACTCGGTTCACAGCCATATTTCCAACTTGCAAACTGTTCAGATTACAAACAATTCTTAGGAACGGAATACTGCCATAACATGGGGAGGACCTGTGTATTCAACAACTTGTCCTCCACAGCCCTCTGTGTTCGAGAATTCCACATGCTCACTTTGTTGTGATTGAAGGATTTTTTCTTTGTCCCAGTCCTAATGTCTTACCTTGTACGTATTCTGTGTCTGTGACCTCGGTTCTAGAAACACCAACTAATTAAGCCCCATCAGAATTTTGCTCACTTTGTTGTGATTGAAGGATTTTTTCCTTGTTCCAGTCCTAATGTCTTACCTTGTACGTATTCTGTGTCTGTGACCCCGGTTCTAGAAACACCAACTAATTAAGCCCCATCAGAATTTTGCACATTTCAATGAGATCTCCTCTCATTCTTCTAAATCCTAGTGAATACAATACTGGTTGAGACACAGGAGACTGCAGATGCTGGAATCCAGAGCAAAAATCAAACTGGTGGAAGAACTCAGCGGGTCAAGCAGCATTTGCGGAAGCAAAAGGATGGTCGATATTTGGGTCAAGACCCTGATCCTGATGCGTCTAAACCTGAAGCATTGACCATCCCTTTGCCTAATACATCACCATGTATTAGGCAAAGGGATGTATTAGATGAAATTTAAACTTGGTGTACACAGAGTTCAAACTATCTGAAAGTGTATTGCAGTTTTGTATCAGTCAGTGGATCAGACGATGAGAACTTCACCTCACTTGGTTCCACCTATCATCTACCTGACCCTCTCTTTCACCTCTTTATATTGACTATCTTCCCTCTGCACTCACAATCCTGATTCAAGATCTTCACCCAAAACATCGACCATCCCTTTGCCTCCACAGTTGCAACTTGACTAGGCTGAGTTCCTCGAACAGTTTGCTTTTGCTCCATAATACTGGTTGACCCTTCTCTCTTCATGTGACAATCCTGCCACCCCAGGAATCAGTTTGGTGAACTCCTTCTGTGACTAGTACATGCTTTCTCAGGTTTCTTGGCCAAACCTGCACGCATAATAATCTAGATGTGGTCTCACCAAAGACCTATATAATTATAATAATAATTATCATCATTCAGTTTCCTCATCCAAATCACTGATGTGTATTGTGATTGGCTGGAGCCCAAGCACTGTTCCCTGTGGTATCCTGAAAAAGAGCATTCCTATTCTCTGTGTCCAGTCTGTCAACCAGTTCTCAATCTATTACCCCAAATCCCATGTGCTTTAATTTTGCATTCTGACCTCTGTGGATTTTTATTGTAAGCTCTCTTAAAATCCAAATACACCACATCCCCTTGTTGACCCTTCTCTATTTCACTAATTACACTCTCGAGTCTGCAGGAACCATTCCATGATCCACAGCATTTTGGAAGATGATTGCCAATGATGCACTACATCCGTGGCTACCTATTTTTAGTACTCTAGGACACAGATTATCAGGCTCTTGGGATTTATCAGCTTTCAGTCCTATTAATTTCTCTGCCACTATTTTTTCCACTGATATCAATTTTGTTTAATTCCTCCTCTACGTTACACTCTTTGCTCCCGAGTATTTCTGGGAAGTTACTTTCCTTTCCTATGTCCTCTTTCATGGACAAAACCAAAGTACTTGTATAATTACCCTTCCATTTTAATTCCCCATTACAAATCCTCCTGTTTCTGATTGAAAAGGATGTAAACTTATTTTCACTAATATTTTTTTCTTTGCATGTACATATAGAAGCTTTTACAGACCATAGGTCTAATTCTTACGACCTAGGTATGAGATGGAACAATCTGCAAATGGCACCTAGTCCTCAGATGCTGGATCCTGAGACTCTCCCCAGATTATGCTGATAGGCCTTTGAAATCTTACTGTTGTCAGTGGCCGTTGTACTGCTCTTAAGTATTTATGTTGATCAGAGATGATAAAGTTAGTTTAAAGGAAGTCAAATCTTTTAACAAATACAATAATAATACATCTACTAAAATATCTCCTTTAGGTGCCATTAACTAAAATCATTAAGACTAAGGAAAATTTAAAAAATACCTTACCTTACTTACCTTTTCAATCCAGGTTGGTGGCCCCATTCAAGTGAATGAGGCTGTGCTATATGTGCCAGCCATGACCGGTGTAAAGTCTAGGAGCCGGAGGTAAAGGCCCATCAGCTGCACTGCTCAGGATGTTTGTGATCTAGGGATGTAACTAGGGATGGATGATAAATATTGGCCTTGCTAGCGGCATATGCATTCCAAAAAATGGATAAGTAAATAAAAACTTAGTTTTGATAAATCCCAACATTAGTCCTTAAAATAATTTGCTGAAGCAGTTTAACCTGCCCTACAAGGCCCACACAAAAAATCTGCTCACAGAACATGTGCAAGTTAGAGTTGGAGCAGGAGCACATTCACCTGAATGGAGACTTTATAGCTGGGAGGTGCAAATTAGTTGTTATCTTTTTTTTAATTATTTATGTTTGCTGCAGTGTTTAGAATTTTTAAGTGTTTTTAGGTAATTTTAATTTTTTATCTTTTAAGAAATAATTCTGTAATTTATTAATCGATATTAATTTCAATAATTTTCATATTTCTGAACATCAAAGGGGTTTCAGAAGCATGTCAAAGCTGACGGCCAAGTTTAAGGTGTCATTTTGCCACCTGTCAAAGGCTTCCTCAACAGTTTTGTGGGTGAAGTTTGTTCTGGCCCACCCAAATAATCTAGTGATGTCACTTGAAACCCTGGCACAGGACCCTTTTGATCTGGTTCCGATGCTCTTGGCAAGTAAGTTTGGCCTTCCTGATCTAAACCAGGTAAGTATGGGACCATGGGGAATCCAAGTGGCGAGTGTGACTGGCAAGCCCCAAACGGTAAATACAAAACGGCCAACAAGTCAGAATGAGGAATATTTTGTATGTCTAATCAAATTAGATTCTATCAAAATTACCCTTTCATATACTCTTCACTAATTTATTTGATCTCCTGACAAAGGTAAATGATCAAAGGCAGAACTTCAAACAACTGTCTCTGAAATTCACTTTTGAACCGTTCCTTTCTCCACACAATCTAAGCAAAACCCCCAACAATGCAAAAGTGATCAAAATATGCACAGCTCCAACATGAATGGGACCCTATTGCTCTGCAGAACATTGAAGGTTCCAGGGTGCAATTTTGGCTTATTGAGCAGAAGGGGAAATAGAAATAAGGAAAGGAATCACTAAGCAGCTCCTTATCATAGAGAACACAACATACAAGCATGCCATATCACTCCAGCCAGCATGTTCCTGAATGGAGGAACCTGATGAAAGAGATCTTCCACAGCTCGCACATGATCTTCTACATTTTAATCACTTTTCTCATCAAACTTGTTCAATCTTCCTATTAGAGGATTTGATTACTTCTTTAGATCCAATCTATTCTATGCACAGGAATCCATTGTCATTCATAGCAGTAAGCTTCTAATTATATTTTAAGTTAGAAAAATGCATTTTATGTCAGTAAAGTGTTCAAATTTACTTGGAATTAAATACCAATAATGAGGGTCCTCTTACAGCCTTCTGGATTTAATCCAGTACAGATCCTTATACACCTTTCTCACTCTCTATTAATAATCTTGGATCCTTTTAAATGCATTTATATTATTTTCTCCTCCATTCACTCTCTGCGGAAAAACACTTCTTCATGAACATTCTTCAGGTTTTATTGGTGACTTTATAGCACTCAGTTCTAGTCTAAGCTGCAAATACCCAACTGGGAGACCCACACACAAAAAAAAATCAGGAAATTGGGAAAAAAAATACATGGTAAAATATTGTCAAGGTTGTTTTCACTCTGAATCACGTGGTTCCTGATGACAGCTACCTGCAGAGATCACAGCTGGCACGTCACTGCTCATATGATCACTGGGAAGCAAGACTGGCCCTAAAAAACACTCACATGGTAACACAATGCAGCAGTGTGAATGACTATTGTGGAGGTGAAGGAAAATGGGAGAGTCTGTATTTCTGGGTAACCCTGTGCAATGGATTGGCCCATTTGATCCGCCCTACTATGGGAGACCTTAAGCCATTGTGAGGTGCTGGTTGGTCAATGGGCCTGTGATCACAGTACCTTATACTGAGATGCTCAATCTAAAGAATTTGAAATTTTTGTCAGTGATATGTGTGGCCAAAAGTGGAGCACAGAAAAATGAACATGGTAGAGGTTATGTGCAAAACATTGATGTCCCAATGGGTATCCTTTAATCCACAGCTCCTTGCCAACTTGCTGTAGAATATAAAACAAAAAACAAACTGCTGTAAGGAACTCAACAGGTCGAGCAGCAACTGTGGGTGGGGAAGGAATTGTCAATATTTCGGGTTGAAACCCTGCATCAGAACTGTAGGATATGCTCTTTGTTTACCGTGAGTGAAAACAATGGTTGAAGATCACACACTTAACAACCAATTTCTGTTCGAAAACAGGGAAATGGTCATTGTGTATTTCATGATAGCACTTGACACTGGGAAAACATGCTTAAGAGATTTGCATCAAAAAAGGTAAGGACCAATTTCCCATGCCCTGGAAGTGATCACTTGTGTGCAAAACAGCTTTTATCCACAAACAGTGCTTAAAAATTGAGAGCAAATGAGTCTAATTGCAAGGCAATTTTCTTTATATATAACCTCTAAAATCAGATCCAATTTGTCAAATCCTTAAACAAGAGACTGTAGATGCTGGAATCTGGAGCAAAAGCAAACTGCTGGAGGAGCTCAGTGGATGGGGCAGAGTGTGTGTATGTGTGTGTGTGTGTGGGGGGGCGGGGGAGAGAGGAGGAGGAATTGCAGATGCAGAGTCTCGACCCGAATTGTCAACAATTTCTTTCCCCCCACAGTGCTGCTCTATCCACTGAGTTTCTTCAGCGGTTTGTTTTATTAGTCTTTAAGCAACTTCAATCAGGTCAATTTTCAGTCTCCTCCAGAGTTAAGATTCCCAGCATAATTAGTATTCCCTGATAGATGGTAAATCTCAGCCTTGACATATTTGACTAAATCTTCTTTTAATATTATTCAATGTCAATGTCCTTTCAAGAAAGTGGGGATTAGAATGATTCATAATCATATCCCCTTGTTATATAGGCTAAAATACCAGGCATGATAGCGTAGCGGTTAGTGTAACGCTTTACAGCACCAGCGACCCGGGTTCAGTTCTGGCCACTGTATGTAAGGAGTTTGTATGTTCTCCCGATGTCTGCGTGGGTTTCCTCCCACATTCCAAAGACGTATGGGTTAGGAAGTTGTGGGCATCCTATGTTGGCGCTGGAAGCGTGGCGACATTTGTGGGCTGCCCCCAGGACACTCTACGCAAAAGATGCATTTCACTGTATGTTCGATGTACATGTGGCTAATAAAGATATCTTATCTTATTTGCCCTCTTAAACGCTGCTTGCACCTGCACATTGGCCTAATGTAACCTGTGTTCAACTATACCCGGGACTCTTTCAACACCGATTGCTATCTCATCACTTAACAAATACTATGCATGTCTGTCATGATCATCAAAGTGGATGGCCTCACATTTTTCTACATTATCTTCCATCTGCCCTGTTCTGGTCCGCTCAGCTTGTCATATTCTCTTGAAGCACCTTTACATCCTCTTCTGTACTCACAATCCTGTCAAGATTAGTATTATCAGCAAACTTGGCAATAAGGGGCGGCACAGTAGCGTAGTGGTTAGCGCGACGCTATTACAGCGCCAGAAATCGGGGTTCAATTCCCGTCGCTGTCTGTGAGGAGTTTGTATGCTCTCCCACGTCTGCATGGGTTTCCTCTGGGTGCTCCAGCTTCCTCCCACATTCTAAAGATGTACGGGTAGGTTAATATGGGTCATTGGGCCAGGAGGGCCTGTTACCACGCTGTAAATAAAACTTAAAAAAAAACTTTTGCTCCCATCAGTTAAATTGTTGATATAGGTTGTGAAAAGCTGGGGCCCAAACACCAATCCAAGCAGTATCTCACGAGTCACAGCTTGCCAATTTGACAAGGATCTGTTTATTCCAACTTTTTGTTTTCTATCCAATAACCAATTTTCTATCCATGTCACATTCCAGCCTTATTAACCAACCTCCGATATGGAACTTTATCAAAAACCCTCCGAAAATTCAAGTACACCACATTCAATGGTTCCCTCTTCTTTATTCTACTAATCGTATCCTGAATGAACTCAGTTTAGTCAAACACGATCTACCTTTCATAAATCCACATTGACTTTTTCCAATCCTATTATTCCTTTCAAGGTGTTGTTTTATTACATCTTTCATTATATGTATTTTCCATACCATTGGTGTTAGACTAACAGATCAGTGATTCTCTATTTTCTTTCTCAGAGAGTCAGAGTCATCGCCTTCCCTTCTTAAATAGTAGGATCGCATTTCCTTTTCTTCAATCTGGAGAACAATTTCAGAACCTATAGAACCCTGGAAGATGCCAACCGGAGAATCCAGTATCTCAAAAGCCTCAGATTTCCACCTCCGTCTGAGCATCTGCCTCTTTACCCCTATAGAAGCAGAACATCTTTCCTCCTCCTTCCTCCCCTCCACTTCTTGCATTTGTGGCAGGTCTGTCATATGAGAAGAGATTGAGTATACCAGGTCTTTCTGTTCTCTAGAATTTAGAACAATCAGACGCAACCTCATTCTTAGAAGGCTCAAATGGGTAGATGCAAAAAAGTCATTTCACCTTGCTAGGGAGTCTAGAACAAAGACTCAAAATAAGAGGTAGGCTGTTTAAGAAGGACGGACAAATATGGTGAATTTTTAGAATTTTTTTTTACCCTGGAGGTCTATGGAACTTCATTCACTGATTTCTTTCAAAATTGAGATCAATAGATTTCTGGGTCAAGGGATTATGGGGATAACGCAGACATCAGCGACGTTGAAGATCAGCCATGATCTTGATGAATGGTGGAGCAGCTTCGAGGGGCCGAATGTCTACACCAGCACCTAATTCTTACATTCTTATGAACAGAACAGCTATTGCTGGCTGCACTCTGAAATGAGCAAGCAGTACAAAGCCATGTGTTTTCTGCCTAAGAAGTAATGGATAAAGGTTATTTATGCATGACAATCAATCCCTGCACTCAGATTTTGATCCGTGTTTCTATTTTACTCTCCTGTGTATCTGTACTTTGATTTGGTTTAATAGCTTACCTAAATACAGTGCTTATCAAAACATGAAAGAAACAGACCTAACTGAAAAAAAGGATAAGATTTCCTTTTTATAACTGCATAAAAACTTGATTTATGGACTTTTTACAAGAGCCAAAAAACATTCCTTGAGGAAGAACAAACATTCATCTCGGATTATAGTACTTTACCATATGGTCGTATAATACAAATAATGATCTATATGTTATTAGTAGCCATACAGATATTCACAATGGACATGGCACCAGTGAAGCATGTGCAGAGTTTCAAGCATGAGCATTATACAGTGCTGTAGTGAAAATGATTCTCAATAACTGTTTACACAGTGCCCAACATCTGGGCACTATAGGAACTATAGGGACATAGTTACTTGCAAGTAAATTGGTAAAGCTGTGATTCCGATTATTAATAAGTGTTCAGCTGTATTTTATTAGCAAAAACATTTATGATTATTCAAGAGTTATATTGATCTGGATCCATGCTGGTTATTGAAGCTAAATAACTCAGCCAACACCTCATCAAATGTAATGAGATGTTCCCACTGATAACTGGCAGCAAGTTTAAGGTCCTAAGTAGTTACGAATGCAAAACAAATTGATGCTAGTTCACTTTGATGTCATTTAACTGTCCATGCTTGAGACAAGTGCTGTACCTATTAGAAAGGTGGAAAGTTTTCTGCATGGTCACTTTTCCCTCTCTTTCATGTTTGTTACTCTTCACAGAGTTATCTAGCAAGAGATTTATGCACTTTCAGATATGGACTTGCCAAATTAGCAGTAGAATTGGGGGCTATAACTGTTTCTTATCCAGCCTTAAGGTAACAAACTCCAGCTTTGTCATCTGAAACTAAAATACTGCAGATACTGAGAAGTTTTAAACAAAAACAATACATTTTTGAGATGCTCTGCAGGCTAGGTAATAACTGCGTTTAACCTGGAGCCTGTTTCTCAAGCCTCAAGGAGTATTTTAAAGGCTGAAATATTGACTTGTTCCTGTTGTTTATCACTGATACTGTCTTACGGAGAGTTTCCATCTTTTTCTGCTTTGTTACGCAGTTTTATTTTACTGGCAAGCCTTCTAGTTAAATAATGGTGTGACAATTTAGCTCAACCGCTTTCTGGCAAATTGTAGTTTTGTAATGTTGCCTGAGACTTCACCAGAAATATCTCACTCCTAATAATTCACTAAATTAACAGCTCGATTCCCTATCAACCTATTCTCTTTCAAATGATCCAGACAAAGCTCAACGTCAAAATTAAAAAGTTTCTTTTCTACATTGAATTCATTCTGAATACTTCAATATCACATGTTCAGTTTTGCCTACTCGATGCCTTCATTATCACTGATGTGTGGAGACAACTGTATCTTGTCAAGCTCATGAAGAGTTTTAATACAAGAATACAAGAAAAGAGGAGCAGGAGCAGGCCACCTGGCTCCTCAAACCACCCTGCCATTCAAAATGATCATGGTTGATCCGCCTCAGGCCTCAGCTCATCTTCTGTACCAATCCCACATTCAGCAATCTTTCAAAAATGTATCCACCTCCTCTTTAAATATCTCCAGTGACCTGGCCTCCACAGCTCTCTGAGGTAGAGAAGAAACTCTTATTCTTCTCTGTCTGTGGGAAGAATTTCCTATGCAACTCAACCTTATCTTGAAGGTATGTCCCCTTGTTTGAGACTCTTCCACTGGTGGAAATGTCTCATTATTTACCCTGTCAGACCCCCTTGGGATCTTATAGGTTTCAACAGAATTAGCCTTTACTCTTGTAAACTCCAAAAAATATGGATCTAAGTTTTTTAGCCATTCATGATAGGATATCCCTCTCATTCCAGGAACTACCCTAGTGAACCTCTCCTGGACTGCCTCTGGTGTTAGTATATCCTTTGTTAAATAAGGGGACCAAAACTGTACACAGTACTCCAGGTGCAGCCCCAACAATTGTGACACTTCTCTATTTCTTTTGCAATAAAAACTGATACTAATCTTATTGTATGCTGAACTTACTGCTATTGGCCTCTGGATGTTTTGGGGTCTCTGACTGTTGTGAAAATGCAAGGCAATCTATTGATACCCTGATAACTTATAGCATCAAAAACAAATTATTAACACTTAAGCAATGTGAAAATATTTTCAGCTGCCATCATTCTGGATGTCAAGAGCTTAAAATGTTACAATAGAGCAGAATCCTAAAGATAAATGTGAGGCAGAATTAGTCCATCAGCAAACCTTCCAGAGAATGCATACAGAACAGACTACTAGCATTTGACATAAAATATTGGAAATCCAGCAGTCTGTAAAGAGGTGGTGTTCCCTTAGCTTGATGAACTCTTATTGAGGAACTTTCTTCTGCAAATAAAGATTGATCCTATGTCAACTATTACTTTTAAATCTGAGGCTGCTAGATTTCTATTCACCAAAGATGTGAAGGGACATGGGCCAAAGTGTATGGAGTTATGTCAGAGATTGGTTCTGGTCTCGTTTCCTGACAGATCAACCTCGAGGGGCTATATGGCCTCCTTCTTCTCCTATGAGCTGTTATTTTCTTCCTGCAGGTGCTGACAGACTGTTGTGTATTTTCAGCATTTTCTATTTTTATTAATCAGTGACATGTTTTGACAAGGTTCATCCTGAGCAATATTAAACTACCAAACATAAAAAAGTGTGCTGTTCTTATGATTCCAAAACTCCAATATTATATGATAAATAAATAACTTTACTGAGATTTAAAACATATTTATAGTTAGTAACTAACAACCCTCTACAATTTTGATTTTCAGATCGATTGATTTAGCCGATTAGAATGTTAAACCATTCAATTAATGCTGTTGATATCAAGCAGGCTAGCTGTGAATATGTATGTAAAAGTTGCCACTGAAGATACAATTTGAACCCAATGCATATGTTCGCTGGGGTTTTTCAGCACTTTTCTGTACAATAGTGACTCCTTTAACAAAATATGTCCATTTTAAAAAACAAACAACTACAGGTGCTGAATGCCTGAAATAAAAAACAGATCACTGGAGATGGTCAACAGGTCAAGCGGCATCTGTGGAGAAAGAATCAGAGGTAACCTTTCAGGTGAAAGACCCCTCATCACAACTGGAAAAAATATTATGAAGAGCCATTGACTTGAAATGATAGCTTTTTCATCTTACTCTTGACAGATGCTGAGCATTTCCAGCATTTTCCATTCTTATTCCAGGCTTATTTTTCAGTCTTCCAGTGACCGAGGAAGCAAAGCACATTCATGTTAATTCAACAGGGAAATGTATGACTGCATTAAGTCATCAGTTACCATGTAATAGAGAGCCATATCAAACTAAACCAGAGAAAAGGCATGCATTTCCCCAACCTTTAATGTACTATAGATGCTGAGTGATCCACCAATAGCAATAGTTCTTAAATTCACCATTATAACTGAAGCTATAATCAAAATAGTAAATGATGAAAGCACTTAACTAGGTCAGGCAGCATCTGTGAGGGGCAAAACTTTTAACCTGTGAGGTCGAAGATCCTTCATCAGAACTGTTCTAGAATCTGCAACTTTTGATTTTCATTTAACATTAAAGCTAAATTGGATCAGTCATATGAACAATATCATGATGGGCTGCATATTTATGCAATGAGTGGTTCACCTCCAGACCTCGAGATCTACTCCACACCTGTAAGTCTCAAGCTAAGTTTGGGTGATACAGCTGCAATAACAGCCAAGCAGCGCCACACTATCCAAGGCAGAATACATCACAGGATCAGTGCTTCTGTACGAGGCTTTATATCTACTTGCTCTTTCACATCCACTCAATAGCTACACACCATGACATTTAGAGGTTACTCCATTGGCACCTACTTCTCTTCTATCTCCTTCGTTGAAAATGACAAGCTCAGCTTCAAGTCATACCCCATCCTGGAAAGGAGATACACTGGCGTTTCTTCATTGAAGTTGGGTCAGAATCCTGCAATACACCCAACCCCTCAATTACATTGCAAGGACTGCAACAACTCCAGAAGGTAGTTCACAGAACTTACAGATAGTTGTGGCTTTTCCAGCATTACCAATGTCCTAAGTGGAAAAAAAACATCTATTTAGAGAAGTACATTTTCAGATTAAATTTAATATTTCATATTAATAACAAATGATTGGCTGCTGCACTATTTGGATATATTATTCAAAAGAATAATTAAGTTTAAAACCAAATCCAGTCACTTTTAAATTTTTATTTTTTTTATTCACTTAGACAGATGTTTCACATATAACAATAAATAGAGTGTGAAAAAAAGCCTGTTCTGGGACCACTAGCAGTCATTTCATAACTCAGAGAGAAAAGAAGGGAAGGCATTTCTGGTAATATTAGCCATCTTATCCTCACAGGTGACAGACTGGAGAATAATGGCATTCAAGGAAATCTGGATAAATTTGTTTCTAAATTCACAGAAGTTCAGAAGAATCAGATGAACAAATACTTTGCGGAACTCTCCATTAGAAGAAATGTTGGCAACACTATTGGGTCAGATTGAAATCCTGGAATTTTGCTTGTTTGCCTTTTTGGAACAGAGGGCAATTTTACAATATGCTTTGTTGGAAGTTTTGACTGTGGCAATTCAACTTTTTCATCAAACCAAGCATTTTAATGCTTGCTTCTGGCATGTTGCCAAGAAAATAACATTTATTGTTGCATCAAGTCCATTAAGGGTTAATCCAACCCATTGAACAGGAGTTATGCATCAGCCAAATGGGTGGAACTGAGAAGTTTCCATTCCTGAATGACACGAACAGACCAGCTGATTTTTTTTAAACCATACAAGCAGCCTTCTTGGAGGTTGTGTTTTTTTTTTCCGGCACTAGCCCATCACTTTAATATATTTAATTATTTCATTTTCACAAGTTGGCAAGCTAGAATGTGAACTCAAGCTGGTTTGTGTATTACTATATTCTCAACTGATCAGGGAAGATCCAATGATTATTCAGATTGTCCAGAGAATATCTTTGTTCAATCCTTTTGCTATTAAAATGCTTTGTACACTTCAGTCATAACTGAAACCCAGTTGGCAGCATTCACATCTCTCAGTCAACAGTGGGTTCAAGCCTCACACACACACAAAATCTAGGCTGATTCTTCAGTGCTGCAGTGTTGGAGGTTTTGCTTTCAGGTGAGATCTTAAAGCAAGGCTCCATCCCCTTTCTCAGGTGAATGTAAAAGCTCAGGGGGTTCCTACAACAGAACCATCCCCGTAAGTATTTCATTGGCTGCAGAGTGGTTTAAGTTGTCTTGAAAAGGACGTGGAAGGCACAGTCTTTCTTTATGTCTATCATGGTAGCAAAAGTGAAGTAAAATCCACCCACTGTATTTTTCTGTATGGCTTGTTGAATAATAAACATTGGAAACTATCACTCTGCTATGACTCTTGATAAGGAAACCCAATTTGTATTTCCTACTTTTGTTGCTCTTTTGTTTACCATTTTAAGGATTATATAGCACACTTACATTTGAATGGTCTTCTGCTTTCAATGTTGCAAAAGAATGATTCAGTAAGTCCATGTGTAATACTTTGGAGAGTTGTGCAGCATGCAAGCAAACATCAGCTGGGAGACCAGCCCTTCATTTTTCACAGTTTACCTATTCTGAATATTATACAGATCATGACCAGACATGTTAACTGATGAGTTCTAATGGTAAATGTTGATTAGACTGGCTATGTAAAATTCCATTCCCAAACTAGAGGGTGATTCATTTTAAAACAAAGCAGCATAACTGTTTGTAAATTATTAATCTTCCAGTTCTATTTCACATATTTCTGGTTATGGATATAAAGGCAAATCTACCCCACGTGTAGTCTGTAATCCCAATGAATTGAAGTGAAGTACACAAACTCATTTCACACAGAATCCTTAGTGAGATTTTCAGCTCACTTATCTGAGCTGAGATTCATTCCTGGGCCCAGGAAATAAAGTTGAACAAACAATTCTCCCTTCATTTTTATTTTAATCTGGGATTTACTGGAAGAGCAATCTCAAAGATTTTCAGCAGCAGCAGCCATTTTCACACAGCCAGTTTTACAGTTGGTCCATACATCCGATCAGATAATCAGATGGGAAACTAATTACAATCAAGATAAGGTACTTATCAAGATTCTTTAACTAATATGAAAGGAGTGATTCTGATTGAACTAAATGAAATGGCACATGTCAGCAAATAAGAAATATTACACTTTAAAAAAATGCAATTATTTCACCAAATGAGTCAATGTTAATACATACTGCAAATGAACTTTAGCACATCCAGGCATGTTGAAGACTAAATCACCATTAATAACTAATTATGAAACAGAAATTACCGACAATACATTGGGACATTATGTGGTTTCCTGATGACACAGGATAGGCCAAAACATTGTGCAATCTAACTTCACTTGTTAAGAAAGATAGTAATTGAATTGTGTGATCAAAAACAAAAGTTACACAGAAAGAAATCCATATTTTAACCCAATCCATTTCTTTAAACTTTTCAGCTGCTGTCAAAGAATTCTTATCAAACATCAGAGTGAGTAAAGTTTGTTGGATTAAGTTCTGCCTGCAAACCAAGCTGATGACACCAGCAAAATTTAAAATGCACGGCAATTAATTTCATTCAACCAGTTCTCCTACTGATTCATAATATCCAATAACTAAACACATAAAATTGCATAGTTCACTTGTACTCCAGCATTTCATGGTTAATTACTATCAATACCTTTCTTTTAGTAGTAGGTTGACTGAATGAATGGAGGTGAGGGTTACAATGGGTGCATATCCCAGATGAGGTGGGAGGGCAAAGAAACAAGCAAGGTCAAAGAAAATAATAACAAGTTGAGTTATCCAATCCTGCCAAGTATATCTTCTGTTGGTGAACATAAACCCAAGAGATAATAGAAAATGTTGCCAATCTTACACATTGGACAAGTACTAAGGAGAACACAGGTGAGATCAAATCATAGAATCATACAGCAAAGAAACAGCCCTTTCAGCTCATCTCATCAATGCCAACCGTAATGCCTGTCTATGCTAATTCCATTTGCCTGTATGAGGTCTGTATCCCTCCACATCTTTCCTGTCTAAGTATCTCTCCAAATGTCTTTTAAACATTGTAGATTTACCACATTGGAAACATGTGTCCTTTTACTTTACACATTCACAACAGTCAGAACCGGACTGGTCAGAACCGGACTGGTCAAAACCGGACTGGTTGAGATCAGTGGGGACTGGACCAGGCTAGACCAAACTGGATGGCACCAATCCCCCCAAAGCAGATCCCTGCTGGATTCGGGCTAATGCACAGCACACATGGAAAACATGTGCCCTTTTGCTTTATACATTCACAATGGTTGAGATCAGTCAGGACCACATCAGACGGGTCGGGACTGACTGTGGAGGAAAGAAGAACTTTGGTTGGAACTGCTGAAGGGGCCTCAACTGCAATAAGTACATTGATGCATTTCATGGTAATGACAATGCAATTAAATCCCCTGTCAATCAAATCAGAGTCTCCAACATTCCCCACTTGTGTCTAAAAGATGGAGAGTACATGAAAGGGAGCAAGAGGAAAATTAATTGCCTTATGGTATCATGTCTTAAGTGGGAGAACAGTTATTTTATTCCTACTGCTACCGTATTCTTCCTGCAGTGTAGTGACCTGAATTGTACACAATCCTCCAAATAGAGTTGCAGCACGATGTCCCACGTCTTATACACGATGCCTTCTTCACTACCTTATCCACTTGTGTCACCACTTTCAGGTAACTCTGGGCTTGCACCTCAAGGTCCATCTGTAAATTAATGCTCCCAAGGTCCCTGCAGTTATATATCCCAACCGAATTTGATCTCGCACTTGTCCTGATTAAATTCCACCCGTCACTACTCCATCCAACTTTCCAGCTGATCTATGTCCCATTGTATCTTTAAATAGGGCCACAACAACCTCTGCAGATGCTGAAATCGGAAACAATACACAAAAAGGACTCAGCAGTTGCTCCAGCACTTTTTGTGTATCTTTGGATATCTTTCTTTGCTGTGTGCTTCACTTCTGATTATTGTTTTGTTAAACCAGCAAACTTTTTGTAAAAAGTGTTACTCAAATCACAGTTGGTTACAATAAGGAGCATATCATTGAAAGCTCTAAACTTTCACCCTGACCTGAATTGCGTGATGATATCCCATCTTAATTGGGAGGACGGTCACTCTTCCAACGTCTTTTCGGCTACCACATAGGAAACATACTTTCCGCATTCACAACGGTCGGGAGCTGACGAAACGGACACGATCAGATCAGACAGGTTGGGTCCAGACCAGACTGGTCAGGGCCGGCCGTAACCGGACAGCACCGGAACGGACCTGTTGGAACGGTCAGGACCAGCATGAACGGGATGAAACTGGAGGAGACCGGTCGGAACCGGATGAAACCGGAGCGGACCTGTTCAGTCCAGATACGACCGGCCGAAACCGGACCAGACCAGTCGGGGCAGGAAGAGACTGGATTGGAACGGTCTGAACCAGCCAGGACCGGATCAGACTGGAACCGACCGGTCGGGACCGGATTAGACTAAATCCGACCGATCGGGACCGGGTCAGACTAGAGCGCGCCGGTCAGGACCCGGTCAGACTGGACCAGTCCAGTCGGGACAGGATGAGACTGGATTGGACCGGTCTGAACCAGCCAGGACCGGATCAGAATGGAGCCGACCGGTCGGGACCGGTTAGTACTGGAGCGCACCGGTCGGGACCGGATCAGACTGGACCAGTCCAGTCGGGACGGGATCAGACCAGAGTGGACCGTTCGGGACCGGTTCAGACCGGAGTGGACTGGACAAGACTGGAGCGGACTGGTTAGCTCCAGATACGGTTGGTACTGACATTGTGGAGAAAAGAAGTGCTTCGGTTAGAACTGCTGAAGGTGCCTAACCTGCAATAAATACATTGACGGATGAGCAATGACATCGCAATCACATTCCCTGTCAATCAGATCAGTGTCTCCACCATTCCCCACACGTGGCCCTTCACGAAAGGGACCAAGGGGAAAATTCATAGCCTTATGATATCGCATCTTAGTTGGGACGCGTGTCATTTAATTCCAACTGATACCATATGCTCCCTGTAGTGTGGTGACTAGAATTGTACAGTCCTCCAAATACATCTGCAACATGAGGTACCAACTCTTATACTCAGTGGTTTTTTCACTACCTTATCCACTGGTGTCACTACTTTCAGGGATATATGGGCTTGCACCCTAGGGTCCATCGGTAAATACTCCTGAGGTTACTGTATTTAAATGTCCTAACAGAATTTGATCTCCCCAAGTGCATTAGCTCACACTTGTCCTGATTAAATTCCATCCAACTTTCCAGCTGATCTATGTCCCGCTGTATCTTTAGATGGAGACACAAGAACCTCTGCAGTTGCTGGAATTGGGAACAATATCTTTATATATCTTTCTTTGCTATCTACAACTCCAATGTGATTCGCTTCCAATTACTGTTTTGTCAAACCAAACTTCTTGTAAAAAAAGTGTTAGTCAAATCACAGTTGGTTACAATAAGGAGCATATCATTGAAGGCTTAAACATTCACCCTGACCTGAATTGTGTGATGATATCCCATCTTAATTGGGAGGACGTTCACTCTTCAAACGTCTTTTCAGGTACTGCATAGGAAACATACTTTCCGCATTCACAACAGTCGGGAGGTGACGAAATGGACACGATCGGACTGGACAGGTTGGGTCCAGACCAGACAGGTCGGGTCCAGACCGGACAGGTCAGGGCCGGCCGGAACTGGACAGCACCAGAGCGGACCTGTTGTACCGGTCAGGACCGGCATGAACCTGATGAAACTGGAGGAGACCAGTCGGAACCAGATGAAACTGGAGAGGACCAGTTGAGTCCAGATACATCTGGCCGAAACCGGACCAGACCAGTCAGGACAGGATGAAACTGGAGTGAACTGGTCGGGACCGGATCAGACTGGACCAAACCAGTCGGGACAGGATGAGACAGCAGTGGACCAGTCTGAACGAGCCAGGACCGGTCGGGACCGGATCAGACTGGACCAGATCAGTTGGGAGGGGATGAGACTGGATTGGACCGGCCTGAGCCAGCCAGAACTAGTGGGGACCGGATCAGACTGGAGTGGACCGGTTGGGACCAGATCAGACTGGACCAGACCAGTCGGGACAGGATGAGACTGGAATGGACCAGTCTGAACCAGCTGGGACCGGATCAGACTGGACCAGACCAGTCGGGACAGGATGAGACAATGGACCGGTCTGAACCAGCCAAGACTGGATCAGACTGGACCAGACCAATCGGGACAGGATGAGACTAGAATGGACCGGTCTGAACCAGCTAGGACCAGTTGGGACCGGGTCAGACTGGACCAGTCCAGTCGGGACAGGATCAGACTGGAGTGAACCGGTTGCGACCGGGTCAAGCCAGAGCGGAGCGGTTGGAACCAGACAGGACCAGATGAGACCAGAGCGGACTGGACAATACTGGAGCAGACTGGTTAGCTCCAGATCAGACCAGTTGGTACTGACATTGTGGAGGAAAGAAGTGTTTTGGTTGGAACTGCTGAAGGTGTCTAAACTGCAATAAATACGTTGACGGACGACAGATGAACAATGACATCGCAATCAAATTCCCTGTCAATCAGATCAGTGTCTCCAACATTCCCCACACGTGGCCCTTCATGAAATGGACCAAGAGGAAAATTCATAGCCTTATGGTATCGCATCTTAGTTGGGATGCATGTCATTTCATTCCAACTGATACCATATGCTCCCTGTAGTGTGGTGACTAGAATTGTACACAGTCCTCCAAATACATCTGCAACATGATGTACCAACTCTTATACTCAATGGCTTCTTCACTACCTTATCCACTGGTGTCACCACTTTCAGGGATATATGGGCTTGCACCCTCAGGTCCATCTGTACATTAATGCTCCTGAGGTTACTGTATTTATATGTCCAAACAGAATTTGATCTCCCCAAGTGCATTATCTCACACTTGTCCACCCAGGTCATTCTCTCTTCTCTTCTCTTCCATCGGGTAGATGATACAGGAGCTGAGGGCATGTACCACCAGACTTAAGGACAGCTTCTACCCCACTGTGATAAGACTATTGAACGGTTCCCTTATACAATGAGATGGACTCTGACCTCACGATCTACCTTGTTGTGACCTTGCACCTTATTGCACTACACTTTCTCTGTCGCTGTGAGACTTTACTCTGTAGCTGTGACACTTTTCTCTGTACTGTTATTGTTTTTACCTGTACTGCATCAATGGACTCTGTACTAACTCAATGTAACTGCACTGTGTAATGAATTGACCTGTACGATTGGTATGCAAGACAAGCTTTTCACTATACCTCGGTACAAGTGACAATAATAAACCAACACCAATACCATCTGTCACCATTCCACCCAACTTTCCAACTGCTCTGTGTCCCGCTATATCTTTAAACAACTTTCTTTGCTATCTACATCTCCACCAATGTAATATGCTTCACTTCTGATTATTGTGTTGTCAAACCAGCAAATTCTTGTAAAATGTGTTAGTCAAATCACTGTTGGTTACAATAAGGAGCAGATCACTGAAAACTCTAAACATTTATCTTGACTTCTGCCATTACCACTGAGACTAAATGCGCAGATCATAATATCAAAGTCAGCCATTTAAATTCAAAATGGGAACCTTCCTGGGAAACTAAGATCATCAATATGAACAAAAATGCATTTGCATAGCACAGTTCATTGTCAATCACTCCAGAACGCTTTGAAGCCAATGATGTCTTTGTAGGGAAGCATAGGAAACACAGCAGCTCCCACAACCAACAACATACACAACAAGCTGCCATAACAAATAAGGTCATTATTATATTTTTGAACTATTTGGTAGGGGATTTAGTAGTCCCAATTTTTTATGTTGTCTGGACATTTGTTTTCTGAGTCTCTGGAGTTGAATTTGATCCCATGACCACAAGAGTTTACCGACCCAGACATAGGTGACACTTGAACAAATGGTGAAGGAAAACACCACATGCTTGCAATTGTCTTCCCGCCCACAACTCCTAACTTAACCCACCATGAAAGGTCTAATGAGTGAAGGTTCTAAATAAAGCTATCTAAGAAGTTTCCTGGGTTTACATAACTGGATTTCATTTTACCATTTTCATTGTGGATCCCTCTGTGTCAGTACATTGTAATTTACTTGTAAAATGAACTACTAAACTAATGGGAGCTATACATTAACCTCACAGTGTGAGAAACCATCAGCCTAAGTAAAACCCCTGAGACATACAATTACGTGTCATCAAGTGCCCCAGAAGTAAACATTGTAGAGAAATAAATTTGTTTCTATCAGCTTGCCTTGAAAAAGAACTCAAATATCAGGAGACTACTTTCAATTAGGTTGCTTCCCATCATCTGAATTCCATATATTGAACTGCACTCCAAACGTGATGTACTGAATTAATATACAATATAATGTGGTGCTCTGAATAAAATTTCCAAACACACAATGGTTGATCCTTGGTTTCTAACCAAAAGAGAACAGTGCCTTTGCCTGCATAAGGGCCACATCAATAGAAACACACATTACGCCTCAATATAGCTTGGGGAAAAAAAATGCTCAAAGGAGCAGGAAATCAGTGAACTCTCATTCTAAGCTGGCTGAATGGTTTATTAATTTTACCATCGAAGTTATTCAGAAAAGAGAGTAGTTTCACTAATTTTGCACTTGTGTCAATTTCTTAACAAAATTAATAACAAGTGCTTCATCCATGAATCTCTTTTCCAACCGGTGAGAAGCTATCAGACTCTTTTTAAAATATCTGCGGAGTCATAGTGCGAAAAGACCAAAGAGTTTTTTTCTTAAATCACACATTGTAAGAGCAATGCCTTGATTACAGTTTCAACAGATAATGTAACTTACACCAAGGAGTTCCACTTCATTTCGTCAGTAGCACAGCAACAAACAATCTCCTAGAGGAACTCAGCAGGCCGAGCAGCATTCGTGGCGGGAAAGGAATTGTCGATATTTCGGGTTGAAACCTTACATCAACCTCCACCACAGATCTAGCATCTGCAGTCTCTTGTGTCTCATACTTATATTCCAAATTTAGTTAAACATCCCCAGATACTTCACACTTTCTATAGTGAGGAGAAATTAAATAAGATGGCCCCTGCTCACTAACGTTTAATGGAATGAGAAGTGATCTCAATGGGATACAAGGTTCTGTGAGAGAGAGTGACACGATTTTTGCTGAGAGAATCCAGCTCAAAAGTCTAGCACCAAGAGGCATGGTGATAAGAAAGGAGTTGACCATTTAATTGCGAAAATCTGAAATTCTCTGCTCCAGAGGGCTGTGAAAACTCCATTATTGTTGCATTCAATGGATTTCTGGTCACTGAGGAATTCAGAGGACATGGAGATCAGATGGCAAAATTAATAGGTTACAGGATCAGTCATGATCTTATCAAACAGCAGGATGACACCTTCTGAAGCATGCTGTTCATGAAATTCAGCCTCGTTGGTGAACCCAGTGATGACAGCTTTTGCTCAAGCACCAAAACCCAAAGCTCTATCTACTTCAGCTGAAGCCATTTGCTGCACCTGCGATTGCTCAGGACATGTGGAGCCCCATGGGCAAAGGATACGACTTCCACTGATTGTCTCTATTGATTAGTTTAAGCAGAAATGTGTCACAGAAATCCAACATGCAAGTGCAGTAAGTCATTAGAAAAGCAAATGGTGGGTTAGCTTCACCATGAGAGGATATAAACATAGGAGCAGGAGATCTTATTATAGTGGATAGGGTCTTGGTGAGGCCACATCTGGAGTATTGTGTACAGTTTTGTTCTCCTTACCCAAGAAAGGACATACTTGCTGCTGAGAAAGTGCAGTAACGATTCACTGGATTGGTTCCAGGGATGGTGTGTTTCCTTGTCAGAGGAGAGATTGCGGAGATTAAGCATATAATTTCTTCACTTAGAAAATGAGATCTCATTGAAACTTCCAAAATTCTTGGATACAGGGAGAATTTTCTCTTGATTGAAAATCTAGAAGCAGGGTCACAGTCTTAGAATAAGGAATACACATTTTAGGATTAAAATAGGGTGGTGAATCTTTGGAATTCTCTAACCCCCAAGGGCTGTGGAGGCTCACTGACTGGGTTTATGCAAAACAGAGATCGATAGGTTTCAGGATATTAAGGGAAGGATGGGATACAGGATAGTGAAAGAAAATGGAGCTGAGGTAGAGGATCAGCCATGATCTTGATGAATGGCAGAGCAGGCTTGAGGGGCCAGAGGGCCCACTCCAGCTCCTATTTGTCACATTACAACAGGATCCTCTCCTCCCACTTCATGGCAGAACAGTTGTGCTGCAGGTAGTGCTGCTGCCTCACAGCTTCAGGGGCCCAGGTTCAACCCTAGCCTCAGGTGCTGTCTGTGTGAGGCTTGCACATTCTCATGACTATATGAATTTCACCTGAAGGCTCTTTTTCCTTACTACATTCCAAATACATGCTGGTAGGCTACTTGATTGCTGTAAGTGACTCCTTAGTGTAGCTAAGTAGCAAAAGATTTTAAAAAAGTGTAGTTGATGGGTATGTGAAAGAGAATAAGTAGCAGGGGTACAAGGAAATAAGAAGGGGAGGAATGGGACTGATGGGATAGCTCTGCTGGGAGTGGGCATGAATCTGATGGGCTGAATAGTCTTTTTACATCATAAGTAAGTTCACCTAGTTCCTTCCGCTCCCTAAAATCCCAAATTTTGTACTCTGTGGAGACTGTGGTCTGTGGAACTGGACTCCCTGCCACATCCTCCTCACATTAGTTAAACCTCCCAGATATAATTCCAAATATAACCCATTACACTAGATCCATGAAGAAGATTCCTACTGGACTTTTAATGTTAAAACTGTGACTTGGTTCAAATAATAGGATGGAAAATCTGTTTTTCTTTTACGTTCTACACATTTACAAAGAGTTTCCAAAATGGTGGTTTGTAGCTGAGTTAGTGTATAATGAGAAAGGAGAAAGCGTTTTTTACATCAGTCAGTGAAAGGCAGAGTGCTGGATGGGATTCAGGATAATTGCGTAATGGTCTGGTGGCAGGTCAGTTGCATACAAGTTACATTAACTGCAAAGGATAAGGCACAGATGATTAGCTGACTACAGGACTGAAAGTGTGTCAAAGCATAAGTGATTGAGTGGAGAGCTGACTACTGGGACATATATCGGGCAACTCAATAACTAAGCATATGTAATGGAATGGACAAATTTTGGATATCCTGGAGATTTTTGATCACTGAGGCATTTGGCTCTGTGAAAACTTGGAGAGGGCAAGATCTTTCTTGGCAACTTGTTTTGCAGAAAAGTTGAAAATACCACTCTTATCCCTGTACTATTAAGAGCCAATTTCTACACTGAAATATTATAATGTTTACAGAAAAATAGTGAACAAGGTGGTGATACTGAGTGTTCTGAATACTTAATTTACCTTTGTGAAATGGTGGCAGAGGTCTTCAGATGAAAATGTAACTTAGCTTCCTTAAGTTTAAAATGGAAATTTACTGACTTAACACTGCAAAGATGTTAGCATGAAGGTATTGAGGCAAAGGTATGTACATTTTACAGTGAAATTCATGAAATTATTTCTCTGGGCACTGTTTAATAGTTTGTCTCAGAGGAAATGTAGCTCTTTGAAGACTGATTAACTCAGTCTACAGAAATGCTTCCAAATCTATTTCACAATGGTTCCTAAATCACAGTGTCTGCTCCCAAAAGGCTGACATTAAACATAGACACTTTCAGTACAGAAAGACCCCATGGAGCTCACCGTGTCTGTACTGGTTGTTTGGAAAGAACCCAGAACTAACCACAGTATCACCTCCTCCAAATAATCTGTGATCATTAAAGCTTCTGCTTTATATTCATTTTCCTTTAAAAGGTGCAATAATCTCAGCCTCAATTACCTGTATGGATATGTCTTTTAATTTTGTCCCTCAAACTTCCCCAACAGGAGAAAATTGCCCTTTCTATTCATCTCTCTGGCCCTTTCATATTTATAAAAATCTCCTAACCCTTCCCGTTCCTGTAGAAAGAATTTAAACATCTCAAATTTCTGCTTATACACAAATCACAATGCTAAAAGAACAGGCCAAAATCTGGGTTTTCTGCAGCAAGTCATCTTCTCTGGAATTCTCAAAGCCTTTAAAACAAGCTAGGAGTGTGATGTTATAATCTCCACTTGTCTGGATGAGTGCACCTCCTATAACACTCAGATGATCAACAGCATACTGCATAAAGCAGCCTGCTTGATTGACACCTCACCCACCAACCTACATATGTGACTGAGATGTCTGCCATCTCCATGGCATACTGCAGCAACAGAACAAGGCACCTTTGACAGTAGCTCCCAAACACTTTACCTCTGCCATGTAGAAGGACAAGTGCAATTGATACATGGAAACAACAACACCTTCAATTTCCCCTCCATGTCAAATGCCATCCTGGCTTGGAAATATATCACCATTCCTTCTTTAGTGTTGGATCTGAATCACAGAATTTCCTACCTAACAGCACTGTGGAAGTACCATCGCTGGAGGTATTGCAATGGTTTTAGATGGCAGTTCATATTAGGGATGGATAATAAATGCTGGCCTTTCCAGGAATACCCATATTCCATGAAGGAATAAGTAATTATAACTACATTTTCCCCTGCCTGGCATTCCCCCTGCTCTGCTGTACAGTCTTTGCCTTTAATGTGTTTCCAAAAAGGAGAATCCCAAACTATAGAGCAGTTCTTGAAGAGTAGATAAGCCAATGTTTTACAGCTGATGATAACATAGCTCAAATCAACAGCTATTCTGATATAACCCATAGATGATGATAAAAAAGGGTTAATTTTTACCTTCATCACCCCAGCAAAATGCTGTGCCCACTCTTTTTAAAACCCACCTTATTTTTGTGATTTTCATGGGTTTTACAATGGAACGTGCTTCACCTCTTGGGGTCACTGCTCAGGTATCAGAAATGAAAGATGCCACTTTGCATCTCATTTCATTTTGATAGTGCAGTTATTTCTGATCCACAGAATCACAAGAACAATCACAGTCACAAATAACTAACATTTCCCAAAGCCACTCAGAAGTACATAACAGGGGCGGCCCAGCCTAGTGGCCCTTGGATCTGCTCGCAAAAACATCCAGCAGTTTGAGAGCCTCAAAGCACGCATGACATTTTTACATGCATGTTTATTGCTAACATCCCACCTCATAAAGTTATTTATAGAAAAAATACTCAACACAGCCAAATGCATCCTGCCAGAGCTGAAGGATTTTGGTCTCGTCTAGTCCTGAGCTTTTTATAAAATGGAATTTGACTTATTAGTCATTGATGTATTGTATTATTGGATCTAAAACTGCACCCACTTCTGTAAAATTATCCTTAGTAAATTCTAATGAAGAATTTATGAAGGAGAATATTGCAGAAGTGGATACAATTTTCCATTAAATAACAAAACTAACTTCAGTTGTTCTGTCAGCTGCCTGATTGATTACAGAACTTGGTGTCTGTTGGCTCATTAGGCACGCTTTTAAATCAATTACCTTGGTCTCCCTTAATTTTGACCCAGGAGGGTAAAAACTTGCTTCAATTCACTTTGGGAATTTTATTTGTATCCTTACTATGTATTATTGATTCTTGATATTCAGAACAAAGGCTTTGAAATTCAACTGCACCATATTTCCAGCATTAAAATGTTGTTGCACATCTCTTTTAAACAACTCGAACAGTGTTATCAGACTCCATTACATGATGCTGCTTCAGGGACAGCAGGCATTACTGAAAAGCACCAGTCAAACTTCTCACCACTGCCAGCTCTCAAACACACAGCTGAGAAGTCAGCAGCTCACCCTTAAAGACACAAGCACACAATTCCAGTGACTGGAGACTGATGGAGACATAAGAGGCTGCAGATGCTGGAATCTAGAGCAACGTACAAAACACTGGAGGAACTCAATGGGTCAGGCAGCATCTATGGAGGGAAATGGATAGTCAACATTTTGGGTAAAGACCCTTCCTCTGAACTGGTCCAGATGAAGGGTCTCAATCTGAAATGTTGACTTTCCATTTTCCTCCATAGATGCTGCCTGACCCATTGAGTTCCTCCAGCGTTTTGTGTGTTACTGGAGACTGATGCTTTTTCACCAGTGACTCCTCAGGTCAGAGAGCATACTCCCTGGTTTACAAATAGGGAACTCAAAAGGCTGGTGGAGCAAGTCACCCACAGGAGGGATATCTCTCTTCATGGGGGCCACAGAGACCTACCAGTGTCACAAACAGGCACTCCTGGCAGGAAGTTGCCAATGAGATTTCTGTAAGGACATGAGTGTCTGCAGTTTGGAGAAGGCTGGCATAGTGCCAAATATCTGTGCCCACTCGGCCTGCTCCTCTCAGCTGATGGAGAAGTAGGTGATTTTCTCTTGTTGCAAACATCAATAGCTTCATAAATATGGATGTGGTAAGGTAACCATGTTGTGTGTCGTACTGTATATCAACAGCCATAGGCTGGAATGATTTAGAGGCCAGGAAATTGAGAGCGAGGAGTACCTTGACTGACTGTGAGAGCATTCCAGCCACATGTATGAGCTTGTACTTGAGGTTTTATGAGACCATGTAGCCTGCATAGCCACCATGAAAGCTTATCCCACAGAGATTTCTCCTCCAATCACTGTAGATAAGAGTGTGGCGACCTGTGAAGTGTGGGTGGATATGGTTTTGTGCTGAGTCATTGAATGCTTCATGATGTGGTTGCCTTGTGGGTGCATGTGGGGTGTGGGAGGCATTGGTTACACACCCATATCATCCATAAGGAAAAGACAGATGGCCATTGGAAGGCAGGTTTGATGCAGCAAGAACATTGAAGACCTAAGGAATGTCCAGTCTTCAGTGTGAGCACCATGCAGAGTGAGCATGTGGATTTGCATGCAACAGTTGATAAGTGCAGGTTTAGAGTGATTGGCCCTTATATAATGCTGTTGTGAGTGAATAGCAATAGTTGTTTCTCAGATGAATACAATAGAATATCTCACAGATGGTGAATTATGGGCATTGCCCTCCTGGGTAAATTCGGCACAGTGGAGAAATGGTGTTACTAAATACAAAAATATCACCCAAAAATGTGCAAAGGATGGAAGCAACTGGTGCTGAGACAACCAGAAATGCTCTCAAATTTATTTTACTGCACATTACCACAATTTTCAACTTCGCAGTTTAGCATTGTTCAAACAAATTTCAAGGTCCATGTTCCATTTTATGCTACTGCTGAGGGAGGATGCCATAGTCATGATGAAGTGAAGAATGGTTCATTGTGAAACAGGGAAGTCAGATCATCGTCCACTTCATTAGTTGTAGAGAAATATTAAAGTTTGATAAAATGTAAAAGGCAAATAAACAACTAAATATCATTCAACCTCTCTATATTAAAGATGAAAACAAAACCTTAAACTGATCAGAAATTTATGCTTTGCCATAAAACTTGCCAAAAAATTTAGTTTGCCCAAAACTTTCAGACTTTTGGACTTTTCTCAAGACTTCTTCATGTTGAGCAATGATGCAAATAAAATAAAAAGATCTCAAGTGTATTTCCTTATTGTCTTGATATTGCTTGACAAGGAAAAATCCAATTCAGGTTCCTGAACACTTTTGCTTTCCTCTGATGCATGATAACAGGAGTGTTTAATTCAGGCAATTGGAATCTCAATATTTTACTGCATTTTCTAATTGGAAATAATTATCTATAGTATTGGATTTGGTTTATTATTGTCACATACTGAGGTACAGTGAAAAACTTTGTCTTGCATACCATTCGTACAGATCAATTCATTACACAGTGCAGATACATTGAGTTAATACAGACTGTATTGAGGTAGTACAGGTGAAAAAACAATAACAGAGTACAGAGTAAAGTGTCACAGCTACAGGCAAGTGCATTACAAGTAGCCAGTAAGGTGCAAGGTCACAACTAGGTAGATTGTGAGGTCAAGAGTCCATCTCAACATATAAGGGAACTGTTCAATAGTCTTATCACAGTGGGATAGAAGCTGTCCTTGAGCCTGGTGGTATGTGCCCTCAGGCTCCTGTATCTTCTGCTTGATGGGAGAGGAGAGGAGAATGACCCGGGTGGGTGGGGTCTTTGATTATGCTGGCTGCTTCACCAAGGCAGCGAGAGGTAAAGACAGAGTCCATGGAGGAGAGGTTGGTTTCCGTGATGCACTGGGCTGTGTCCATAACTCTCTGCAGTTTCTTGCGGTCCTGGGCAGAGCAGTTTCCAGACCAAGCCATGATATATCCACATAGGATGCTTTCTATGGTGCATTGATGGAACAAATCGCACAGGAAAATTATTGGCTATAATTGGTAGAAAGTCTTTCCAAGAGGTTTAACTCCCTCTGACTGAATGTTGGTCAAATACTGTGGGGTTGATCTGGTTCTGTTGGCTAGAAGTGACATTTTACACTTAATTGGTAACTAATCTTTGCACCAGTACTGCCTCACAGTCCTAATAATGAAATATGTTTTCTATTAAACAGCTTACAAAAATAATGAATGATTGCTGTAACAGTGGGTGATAATGAAAGCTTCAGTGAGATATGGGGCTAATGCTGAAGAGATTGGAATGCAATGTTTAACTTTAGTTTTAATCCCTTAAAAGAATGCTTCCAAAGTGGAAATCACCATATTAGGCTATTGGGAAAACAAAATTTTCCCTTTAAACCTTGTATGGGATAATGATGAATAATGTTAGCATCTAAATAATGTTCTGCTTATAGTCCACATCCACCCCTGAACTGTGCAACTCCCTTTGTTAATCAAAATGCCCAGACCGCTTAACATTCCTCCTTCATTCGCTGTTTCATATAAATCCTGGAAGCACAAGAATCCAATTTGTAGCTAAGGAACACAAGATAAACTCCAACATGTCATGCCAGAGAAAGCCCCGTCATCATCACCATGTCTTTTACGAATTGCAGCACAATTAAAATAAACATGAAGCTAATCTAATTTAAAAATATTTGACACCTCAGAATCCAAACATTTTCCACATTACTGAACTAATGGGGATGACAGGGTAATAACCGTAATGCTTTGGAGGATATCTGGAATTTAGATCAACTGACATATGGTATTACTTCTTTTTAAGGTGTAAATAATTAATTCATAAATGAGCTGTAAATTACAGGTATTCTCAACATTGGGATTGGACTCAGGAGATCCAACAGTGCCTCAACGAGGAGGATCAGGATATCTGGTTGTATCTCAGTGAGGGGGATCTGAAGATCCGACTGTACTTTAGGGCGGAGGATTGGGAGTTCTGGCTGTATCTCAGTTGAGGGGTCAGGAGATTGGGCTGTACCTCAGTGAAGGCAATTGAGAGATCTGACTGTACCTCAGTGAGGGGGATCCAGAGATCTGACTGTAATTCATTGAAGGGGCTTGGGATCCAGCTGTACTTCAATGAGGAGAATCAGGAGATACAACTGTAGGATTGGGATATCTGATTGTACCTCAGTGAGGGAGCCGAGAGATCAACCTGTACCTCAGCGGGGCAGGGGTGTAGTTGGGAGATCTTACTGTACCTCAGTGAGGGTGTCATGAGATCCAGCTGTACCTTAATGAGGGGGAGTGGGATATCTGACTGTACCTCAGTGAGAAGGTCAAGCGATCCACCTGTACCTCAGTGAGGGAGATTGGGATATCCGGCTGTACTTCAGTGAGGGAGCTGAGAGACAAGCATGTATCTCAATGGTGGTAGGGGGTTGGGAGATCCAGCTGTACCTCAGTAAGGAGGAAATGGACTGATGACAGATGCAGCCACACTTCAGTGAGAAGGTCTGGGGATCTGACAATACCTCAGTGAAGGGCATTAGGACATCTGGCTGTACTTCAGTGAAGGGGGTCAGAAGATCCAGCTGTATCTCAGTGAGGAAGATTGAAAGATCCAAGATCCTAGTGAGTGGGGATTGGGATATCCAGTTGTACCTCAGTGAGGAGGTTGGGAGATCCGGCTGTACCTCAGTGAGGGGAATAAGGCATCTCACTGTAAATCATGGAGGTGGGTTTGAAGACTGACAGTGAGCTGGAGTGTGGGGAAATGGTCCACAGGTGAGGGGTAGGTGTCAAGTTGTTCTGGCTGGAGTTCAGGGTCAGGGCACAGTTTGATGCAATACTAGAAATGTCGCAGGTGGAGTCTACATAAGATGAGGTGAAGTAATTTACTCCCATGTTAGTGTTCTGGGTGCAAGACCCAATGACCACAGGATGAAGCGAACCTTTGAAAACTCCAAAAGAAGAGTTTTCACGGGAAATTACATCATTGGGGCAATCCTGAATTGGAATCATGGCATGTCAGCAGATTGACTCATGACAGGAAGTGCCCAGGCAAATTTTCCTAGTTAGTCATTTTGAAAAAGTGGCATTTCTGTTTGTAACTATATAGGAAAGTCATGTGACTATTCAGCGTAATGATGTATTTGAGTGACGCAAGCACACACGTAAGTTATGGCCTTTCTGCAATAGAATGCACAGCCTCGTTTTGAAGATCCAGCATCCCCTGGAAATTATCAGCACTGAAACTCGTTCACAAAGCACCCCCAAAATACATCACAAATGGCGACCAGATAGTCACAAAATGAATGCTTATCTGCTGAAGAGCAACCAATAGCTTAACAGAGCTCTTCAGTGCCTCCACCAAGCACTGCTGATTGATTCTGCTCACAATAACATCTCAAGACTCTGCACTCAGGGTGTCAACATTTTCTTGGGAGCATAATGAGTTGGCAAGTCTGTGTGGGTTGCGGCAATTAAGCAAAAGACAGACATCAGCAGTTTTCTGTACCATGGAGATAAATATTGATCATAGAAAGCAAAAATATTATTTGAACAGGAAACAAGTCAGAATGGTAGTTCAAGCACAGACAGGTCACATAGGCTGCCTAGGGGTGTGCAACTGAGTCATTCACAGTGCACATGGAAAGGATGGATGGGTTCTTTATACTAACAATATCCTTGAGCTGGAAGGTTATGTTGAGAACATGCAGGCTCTGAATTCTGCTGCACGAGAGCTATTTAGCTAAGGAAGATTAGCCCTGAGACCTTTCACATGCTTACTAATCTGGAAGCCCCACAGAAAGCTTAAGGTGTTCTTTTCACTGATGTAGTACAAAAGCTCAATCTTTAACCACTTCAGATTGCAGATAGTGACAAACGTAACTTGGGAAAGTAGAAAACAGGGTGAAACGGTGAGTGACTATATTGTGGTGTTGCAATGTTGGAGAATTTTTAAACTGTATGCTGCGGGACAGATTTGTTTGTGGCTTAAATGATGAACAGATCCAATAAAAAAAAGGCTTTCAAGCACAAATAACCTCAATCTCCCTTTAAAGATTGGACATCAGTGGAAATAACAGCAAAAGATTCCAAGAAATTTCTTCCAACATCAGGTGCAAATGGGGCAATAATGCTCAAAAGACAGCAGCAAAAGCTCCATTCCAGAAAAAGAGTCAGTACCATGTGAGTAAAAGTGGTGTAACCCTTCCTTCAGATGTAATGGCAGCCACTCACACACAGCTAAGCAGATGGGTGTTATGCATCACAGAGAATAAGGCATTTAGTTACTGCATGAGCAAAAAGCAATATTACCATTGCAGCATCTACACAGTGAGAGAAATTCTCTAACAAATAAACAGAGAGAGAGAAACTGATGTAGATAATATAAAATGTAATTGGTACATCATCTATACCACAAGTGGCAATGATGGGAAACACAATGATTTGAAATCCTCATTCAGTTCATAGATCAATCAATAGAAAGGAATATTATTCTATTATGGATAGACATACCTGTAGTAGGAAATTCGGTCACCATCTTTGACAGAATATACAGGTAGACCTACTCGAGTGAAGTACTGAAAGGTAATGGTACAAATATAATAATCGGTGTGTTATAAAGGCTGGGGATTGCTAATAATTATAGCTGACCACAGTTATAGCAACCGGCATTGTTGGCAAGGATCAGCTTAGAAATCTGAAGTTCAATAATAAGAATGTGTTTAGTGTCCTTGAAATCATGCTTGGAAACACTGCTGGAGAAATACAATGAAATCATTAAAATTGCCTAAAATTTACTGGCTTCAAAGCACATATAAAGTTGTAGAGTTGCACAGTACACCAGGTCTGTGCCAATCTTTTTACCCACCTACACTAATCACACTTACATGCATTAGGTCTGTATCCTTCTATGTCTTGCCCACATAAGTGACTATTTAAATGTCTCTTAAATGTAGTGATTGTATCCGACTCCACCACCTCCTCTGACAGCAAATTCCAGCTGTCATCCATATTTTGTGTAAAAAATTTTCCCCTCAGATCCCCTTTAAAACTCCTTCCTTTAACCTTAACCCCATACCTCTTGTTTTTAATATCCTTACCACAGGGAAAATTTTCTGACTACCTATCCTATCCATGCCTCTAATATTTTATATGCTTCTGTCAGATCACCCTTCAGCCTCCTTCATTTTATCCTGGTAAATCCCTTCTACACTAAATCCACATCAAATCTAATGTAAAAATCACTATATTGTGTACCTCAACCAGTGCTATATTCACTTAAAGGCAAGGTAGAAGAAGAGTTAGACAAAGCAGAGAATTATTCATAGTAAATGGGAAACCCCAATCGTGACAGCACCCAAAACTAACAAGACCATTAGATTATGCAGTGGCTATAATGTGTCAGTTAATCATGGTAGCCTCTGAATGCAGAAATGGATGGTTTTGCTCCCCAATATGATGGCAAAATTGAGTATTGGTCTTCCAAATAAAACACAGTTGCGAATTTTCCCAGATAGTCACATTAAGATTCTGGTGTGGGGTGAGGAAGCAAGAATTTTAGATCTAGCCACAACTGCAGAAATCGCTCAGATAACACAGCAAGATATGATTTTGAAACATCTATGAGCATACTCTGAGAGATTGAACTTGTTTGGATAAGTGTCCAAATGCAGCCAGCAATCATTTTACAACAGAAGATTTGACCAACAATTGGGAACAGAGAATAGTTATCCTCAAAGTTCTGAGAAGAATAATTTTGAATGAGATAAATTGAAAGCCCACTGACAATGTAAATATGATGTCTATTATGATAACAACATTTAAGAGACATTTGGAGGGGCACATGAACAGGCAGGGAATGGAGGAATATGGACCATGTGGAGGCAGATGGGATTTGTTTAATTTGGCATCAAGGTTGGCACAGATCAGGCACGGCAGTGCCTGTTCCTATGCTATACTATTCTATGTTCTGTGTATCAGAGGCATCATATATTGGCCAGGTATTAATATAGACTTAGAAGAATGAGGATCAATGTGTATGTTCTATGAGAAGCGTGGAACAAACCAAAATAAAAACCCACCATAACAATCATGGAGATGGCCGACATGACTATGTCAGAGAGTCCATGTTGATTTGTTGTCAGAAAGGCAAAGGCAGCTTTGTAATCTCTATTGATGACACGTGAAGAGTACCATGAGAACCTGCACAACAGGAGAATGTACAATGCAGGAACTGCGATAGGTCTTTGTGGAAAAGAATGTTCTTGAGGTGCTGGAGTAAGACAATGAGCACAGATCATGTCATAGTTGTTTGAATGCTTCATTATTAAGCCTTCGTAATCCCATCCAGCCTTTAATGGTTCAGCCAAAAGGTCTGTACATATTCTGAAAGAAGCCTTCAACGATGAATAATCAGTTAGCAAACTTCCTGTTCAAATTTTGAACAGCTGTCAGCTGAAGATCCTGTAATTTAGTAACCTACTGCTAATATATTGTTAACATCATCATTGGCAAACTCCAGATTTAATATTTATGTGAAAATCAAAAAAAAACTGAAGATGTTGAAAATCTTAAATAAAAATAGAAAATAACTGAAAGAATCAACAGTTCACTTAGCATCTGTGGAAATAGAAATACTGTCAATGTTTCAGGTTGAAAGTTCTGATGAAGAGTCTTTGACCTGAAGCATCAACTTTGTTTCTCTTTCAACAGATGCTGCCTGACCCATTGAGTGTTTCCAGTATTTTCTGTGTAAATCTCGTACATCTTTTCTTTTCATCCCATGAAGTGTTTCCAAACTGCTGCTGTTTCCAGAGAATGACCCAGTGACTCTAGTTGACGAAACAATCTTTTGAAACCATTTGGGGGATTAATTGCGGAAAAGTTAACAGTTTGTTTATTCACCTTGGCTTTCAAGGACATCAGAGAAGAAGGAAAATAGAATGAGTGTTCAGTGAAACCATGGATCTGTTCACACGATACATCGCACTTTGTTTACAGAATATGTTTTTCCTTGTGCCCAAAGAATGTACTAGCATCAGAGATGATTGAGAGAATAAACACATTTTCTCATGGAAATCTTGGAAGAGCAGACAGCTCACAGACAGTAGCTATTCAAGTTAATGGTTATAAATTTAGCCCAAAACAAACAATGCTTTAATCTCTGCATTCCATCACTCATGACCGGTAAATATGGTTGATCTCAAAGCAATGTGTCATTGGAAATAATTCTGTCATCAAAATCCAAAAATATATTATAAAAACAATCATAACTGTACTAGAATTTAAAATGCTCTGAATTCACTGGTATTAGAAAGAAAATCTTGCATTTATATAGTGCCTTTAAGATCCATTACTCAACATCAAAGTTCTTAATTACAGCAAATGAAGTACCTTAGAATTAGAGACAATGCTATGATGCAGGAAACAGTGCCAATTTGCACATAAGAACCTTCCACAAACAGCAATGTTACACTGATGAGGTTAATTGTATTAACACTGTTAATTGAGGGATAAATATTGACCAGGAAACCATGGATAACTTCGACCTAAAGAATGCCATGAGATCTTTTAAATCAACCTGAAGGATGAGGAATTAGTTTAGTATCAAAAATATCCTGAACTGAACAGTATCACTATACAGCTGGCAACTGAAAACTCAAGAATAATATTCTGGTGATTTACTGGAGGATCAGGCACATATTCTGCAGTAGGTACCAGAGTGGCTTGACAAAGATTTAAATGGAAAAGTAGTTGAGGTCATACAGACCACAACAAATAAAACTAAAACTTTATTTACATCAATGATGAAATACAACAAGAGTTAAAATAATGTTTTGACATCTAATAATAACATGCTAATCAGATTGTACCATCTAAGAGTCAAATGGTCCGTAAAACTAATTTTAAAAAAATCATCAATAATCAAGTAACATCAAATGCATAAGATGTCACTGATGGATATTAGCCACATATATGAACTGGCCACACATCAAAAATTATAGATTGGAAATTAAAATCATAGAGTGTAATACGGCACAGAAACAGGCCCTTCGGCCCCACAAATCTGTACCAACTGTGAAGCACCCACTTACACCAATCCTATGTGAATCTATTTTATTCTCCCCACAATCCCATCAGCTCTCTTCACATTTTACCATTCACCTGCACACTAAGGGTAATTCACAACAGCCAACTAACCTAGCAAGCTGCAGAACCTTGGGATGTGGGGTGAAACTGGAGTACGTGGGGGAAACCCACGCGGTCACAGGGAGAACATGCAAATTCCACACAGACAACGTAGGATTGAACCTGTGTCGCTGGAGCTGTGAGGCAGCAGCCTTTCTAGCAGAACCACTGTACCACCTCAAAATTGAAGCTTCTGAATTAAAATATTTTGGTATGCAAATTTTAATGTTTTTGTGGGCAACTTCTTTATTCACTATTTTAAGAAAGTCACTAAGCTGTTTATTTTTTTACAAGTTAATGAACTGTTAAAAGAGCTCAAATGGAAATGTGATACAAATGCTTCAACCAGTGTAGAAAATATATTGCAAAGGGAAATGCAATCCCTTAACTGAAGAGCTTTCAAAACAGACATAAATACATTTTATAATGATAATTCCAGGAATAAAAACCACACAAAAGTTCTGAATATTTCACTTCAATGAATCAGCAAAATCATGAACCTTGTTAAGCTGTTGCTTTTGACATTGTAGATGCCTTCAATTTAACATCTGCATATTTGTAGGGTGATCGGACAATTGGTGAATACAGTCTATGTGAGTAAGTGTGATGTCACTGCACAATGCATTTGATCATATGTGTGACATTGTGCACACGTGAGCAGTCTGAGAAGAACCACAAATAAACCCGGTGCACCTTTCAAAGTTCTTTGCTTCCCACATGTTGCTCTGCACACTCTAATGTTAGATCACTAGACACTAGGATATACTGTACATTATACCAGCAATGATAATAGAGTGGAAAAGATTTGAAGCTGCCCAAACTAAATAAAGTCGTCAAATGCGTTGAGCTGCCATATGTTCATGGTGGTAGAATGGACTTGAAAACTACAGTTAGTCAGAGCAATATCAATGTGCAAATTTAAAGCAATGGGGTGTGACTTCATGGACAAACACAGGAGAAATAAAAGATAGCCCATGCTGATCGTTGAGTATCAGCCATGTGACTATTAAAACCGGAACTGTGCAGGATGGCAGCTCAAAACCAATCTGATGTTTTGGGTAAAGCGGGTGAGCCCTTCAGTTCTTATGTAGAACAAATGGAGATACTGGCTGATCAAATGATATAATTGATTTCCAGGACAGAGGCAAAAGTGTGCCTGTTCAAAATGAACCTATACGCGAGGGTAAGGAAGTAATGTCAGTAAGAGAGTTAGGCCCGGAGATGCCACTTTAGGAGACCTTCTGACACCAAAAGGACAAGAGATGTTTAATTCAATAAATTGATAGCAAGATTGCAGAATCACTAATCCAGAACCTTCAGAGATTGTTGAAAACCATGATATGATTAGTGACTATATAGTTGTGAAGATGAATTTGTCTCAATTGAATAGTTTTGACCCCTTCCTGAGTTGAACACTGTGTGACTGGTTTGCATGTACTCTAACAGAGGAACAAAATCAATCTAAATTGCTAAATACACCAGATTTAACATTTGAGTGTGTATGTAAGATCAAGGGAGATGGTTTCCAAACACACTAAAGAATGTCAGGCACTGCACAGCGTCAGTGTTAATGCTGCACGTGAGCAAATGGCAGCAAAAGCGGGAGATATTATAAGCCCGAATCACATAACTAAGTTGATACAGCAGGAAATGCTGCGACTGACATAATGGATCTTACCCTTCACAATAACGGCAGTTTAGACCCACAAACTGCTTCAATTACAAGAAGAAAGGGCATAAACCAAGGACTGCAAGGGAGAATAATATCAGCCAGGAATATAAATACAACAGTTACAACACCAAGTCTCAAAGAAAACATTGGGCAGTATTGAAGCTGATGAGTAACATGAAGAATGCAGTCCAAACAGCAAACACCATGATTGACATTAATGGTGATTGCAGCAGTTTTCAAATTAAAGTGAACATTAATGATTTGTCTACCAATAGAGACCTGGATACAGCTGTTGACTGCTCAATTATGAGCAGAGGTATGTAGACTAAGATATCACACCATGTGTCTTTACCAAAAAGCATGCAGAACCCAAAGATGTTTTCAACCCTGAGAACCCTAGTTCAGATACAATATGTAGTTTCTCAATTGGTCAGAAAGTGAAGTGACTAATCATGGTCACTGATTAACAACCAACTCTATTAGGAAAGGATTGGCTCAATTAATTTAAAGTTGAATGAAAGAATGTACTTAATATGCAGGCTTCACCACCAACCAGATAAACTTCTAGATCAATATGCAGGTATTTTCAAAGGTACATGGCCCAGAACCAAGCTGCTCCAGTTATTCCATTGGCAACCATCTGACAATGCGGAAAACTGTCCAGCTATGTTAAGCTTCCGCAAACAAATTTGCGGCACCCCAAAGCCTTTCTATCATCTATATGGCACAAGTCAGGAGCTTGATGGAATACTCTCTACCTGCTTGGATGAGAGCAGCCCCAGCAACACTTCAGAAGCTCATTCACTACTGTAAACATTCACTTACTCTGCCTCTGATGCACAGTGTGTACCATCTGCAAAGTGGTGTGCAACTACTCACTTAGGCTACACTGGCATTTCCCAAAACCTCAGCCTCCATCAGGAAAAAGGACAAAAGTTTTAGCTGTGTGGGGAACAAACCACCATCATGTTCTCCTCCAAGTCTCACACCATCCTGATTTGGAAATATGTCACCATGCCTTTATTATCATTGAGTCTAAACACTGGATCTCCCTATCAAACGATGTTGTATGAGTGCCTTCACCAGAAGGACAGCAGTGGTTCAAGGTAGCGGCTTTCTCGGGGGCTATTGGGGATGGGAAATAAATGCTGCCTATGCCAGTGACGCCCAGATATTGAACAATGAACATGCCAACAAAAACATTGACTAGTAGTAAAGGACAGAGAGCCCATATGCATATCAAAGTCAGATACCAAGCAACTTTACCTGCTGGAATGGCTTCAATCAGTGCTATTTAAAAGATTTATCCACACCTTGCTCCCAGGTTAGTTGCGATTTGATTTCTTCTGGTTTCTGCTACAAACGTACAAGTACTTGGTTCTTCCTAGAGTCAGTTCAGATTGCAGAGAGTGGAATGGCACCCACTTCAGCAGTTTAGCTGACTTCAAGGCATCAAGGTGTACCAATTTCTTCCAGTTATAGATGCATTAGTTAGCAATCACACTGAAATACAACAGGACTGGAAGAATGAGCAGAGGGCATGGAAAACATGACAACCTGCTGGAAGAGGGAAGAGGAGGTGCTCATTGGGATGTTATCTCAACCAAGGGTTTCAGGAAGCAGTCCATCTTCCAGAACCTCAGTGAGGTAAAATGTGCAAGATGCCAACACTTCATTAAGAAGTTGTCACTGAAATCAGCCACAATAGCAAGCTCAGAACAAGGCCAGGGTGGCACATTATGGGATGGTGGAAATATCTGGACAAGCATGTGAATTGACAAGGCTTAGAAGGCCTTGGGCAAAGTGCAGGTAAATGGGATTAATATAGGTGGGCACTGGCTAGTCAAGATGGGCATGGTAGGCCAGAGGGCCTGTTTCAGTGCTGTATGACTGCATTCCACAACTCCCCCCTCAAAGTTCCTGAAGCTACAACCGTTCCTATTCCTTCCATATCTGGAAGACCAGTGCACTTTCTCTGCCTTTTCCACTGCCTTAAATATCATTTCCACATCACAAAGACCCAACACCACGCAGGTGAATTTGAAGCGAGATTATTTCCTTTAAACCTTCTGCTGTCATGGAAATTCATTTCCTTCATTCATGACAAGAACTTGATCAACATTTAATTATTCCAAGCATGTTTAGCTTTACTGGGCCATTTGCTTTATATTAGTAGTTCCCTTCTCTTCAGAGGTCATATATTTGTCAGGGCGTGTAAGGCCCACATTGAATGTCACTCCATCAGGTCAGATGCAATAGTGAATCATTGCCAACCCATGCACCCAAGTATCCCCCTTTCGTCCACACTCTTCAACACCTCTACCCGAAATAAGCACAGCTTTCTGATCCTTGACACTCTCAGCTTCTACCTCCTGCTGCAAATATTCATATACTTTCTGTTCTCAAACCCTGCTACCACATCGTAACAGTGCAAGTTGTCATTTTCCAGCATTACACCTAATTGCCCTGCTTTCCCACCAATTAACACCTCTCTTCTGTAGTGGCATGATGAGGTACCTCTCTGCTCGTCATTGCAACTTTATCATCTTCCTGTTCTATATCTCTATTCCTTGCCATTGCACTGCCAGTCAAAAGTTTAAAATTCTGTGCAATGCTGCTCTTCCTTTAACTGATTAGTCTTGGCCTTGTTTTATTCTATCACAAACCTCTTACTTAATGTTGGGATATGTGATTACTTACAATAAGCTTGTGAGGCTACATCTCTTAAACTAGCATCAACAGGCAACCATGGATTGGATAAGCCAATTTTAAGAGAAATTTGAATTGAAATTCTCTCAAGTTTCCTGATAAATAATTTGACAACATTGTGCTCATTTTCTCACCAATCTTGGCAAACTATTAAGAAATTGTTTAAATAATCATTAACTGCAAACTTTTCAAACATAAAAATCTTCCACTGTGACCATACGATTAATTCTGGGAATATGTTCTACATCAAAATGATGCAATGTAGCCTGGAACACAACTGCAATTGCACAAATCCTCAAAGTGGCAAACTTCAAATAGATTACTTAAGAAAAATTACTTACTGATGCATCATAAAAAAAATTATTTTTCTACAAAGACGTATTTCAGCTGAATTCCATCACTTTATTGCTGGGCAACATTTATTTTCAGACTGAAATTCCTTTGAAATGTGACGTGAACTGGACATTTACTCATGGTGGTATGCCTTTAGTCCGACATGTTGAGTGATTGTCATGGCAACATCATTTATTCTGGTTATTTTATTAAAATGGAAAGTTTTCCATTTGCTTCCTTTTGTGTTTGCAATGCTGAGCAAAGACCAGTGCACACATTAGGCTGGGATTACAGGCCATGGGGTGTGGTGGGAGAATGGAACCAAGAATTCTCAACTCACAGCTCATGTCATCAGACTGAACACAGGGTAGGGAACCTGCTCCTGAATACTACCTACTGTCTTCTCTCAGTTGATAAATCAGTGCTTCTCCACATTGAACAACTCTGGGAAGAAGCAAGGAGAGTATCCATGGAACCAAATGAAATCTGACTAGAGGAATTCAATGACAACACACACTGTCCTGATGAAGGATCTCAACACAAAATGTCAACTGTCCGTTTCCCACCATAGATAGTGCCTGACCTGCTGAGTTCCTCCAGCACTTTTTGTGTACTGCTCCAAATTCCAGCATCTGAAGTCTCTTGTGTCTCCTCTCTGGAGGAACTCAATGCCCATCACAAGGAGTGGCTTGGTACCAAACAATCAAACTTGCCTAGTCCTGAAGGACAGCACTACCAGAATGGCTTTGTGGCATGTGGAGAGTGGAGCAAACTACCCAACCTCATCCTTACTTATCTACCTGCTGGAGATGCATCTGCCCATAAAATTATCAGTAATGGGGATACTCTCCATTAAGTTGTTTGGCACTTACAACCATGCTAGGTGGGATCAAATCGGATAGTTCTTGCAGCCCAGACCATCCATTGGGCCATCAGCATCAGAATTATCCAATCCATACTTTTGGTATATTATTTAAGCCAGGGGACCAATGCCAGTTCATGCAGTGTGAAAAAACATTGCTGTAACAGTAATAGATACTATGAAAAACTGAGGTGGGACTACATGTGTGCTATAGGCAGAGAGCAGCATGCAACGGACAGAGCTAAGCAATCCCACGGACATGGATCAGATCAAAGCTTTGCAGTCCTGCTTTGTCCAGTCATCATGGGGATCAACAATTAGACAGCCAAGAGGAGCTAAATACTTCATGAATAGTAGAGCCCACCATCACAAGGGCAGATGGGTGAGGTGGATCCAGGCAGATGGGGGAGGGGAAAGTGGAAATAGAATCCATCATCCTCAGCCCTTTGACATCTCCAACCATTGCCTTTCAACTTCTGTATCAATTTCCACTCCCACCTCCTCCATCTGTCTATCACCCCACCTCACCTTGATCCACCTATCGCTGGCCAGTTCTTGCTCCACCCCTTCCTTCCACCTTTCTATACTGGCTATCTCCCCTCTATCTTTCAATCCAGATGAAGGGTCTCGACTTGAAACATCGACTGTCCCTTTACCTCCAGAGATACTCCCTGACCTCCAGTATCTTACACGCAGTGGCATCAAGGACATCTGGTTAAACTTAAGTCAATGAAAATCAAAAAGGAAAAACTCCATAGATTGGAGTCATACCTAAAGAAAGGAAAATGGTTGTGGTTGTTGGACGTCAATCATCCCAGACCCAGCATGAAACTACTGGTGTTCCTCAGGGAAGCGTTCTAGGCCCAATCATCTTCGGTTGATTCATCAATAATCTTCCTTCCATCATAAAGTCAGAAGTGGGGATATTCACTGATGACTGCGCAGTGTTCAATTCCACGTGCAACTCCTCTACGAATGAAGCAGTCCATGCCTTCATGCAGCAATACATAGAAAGTAATCAGGCATGGGCTAATAAGCGGCAAGTAAACTTTGTATCACCAAAAAGTGCCAGGCAATGACAATTTCCAACAGGTTGGTGGCTAATAACATCCCCTGATGTTAAAAATCCCATCACTACAGTGAACAGAAACTGAACTGGAACAGTCACATAAATACTATGGTTATAAGAGTAGCTCAGAGGATGTGTGCCCCACAGCAGTTACTCACCTTCTTATACCCCAAGCCTTTTTCATCATGACCAAAGCTCAAGTCAGGAGTGTAATGGAATGCTCTCCACTTGTCTGAATAAATCTAGTTGCAACAATTATCAAGGAGGCTGACATTATCCAGGACAAAGAGGCTTAATTGGCACCCTATCAACCACCCTTTACTCATGGTTCACTTTTCCATCTCTACCATCCACACTCCTTCACATCACATTTTCCTGTTCAACCACAGGAGATGCAAAACCTACTCTGACCCAACCAGCCCTTCTAAGTGAAACAGCAATTCATTTGCCAATCTGGAGCATTGCATTCATTGCTGACAATGTGCTCTCCTATACATTGGAGAGAACAAATGCAGATTGGGTGACCACTTTGCAATGTGAACAAGATTGTGAACAACTCCATTCAGTCTGCAAAGGTGACCCCGAGCTTCCAATTGCCAATCTCACACCCACTCTGACATCTGTCTTTGTCCTCCTACACTGTTCCAATGAAATTCAATGTAATCATAAGGAACAGCATTTCACCTTCTGTCCAGGCAATTTGCAGCCTTTGGAACTCAATATTGAACTAAACAATTTCAGATAACCAGTCTTTCCTGCTGCTGGTTCAGAACCTGATCTTGCATCTGTCAATCCATTCTGTCGCTGGACTCCAAATGGAGTGCCACAGTGGAGCCTGGTGATGCAGTGGCTCCCCAGCTTAATGCCGGGGAATCCATCTCACTCATCCCACACTGACCATACAATCAGTGACCCTATTCATTGAATGGGGATTCCCAGCCTGGAGACAAGAAGGAAAAAGATTGAATACTTAATATCTCTGTTACTTATTTAGTGATGAAACAATTTTTAATCCACTGATGAACTAGAAAAAGATCAAAAAGGATTGAGGAAAGACTCTTGAGATAAAAGAATTTGCAATTGGTGCCAGGAGCAGATCACTTTTATTTTTCCTTTGGATCTGCAATATAGAAGTTATCTGAGAATCTGATCAGCCGGATCTTCAGGAGTTGAGTTACAGGGAAAGATTGAACAGGTTAGGACTTTATTCCTTGGAGCGTAGAAGAATGAGGAGAGATTTGATAGAGGTTTACAAAATTATGAGGGGTATGGACAGAGTTAATGCGAGTAGGCTCTTTCCACCTAGATTAGGAGAGCTAAGTATGAGAGGACATGGCTTTAGGGTGAAAGGGGAAAGGTTTAGGGGGAACATTAGGGGGAACTTCTTCACTCAGAGAGTGGTGGGAGTGTGGGACGGGCTGCCATCTGATGTGGTAAATGCGGGCTCACTCTTAAGTTTTAAGAATAAATTGGATAGATACATGGACGGGAGAGGTCTGGAGGGTTATAGACTGGGTGCAGATAAATGGGACTAGCGGAATAAAGTTTCGGCACAGACTAGAAGGGCCAAATTGCCGGTTTTCTGTGCTGTAGTATTCTATGGTTCTAAAACTTGTAATAAGTTGGTTCAGGTGGAAAAAGAGTTTCAGATTGTGAAGTCATTTGTTATTATGGAATGGTTTAGCCTTACTCAGAAGAGAAGAGGGGATTCTGTAATGAATTGAGGAAATTTATGACCTTGGTAGCGCTGGATTAAGAGATTGCAGTTTGAAGCAAAAGATAGAAAAAAACTGTTGGTAAAACTCAAGACTCTGCTACAATTCTCAAAATAGAAGTTGGGAGGCAAATTGTTGCAAGGCAAACTAATGAGTTGGAGACCACGTAGATCAAAAACTGCAGAATCATCAAATTCACTCAACCATGTTGGAGGTACATTAAAAATAATCATCATCCTGACCTAAGTTTTTACAAGAAGGTTAAATGCTATAAATCATGCGATTGACCATTTATCAAGCATTGCTGGAAGTGGGATATATAAGCCCTCGTATATACGTACAAAAAGTAATCAAAGTGATTGAAACTCAGGAAGTGGGAACCAGTTGTATGTCACTTAGACTTTGTCAGGACTGCTGTGTTCAGTTTTGCACACTGCACCTCAAGAAGGCTACGTTGGCTTCGGAACGAAGAATTTCAAGGTTAAAAGTACGATAATCCAGGCAGGTTGCCTAAATAGTTTGCTTTCCCATTAGTTTAAAAAGTTGGCAGCTGAGCTATAACGATCCTTTGAACGATACATATATATGATAGACTGGATACAGAAAAATGGTTTCCTCTAGTGGTGGCTTGGAGAGCAAGAAGACAATGGAAACTATAACTGAATCATGAGAAGGAGAGGAGTCTTGGGAAAACAGAAGATGTAATATTGAGCTTGTTGCCTCTTCATATGCTACAAAAAAGGTCCAGCAAATGTCCTGCCTTTCTAAAACAGGCAGGGTTGTTTAGCTGGAGATGTGAAGATAGATGGATGTACTTCTGAACAATTATCTTTCAGGATCAATCAATATTTCCATTAACTTCTCAAAATCCACAGCCTCGGATATTGTAGAGGATTTCATGCCTAGTTCATTCATTTTGAAATGCGTTCATCGCTGTTTGGAAAACACCACTCTAACCAACAGTGGCACACAGACACACGAATGAGGTAAATGAACATTTATTTTGGCAGTGGAGTCACATATTGATGAGGACACAAGGCGGTACCATGTCCTTTTTTAAATAGTACTGTGAGTGCTTAAACCTTGACCTGAAAAGGCGGACAGGGTGTCATCCTAAAGCAGCCACCTCCAAAAATATAACAGTTCCTCAGCACTGCAATTAGGTGACCAGATCCCAGAATGATGCTTGAACCAACTAGAGCATTGCAAAGCTAACACTGGAAAGAAACTGAATATTAGAAAGAGTTTCCTTTTGGGGTTAACTTGCAGCTGTTCTGTAAAAGTGTCCTTTTCTCCCTTCGTGCTCTTTCACAGCAGAGCAAATGTAACCATCAGCCAAACACTGTTGGTTCATCAACAGTTTCTGAACAATATTATCTCAGACCTAGTCACTGCCCAGTGGCCTCATCTGCCTGTATTTACTTTTTCTAGGTACAGATGACTGAATGAGCAGGCCCACTGCACACAAGATACATTGGATGACACAGAGCAGGCTCAGAGAGGTGACTGGTCCTCAGGTATCATGGTCCCAGAACGTCTTAATACCTTTTTCCAGTTCACCAGTTGTTAAAGACTTTTGAATTGTTTCAAAATGTATCTGAAATTCAGTAACAATTTTCAAAAACTATACAAATAAATAACTAAAAAAACACTTAAATAAAAACACATTAAAACTAAGAAGTAATTTAAAACATTATAATAAAGCATTTTTTCAGCGAATATTATTCAAACGAATGGAATCGCTGTTTGTATTGCATCCCTTCTGCCCTCCACACTAAGGCACCCCAGTTAGATTTGTGCAAAAAACAAGATGATGGAGGAACTCAGCCATCAAGCAGCATCTGTGGAGGGCAATGGACAGTCGACATTTTGGGTTGAGACCCTTCATCTGGACTGAAAGAATAGAGGGGAGATAGCCAGTATAGAGAGGTGAAGGGAAGGGTGGGCAGGACCTGGCAATTGATAGGTGGATCCAGGTGAGGAGGGGTGATAAACAGTTAGAAAAGGGAAGAGTGGAAATATTGACAGAGGCTGGGAGGTGATGGGCATCTGCAGCATTTTGTTGCCTCCACATATCACCTCCCAGTCTCTGTCACTATTTCCACTCTTCCCTCTTCTATCTGTCTATCAACCCTCCTCACCTGGATCCACATATCACGTGCCAGCTCTTGCCCTACCCTTCCCCTCACCTCTTTATACTGGCTATCTCCCCTCCATTCTTTCAGTCCGTATGAAGGGTCTCAAGCCAAAACGTCAACTGTCCAGTTCCCTCCACAGATGCTGCCTGACTGCTGAGTTCTTCCAGCAATTTGTTTTTTTGCTCCAGATTCCAGCATCTGCATTCTCGTGTCTCCAGTTGGATTAAGTTTTGGAAGTTCCTCAGGATATGCTTTTAACTGCCAGGAACAGGAAGGTTAAGGGATGATCCATAGCACATCCAGATCCCCTCTTCAGGAAGTGGCTGCTCTGTGCTCTGCTCAATAGGATGTCCAGCCACAAAACGGACAGTCAGATGGGAAGGCATCTGACCTTCAGGACACCTTAGGCTTCCATGTTTGGCTGTATATGCGCGCAAGTTCACGACTTCCTGAGGCATGAGTGGCTGATAGCTGATGGTTCCATGTGGAATGGTCGGCCAAGAGGCAGCATAATTTGGTTTAACAATTCATTTCTCTTACAGGAGCGCAAACTGATTGAGAATGGTAATACAGTATCAGCATGTCCTGCCAGGTGAAATATCTCCTCAAACAACTTCCTGAAGTAAGAGGGGAGGAAAATTGTCCTCCGATTCTGCAACCGGAGACAGTTAGGGTGGCACAGGGGTGGAGTAGTAGAGCTGCTACATCCATGCTCCAGCCTCCCGGGTTCAACCCTGACCTACATTGCTGTCTGTGTGGAGTTTGCACATTCTCCCTGTGACCACATGGATTTTGCCCGGGTGCTCTGGTTTTTGATAAGATAAGATCTTTATTAGTCACATGTACATCGAAACGTACAGTGAAATGCTTCTTTGCGTCGAGTGTTCTGGGGCAGCCTGCAAGTGTCGCCACGCTTCCAGCACCAACATAGCATGCTCACAACTTCCTGACATGTGTGTCTTTGGAATGTGGGAGGAAACTGGAGAACCCTGAGGAAAGCCAAGCAGACACAGGGAACATCAACAAACTCCTGACAGACAGCGGCCGGAATTGAACCCAGGTTGCTGGCACTGTAATAGCGTTACATTTACTGCTACACTACCATTGATAGGTTCATTGGCCACTGTATGTTGCTGCTGGTGTGTCAGTAAGAGGTAGAATCCAAGAGAAATTAATGGGAATGAGGAGAGAATAAAACAAAATGAGAATAGTATAAATGGTGCTTGAGGATTAGCACAGACCAAGTGGGCCAAATGGCCTGTTGTCATGCTGCAATATTCTGTGTAACAGGTGTATTACACTAATCAGTCTGCATCCAGCTTCTTGCCCTCCTTCCCTTCAGCTTTGAAGAAATACAACATTTTCTAAAATTCTGCAGAAGTGTTTCCTTCAACCACATTCCATCAGTATCCCAGTAATTACGGGATCATGCATGCACCCTCCTCCCCCTGCACCACAGCATCCCAATTCAATTTATTCTGGAAATGCTTCAGTGTTACTATATTTTTTAAATTGCAAAGAAACAAAGTGTCATGTTTCATTGTGCCACACACAGTTGCATTGTTCTGTGAAGTGGGATTTTTAATTCACAATTGACAACAGATGGCATTGTGAAAGAAGTATTAATTTGTCGTAACATTATCAGGGCCACACAGCAGCCCATGTGTCAATCTCCCTTTTGCAGTAAGAAAGGTCAACTGTTGGCCACACTTTGGTATTTGGGCATTGTGCCCACAAGCAACACCCAACACATCGGAAATTAAAGGAAAGAACATCATTAACAACAACATTTCCATAATTTTCTGATCGAGACGATTGCTGAAACAGAATGCAGGCCTCCCTCAGATAAATATAGATTGTTCTCTAATGTGGATTAAATGTAATCACACCCATTGCGCCATTCATCCCCAGTCAATGATTATCAGGGCTGCCTAACAGTCCGTGAGAATCAAATCCTACTAAGTGGGTAAGTGCGTTTGTGGATCTATGGCATTGGTTCAAAGCAATTTGAAGAAGCTTAACTTAGTCGTGAGGATTTAATAACAACCAAATGCAAATCTTGTGCCCTGTAACACATCATGAGAGTAACTTTAAAGAAAGCGACACTCATCAAGGAACGTATTTCCTTGTTCTTGAGATTTACCACTCCTGCAATCCCAGAGCGGTTAAAGTGACAGGAGTGAAAGATGCCCTTGTTTTTGGATGAGCCATTGAAAAGTTGTAAGCTCAAATAGGAATGGAAATATTAACACTCTGGAAGTCCACATTCAAATAAACCTCAGACTGTGACTGACAGAGAGCTGTTCCTCCACGCACAAAACACATCTGAATATTCTCTATGGAAGGGCAAGGCTTAACTACTTATAACAAGCTGGTGGTGCTCCCACCCCACCCGGGCCAGGTAAATAAAGGCAGAAAATGAGACAAGTAGTGCCCACACCTTAAACAGATACAAACCATTTGGTACCCTGCACCCCTGAGGTCTCCTTTGCCAAGCACTTGCCTCTGTATGGCTCTGGGAGGTGCAGAAGTGCTCCTACAGGTTCAATGGTAGCACCAAAGACCACCGCCATCATCCGCTTGTCAGCCTTCACAGTCCTCACCTGATTGCCCACTCCCTCCTGATCACTTCTCTCTTATCCGGGCTGGCCTCCTCCATCTCGATTGCTTCCCCCACCTGCCGTCACAACAAACCCCATTCTCCATTCTACCTCCCAGTTTCTAATAAAATTGGGGCTTTGTGACAGTGAAAAGTATCAGGATGGTGAGGGGATTAAAAAAAAAGAAAATGAATGCTCTAGAGAAGCAGTGATCACCAGAAATATATCTGATTTGTTTTCTAAATTAATTAGCCTACAAGCATTAAATCACATCCAGCTGCACCACTGTTGGACCCAAGATGGTTTGTTATGTGATGTGGTCAGGTTTATTCCTCCCTTTTGTATTTGCTACAGATAACTCAACCATCCTGTGCTGGGTTAATCAATGCCACCGGCAGCAAGTGTGCTCACTTAACCACACAGCAGGACTACCTTTCTGATACATACAGGATAAACAATATTAAACAAAATTCATCATATGGCATGGTGGCAGGCAGGCGTGCAAAGAATTCAAAGATTAGCAAGGCAAACTCAAAATTGGATCTGTTGCAAATTTGTGCATGAAAGTACTGAATTAGAAAAATTAATAAAGTAATACACAAGTTGCTTCTTCACAATTGCTTGCACACAATCTTTGTAAAATTTCAAGCTTTGTGCTACTGTGTTCTGAACCTTTGCTGGCTGCCAGGAACTAACAATAATGGAACTGCTCCCCATCGTACATTAACGTTATGCTGAGTTACCATGGGGCAATAATCTGACCATGAGGTTCTGGTCATGGTTTTGTACTGCTCAAGGTCGACTTTGCTACTTATAACATCATTTGTACCTTTCACTGTCCACGCACCTACTATCCTTGGTTTATTTTCAACCCCAAACGGCTATAAATGCTGGCAGGCTATGAGCTATGAGCACGATCACTGGCCACATTTTCCCAAAGAAAAGTACCAGCCATCTCTTCATTTCAAGAATTTCTCAGAGGTCTTCTTGCTTGTTGTTATTTGTGAACAGCTGTAAATTATGATGTATGGAAGTGTTAATGAACCCTCTTCCAGTGCAGGTGATTTCCTCATTATTCAATTTTATATCTGCATAATTCTAAGTAATTGAAATGAGTGCCCATGTATATACTCGGCATTGGTGGCAATAGAGTCAAAGAACAAGAGGTGCATTGAGCCTGAATTAATAGGAAATTGACAGCCACAGATGGATGAACCACTGAAGGTCATGGGCTGTATCCTGACCAATAGCCTGTATCGTGCTCTTCCTCAGCTTCCTCCTCTCTCCAGAGTTGTGAGCTGAAAAGGAGCACCCTACAGGCCATTAGCTAGTAACCACCAACAAGCAACATTCTTGCCTTCACCAACTGCATTTCTGGTTTCTGCACTGTATCTGATCCCCCCCGCTTTGCCCCTGGACTGAGTCAAGGGACAAAGAACTATTCTACTGAACTGAGGAACTGGATATACTTCATATCCGGACCCTCAGCTTTCTGGCCTATTTAGTTCAGGCCCACTTATTTGAATTAAGTTGCCACTCCGGATTGAAATGTAAATGCAGAAATGTGGCTTCTTTTTTTTAAATTATTTTACTTAACTATATCAACAAATGTATTTTTAAGCTGATATATCATTTTTTTTAAGATTAAATGATTTTTATTCTTTGATATTATTTAAATCTGCTTCAATGGTTTTTAAATGACTCTGATTAGAGACATTCAGAAATAGTTGAAAGAGTCTGCCAAGAGGATGCACCTCATGAGGCCCAGTCACTGCTTGCAGACTGCTCTGCTCACAGGATAGGGAGACCAGGAGCTTGATCAGTCCTGTGGGGTCACAAACAGTAAGGGCAGCAACAGGGACTACATGGGGAGAGGGAAAGGGGAAGATAGAGAAGGGGGTAACGTAAGAAGCACACCACCTCAAGCTTGAAGCAGCCCAGTATTAATGTGGCTCCATCACACTCTGGAGCAGAGTATTGGCATTTTTAGCAGACGCAATTTTAAAAATTGCCAGCAGTGAGAATTTCTTCTTAATTTTTGTTTTAAGTTTTACAACACAGCAGTTTTAATCCCAGAAGCAATCTTCCAATCTCTATAAAAACCAGTACTGTCACTGTGTGCATGATGACAAATAAAGTCTGAACTCAACTCTCTTTCACCTTCATGACTAGAGGCTGAGAGATTGCAATGATCTCATCGTATGGCCATTCATTACCGTTCGAAGGATAAAATGTTCAGGATGCAGGAAATTCCAATCCGAAGTGACAAAGGTAGATTTATTACAGAGACTGCAATGAAGAGATATCATCAGGTACAAATAGTTTTCCTAACCACAGTTTGACAGAGATCCTGTTTTTTTCTACCCAGCAGACAACCAAGTCAGAATGGATAATTTACAGGTTGATGAACAGTGAACAACAGGAAATGGCCACTCTTCCTGTGGGATTATGTTTAAATACCTCAAGCTCCTGAGTTAAGTTCAGCCCCAGATGCAATGCTATAGCAATAAAATCATGGATCGGATCAATGCCACAAAGCTCTCGATACTGACAGTTTAGAGTCCTTCATTGCTAAATTGGGGAGCTGCCACGTTTTTCAAGGTGTTGATGTTTTGATAAGCCGTGGATATGGAGTCTGCCTTGATGCTATTTGAATAAGAACAGAAAGTTCAACGATGCCTTCGTTGGTGTCTATTCCTTTACCAACATCACCAGACACAGTTTAATTGATCCTTCTCATTTGCTGTTTGTGGGATCTTGTGCTTTCATTGGCTCCTATCTTTGCTGACTTAGTGGCATCAACGGTACTTCAAAGATAGTTCATTGATTGAAGAGATGCCATATAAATGCAAATTCTGTCTTTCTCATTTTTTTTTGGTAAAATTTCTGAATTGCTTTGGTGATCAGGGCATTAACAACAAAGACACTCACACAAAAATGACCTTTCATTGGAATCGAGATGGCAAAGATTTCAGGGCAATATAAAAAATCGTTTATTTTGAGCTAGAACATTGCTCAACAACATCTGTTTTAAATTTGTCTGCAACTCTTGATCACCTTTGTAAAATGTAACTTTCATCATTTGACTGCTGTGCAAATAGCTGTAGAAGAGGAAAGTTTAACCACTCTGCTTCTTCCAGCTGGAACAAACCTTCACTCACCCCTTCACAACATTCCAATGTTTTGATCTACATGACCTTAACCAGAATTCCTTTCGAACTTCAGATTGCCGGAGTGTAAAGGGCCAAGGTCCATTTAGTTTGTCAAAAGGCAAACAACTACAGATGCTAGAAATCTGAGGTAGCAACAGCAAACGATGGAAATACTCAGCAGGTCAGGCAGCCTCCGTGGAAAGAGAAACAAAATTAACATTTCAGGTCGATGACCTTTCATCAGAAGGTCTTTTACCAAAATGTTGCCTCAGTTTGTCTCCCCATAGCTGCTCCATGACTTGCTAAGTACTTCCAGCACTTTGTGTTATCATTTAATGGTGATTTTGTCTTCTTGCATCCTAGTAGCTGTATAATACAGTAGCAAGTTGATTCATCACATCAATAAATCTCTATCTCAGTGGCCTATAACAAGCTCAGATATGGTTTACAAAAATGCCCATTAGTGGAGAAGTTTGGTTCCAAAATTGCCCACTACTCCCAAGAATACTACATCTAACTCAGCTGCTGTCTCAAATTACTGATTTACCACATTCCTAAATATCATCGTTGAAGTGTTGGCTGCTATTTGGGAGAGTTTGAAATTGATGCTCATCATTGTTTAACCACACTAATGATGCAGTGAATAGGAACCTAAATCCCATCAGGCCACTTTGAGTATATAAATTCAGTTGTAAAAATTTACAAATAACATTGAGACAAAGTGGCCATAAAGCAGTTGGATTGTAACACGAGCTAAAAGTTAGTCCACCAGGGAAGGAAGCATGTCAACTGACACCAAAGTTGCTCACTCCTAATGCCTCCTGAAATGGTTTAGCAAGCCATGCAGTTGTGAAAGAAATGGGAATTGAATGATAGACCTGAGTGTCTTCTATCCCACATATCACTTTCAGACCTAGCAGAAAGCACACACTTTTAGAGAACTCTGTGCATTGTTATTCTTTGCAGAAATTCTATTGGATTGTACACTCATTCGTTTTCGGTCTGTGAACAGTTGTTCTGATTCAGGATCTTATAAATAGTCTCAGGAAAGATTTTTCACATTTTTGTTCAAAGTTTCCCACACAACAATGTAACCACAGATTTAATGAGATAGTTTGTATTTTTTGTCAACTATTCACTGAAGACCACAATGACTGAATTAGATTCCTGCTTCTGTCTTCACCCTTCTTGCTCCTTGCTCTTCACCCTAAAGGATTACTTGCTGACCATTAGTCTTCCTTCTTCTTCCCAGAATTAGTATTCATTATCAACTCATTGTATAAATATTTATAGGCAACATGATGGTTAGTAGTGATATAAAATCAATAGAAAGGAAGGACATTGGGTCAGAGGAGGTGGAATCCCTATGGGTGGAGCTAAGAAATAGCAAGGGTAAAAGGACAATAGTAGCAGTCATATATAGGCCCCCTAATAGCAGTCAGGAAGTGGACCATAAGTTGCAGTTTGAAATAGAAAAAGCATGCCAGAGTGATAATGTGAAGATAATTATGGGGGATTTTAACATGAAGGTGGACTGGGAAATCCAGCAAGGTGGCAGAACTCAGGAGAGTGAGTTTGTGGAATGTCTACGGGATGGTTTTTTGGAGCAACTTGTTGATGAACCCACCAGGGGATCGGCTGTTTTGGATTGGGTGCTGTGTAACGAACCAGAGGTGATTAGGGAACTAAAGGTAAAGGAACCACTGGGAACTAGTGATCACAATATGATTGAGTTCAGTTTCAAGTTTGAGAAGGAGAAGCTGATAACTGGTGTATCGATATTTCAGTGGAACAAAGGAAATTACAGTGGTATGAGAGAAGAGTTGGCCCAAATTGATTGGAAGAGTAAGCTAGCTGGAGGGACGGCGGAGAAGAAATGGAAGGAATTTCTACAGGAAATAAGGAAAATGCAGGATAGATATATTCCAAGAAAAAAGAAGGTTTTGAATGGAAAAAAGGCACAAATGTGGATAACGAGAGAGGTGAAGGCTAAAATAAAAGCAAAAGGGGCGGCGTACAAAGAAGCAAAAATTAGTGGGAAAACAGAAGATTGGGAAGCTTTTAAAAACCTGCAGAGAGAAACCAAGGAGGTCATTAGGAAAGAAAAGATGAATTATGAAAGGAAGTTGGCGGATAACATTCGAAAGGATACTAAGAGTTTTTTTTAAATACATAAGGAGTAAAAGAGAGACACGGGTTGATATAGGACCAATTGATAACGGTGCAGGAGATATTATAATGGATGATAGAGAGATGGCAGAGGAATTGAATGAATATTTTGCATCGGTCTTCACCGTGGAGGACATCAGCAATATGCGGGTTAGTCAGGAGTCTCACGAAATGAAACTGAGTTCAGTTAAGATTACTAGAGAGAAGGTGCTAGGAAAACTAAATGGGCTAAAGACTGATAAGTCTCCCGGACCGGATGAGGTGCATCCCCAGGTTCTGAAGGAGGTGGCTTTAGAGATAGCGGAGGCATTGGTGATAATTTTCCAGGAATCAACAGATTCCAGCATGGTTCCAGAGGACTGGAGGGTCGCAAATGTAGTTCTGTTGTATAAGAAAGGTGGGAGGAAGCATAAAGGAAATTACAGACCTATTAGTCTGACATCAGTGGTGGGAAATTATTGGAATCTATCCTCAAGGATGGGGTTATGGAATACCTAGAGGCGCAAGGCAAGATAGGTCCTAGCCAATATGGTTTTGTGAAGGGAAGATCCTGCCTGACCAACCTATTGGAGTCTTTTGAAGAAATCTCAGGTAGGGTGGATAAGGGAGAGGCGGTAGATGTTGTGTATTTAGACTTTCAAAAGGCCTTCAATAAGGTGCCTCACAAGAGACTGATTAATAATATGAGAGGTCATGGAATTATGGGTAGGATAACAGAATGGGTGGAGCATTGGCTGGTTGGCAGGAAGCAAAGAGTGGAAATAAAAGGATCTCATTCTGGTTGGTTACCGGTTACTAGTGGTGTGCCGCAGGGGTCGGTGTTGGGACCGCTCCTTTTTAGCTTGTACATTAACAATTTGGATGATGGAATAAATGGTTTCGTGGCTAACTTTGCGGATGACACCAAGATAGGCGGAGGAGTAGGGAGTATTGAGATAGGAAGGTTGCAGAGAGACCTAGACAGTTTAGGAGAATGGGCAAGGAAATGGCAGATGAGATTGAATGTTGAGAAATATGCAGTTGTACACTTTGGAAGCAGAAATAAGCGGGCATATTATTATCTAGAAGGAGAGAAAATTCAAAGTACGGAAGTACAAAGGGACTTGGGGGTACTCGTGCAGGATACCTTAAAGGTTAACCACCAGGTCGGATCGGTGGTAAAGAAAGCGAATGCTATGTTGGCATTCATTTCGAGAGGTATAGTGTATGAAAGTAAGGAAGTGTTGATGAGGCTCTACGGGGCACTAGTGAGGCCTCATTTGGAATATTGTGCGCAGTTTTGGGCCCCACATCTTAGGAAGGATGTGCTGACATTGGAGACGGTTCAGAGGAGATTTAAGAGGATGATTCCAGGAATGAAAGGGCTTACGTATGATGAGCGTTTGTCGGCTCTTGGACTGTACTCACTGAAGTACAGAAGGATGAGAGGGGACCTCATAGCGACATTTAAAATGTTGATAGGAAAGGACAGAGTAGATGTGGCTCAGCTGTTTCCCTTGGTGGGTGAGTTCAGGACCAGAGGGCACAATCTTAGAATTAGAGGGTACAGTTTCAAAACAGAGATGAGGAGAAATTTCTTTAGCCAGAGGGTGGTGAATTTGTGGAACTCCTTGCCACGTACAGCAGTGGAGGCCAGATCAGTGGGGGCGTTCAAGGAGGAGGTAGATAGATATCTAAATAGTCAGGGTATTAAGGGATATGGGGATAAGGCCGGAAATTGGGATTAGGTTTTTTTTTGCTTTCCCCCCCATTTCCCATTTCTTTTTTCCCTTTTCCTTGGAGCAGACTCGATGGGCCGAATGGCCTGCTTCTGCTCCCTTGTCTTGTGATCTTGTGATCTTGTGAACATTTTAACATCATTTTTGCATTAGCAAAAATGCATTTAATTACTGAACTGGTGAAACAGTAAGAAGATGGAACACATTTTCGCGTGCCTAAGTACTTCCACTGTAATTTTTCTACTGCTTAGTACATAGACAAGGAGGAGTGAAATAGATTTGTAATATTTGAGGGTAAAACAGGAATTAACTGGGTTTATGGAGTATCTACCCAATTGATTCATGTGGCTGGTTTCACAGTCAACTCTGTTCTCTATTTCTGTTGGCTCTCTTCCAGCAAGTTGTTAACTAAAAACCAGGCCATTGACCTGAAATGTTAACTCTGTTAACGTCTTCACAGATGCTGCCTGACCTGCTGTTTTATTAAAGTTTGTCTATGAATGTGCTTCTGTTATCCGCCTCTCCCACTATATCACTATGAAGTCCGTTTAGTAGCTTGAGTAGGCTGTGATGATAACATCCAATGATTAAAGGCCACACTCTAAATTAGGGAGATGGAACTCAGAACTTTCTGACCCCTAACTCTCCAATTTATCTCTACTGTGGCTATACAGACAACTTGCTCATGAAGAACTGAGGTGCTTTGTGGTGTTAGGAAATATTTTCCTTCAGAGGAAAAAGATCATTTGCTGAACACACTGGCAAGTATCAAATAAATAAATCCTAAGCAAAACTCTTTGTTAGCTTTGCAGACATAGTGTAAAATTTGTCCTTGTTAAGTTTTGCAGACATACTCAATGTAAAATTTGTCATTGTGCTATCTTACAAATAGTTCATGGCAAATTTTATATGCTTACATGTATCATAATTGTGATTCTAACCGAACCTTGATTCTCATCTCGTGTACTGTATTACTGAAAAATTTATAGTATGATGCATGTTAAATATTTTAATCCCCATCATTGATGTATTGCTTTACTTCTTATTTCACTCTTCTAATAGATCCAAACCCTTGAAATGCCATCTGCTATTTTTTATCTGAAAACAGTTCAAAAACATTTTTCTTACATCATTCCCAAGAAGGAAAGCAAAGGCACATAAAATATACACATGTATGTGTATAATGACACATATTGAGACACATTCACTTAGATACACACATGTACACACTGAAGCATACACACACAGACAAAACACACACACACACACAGGCATACACTTAGTTGAACACACAAGACAAACAGTTATCCAGATATAGAAACACGGGTACATAGTTACACAGACACATTGACTCGCACACAAACTTATGGCTGTAGATACACATACACAAATTCACAGACAGACACATACTAACTAAAAGAAACCTATGTACAACTATCTGCAACTAATCCATGTTCCGAGAGGAAAGTCATTCCTTTCACAACGTCGAACTGGCAGATAGCCAACACTCTCAATTGAATTTATCAACAATAGCTCAATACATTAGGTTATCTCCCGGCCAAATATATCAGATTTGATTAAAGGTCTCTGTAAAGTGTTTCCAAAGTATCCTGTTAATGATATGGTTTGTACTACTAAGAAGCTCAACTCCTTATTGCATTCAGGAACACAGGAGTCTACAAAATAAACATGAAAATAGAATTGGTAAATTCAGTCATTTGGAAACTATTGCTTTTCCAAGTTCATTGTTTTTTCAGCTTCATACAATTATATGAATTGAAGTTTTCGATACAATTGATGCTTGATTCATTAGGATGTGCTTGGGTCAAATAAAAGATAATATTGCAGATTCAATCTTATGATTGCTTTCCCAGACAATAAATGATCTATTCTCCTCTCCAATGACTCGCATTTCATGGCAGCTGTTACTTACCACAATACCTGAGTTAGTAGCAGGGTCTCATTGCTGATGATATTGCAGGAGATGTATTAATTATGCAATTGTTATGTAAAGAGTAAGAAGGATTATCTGGTTCTGAAAATATTCTGAGAAGTGGCATGGCACTGGTCTGAGGGAAGGTTTAAGAGCTTAGTGCATGTTTTCACCACATCACAAATGCTTTAGGCAGGATAGAGGTGGAAAAAAGAGGGGAGGAGTAGTTACATTTCTGATTAAGGAGAACATCACAGTCAGAGATTAAATTACTGATGGATCACCCAGTGAGGCTTTATGGGTGGAGCTGAGAAAGAAGAAGGGGACGACCACCTTGTTGGGATTGTACTATAGGCCCCCTAATGGTCAATGGGAATTAGAGGAACAAATATGCAGGGAGATTGCAGAAAGGGCAAGGCTGGCAAGAGTAGGGAACCCTGGATGACAAGGGATATTGAGGATCTGGTCAGGGAAAAGAAGGAGGCATGGATCAGCTACAGGCAACTGGGATCAAATGAATCCCTGGAGGAGTACAAGGATTACAAGAGTGCACTCAAGGAGGAAATCAAAAGGACAAAAAGGGGGTTTGAGATAGTTTTGGCAGAGAAGATTAGGGAGAATCTAAAGAGATGTTATAAGTATGTTAAGGGAAAAAGAGTAACTAGGGAGAGAATAGGACCCCTCAAAGACCAAAATGGACATTTTTGTGTGGAGCCGCAGGACATAGGCGATGTCCTCAATGAATATTTCTCCTCTGTTTTTACCATAGAGAAAGACATGACGACTTTGGAATTTGAGATAGTTAATGGGGATGTCTTGAGGATAGTCTGCATTACAGCAGAGGGGGTGCTGGATGTCTGAAAACATATGAAGGTAGATAAATCTCCAGAGCCTGATCAGGTACATCCAAGAACACTGTGGGAAGCTAGAGAAGAAATTGTGGGAGCCCTGGCCGAGGTATTATGCACCATCATTAGTGACGGGTGGAGTGCCGGAAGACTGGACGGTGGCTAATCTTGTGCCTTTATTTAAGAAAGGCTGCAAAGAAAAAACTGGGAACTATAGACCTGTAAGTCCATTGCTATTTGTCATTTATATCAACGATTTGGATGAGAACGTACAAGGCATGGTTAGTCAGTTTACAGATAACACTAAACAGCAGGTGTTGTGGACAGTGAAGATGGCTATCAGGAATTATGGAGGGAGCTTGATCAGCTGGGTAACTGGGCCTAGGAACAGCAAATGGAGTTTAATTCAGATAAGTGCAAGGTGTTGCATTTTGGGAAGACAAATGAAGCTGGGACTTTCACAGTGAACGGTAGGACCCTGGGGAGTGTTGCAGAACAGAGGGACCTAGGGGTACAAGTACATGGTTTCCTGAAAGTGGCGTCACAGGTAGACAGGGTAGTAAAGACAGTTTTTGACATGCTGGCCTTCATCAGTAGGGACACTGAGTATAGAAGTTGGGAGGTTATGTTGAAGTTGTACAAGATGTTGGTGGGGCTGCATTTGGAATATTGTGTTTAGTTTTGGTTGCCCTGATATTGGAAAGATGGCATTAAGTTGGAAAGAGAGCAGAAAATATTTACAAGGATGTTGCCAGGACTTGAGGGTCTGAGTTATAGAGAAAATTTGAGCAGGCTTAGACTTTACTTATTGGAGCATAGGAGAATGAGGGGTGATCTTACAGAGGTGTATAACATCATGAAGGGCATAGATAGGGTGAATGTGCAGTCTTTTCCCCAGCATTGGCAAATCAACAACTAGAGGGCATTGGTTTAAGCTGAGAGGGGAGAAATTTAATGGGAACCTGAGGGACAACTTTTTCACCCAGAAGGTGGTCAGTATATAGAATGAGCTGCCAGAGGAAGTGGTTGTAGCAGGTACATGGTTGGGCAGGCACGGTAGTGTAGCGGTTAGCGTAATGCTACTACAGCGCCGGTGACCTGGGTTCAATTCTGGCCACTGTCTGTAAGGAGTTTGTACCTTCTCCCTGCGTCTGTGTGGGTTTCCTCCGGGTGCTCCGGTTTCCTCCCACATTCTAAAGACATACAGGTTAGGAAGTTGTGGGCATGCTACGATGGCGCCAGAAGCATCGTGACACTTGCAGGCTGCCCCCAGAACACTCTATGCAAAAGATGCATTTCACTGTTTCGATGTACATGTGACAAATAAATCTCACATTAACAACATTTAAAAGACACTTGGATAGGTATGTGGATAGGAAAGGTTTAGATGGAAATGGGCTAAACATGGACAAATGGGACTTAGATGGGCATCTTAGTCGGCATGGACTAATTGGGCTGAAGGGCCTATTTCCGTGCTGTATTACTCTATGTATCTCCATATATGGAACCCTCCAATAAGCTTCTGTCTGTGCCACATCACTGAAAGACCCTTATTAAGTTGCATATGATATCCTATGGGCTAGTGCATCATTCCCCTTTATCCTTCTCAACTTTTGATGCAATTGGTTGCATCATTTACCTTTATGTATCTCCTCTGCCACCTGCTAGACAGGCCTTTTCCAGCCAAGTCCTTCTCCTATTAATGGAAAAAATGCCAGAGCTGGCTTTTTTGCTGAAATGCCTAATACCTTCCCTTTACCCTTGACTTTTCTTCCTGCAGGATCCCACATGCAAACTGGGGAGCTCTACATCACCACTAATTCTCACCACCACTCTACTGTCACTGATTTGTCATTACCTGTGCGTGGCCTCTGTATTGAATGAACACAAATTTACAGCCATTAAGTATTGGAAGAACAAAATCATTGCCTCGGTCCCCATCACAACTTTGACCCATAATCATGAATGACATCCCACTCCTTGTCTGTGGATGAACCAAATTGTTTACAATGTTGCAATACAGTTTGACCATTGGCTAAGCTCCTGATCTCACATCTTCTCCTTCTCCAAGACAGATAAGCTCTACTGCTGCTGAAACCATCCATGCCTTTGTCACTTTAAGCTCAACTATTTCAAAGCTCTCCATGTCAGTCTCCTACTTTGCACCTTCTGTAAACTTGCCATTTGTGTCGTAACTCACACCAAATTTGAGTCAACCCTAATAAAAACAGAATACGCTGGAAAATCTCAGGAGGCCAGACAGCATTTGTGGAGAGAGAAACAAAATTAATGTTTGAGGTCAATGAATTTTCAGCCTTGGAATGTTTTACTGTATTTAATAAACACTGATGAAGGTATTCTGTGGGGTTCTTCACTGGAAAACTCTAAATGAAGATTTTTGATAGTATCACTAGTTTGATAAATTATACTAATGAAATGGGTATTTTACTGAGTTAATTGAGATGGTTGAATTAAGACATTTTATTAGGGAAGCAATTATTGCGACTAAGTCCAATGCTGGCCAAACCAAGAAAGAAAAGCCTGGTATTTATTACTTGATTCGTGAATTATTTTTGAAGTCATTAGCTGTTAGAATATTAAATTGTTAGTAATATCTTCCATGAGAAAAGACGACTGCTTGACCTGGCACTGACTTTGAGTTCGATGGGTTTACGGTCATTCAAACTGAACTGAGGATAGCTACTGAATTTACATCAGTTTGTTCCCGTCTAACTAAAATGCTGGCAAGTGCTCCACGGACATAGTTGAATAACTGAAACACTAAGCCAATGTACCTAATCCAGTTTCAAAAAGAGTTTATCCAGTGCTAAAACAAAGCCACATTGTATTACACAATTGCATTAGAAGCCTAAACTGACATTCAATTGCGGCAACACAGAAACATTCCATAAAATGGAATAACAGTCCAGATCTTGGGTCATCTGGCATTATTTGTGCTCAATAACAAGCTGCTCAGTTTCAGAACCACCCATGGCGCCTGGTGTAGTATAAAACTATTCAATTATCTCATTGCAAAAAGGGGGTTCACCCTTCCCTCCCCAAATCAAGGAACTTCTCCGTAGTTTGAGCTTGAATTTCTTCACTCTGCTTTGCATGTCTTAATCTCTCTTCATAACTGTCATAAACTCAGATTGTTGTGCAGCTTCTTAAAGTCAAGAGGGATATTGTAAACAGTGCATTTCTCTAAAGTTTCTTCAGTTTGCTCAAATAACATTGCTGAATCTCTGCAGTACAATGCCGGTGAGCTGACCATGCCACAGCTATGGAATAACAAACGCTAAAGTGCTTGTCTCAACTTACAGCTGGTAAATGATGGAAGCCAGCAACAATGCTTTGTCTACTGTAAACAAAAAATTGATCCTGCAAAGATGCCTGATTCATCTGATGAAACAGTATATTTCAGAGCTCATCATCGGTAGGACAGAGAATAAAGGAAGCATTAATGGAAGCTTGTCAGAAAGGTATGTCGACAAGCAAGGGAATTTTAATTGATGTACGGACTGGAAAAATCAGATGGACAAAAGACTCAACCTTACAGCAACAGAAAGAGAGCAACTGGCACATCAGGTCCATGCCAGCTCCAAGCAGAGCAGTCCCATTAGTCCCACTCCCCCTAGAAGAATTGAATACAATATTTGGAGGTTATGCTTTAGTATATGGGGTATTGGTGCTATATAGCTAGACCACTGTGCGTAATATTAGTCTCTTCGAGGAAAGATGTTAATGTATTGGAAATAACTCACAGATTGATCAGATTGATAACAATAATGGGCAGATTGTCTTATGATGAAAGATCGTACAGGTTAGGCTTGTATCCACAGAGTTGAGAAGAGAAAGAGGTGATCTGATGGAAACATATAAATCCTAAGGTGTCAACAAGGTGGATGTACAGGTGATGTTTTCTCTTGTGGGAGAATCTTGAACTAAAGATCCCTGCCTAAAAGTAAGGGTTTTTAATTTAAGACAGTAAGATGAGGTGAATATTTTTTTCTCAGAGGGTCACGAGTCTTTAGATCACTGTTCCTCAAAGGGTGGTGGAAGCAGATTCTTTGAGTATTTTTAAAGCAGATTCTTGATATGTAAGAGGGTGAAAGGTTACCACAAGTTCACAAGAACGCAGAATTAAGGTCACAATCGGATCAGCCATGATCTTATTAAATTGTGGAATGGGTTGAGGGACTGAGTGGCCTCCTCCTGTCCCTAACTTGTATGTTTGTGTTAATCTATTGCTATTAGCCTTCGGCCAATATAAGACAACTGACTGGCACCCTTGATTTGATCTTCATTGCAATGTGCTATTTGACTTGTAATTTCCAAATTCACAACTGCTCTGCTCATTTGCATCCAGAAAAGTCTCATGGCTCTTGACTATAAACACCAAATCAGACTTTTTTTTCTGTTTGACCAAGCTTCCAATAACTCAGTACAAATACAATTTAGCTTTTTTGAAAGATTCATTTAGATAAATGTATTATAAATATAGTAAGCAAAACCAATAAACAAACATGACAGAGATTGATCATGAAAGCTTCTCACAGGCAGTAACAAATTCTCCATCTAAAACAAATAATCCATTTTAAAATGAACAAATTTAGGCATTTTTTAAAATGACAAATAATTTACTGCTTTATTAAATTCATGGAATATGAGTTTTGAAGACCACTATGCAAGCATAAAAACAGAAGCAAGTGAGATTATGGCAAAATTGTTACTATTTTAACAAACACTCTGGCGCCGTGTGATTCAAATGGAAACTCAGCAAAAATGTTATACTCGCTATTCAAAATAAATTTGATTTATTTTTTCTTCCTATTCTAGGCCTGTTTTTAAACACAGGTCAGTTTAAGCATTTAGACTATACTGCCAGGAACCTCTATCACTGGAGTATATGTGATTTGGGGAGGTCCCCTCATCTGGGTAAAACGTTGGCCAAGGTAATCAGAAAGATAATGCAATTTGAAATAAAAACAGAAAATGCTGGAAACACTCAGCAGGTTGGACAATGTCTGTGGAAAGAGAAACAGAGTTCACAATCCAGGTCCGACACCCTTCGTTAGACCCAGTTCTGATGAAGAGTCCTGGACCTGAAACGTTAACCCTGTTTTTCTTTCCATCAATGCTTCCTGACCTGCTGAGTGTCTCCAGAATTTTCTGTTTTTATTTCAGCTTTCCAGAATCTGCAGTTTTTTTTATTTTCATACATTGCAATTTTATGTTCTCTTCTTCATTCACTCTACCGAAATCAGGGAATTTAATGCCTGCACAGAATCCAATTTAATTTTAAAAGAATGCACCCGAAGGATTTTGGGGGAGAGAACTTCTTGTAAACATCCATCCACAGGAGGACCACGCCATCAGAGTCCCCCAAATATAAGACAGCAGCACAGAAAGAAACGTTTCAGCCTAAGCGAAACATCTGACCCTTCCTCTTTTGTGAGGCCTGTTTCTATTAAAGGGTGAGGCCCACTTCAGTTTTGAGGGGAAGCCTAGCAAATCCCAGTGCAGCCAATGGAGCAGAGGGCTGCTGCTCCATTATCCACTGCCCTTGGAAAAGGGAATACCAATTCTCCCAACACAAGGCACAATAGTCAAGAATTACTCATGATAGTCTTTTCTTTGTACCTTCTGCTGCGGTCCTAGTTTGCATTCTCGGGTAGTTTTGATGCTAGTGACAGCCTGTATTAGCACCTTACACTCCTTGGATCAGATGCAACTTCCAGGCAACTTGTAGTCTCCAACGCGGTGAGGGAGGATAGAGAAGAAGCATAGAAAACAACGCAGCTCTTCAGGATAATAAAACGGGGGACTCAGAGGTAATAAAATACCTCTGATCCCACTGACTGGAATCAGTAGGCAGCATGTACATGCAGATAAATGGATACACAAGAAATTCTGCAGATACTGGAATCTGGAGTAATGCACAAAAAGTGCTGGAGGAACTCAGCAGGTCAGGCAGCATCTATGGAGGGAAATAAACAGTTGACGTTTCAGGCCGAGACTGTGGGGTCTTGGCCCGAAACATCGACTGTTTATTTCCCTCCATAGATGCTGCCTGACCTGCTGAGTTCCTCCAGCACTTTTTGTGTATTGCTACATATGTGCAGATGATTTCTTCTATAACTGTGCAAACACTTGTGCAGTTCAGAGGAATCGTCTGACTATTCAAACCTCAATGGTGGATGTGGAAAGATAGAGTAAAATTGTTTATTAAGAATAAAGTGCTCCACTTGTGTATCTTCCAGATGAACTTTGTGGGTCACTAAAGGTGATTATGCTGTGACATTCTCCAATATCTCAGCAACATTCTTGGGAGATCTTCAATCACAGTCAGTCCAAAAAATTGTGAAGTATGTAACCAACAATCATGATCCTGCCAACATTTTGCAGGAGAACAGCTACTAAACTACTCAAATATTATAAGTGCTGCTGAAGTCTGTGGTGCATAAGATAATGGCTGTGGAAAAGGCTTGGGTCTCCCTCAACATGGACCAGAACTGTAGTGGGTGCTTCCAAGATCCAAAACTGTACTCTCGAAATGATAATAATGAATGATAATGTTTTATCACAGCAGCATACGGCATCTTGATTACTTTTGAGGAAATATTTATCAATTTCTGTAATCCGATAATGAGTGGCCACAAGCAAGCTCACATATGGGCTGAAACACCCTTGAGATGCATGTGCAGTTCACTGGGTGTTAAAGATTGGTTAGCAAACATGAAATCAGCTATTCCATGAGATTCAGGAAATCCTGCCGTCCCTGTGCTTCGTAGGTTCCTCCTTGCACGATTCTTCCTCTGTGATGTCCTGTTGCAAACAAGGAATCTGTTCTTTAATCAATGTGCTCTCGTCCACATTGTAAGGCCCTAAGGCAAATAAGGTGCTTCAGGGCTACAGAAAGGTTCAGAGCTACTGACACCACCTGCCCTGGCGTCAGCGGGAGATCATTGCGAGGTGTGCTGCGGCACTCTTCATGGCTGACAAAGTCTGACTAAAACACTCATGAGTACCATAGGTCCAATGTAAATTTTCTGAAGCCCAGTATTATATGAAGGTTAATTAGAAACAGGGTACAGTAAGACTCCAATAACATGGAATGCTCAGGACTTTGGTGATGCCAGACCGCCACATTTTCCAGACTACTGATGGTTACTCCCATTGAAATCTCAAAACACTATTTTAGATATTACACAGTATTTATGATAAATTTTCCAGTGAACCCAACAGGTTTATAGGGAGTGTGGGAACTAGGGTCCCAGTGGGTTGAAAAGAGCATGAGAAGCATCACCTGGTGAACCAGATAATGAAACAACAAAATTGCCAAATAGTCAGATAGCAGATTATCGGAGTTTTACTGCAGCAGGCACAAAAACAAAGCAAGCAGAAGGTGTTATTATGTCACTTCAATGTCATTAGCACATTGTTCCTTCCATTGGCTGGGAGGTTGCCGGGTTTGTGTCGTTCCTACCAAAACAACATGTTATATGGCAAAGGACACAGAGGGTTTTCAACATTTCTTCATGTGGCATTATAGCCTGTAAACTGACACACAGATTGCAGTAAAGTGAAGAAACACCTTCAGTTCACAGCCTTTTGGGCAGAGCAAAATGCCCACAATAATCGAGAAAAGTAGGGAAATTTGAAATGCAGTTGCAGCTTTTCCTCAGTGTTATTTTGCAGATTTTTTTCAGTAAGAGGAGACAAACATGCTGAATATACCATATCTCTGTAAGATTTCTCATCTTCTGCTTCGTTCCCCACATTTGAAACTCTGACACACCACAGTAATCATCGCTACACGTGTACTTTCTTCTGCTTCAAGCTAACTGTCCCTTCAGCTCCAGGAAAGAATGTATTGATATTGGCTGATATGCTATATTTTGCCTGGATTGTCTGGTAGCATGGAGGAATCTAGCAAAGTCCGGGAGCACAGAAATACTGAACATAGGGAGTATGCTCCCAGGGAGTACCCTTTGACCAGATATATTAAAGTCACCTGCTGCCCCTAAATTCAGCTTGGCCAAATTTATTTCTCTCTCCCTTAGTTGTGGAAGGCAGGTATTGGTGATGAGAGCGGTGGCAGGACCGGTTGTGTACATACAAGATGAGGAATAACTTTAAACATTTCCTTGCATCCTTAGACATGTTTTCCAAGTTTACTTTACATCATATTCTGGGAATTCTAGTCCAAAAGTAAAACAATCTCCTGTCCATTGAACATTTGAGGATTGAAAAATTTCATAAAAATTTAGTGAATGAAAAAATATAGCCAATGCAATAAAAATGTCCCTGTCTGTTTCAGAAAAAATATTTTCCTGGGCAGATTTCAACATAGGAAAAGAGGGGAAAAACATGATTCCATTGCCTGGAAGATGGAATAAGCACCATGACAAAGAAGCTTTAGCCCAGTCAGACACAAATGAAAACAAAAATGACAATAGCATTTTAATTCTTCCACAACAAAAAGCAAAAGTCAGCAGTTGCAATGGTAACTTCACCCATGTTGATTAAATACAGGCAGAGGTTAGGTACTTTTTTCCAGAAGATGCAAGTTTTCTTCTGCTTTGGTGATCCCTTAGGATCAAGGATAACTCACTTCCACTCCATTTCTGTGGTTTCTCAGGGAACTGGTGTGGCCAATGAAAGAAGCACAGAATCTTCCACTGGCGGGGCAGGAGACGCCTGATGAGACAAGTAGGTGGGTAGCTTGTGAGGTGGTGCACTCCTTGCACCGTTTACGCTGGGCTTCATGTACTTATAATGCATGGCCTCTTGGTTCTTAATTCCATTCTGAATGCCCCTTCTCCATTTGGGGCAGTAATGGGCCTTAGGTTCCCAAGAGTCAGTGGGGACGTTGCATTCTTACCAAATCTAGTTCACACACTCTTCACAATGCATGTAGACTCTGCTCATTTGCCCTCCGTACATTTGCACAGGACCACATTTGCAGCTGGACTCCAGTAGTTAACACTGTCACCTTGGGTTGAACTACTGTAATCCAGTCTTTATTTCAGCATTTGATTTATATTCAGAGTACACAACACTAAGAGGAAAAATAAACAGCAATGACCAGAGTGCTAGCTGGGCAACGGCAGTCTTAGATTTACATGGCAGAGGTTAAATCCAGGATGGGAACTAGTGGTATAATTAAGGTGCCTCCAAGGATGAGAACTATTAGTAACCATGGGAAAATTCTTAACACTGAGTTGCAATGTCACAAAAGGCAGTGGTAAGGCTGAGAATAAACATCATCGAGTCAACATCAGAAAATGCCTTGCCACACACCAGCAACAAGGAAATATTTGATTGGCGGGACTTCACTTGCAGGAAAAATTCAACAGCAGGCCCAGAAATTCTAATAATCATGGGTTTCACTTAGTTGTGTGGGGCAGAGTGTTAAAGACAAACCAACAGAGCAATTCATTAATTATACCTAAAAGAATGGGATTCCTCACAGAGAGTGTACTTTGCAAAGATCACAACATATTTTAAATTATTTAACACACATATATATGCACATATAGATAAATGTCTGGATATGAAGAGTGTGGCAAAATAAACAGAATAGTTTTGACATTCTTCTGATTATCTGGACTGTCAAACAAATAGGTCATAACAGTCTTTGGAAACATTCTTACATTGGTATGTCCTTAATAAACTTATGTAGTATTAATTTTTGCCCGGTCACAGAGTTGAGGCATGTCAGACTGGAGAATTTACCACACCAAAAAAATCATAACAAGCTTAGTGTTTCAGCAGATGGGACTGTGTCAAAACGACCTCCAAAACTTTAAATCCCAAACAGCTAAATATTAAAGTTAGAGGAGCCAATGTTATTCCATTGCAAAAATATTTGGAGAAATGCATGCATTCAAAGTGTCACCATTGCCACGTTTAGCAGTTGAGCCTAGAGATGGCAATTACATTGGGCCAAAACTTGCTGGGAGTCATCAGCATTTCTCTGCTTCAGTGCCAGTGCCACCAAAATGGGATTCTCATGTAAACATGGAAGTCATGAACTTCCTGGCTGCTTTACACAAGGAATTTCCCAATTGCACTCTGACCTTGAATCCCTCATAGAGTCCAGCCGAAGAGTGCAAATTTCCTGCAGAAGTGCTGCGGATTCTACCTGCCAGATCTCAAATTAGATTTGGCAAATGAACACTAGGTCCATTAATTTTGGTAGAGAGGAACAGCTATGATAGACTAAGTATTAAATCATTTACATAGTTGTAATTAAATAAGTTCACTTAAATGTTCTGCTTAGTTTTGAGCTATTTCTTATTTTTAAAATTTTTATTTCTTTTTAAATTTATATTATTTTGTTGATTTTTAATCATTTTCAATTTCTTTTGAATGTCAGGAACATTGAGGGACATTCAAAACTTTTGATAGATTTGACATCCAGCTAAACCAGGATTTATCTGCAGTTTTGAGGGTGGTGCTTGTTCTGTTCCCACCCCTTTCCTGCACCCCTCCTATGTCTTCAATGTCTTGCCATTATATTGCAAGAGGCATTGCTGTTATTCAGACTTTACATTTAAGATTAGGATGGTATTGGACAGCAAGTTTATAATGATGGATTCACAAAAAGTAAATTTGTAATTATCATGCAATTATCACAAACTCAGATGGCTCCTGTTGGCAACAGGTTTTGGCCCAATTCTGAAAAAGCTCATTGTGGAGAACTACATGTAAAACCCTGGATTATAAGACCAAGAGTTCCCACCTGAACACAACACAGAGATATGTTGTGTTATCCAGATGCCTGGACTCTTCACCTGGATACATGAATTCAAATTCCACCACAGCAGCTGGGAAATTTAAATTCCAGTAATTATTCTGGAATTAAAAATTTAGTATTAGTAGTGCTGATTATGAAATTGTTCAGTTGTTGTAAAAACCCTTCTTGTTCATTAATATCCTTCAGAGAAGGAAATCTGCCATTCTTACCTGATCTGGCCCGTACTTAACTCCAGACCATAGCAATGCGGTTGACCTTGCAACAACCTTTGTAATGTGCAATAAATGTGGTCTAAGCCAAAAATGTACACATCTTGTGAAAGAATAAACTAATGTGGGTTTTCTGTTGCTCCTGTTACTTGCAACAGAAGTAACTTGCTTGAAAAAGGTTGAGATCCTTCCCTAAAACACACCATGCTTCAATGACCATACAACTTGCCACTACATTTAATGGCATTCTTTATCAATGTCAAAATTTGCATTGTTCCTGACCAAAATATTCTATAATTGACATAGGGTGCAATTTTATTGCAGCAGACTCCTGCATTAACTTCAATTACCTGGTGTACACTTCACGGACCGTAGTTTATTCTGTAAGCAGGAGCCATTCTAAGTACCCTTTCAGTGAGAAGGGTGGAGGTCAGCAATAATGTTATAGAAACCAGCTACTACTGTCCACACCAGTCTCCTCAATATGTTTATCCTATTCCTCCCAAACCTAAGCTGAGCTCAAATCCCAGCTCCAGGTGAAATGAACTCACTCCTACCTTCTACCACCTGGCACCATATCTGGCCTCGATGACATACAGAGTCAAGTTTTCCCTCAGATGCACAACATCATTGAGTACAACTTAAAACTCTTTGAGATGAGCACAAAGCCATGGCCGAGGAAGAATGTTTACCTCCCTCCCTTCTCACTTCCCTCCCCACAACCGAGTCCAAACTGTAAACATGGGTGAAAAGCACTATGATGCTGGAGGAACTCTGCAGGCCAGGCAGCATCCGTGGAGAAAAGCAGGCGGTCAACGTTTCAGGTCAGGACCCTTCTTCAGGACCCACGTAAACATGGGTAATACATTCAACCACCTTTTAAATAAGAAGAACTCTTAACAGGAGAAAAAACTTAATTGGATCAGTGAATGAAAATTAAAAATTGACAGTTGCTGGAAATCTAAAATAAATACAGAAAGTTCTGGAAACATTCAGCATGTCAGGCACATTTGTAGAAAGGAGAAATTGTTAATGTTTCAGGTCTGGGGCCCCTCATCAAAACTGGGAAAGAGGGGAAACAAGTTAGTTTTCAGGAGCAGAGAAGATAGGGAAGGGATGGTTAGAACAAATGGAATCTTTCTCAAAGAAGGAGATCAAATGATAACTGTACATTTACTCACCTGGTCTCACCTTATCAGAGATATTCCCTTTGTTCTACCCATCCCGCCATGCCCCTCACCCCCACCATTTCTGCTACTGAAAGCTTACTTTTCTTCCTCTTTCCCAGGTCTGATGAAGGGTCTTCAACCTAAAACACTAACTGTTTCTTTTTCTACAGATACTGCCTGACCTACCAAGTGCTTCCACTATTTTCTGTTTTTCTTCTCCCTGTTTTCTACTACGTCTCTTTTTCTGCCACCGTACCCACCCATTCTCGGTGGTGCTGCTTCTTCTGTAGCATCCATCTTCATCATCAGGCTTGTGGGTTTGTGCTGTTCCACTGGCGTTGTTTGGAGCAGGGTCATAAAGAGCGTGTCACTTAAGGTTAGGTGTTGAGTTTGCAGGCAGGGGGATAATGATCCTTCTACTAATAAAAAGATAATCTAGTCACACCTCCCTACATAGGTACAGGCGACTCCCGTGCTATGGCCATTCGGTTGACAGAAATTCGCCCTTACAGAATTCACAAATCACTACCCAAAGTTTAAGATATGAAAATTTGCTCTCATGGAGTTTATGTGTTGAAAATAAATAAATAAACATGATTTTTTTCCCAACTTGCACTTTCTGATACATGCACAGATGATGCGGCTTTGCGTTATGGAAAATCACCGTTTTCTAGGAATGCAACGTTTTCATAGCGCAGAGGTCACCTGTAGTTAGGTCAAGGTGAATAGAAGACCATTATTATTTGTGCATCTTCCCCCCCGCACCTTCCTACTTTAACTACCACCCACCCCACCTTCCTCCAGATAATGGATGGAAGAGTGCTAACACTTAAAGAAGCTTGCCTTTGCCATCTTTCTTCACCTGTCCCATGTTGCATATCCCCCCATCTCGCCTCCTCCATCTCCTACCTTGGATCAAATTACCTCCATGTTCTCCACCCCTGCTTGGCCAGAATCCTACAAGTGGTCTACCTGGACCAACACCAAGGATGATCCAACCTGCAACCCCTACCCCCACCCTGCCCACCTCCCCACACAACCCCATCCAATACTCTCCTCAAGGTACTGAAACACTTTCCCTCCCGATGCTTGGCTCCTGCAAGAAACTAGAGACAGAAGTTGTATTTTTATACAATTAATTGGATTTGCAAGAAAAGTATTTTTTTCAAGAAAAATGACATGATGCTAAAATATTAGTGTACCAGAATTTTTAGTCAAACCGCAGACAAAGCGATGATACAATATTTAAAGTTTGTATCCCTTAAGATTCATCAACTCATCTTTATTACAGTACGGTGTAGTCTTTAGAGAAAACAAATACAAATACAAGGCTGAATACTATCAGTTGTTATGCAGTATTTTGATACAGGACCAGTGTCTGTTTATAACCATACATTATGTTCAATAAAGTTCTACAGAATGATCACCTACTTTATTCACTGGTGGATGTTCCTTCAACATTATGTTTATAATCAATGATCTAAAATGTCAACTGGAACACATGGAGCAGAACTTGATGCCATTTACAAGCACAAATGATTGTATCTAATCTAAATCGTAAGCAGGTGTCTCTGTCTCACTGATTCTAGTTATGAATTAGAAGTTTGAAGAGATACAGATGTCACCAAAGACTCTTACAACTTTCTGTAGATGTATGGTGGAGAACATTCTGACTGGTTGCATCACCACCTGGTATGGAGGCTCCAATGCGCAGGATTGCAGAGGATTATAGACTCAGCCAGCTCCATTGCGGGCACAACCCTCCCCTCTATTGAGGACATCTTCAAGAGGTGGTGCCTTCAAGAAGGTGGTATGCATCAACTAAGGACCCTCAACATCCGGGACATACCCTCTTCTCATTACTACCATCGGGGAGGAGGTACAGGAGCCTGAAGACCCACACTCAAGAATTTAGGAGCAGCTTCTTCCCCTCTGCCATCAGATTTCTGTATGGTTCATGAACACTACCTCATTATTCCTTTTTTATTTTACACTATTTGTTCTGGTAATTTATAGTAATTTTGTATCTTTGCACTGTACTGCTGCCACAAAACAACAAATTTCATGTCAAATGTCAGTGATAATAAATCTGATTCTGATTCCTCTCCCTCATACCACCTTGTCAATTTGTGATTCTGTGCATTGGGACCTTGTATGAAGTCAGTCAGTTTTGCAAGCCAGTCAGATTGTTACTCATCTCATCTTACATTTATTATGACACAAAAAGAGGCCTTTTGGCTTTCAGTTTCTATGGTCCAACCAAGACCCACTCCAGGAAATGCACTGACCCAAAATTTGGTGACAATCAAAATCATAGGAAACCAGCACCAGCCGCAATAGTGTTATTTAAATAAGATGAGTACACCAAGTTCAGGTGTCTCTTGAGCCAACTTTATTTAAATTCAATGATCCCCTGAAGGTGGAAACCAATTTTTTAGCTCACAATCTTGCTAAAGGCTCATTCTGATGATAAATATTACTACCTGCCAGCTGCCTCATGAGTTACGTTGGATGAAGAACAGATTTTTATATTTTTTTCATTGCCTCCTGGAATTTGAAAGATGCTATTTTGGGAGTTAGAATTCCAGTACATTGATTTGTGGGTTCCGCACGTTAAAGAAATCAAGTCTGCCAAAATCTAGCAATTGATGATCCAAACCTTCACAAATAGATAACCATTTAGATTGATAAAGGATATAAAGGCCTTTGCAGGAGATACACCGAAGATGAGCAAGTATAATAACAGAACTGAGTTTGTGACTATCAGGTAAGATTGAGAAGGTTAAGATCTTTGATAAGATATCTTTATTAGTCATATGTACATCAAAACACACAGTGAAATACATCTTTCGCATAGAGTGTTCTGGGGGGCAGCCTGCAAGTGTTGCCACGCTTCTGGCACCAACATAGCTTGCCCACAACTCCTAACCTGTACATCTTTGGAATGTGGGAGGAAACTGGAGCACCCAGAGGAAACCCACACAGACACAGGGAGAATGTACAAACTCCTTACAAACAGTGGCCAGAATTGAACCTGGGTCGCTGGCGCTGACGCTAACCGCTACACTATGGGAAGAGAGGGAACTGGAGAAAAGGAGATACAGATGCAATTAATAAGGAAATGGAGGCAATGGGGACCAGGGGAATCTTAATTGTAAGTTCAGGAGGTGCACTCCGGCTCCTGCAGCCTCCACACCCAGGTAAGTGTGAAAAAACTTCAAGACATCTACTTTTTGGTGCCAATTGACTAATCAAGTGATCAAACTAAATCTGGGACACATTTTCAGCCAATAACTTGTTGCTTATCATATTGCTAAAGGACAAATGTAAATATCATTAGCCAAAGGTAGGCAGCTGACCCTTTGAACTCCAATGAAAGTGCCTTTCACCTGGCTGAAATTAAATTACTTAATTCAAAGTAAGTTGATGTATGGAAAACAAAGCAAATGGAGAGAAGGAAAGATGGAGTAAAAAGAGAAATAAAAGACAAAAGAGAAATAAAACACATGGAAAGGAAAAATAAATTAAAATGTAGTTTTTTTAAATACTTAAACTTTGAATTAATACAACTTTACATTTGTAAAACTTCATTTTCACAGCCAGACAAAATATTGAAGAGTAATTTCAAATTCTATTTCCTTATGACAGAAAAGGAGGTCATCCAGTGCATTGAGTCTATGTTGACTAAGTATCATGATGTTAAAAATTCACTTTCACTTGAAAGGAAGAGAACTAATATTTTTTCATATCCTTAGTGAGTAATTAACTATGTGCAAGTATTGTGACTTCAAACCCTTCATTCATCTGTCAATAAGATCCTGGTGTTTCAAGAACGTCTGAGAACAGGAAAACAAAACAAAAATCATCTGGCAGATTCTGGATTTCTGCATTTAACTTTGCATATGGAGATGGTGCGAGCTGCTGCCAGATTTACTGCACAGTAATGATGAGAGCTGTGACTCTTGCCAGCATCGTTAATGCAACCTCTGAACCAATATAGCTGGTGATTCTAAGCCAAGGTTTCTGAAGAAACTTTAAAAAGTTGCTGCACAGATTGAGCCAATTTATCACCTTAAGTGGAAAGGAACCTCAGGGCCCCACACTCCAAATAAAAGGTAAAACAAGGTCTCCCTGGAGGTACTTAAAATGTAATGTAGCTGTGGCAAACTTGTAACTTCAATGTTAGTGAAGTGAGTCAGATTGAAAGATATGGGTTAAGTCAAAAGTAAATTTAAAACAGACATGAAGAAATATTTTACTTTAAAGTGATAATGACGTGGAATGATTTGGCAAATTGATTGAGAGATGGAATTTGATGTCTGGATGGGGGAACCAAGTGTTTTTTTTAATCTATTATGGGTAAGGTTCTTTGGCACCAAAATACCTTAGGTCAGGGGTAGGGGAGACCAGGCACATTACCTGTCAGGGCAGGAAGGCATCTGTAACCTGGAGTTGAATCCATTCTAACTGGAATTTTGCCTTAGATAACCAACACAAGAGCTTCCAGTGCAGGAACTGACCATCAACGGAAGCTTGACTAAGGAACCCAACAACAGTGATTAATAATAACTGACCACAGGGTGGGCTCAATAAAGCCTCACTTGCTACCTCAGGGCAGATGAAAAGATAATTCTTATGATTTTGCTCCCAGGCTTTTCCAGGAGTCACCTCCATTCCTACAGCAGAACATCAAACTTATAATTTCCCTTCTAGTGGAGTAGTATAGATGCCTTTGAAGGGTCCTCATGTAGACAAAGTGTTAATCCAAAGTATGTTGATGACCCCAAACCATCTCTATGAGCTACTGAGAGTTGTATTCCATTGCATTTCCACTGACATGGAGTGTCATAGCTGCAACTTTTTAAGTAGATCTGAGGATTATTAAACCTTACTATTATGTTCGATCTGCCCACAAATGGAAACTGATGTGAGAAAAGTGTTTATGACCTCTTCTGGGTTCTTTTTACCAAGGTGATCACACTTCCATAAAAAAGGTGATTGGTTAATGCCAGGTGACGACTATGCTTTTTAGAATGTTTGCGCATAATTGGTTGGGTTCTCTGGTTAATTATTTGAACGGTGAATAGATTCCAGTGCGTGTTTGAAAGGATAAGATCATGCCAATGTTATGCAATCCTAAATCTCATAATACATTAGTTGTGACCCATAACAATTCTTTGGCTTGCACATCAATAAACCTCTATACAATGCTTGGCATTCAGTGTTTCTGCTTTGTAGCTAGTAGCAGGGCTTGGAACTGATTTAATAACTTAGTCATATACTTTGACTCCTCCACTAGAAGAATTTGGTACACTTACTAAACCATTAAGAAAAGTTCATGTGGAAAACATAATTGCCACAAAGCAGTCAAATTCTTTTCAAGGTGTCAGCTTTATTTACTGGGCTATTAAGTGTAGAAATATGTTAACTGACATATTCAATTAATTTTATCAGTTGAAAAGATTTTTCAAAGAACATTTGTTTTTAAATATTCTGGATGAACGCAAGCTTCACCACAGCCCATTCTAAGTGCAGGAGAAAAAAAGCTAAAAGGGTAGAAATTTGTTTTAGTATCAGTTCCAAGTGAACAGCAGTGCAAAAGAGGATATTGCAAACAGGCCGATTGCATGTTCTTGCTGATAGTCAGTTACATTGATTTCAAGAGACATGAACACCCACCAGGGTACATAACAGCTATCCAAGACATATTTCCATCCCTGTGTAAAACTTCAACAGAGTTTCCTTATTTTAAGGACTGAGGTAAGAAAACAGGGGAAGCCCTTCAGGAGTACAGATGGTTTAGGAGCAGGGAGGGACTATTAAAAAAGAAATTAGGAGGGCAAAGAGGGGGCATGAAAGATTAAGGAAAATCTCAAAGCATTTTCAAGTACTGGGGGAAGAGTTGGGTTAGTTATGAATGAAATGGTAATGTGTATATGGAGCCAGAGGATGTAGCGGAGGTCTTAAATGGATATATTTCTCATCTGTACTCCACTTAGAGAAGAACATTGTAGGTGGAGAATTCAGGGCAGAGGGGAGGTGACATTCTAGAACATTTTATCACTAAAAAGGTAGAGGTATCAGATGACTTAAAAGATGGATAAATCTCCAGGGCCCGATGAGCTGTATCCATGGCTACTATGGGAGGCAAGGTAGGAGCTCCCTGGGGCCCTGAAAGATTTTGGTAAATTTTCACTGACCACAGGTGATTGGAGGATAGCAAATGAGGTATCCTTACTCAAGGAGGACAGCAAGTGTAAAATAGTTAACCACAGGCCTGTGATAGTAAAGTGGTAGGGAAGCTATTGGAAATCTGCACTTGGAAAGGCAGGGATTAATCAAAGATCACTTGTGTGGTTTTGTTAGGGGTAGATCCCATTTGATCAATTCCATTGACGTTTTCGAAAAAGTAACGAAATGTATTGATGAGGGCATTGTGGTCGATGTAGTCTACATGAACTTCAGTAAGGCCTATGACAAGATCCCACATGAAAGATTGGTCTCAAGGGTTGGATCCCATGGAGTCCGGGGCAAGTTCCTAAACTGGACTCAAAACTGGTTTGGTGATAGGAGGCAGCGGGTGATGGTGGAGGGTTGTTTTTGTGATGGGAAGTCTGTGACCAGTGATGTATCATAGGGAATGGTGCTGGGACACCTGTTGTTTGCTATATTATTGATCTGGATATGAATGCACTGGAAAGGGTACAGAGAAGACTCCAGAGGACTTTGCCCGAGATCGAGCGTTTCAGTTGTAAGGAAAGACCATTTAGGCTGCCCTCATTTTCCTTGGAGTGGAGGAGACTTAGAGGGCAGCTTAAAGAGTATACAGTATTATGAAGGGCGCAGATAGGGTAGATGACAAGGCTTGAACAAATATAGAGAGTCCAGATATTAAGCAAAAGTCAGTTCTCCACTGAGGCAGAGTGAAACACAAATGTTCATTTTGGGTTTCGTGGATCTTATGTGACTCACAGAATTTTCGATATCTGCCTGCCATTAGTTACTGAGTTAGTGCACATTTGGGAAATTAGTATGATACTATTTCAGGAGTCTGATTCAGAATTTTACAATTGACCTTTGTTGCCATATATGGTGCAAACTGCCGGATTTCTAAATGCTTGCACCAGATGTACTTGCTTGATTTTCGTCATTGTCCCACACCCCAAAAAATTCAAGACCACAGAACTAATTCCTCCAGGCATTTTGAATTGTTGAGGAATGCTGCCCAAAGTGTGTTGATCAGCTTGAAAACACAACAAACACAACAGCAAAGCATGTATTAGACCCAAGACATTAATCCATTTATAATGAACATTCCCATAAGTTGCCAATTATTTACCCATTACCAAATCTCAGAAATCTTTCAAATTTAAGCTGATTCTTACAATTAAAAGGCCCTTCATTACAATAAATCAGGGTGGAGTCACTGGCACATATCAAGGATGGCCTTGGAAACTAAGATTTCATTTTTAATTGCACAACCCTGAAACCACTACCTGCAATGATCAGTAAAAACTAAACTCAATTCTGTTGTCCTTATTTGTTAGAAAAGGAGCCGGTATAGGTAATTTTTACAGATTTTAAAGAAATCTTTACACAATGAGTTGTTTTCATCTGGAATGCGCTGCCTCAAAATGTGGTGTATTCAGAGTCAACAGCAATATTCAAAGAGGAATTGAATAAACACTTGAAAAGGTAATATTTGCAGGGCAATGGGAAATCTTCTTCAGACAGACTCTTCTATATCGCATGATCCTCTTATTTAAAAACCTGTTTTGATCGTGACGGAACCCATAGTGATTTTATCAGACGTTTCTTGGTTCTAAAGGAAACCAATGAATAAGTGTGGACTTCAATGTAGAAGAAAGGAAAGTATTTCATTTTATTTGCCTTACGCCACAAATTACTTCAACTTCATTTCACTTCCACAACATATTTTGCAGATACCTCAGTCTTCCCTTTCTCGAAAATATTCAGCACTGTTTCCCTTAAGTCTGAGGGGCGGCCAATTATTCATCCCATTAGCTTTCCTCTGTCTCCAAGCCACACATACCAGCACACAATCCTTTGGATCATTTTCACTCAAGTACTGCATGCTTATTCACATCCGCTGGCTCTTCCACCCACTGTCCTCCTCAATAGTCTACTTATAAATGTCGGGCAGATTCGAAAACAACATTCTTTCAGAGAGATAAAGCTGGTGCACTCAGAGATATTCCATGTGATCTGTCTGTTCTTGCTCATGCTGCCCTTCCAATTGAAAATAAGGACTCCATTTTTGGCTTCTGTTACCTTGTCTTTGGTCAGCCTATGTCCCGCAGCTCATTCCACAGATTCATCTGCTGCAACAGCTCTGGGCCACCTTAAAAGTGGAATACTGCCCACAGCCAAAATGGGCAACATTGCCTGCTTCCTGTTCAGTCCACCCTGTCTAGTTTAACATCACACAATTGTGGAATTATATTCTCCTTTTCAAGTCACCAATCACCAAATTTAATTCATCCAACATAAGAACATAGTCTCAAAAGCTGAGTGCTGCTGGTGAGGCTGGCATTACTGCCCATTGCCATGTGCTAATCAACAAAACTCAACCACATTGATGCAACACTAGAGCCACATATAGGCCAGATTACCTCCAATTGTATAGCATGTGAATGGAACAGCTAGGTTTTCATGATGTTTTTAAAAGTAGCTATATTTTACTTCCCATATTTTTAAAAAATCTCAAGTATCCATGGTGGAATTTAAGCCACTGTGGTCTGAATAACTTTTACAGGCTTGTTGATTACTTGGCCAGTGATATAACACACTACTTTGACCTCTTCAATATCTTTTTTTTAAATAGTTTTATCCATTAGTTATCCTTTGATGTTTCCCTTGTTAATCTTGTAGCCTTCATCCGGATCTATAAATAAGGAGCCAAAATACTTATTAAGCAACTGTGCCAGTCTTTATTCTCTACAAGACTGCCTTTATCCCTTAATGGTCCTAATGGAATAATTAGAAATTGCAGTCAAAGCACTTAATAACCCTTAATAATCATTAGGTACTGAAATGAAATAGCACGGAAAGTAAAGTCATAAAAAAGGGACTGAACAACAGGAATTACCTGTTTTTATATAGTGCTTTTCACATTGTTAAATATCTCAAGGAGCTTAGCAAAGATAACGTGGACAGGAATGGATGGCAAATAACACAATGGACTAGAATTGGCAAAGATTTATCATGAGCTGAGCAGAGTAAGGATCTTAAGACATCTTGCTGAGAATGGAAATGAAAAGGAGAGTTGTATGAATGCTTAACATGGATTCTAAAGACAAAAATGATAAAAATATTAAGACAAACTGGAAAGATACTATACCAGAGAGGGAAGAGGAAGATCATTAAGGAGTAAGAGTCTGAAAAGATACCTGTGGTTCACCATAAAGAATGAGGCTTTTATCATTAAAGAGAATAAGAAATAGTAGAAGTACTTAAATATTACTTTGAGTGAACAAATGGTTGCAAGCATGCTAAGCCAAAAATTATGCAGCTACAAACAACACATGTAAGTATTGCAAGACACTATTAAGCAGGTGAATAGAAACATAAATTAGCCCAGAATTTCCTGGAGATGTGCATTTTGAATAGTGAACCAATGCTGGTGGGATCATTTTACACTTAAACTCACTGGAAATTATAGAGTTAACTTTTCACCATTCATAATTTCTAGTAAGTACGTTGCGCTCCACTAATACCTTCCTCAAAACAATGCAAAGCTGATCATCATAGTTCATCTCTAGAGTTAAACCAATGGCAGCTGCAAATTTCCAAGATTTTTGTCAGCTTTCTTGCCTTAGCCATTTGAACTGAAAAGTATTGGTGTAGGTGAATGTATTTAAGTTCATGAATACAAAATATTTGATTAGCATAAAATAAGATTTCTGCTATTAGTCGATCATGTTAATTAGTTAAATACCTTCAAAAGAAAATTGAATATCTCTGAACAGCAGACATTTGAGGGAATATACGCATATTGGATGGACCTTTTAGAAACTCGGCAGAGGCATGATGGGCCAAATTGTCTTCATCTACACTGTATGATTCCTTGAACATACTTATTCACCTTTAATGCAAGTTTAGAGTAGATTGTGTGCATGGAGCAAGTCATTGCACTATCTGCACATAGCATTAATGTAAGGGGAAAATGGGAAGAAGGTCACAGACTCACTTACTTTCTTCTGCAAAGTAACTGAAACCTTGCATCTACCTCCTAACATCACTGCCTTCCCCAGCCCACTCTCATGCCTTACTCCTTGCCCAATGAACACACTGAAATCCTCACTTCAGAAATTTTTGAAGTAGGAGAATTGAGGGACTAATTGGTATGATTTACATCTTAGACACTGTTCACACTGGAATAAAGGTAATAGTTCATGAAGTGAGGTTGTCTATCCACCACAATAAGAGGAGTGTTAACGATGACAGGCAGAGTTATCGGCTGAACTCACCAGAGTTTTTTGGAAACAGAAGTTGTATCAAAATAAAACAGAGGACATTGAAATGGTACAGCCCAATTCAAAGAAGGAGAAAAGCCAATTCAGTTCATTATTGACCAACAAGCCTTCTTAGGTTATTGTACGAGATAAGACTGATGTGCTCTCAGAATGGGATTGGCTTTCCAGCGTCAGGTATCTCAGATTTTTCAGATGCAAATTTTGTTTGAGCTTTAATCAAATTCTTTAGTCATTACCACGGGAATGCAACATTTACAGAAAATGTGAATATTTAAAACAAAACCTGACTTAGTGCCACAAAATGATTGTGGCAAAGATTTAATCAACTAGTATTAAAGGTCAAGTGATGACAAGGATAGGGAAAGGGCGGATGTAAATCAGAGAGTATGAACAGATCAAAGGAAAAATGTTGCAGATACTGGCAATCTAAAACAAAACCAGAAAATGCTGGAAATACTCACGTGGCCAGGCAGCATTTGTGGAGAGAGGAACTGGGGTAACACTTCAGGTCAAAGACCTTTCATCTGAACTGGAAGGTGTTAAAGAAGAATAGCTTGTAAGAATATGCAGATCCAAGTAAAACAAGTAAAAGGAGGTTTTAGGTAAGGGCAACAGGAGGAGAGAGCAAAAAGGATGGAAGCAAATTCTTGTGATTCTGGAGAAAACTCAGCAGCTTGAAATGTTAACTCTGTTCCCCAATTTTGCTACAGAGCCCCTTACGACATTTCCCTCATCCTTTTCGGTTCAAGTATTTTTTATTGCCTAATAATTTACTGCAAACTGATGACAATGCAGTTAAGGAATTTCAGTATCTAGGACTTGGATAAACAGGCAAAGCAACTGCATAAACAAACAAGATGCTGGAGAAATTCAGCGGGTCAGGCAGCATCTGTGGAGGGAAATGGACAGTCGACATTTCGGGTCAACTTCGTCAGTCCAGATGAAGGATCTCGACCCAAGACTCTTGTGTCTCCAAAGCAACTGCATATCTTTTTAACCAATCAGATTAAAGGACTATGAAATTAATAGTGCAAGGACTGGGAAGGAAGTGCACAAATTCATTTTCAAATTGGGTACAGACAGAGGACTAAGGAAGACCTAAGTCAATTGCTGAATTCAAAGACTGATACACAAGAGTATTGATCAGATAACTAATTACATGTGAATCTGTCTACAAAGTAATCCTGTCAGGACGATTAGATGCAATGTTGTTAAGCTTACCTGATACCAACTTTCCCTCACAGGAAGCATGTAATTTGGACATAAACACAGTGTCTGATAGTCTCCAAACATTATTTAAATTTCATTTCCTTATCAGTCTTTAGTCAGTCTCCTTAATTTCTCCTGGTGAAGCTCATGTGTCTGAAGTCAAAGCAAATTGCCTCAAGAAGCTTGTGAGCATAAAATAAAGGAGAGAGGACTTCTTTTCTTTGGTAAGAAGTTCTCACTGTCTTCTAATGACCCGTTCTCCCGCCTTCAGCCCTCTTCTTCCACCTGGACTCCCCCACCGACCCTGTTACCTTCCCTGGACCTATTCATAGCCAACTGCTGGCGCGACATCAGCTGTATTGACATTTCTGCCCCCCTCACTGACTCCAGCCTTACCCCTTCCGAACGCTCTGCTCTCCACTCCCTCCGCACCAACGTAGTCATCAAACCAGCCGACAAAGGTGGTGCTGTGGTAGTCTGGCGTACTGACCTCTACCTTGCAGAGGCCAGACGCCAGTTCTCGGACACTTCCTCCTACCTACCCCTGAACCATGATCCCACCAAGGACTGCCAGGAGATTATCTCCTGCACCATTACTGACCTCATCACCTCGGGAGATCTCCCCCCGCCCACAGCTACCAACATGATAGTTCCGCGACCCAGGACTGCCCGCTTCTATCTTGTCCCCAAAATCCACAAGATGGACTGTCCCAACAGATCTATTGTCTCCACATGCTCTTGCCCCATGGATCTTGTATCCTTGTACCTGGACACTATCCTGCCCCCCTGGTCCAATCCCTTCCCACCTATGCCCGTCACACATCACACACTCTCCAACTCTTCCATAGCTTTAAGTTCTCTGGCATGCACAACATCATCTTCACCATGGACATCCAGTCCCTATATACCTCTATTCCCCATCATGATGGCCTCACCGCCCTCCGCTTCTTTCTTGACCAGAGACAGAACCAGTCCCCTTCCACTAACACTGCCTGGCTGAACTTGTCCTCACCCTAAACAACTTCACTTTAGATTCCTCTCTCTTTCTACAGACCAAGGGCGTAGCTGTGGCACTCGCATGGGCCCCAGCTATGCCTGTCTCTTCATTGGCTATGCTGAACCGTCTCTGTTCCAAGCCTACTCCAGCCCCATTTCTCAACTCTTTCTCTGCTATATTGACGACTGCATTGGTGCCACCTCTTGTACCCATGCAGAACTCGACAGTTTCATAAATTTCCCCACAAATTTTCACCCCGCTCTCCAATTCACTTGGACTATCTCTGACACCTCTCTCTCCTTCCTCGATCTTTCCACCTCCATCTCAGGAGATTCCTTATCCATTGACATCTTCTACAAACCCACTGACGCCCACAGCTACCTCAATTACAGCTCCTCCCACCCTGTCTCTTGCAAGGACATGATCCCCTTTTCTCAATTTCTCCACCTCCGCAGCATCTGCTCCCATGATGAGGCTTTCCACTCCAGGACATCCGAGGTGCCCAACTTCTTTTCTAACCAAGGCTTCCCCCCGACTGTGGTCAAGAGAGCTTGCACCCATATCTCTGCCATTTCCTGCACCTCTGCTCTCACCCCCACCCCTCCCAGACCCAACAGGGATAGGGTCCCCCTTGTCCTCACATTTCATCCTACCAGCCTACGTATTCAACGCATCATTCTCCGCCAGTTCCGCCATCTCCAATGGGACCCCACTACCAAGCACACCTTCCCTTCCACACCGCCTTCTGCCTTTCACAGTGACTGCTCTCTCCGCGACTCCCTGGTTCACTCCTCCCCACAGCCCCCCACCCATCCCACTCCCACCCCAGGAACTTTCCACTGGCCCCGCCATAGGTGCAACACCTGCCCCTACACCACCTCCATCACCTTCATCCAGGGACCCAAACAGTCCTTTCAGGTGAGACAGAGATTCACCTGCGCTTCCCTTAATATCATCTACTGCATTCGGTGCTTCAAGTGTGGCCTCCTCTACATTGGTGAGACCAAACACAGACTAGGTGACCGTTTCGCAGAACATCTGCACTCTGTCCATAACTGCAATCTGCATCTCCCCGTTGCCAGTCACTTCAACTATCGCAGATATGTCAGTCCTCGGCTTCCTCCACTGCCAGGAGAATTCCAAGCGCAAACTGGAAGAACAGCACCTCATTTTCAGTCTTTGAACCTTGCAGCCTAACGGCATGAACATTGAATTCTCCCATTTTAAGTAATCCCCCGCTCCCCCTGCCAACCATGCTTCTTTTCTTCCCTTTCCTAGCCTCTCTCTCTTTGCTCTATCCCCGCCCTTTTTCTTCTCTCCTTAGCTTTGACCCATCCCCTGGTGGATCTGCTCTCCCCTCCTCCCCTACACCTGCCTCTCACTATCTCTTATATGCATCTACCTATCACCACCTTGTGCCTACCACACCTCCCCATCTACCTATCACTGCTCTGCTTTTCCCTCCTATATATTGGGCTTCCCCTTTTCCTGTCTTCAGTGCTGAAGAAGGATCCTGACCCAAAACGTTGACCACCTGCTTTTCTCCACAGATGCTGCCTGGCCTGCCAAGTTCCTCCAGTATCATAGTATTTTTCATCTAGATTCCAGCATCTACAGTCCTTTGTGTTCTCTAGCATAAAATAAACCAGTTTCCACAATGTAGCACAGTATTCAATGCCAAACTTGGGTTTAGAGAGAGTAGGTTTCTCTCCCCAGAGTCGTTATAACATAGAGAGAGTTTCTGATCCTTGTCATTTTGCAGCACAGAAAGATAGACTAGACCAGAAATGGCAGAGCTTCATGCAAGATCACTAGATCTATGAGACTATTTCTGGCTGTTTTAATTTAAATGTATGTTTATCATGTGAGGCCAAATGTTATTTCTATTTGCTGAGATGTAAAAAGTAAAAGAGGGCTTTTCAGCTGAGGGTGTATACATCTGCACCCTCGCAAACATAAACTGTTGATTTTCTTTACCCAATGAGCTATTTATGTTCATTTTGTGATTTCAGTCAGCAAAGTTAAAGTTCTACAGATCTCTCCACCTGTGTAAATGCTGAACAGTAACTGTGCCTCTCCATATGTTTGTTCTCTCCTGAAAGAGCCACAATTAAAGGTTCAAACGCGCTGTGTCCTCTCTTACTGAACTCTGCTGCCACTTCCATCATGAGCAGTGTTTTCTTGCTCCTGGCTCTGATGTGGGTAGACCAGGTGTCCTTCAGGAAACAAGAGAAACTGCCAACAGACCTTTTACTTACAATGAATTCTTTTACCTCAGTCTCAACAATTTCACAAATACATTTCATCTGGTTTCTGCACTGTTCCAAATAATATTTGCAGAGTACTTAATTGAAATGTATTCCCAGCCAAAAGAGAAGGCTGGAAGAGAAGTAAACGATTTTGAAGTTTCAACTGAGTGCTATTAAGAAGACTAGAGTTTATATCCTTTTATCTGAAAATAAGCTTAAAGGGTTTTGATTTGGATTGTAGGATGTCATTGAAGGAGGAATGCAGAGTAGGTATATACATGGGAGGAAAATCTTTCTAAACAAATCAAAATGGGGCGGCACAGTGGTGTAGCTCGAAAAGCTGCTGCCTCATGGCTCCAGTGGCCTAGGTTCCTGACCTCCTGTGCGCAGCTTGCACATTCTTCCCGTGACTCTGTGGTATTCCCCTGGATCGCAAAGACGTGCAAGTTGGCAGGTTAACTAGCCACTGTAAATTGCCTCGAGTAGATAGGTGACCAGTAGAACCTGGAGGAAGTGGATGGGAATATGGAAAGAATAAAATGGGATCAGTACAGGATTAGTGTAAATGGGTACCTGACTGTTGGTGTGGACTCAGTGGGCCAAAGGATCTGTTTCCATGCTGCATCACTTGAAAATGACAAGTGTTCCAAATCACTAGGATTCTTCATCTTGTTAAACTGTTGCATTGTTCTCTATGTCAGTGTTTAAGATGGCCCCAAGGTCTCATTTTCTTGCCTTTAAGATTTCCTTCCCATCCTACCCATACACCTGAAGCCTTTTTCCTATCTTCACGCCTACTCTGTCCCATCCCAATGTCTATTATAGACCATTACTCTCAGGTTGAATGTTTCTCCCTTTTGAATGTTTCCACCTTGTCATCCCACCTCTATCATTACTTCCATTCTTCAAAAAGTAAAAGAGTTCCAACCTCAGGTTATCTTGCTGTCAATATCAATGGTAGGTCTATCTATCTATTTGTGTAAAGGGTGCTGAAATTGGTGACTTTGTTTGTAAGTGTGATAAAAAAATAGATACAAATTGCTGGTGATTTGAAACATGTGAACACATTGAACCAGACCTTGCTCACTCTGCCCTTCCAGCCATGCTCCCAGACCCTACTCCCACTGTCACACTTACTTTCTGTGGCCCTGCTGGTTCTGATTTACCAGAGGCCCGGTTGTCATGGCTGTCTCACTAGGGGGAGCGGTTTACAAACAATGACCAGGTCCCAGGTGACAAGTCCTGAGGCCTCACTCCCACTGATGGCCTTTCACAGCTTGATGCTGTCAAAGACCTCAGAATTATTTTTAAATGCCTCTGATCATCAGAGACATTTAAAAACAATTGCAAAGGGTTTAAGTAATACATTTACTTAAAAATGTTAAGAAATTAGTTAAAAACATTAAGATTAAACAAAATAATAAAAAGCAAACACTTTTTCAAACAAGGTGGACAGCTATGACTGGCGTAAAGTTAGGGAGCCAGATACAACGTGACTTCGGCTCAGGACAATTGCGCTGAGCCGACATCAGACTGTCACCTCACAGTGAGCAGGCTTGACTGCCTGCTAAATATCTAAAAATGAATTATAAAAAGATCAGTTGTTCCTTCTAGCGAACATTCTCAAAAATCTGACATCTCTCTGAGATGTTAGTTGAAAGAGAGCATAACATTAGGCAAATATCTGATGAAAATGTTTGTGAAATTGTTTCCTTATGGTGAGAAATTGTTTGAGGTTTTCAACACTTTAAAATGAACAAATCATTCTTAGAGACAAAGCTGTGATGAGTGGCTGGGGGATGGGGTAAGCAAATGTAATAGTCCTTGAAATTAGGTGCAGTGATTATGAAGCACAATTAACCTAAACCCATTCAGTGTAACATGGGCAACAAGCCAACTGTGAGCTACATGCTAATTCTAACAACCACAGCATCTAGCCAACAATAACAATGATCTTCAGTGGTTGAATACTTCTGTAGGGAGCCAACATTGTGAGTAGGCAAAACAAGCCTGCACACCTGATAGGGAAGTGCACGGTAGAAGCACGAGCTGTGGATAAGCTTCCTACAACTGAAGTTAACCAGGAATTTTTTTTGAAGTGAGAATGTGCTCTATGATTTTCCAAGTGTGTACAGGATTCCTTGAAAGAAGAAATGAAAAGGAAGAGAATGTCCTATAACTGCAAATGGCTTAAGAATAGTCCTGATCGATTTGGAGCAGGCAAACGGGAGCCATCAGTCCTGGAGGTCAAAGCCAGAAGTTAACATACGAGGACCTCAATGCAAAAAGATCAAGGTTCACTTGAGTAGGTTGGTAAATGCATTTTTAAAATATCGCAACAATTCTTCTAGCATCAGAAGCTGTTCAGTTCACCGCCCATTCCCCCCCATGCAGCAACCATCTCCACCAATCACAATGAACAGCTTTAGTGTAAATGGGCAAAAAAGTTGGCATGGACGGGATGGGCCAAAGGGCCTGTTTTTGGGCTCTACCACTCTACGACTCTGCTTAAAATTCACAGGTTCCACACTTCACATGCTTAGCAATCTCATCATTCTCACAGCATGCAAGCACTGCCAAAACCTGATGGCTACCATACCCTGAAGTCTTTTCAAACCTCAGATAACCATGAACTGCATAGTTCAGATGGTGTAGAAAGGGAAGAAAGGGACCGATGATGGAGACTCACCCTCATTCGATTACACACTCACAGCTGAGATACATTCATTGTATTACTCTGGAGGCATGGTGGTGGCACTATGAAACATCAACCACATCTCCCAAGTTGGTACCATATGTCCTCCCGGCACCACCAGAACTCTTGCTGTTGCCCGTCAGCAAAACAGACCAGACTGCTGCTGGCCGTATTGACAGTGTAGTTTATTACATAGTCACCTAAGCACCGAACTGCTCAAGGTCAGTCTCCAAAGTCACCCACCTTTCCCCAGACACTGGGCAGCACAGGAGCACAAGGGCCCACAAGGCACATGGAATACAAGTTCTAAATGAATGCACATGATGTCAGTTGACTGCTATATGGAATATGGCATAATTATTTTATATATCAGTTATAGAATGCTTAGTTTGTGTTCATTTTAAACTGTGGTCAAGTGGACAAGACAATGGTCAGTCGCAGCTTAGGAGTTGAGGGGAAGGGGAATTGGCTATGAGGTTACTAGACTTGCACACAATGATAGGCATGAATAGCTTGTTTCCTGCCTTCTCTTCAGCCTCCTCCTGCTGCTCATAGAGTTATAAAGCACAGAAACAGGCCCTTCGGCCCAACTTGTCCATGCTGACCAAGGTACCTTCTTAAGCTAGTCCTATTTGCCTGCATTTGGCCCAAATCCCTCTAAACCTTTCTTATCCATGTGCCTGTCCAATTGTCTTGCTCCTCAGTTGCTCACTGCAGCATGCAACAGACACCACGAATCCAGACACCCCACCTGTGCTGCAGAGCTCCTCCAGAACATTCAGGCAGAGGAGACACTGTTTCAGCACCAATGATTTGTCCTGTCCTTTTTCGTCTCGCTGTGCAACTATAATGCTTACATGCATAAGCATGGTTTGTGGCAATGGACTCATTAGCAGTTAACCCGTATCACCCAGTAGCCACTCTTTGGTTTACTTTGGGGACTTAACTGCACCTGCTACAGTGGACTGCCATAGAATGAAGGTGTGCTGAATGGCGCCAGAATAGTAGGCACTCACCTCTATACCACACAGCAGCTGAATGGTGACAATGGTGCAGTCAATAGAATTGCCTCCTCACAGCTCCGGAGACCTGGGTTCAATCCTGACCTCCGGGACTAACTGTGTAGACTTTGCACATTCTACCCACATCCCAGTGGTTTTCCTCCAGGTGCAATATATTCCTCTGACATCCAAAAGATGTGCGGGTTTATGGATTAATTGGCCACTGGAAATTGCACCTAGTGTGTAGGTGAGGGTTAGAATTTGGCTCAGGTACAAAGCAGTTGCTCCCAGACATGGCTGAACTTGTGGTTATATCCCATACCATGCAGCGTGACTGGAAGATTGAGTAGAGGGCAAGCAGGCAGGACGAGTTGCTGGAAGGGGGGAGGAACTGAGGGGTTCTCAGCTACAGCCTGTGTCAACATAGGGTGTACAGGGAGCAATTCTCTTATCTTTGTCTCGGCTGGGAATAATGTGGGAGTTGATGGGAATGTGTGGAGGATAAAATGGGACTGATGTAATGGCTGGGCTGAAGGGCATGTTTCTGTGCTGTTTGACTCTTTGTTGAATTCCTTTTCAATTTATTTTAGATCAAAATTGATAATGCAATGCCAGGAAAGTAACATACATCCAAATAGTTGCATCCTAAACGAAAAGGCAGCTTGCAAATTTTTAAAGTCATATGCCGGTCTCTGGCACGGGAGATTAAAAAGCGGCCAGCTCTCTTTGAATAAAGAGCCACAGTGACTTCATTTTGTAACAGGGGACAGAAGCTGTGAGATGTTGTAGATCTCTCTAGTACCAGCCTGGAACAAACTGGATAAGAAATATGATGGTCGCAGTGACCTTGACGGGCACTTGCAATGCAATCCTTGCCCTGTTCTGAGATTACAGTTGTGGCTGCAGCATGTCTGATTTGAGTGAATTTCATTGTGGAAGTGTAGCCATCTTCCATATTATTCCCTGTCGAGATGAAGAGAAGAGAATTGCTCCCTGTACACCCTATGTTGACACAGGCTGTAGCTGAGAACCCCTCAGTTCCTCCCCCCTTCCAGCAACTCGTCCTGCCTGCTTGACTCTATTCAATCTTCCAGTCCCGCTGCATGGTATGGGATATAACCACAAGTTCAGCCACGTCTGGGAGCAACTGCTTTTTGCCTGAGCCAAAATCAATAAAAGGTTCTTCAACAACTCAGCACCACTTCCTCTTGACCTACAAGGGCCAAATCCTTGTAAAAATGCAGCAACAGCAAGTAGAGATCAACTAGCAACTAACCAATAGTTAGTTGATGATCCTGTCAGATATCATTGAGAGGTGATCCTTTCAGCTGCTGAAGACATATTCACCAGTAAATTTATAAGAGAAGGTATCAACTGGAGGATCAAGCCCTAAGGTGCCAGTCCAGTGCATGTCAGTGTTGCATGCTGATTGACATTGTGATCTGCCTGCTCTGCTAACGTTCATCAATACAGCTCCGAGTGCCACTTAATCCACAAATTGGAGCAGGCACTGCAGGTGGTATCTTAGACCTCCATGGTCTTTCGTAGTGCCTACAAAATGCCTGATACCAAGTCCAGTTTTGCCCCTTTGATCTTAAATTCTAGAAATAATGAGTGTTCTACATTACAGGGCATAATGGTACTTATTAGGTATTTGCAGACTTCTTTCTTGGTTTTGTGACTCAGCCATTCTGTAATAGGTGTATTTCTACTTCCCAGCGACATTTTGTCAGTCAGGAAAACATTGTAGTTAAAGGTTTGCTATACATTTATATCACAAAATTAAATATATTTATGCAGCATGAGCTTTACTTCTGTATTAACAGACAACTGTTTATTAAATGTGGCAACTCATGTAAACCGAACAGCAGTTTTACAAAACTGTTGGATTTATTGTAAATGCCAAAGAATGCAACACAATATACAGTACATTCTGTTCCAAATTATCGACTGACCAGGCATATGAAAATAGCATTTCAAACTTTGGGCTTTCATTCTCAGTGTTGAGGAAAGTGGCAGATGTCAAAGCCATATTATATAACTAAAATATCATATTGAGAAAACAAATAATTTCTGCTATTTGAAAGCAGAGCCAATGTCTACAGATGGTTTGACATTCATGGTGTGTTAAAGGCCCAACCATCTGTACCAATGGCATCACAGAATGTGCCCATATCAGTGTCAGACTTGGCTCAGCAGTCTCTGAGTCAGAAGGTCTTGAGTTGAAATCACACTCTAGAGACGTGCACATAATCTGAACTGACACTTCAATACAGCAGCAAAGGAGTACATGTATGCAGTGTCTGGAGAGTTTTTCATCCACATGCCTGCTGAGGGCTACTGGTCTTTCTCTAATCTTCATTCCAATTTGTCTTACAATTTCTATTTATCAATATTTAGGTCTACTCTTGTTGCCTCAGAGGGTAAGATATTGATGGTTTTGAACTATTGTAATAGATTTAAACATAAAGGAGTCGGGTGTTAAAAGGAGAGGATATTTACTGGCTAAGAAGAAAAAAACTGCAACAATTCAGATATGTTCTCATTAAAACCTTATTAATACTTCTTTACTCATGTATAATCATAGAATGGTTACAGTCCAAGAAGAGGCCATTTGGCTCATCTATATCGGTTCTTTGCAAAGCAAGACACAGCATCCCATTCTCCAATCTTTCCCAATAGCAAGTTATTTTTTCTCCTGCAAGCAGAATTTCCTTCTGAAAGGCCCGAATGACCCTTTACTAGAGGAAAATTATGAATTATTTCTTCAAATGCTTGCCATTACTCAGAATATTACAGCACAGTACAGGCCCTTCGGCCCAAAATGTTGTGCCGACATTTTATCCTGCTCTAATATCGATCAAACCTTTCCCTCCCACATAGCCCTCCATTTCTCTATTATTCATGTGCCTATCTAAGAGTCTCTTAAATGTCCCTTATGTATCTGCCTCCACCACCTCTGCTGGCAGTGTGTTGCACGCACCCACCACTCTCTGCGTAAAAAAACTTAATTCTGACATCCCCCGCTATACCTTCCTCAATCACTTTAAAATTATGCCCCCTCGTGTTTGCCATTTTTGCCCTGGGAAAAAGTCTCTGTCTACTTGATCTAAGCCTCTTATCTTCTTGTACACCTCTATCAAGTCACCTCTCATCCTCCTTCTCTCCAAAGGGAAAAGCCCTAGCTTGCTCTACATATCCTCATAAGACATGCTCTGAATTCCAGCAGCATCCTGGTAAATCTGCTCTGCACCTTCTCTAAAGCTTCCATATCCTTCCTATAATGAGGCGACCAGAAATACTCCAAGCGTGGTCTAACCAGAGTTTTATAGAGCTGCAACATTACCTCGCGGCTCTTGAACTCAATACTCTGACTAATGAAGGCCAACAATCCATACGCCTTCTTAACAACCCTATCGACCTGTGCAGCAACCTTGAGGGATCTATGGACAAGGACCCCTAGATCCCTCTGTTCCTCCACACTGCTGAGAGTCCTGCCATTAACCTTGTATTCTGCCTTCAAATTTGATCTTCCAAAATGTATCACTTCACACTTTTCTGGGTTGAACTCCATCTGCCACTTCTCAGCCCAGCTCTGTATCCTATCAATGTCCTGTTGTAACCTACAGCAACCTTCTACACTATCCACAACACCACCAACCTTCGTGTCACCTACAAACTTTAGTAACCCACCCTTCCACATCCTCATCCAAGACATTTATAAAAATCACAAAGAGCAGGGCTTCTAGAACAGATCCCTGTGGAACACCACTGGTCACCTGCCTCCAGTCAGAATATGCTCCATCTACAACCATCGAGCCAATAGTTGAGGTGGGCGAGCCAATTCTGAATCCACGCAGCCAAGTTTCCCTGGATCCCATGCCTCCTGACTTTCTGAATGAGCCTTCCATGAGGAACCTCATCAAACGCCTTACTAAAATCCATGTACACCACAACCACTGCTTTACCTTCATCAATGTGCTTTGTCACATCCTCAAAGAGTTCAATCAGGCTCGTGAGGCGTGACCTGCCCCTCACAAAACCATGCTGACTGTCCCTAATCAGCCTATACTTCTCCAAATGCCCATAAATCCTGTCTCTAAGAATCTTCTCCAGTAATTTGCCCACCACTTAAGTAAGACTCACTGGTCTGTAATTCCCAGGGTTATCCCTACTTCCATTCTTGAACAAAGGAACAACATTTGCTACCCTCCAATCATCTGGCACTACACCTGTGGCCAGTGAGGATGCTAAGATCATTGCCAAAGGCGCAGCAATCTCTTCCCTCACTTCCAGTAATAACCTTGGATATATCCCGTCCGGCCCCTGTGACTTATCTATCCTAATGTTTTTCAAAAGTTCCAGCACATCCACATTGATGCAAGATGGTGCCAGAGCTTGGCAACTCATTGCAAGCTGCTGTCTGCAGATCTACTCATTACTTTTACTATAATCGTTCTACACTTTTAAATTACCTCAATGCACTATGTAATGAATTGATCTATACTAACAGTATGCAAGACAAGTTTTTCACTGTACCTTGGTACAAGTGACAATAATAAACCAGTACCAATCCTCTTTCCTCATGCCGATATGCCCTAGCGAATCAGCCTGTTGTGCACCATCTTCACAAATGCCAAGGTCTCTCTCACTGGTGAATACTGAAGCAAAGTATTCATTAAGGACCTCCCCTACCTCTTCCGACTCCAGCCGCATGTTTCCTCTTTTATCCCTGATCGGTTCTCTCCTCACTCTAGTCATCCTCCTACTCTTCACATATATGTAGAATGCCTTGGGGTTTTCCTTAATCCTTCTCGCCAAGGCCTTCTCATGCCCCCTTCTAGTTCACCTAAGTCCATTCTTAAGCTCCCTCCTGGCTACCTTGTAACTCTCCAGAGCCCTGTCTGATCCTTGCTTTCTAAACCTTAGGTAAGTTTCTTTCTTCCTCCTTGACAAGATATTTTATGTCTCTCGTCAACCATTGTTCCTTCACTCTACCATCCTTACCCTGCTTCAATGGGACAAACCTATCCAGAACCCCATGCAAGTACTCCCTGAACAACCTCCACATTTCCATTGTGCACTTCCCCAAGAACATCTGTTCCCAATTTACACTCCCAAGTTCCTGCCTAATAGCATCATAATTCCCCCTCCCCCAATTTAATACTTTTCCATATTGTCTGCTCCTATCCCTCTCCAAGGCTGTAGTAAAGATCAAGGAGTTATGGTCACTGTCTCCAAAATGTTCTCCCACCAAGAGATCTGAAACCTGATCAGGCTCATTGCCGAGCACCAGGTCCAGTATGGCCTCTCCTCTTGTCAGCCTGTCCACAAACTGTGTCAGGAATCCTTCCTGGACATTCCTAACAAACTCTGCCCCATCTATCCCCTTTACACTAAGGAGGTGCCAATCAATATTAAGGAAGTTGAAATTACCATTGACAACAACCCTGTTATTTTTGCACCTTTCCAAAATCTGCCTCGGGATCTGTTCCTCAGTGTCTCTGCTGCTATTGGGAGGGGTCTGTAGAATACTCTTAATAGTGATCACTCCTTTGCTGTTTCTGACTACCCATCTTATCTTTAAACTAGTTTGCCAATAATTGCTCATTAATATATAACACACCCTCATCTTCAAATGGTATGGAATAAATATGGGGGACCCAAAATGGGGGAAGTAAATGGAAAAATTAATCTAAATTAATTAAAAGCACAAGCTTTTCCATTTTACAATATATAGAAAAAATTCCAGGATATTTCTTTCCATTTATTCTAATCTTTTTAAGCAAAGGAGTAAGAAGAAGAAATTAGTTTTTCTCAACACTAATGATTCAGACTATTAACATCTGGATCCAAGCACTCAGAAAGTTCAAAATGTACTCATCTGGATGGAGTTATATACAAGTAACAAGAAAAGCCCCATTGGCTGATACGATGAAAGAAATTGCACATATCTGGCATAAATTTATATGCTCGCTGGTCTGTGGAAATGCTGACATCATGGATTTCTGATAACAGTTGGAAGGTCATGAATAACTTTTGTAAACTAATTTTCCAGACTAACTTTATTGTTGCCCATCATTTTACATCTGATTATAGAGAAACAGCCAGTGGCAAACTTGCTAAAACACTGCAATATAATTGAAGCATTTGAATGCATAGATTTGTATTGGAGTGACAATGAGATATAACTAAAGTATGAAGCAATAGCCAAGTGCTTCCTTTAGTCTATTTTTAAGTTTTGTTTTTGGAAGGATCTACAAATTTGCATCAAAAGAATTAACTGAAAGTTTTGGCACACTTCCTTTAGGTATATCCTATTTTGTGGATTGGATACAAAATAGGAACTATTTTGTGGCATCAGCACATCCTACTTATAATTGTGAAAATATGAATGCAAATAGGTTGCAGTTCATCACGCACATCTCTATTACCTCTATACCAACCATAATTAAATAAATATGGTGCTGCAACAAATCTGTGGCAAATGATCTCCAATTTATGCAGAGAAAGCTGATCCTGGATAAGCCAGCATTTTCATTGTTAGAACTCCAAAAAGTTGACTCAAAGCCAGAATCAACAACAAACAGCTCCTTGGATTTATACGGCACAATTAACATAGTAAAACATCCCATGTTGACTCATGGGAGCCTTGCCAAACAAAGTTTGGGGCTAAGATATGAACAATGACCAGAAATGTTGCAAAAGAGATAGGATCTAAACTAGCTTCATTAAGAGGAGAGTCAGGGAGAGAGAACAGCCACAGGGAATGAATCAGTTCCCAGTTGATTGTCAAGACCGACATTATGCAAGTCATCTCCAACCATAATTGGCAGTCCCACTCCCTAACTGCATCGACAGCTGATTGAACCCGGCCTGGTTTGCCAGCTATCTGAGCTGTCAAGGAAATTGAATGTTTGAATGCTTTTAAGTTAATTTTTTTAAGAATATGAAAATAGCAAACCACTTGAAAACATCAAGAAACAATTAAAACATTTAAAAATGTTTAAATCGTTCCAATTAAATAAGAATAATGGAAATTATTTTCTACTTACCCTTCTCTCCACAATCATTCTTCCCAGTAAGTTGAAGTAGCTTGCTTGCCACACCAGGCTCAGACTCAGTTGGCAGATGTCCTAGCCTTTGCTGGGAAATCTGTAGACATTTGAGTTCCCCTACAGTGTGCAACTGAGGGGCTCAGTTTCCTGAGGTCAGTCATCAGTTGAGCAGAAGTTTGCAACTCTGTCTTCTCTTGAGAGTCCTGCAAGTGCTCCTGGTTATATAGGTGAAAACTGGTCTACCAGATTTTAACCAGAAGATCCAGACTAGTTTCATTTAAAATGCTTTTGCTCACATTTTTCTGGGCAAATGTTGGCCAGAACACTAGGAGCACTTCTCTGCTGTTCTTCCAAATTCTACCATGGAATCTTTTACTTGAGACAGACAGATAGAGATCTGATGTAAAATCACGTTCAAAGAAATGGCATGTCAAACAGCACTGCACTAAAGTGTTGGCCTAGATTATGTACCCCTGTCACACATCTTGAAAAGGACTTCAACTCATAGATTTAAACCTAATGTGCAGGTAATAAGGAAGACAATTGAAAGTTCTTGAGAGTTTGGGCGTGAGGAAGTCTTGCGGCAATTACATAGGCATCAGTCAGACCATTTCCAGAGTAATGTGTTCAGTACTCTCCTACTTACAAAGAAACTTTCTTTGGATGATGAGCAACTAGCTCACTTCCTGGGATCATTAAGTTGTCCTTAGAGACAGATTGAATGGAATGATGGGAGGCTAAGACTGCAGTGAGGCAAAATGTCTTCAGGGGTTTTGTGAAAGTTCTTCTCTATGTCAGTTATATTCTTGTCCATGATCATTGGGCTTTTAAACACTAAAAAATTCAAGGGTTATAGTGATAGGACAAGTAAATGGAGATGAGTTAGATCATTAGCCATGATCTCAATGAATGGCAGTAAGGTCATTTGCATATATTTCCTATTATATCTTTATGCTCTGATCTTTTTAATTGATTAGGGCATTTACTGTCCATCCTAATTGCTCTTAATAGCTGGTGGTGTGCAGCCTTCTTGAACTGCTGTGGTGCTGTTGGTGAAAGTACTCCCGCGGCGCTGTTGGGGAAAGTACTCCCGCGGCGCTGTTGGGGAAAGTACTCCTGCGGCACTGTTAGTGAAAGTACTCCTGCGGCGCTGTTGGGGAAAGTACTCCTGCGGCGCTGTTGGGGAAAGTACTCCTGCGGTGTTGTTGGGGAAAGTACTCCTGAAGCACTGTTGGTGAAAGTACTCCTGCAGCGCTGTTGGTGAAGGTACTCCTGCAGTACTGTTGGTAGGGAGTTTCAGATGTGGAAGCTGTGATGATGAAGGATGTGCAATACATTTCCAGGTCGGTGGGTGACATCAAAAGAGGGACTTACAGGTCATGATCATGACAATTGTGTTGTGGCTCTGTCCTTCTTGGTGGTGGTGATCAGGGGTTTGGGAGGTACTTCCAGAGCAGCCAAGGATCCCAGAGATGAGAATGCTGCTATTGGCTTGACATTGACACCGATGTGGGCTCAAAGCCATGCTTAGGAATGCCCTGGTATGTATGGCCGGGCTTTGCACACACTTTGAACGTCAAACCATCTGCAAGCTTTTATTATAATTATACCTGCACAGTGTTTTTAATACATAAATTTTATTATAAGTGTCAAGATTCTGCCACAAGCTGAGCTCATGTTATTTTCACATGACCCACTGAAGTTTATAGAGATCACTTCAGGATATAATTCTAAATTATCAAGAAGGATTCCAAAATAATATTTGAAAGGCAATGTGAATCAATTTAAATGCTGAATGAAATGGCCTCTGGCACCTGATAATAGATATGCCATGTGGATCTTAAACATCAAATTAAAAAGGTAAGATCTTAACATCAAGAACATAGAACAGTACAGCACAGTACAGGCGCTTTGGCCCACGATGTTGTGCCAACCTATATAAACTTACTCTATGATCAATCCAACCTGCCCTCCTACACAGCCTATAACCATTTTTCTCATATCCATGTGCCTATCTAAGAGTCTTTTAAATTTCCCTATTGTATCAGCCTCTGCCACCACCCCTGGCAGTGCGTTTCAGGCACCCACCACTCTCTGTGTAAAGAACCTACCTCTGACATCTCCCCTAAACTTTCCTCCTCTGACCTTAAACTGACGTCCTCTGGTATTGGCCATTACCGTATCAACTGGCAATATCAACTTGCGCAGCAACTTTGAGGGATCCATGGACTTGGACCCCAAGATCCCTCTGTTCCTCCACACTGCTAAGAATCCTGCCATTAACCTCATACTCTACCTTCAAGTTCAATTTTCCAAAGTGTATCACTTCACACTTGTCCGGATTGAACTCCATTTCCCACTTCTCTGCCCAGGTCTGCATCCTGTCTATATCCCATTGGAACCTATGACAACTTTCTACACCACCCACAACACCTCCAACCTTCGTGTCATCTGCAGACTTACCAACCCATCCCACCACTTCCTCATCCAAGTCATTGATAAAAATTACAAAGAGCAGGAGTCCCAGAACAGATCCCTGTGGAACACCACTAGTCACCGACCTCTAGGCAGAATATCTCCATCTACTAGCACCCTCTGCCTTCTGCAGGCAAGCCAATTCAGAATCCATGCCACCAAGACTCCATGGATCCCATGCCTCATGACTTTCTGGATGAGCCTACCATGGGGAACCTTGTCAAATGCCTCACTAAAGTCCATATACACCAGATTCACCGCTCTATCTTCATCAATTTGTTTTGTCACCTCCTCGAAAAACTCAATTAGCCTCATGAGGCATGACCTGCCCCTCACAAAGCCATGCTGACTATCCCTATAAAGACAATGCTTCTGCAAGTGCTCGTAAATCCTGTCCTTTTGAACCCTCTTCAATAGTTTGCCCACCACCAACGGAAGACTCACTGGTCTATAATTCCAGGATTATCCCTATTACCTTTCTTGAACAAGGGAACAACATTTGCCATCCTCCAATCCTCTGATACCACACCTGTGGCCAGAGAGAATGCAAATATCATTGTCAATGCCTCAGAAATCCCTTCCCTCGCTTCACATAGTAACCTGGGGTATATCACGTCCAGCACCGGGGACTTATCTAACCTAATATTTTTCAGAAGCTCCAACACTACCTCTTTCTTAACCTCAACATGCTTCAGCACATTAGCTTGTTTTACATTGACCTCACATTCATCAAAGTCCCACTCCCTAGTGAACAGTGAAGCAAAGTGTTTGTTAAGGACCTCCCCTACCTCCTCTGCCTCCAGGCACATGTTTCCCCCTTTATCCCTGAGCGGTCCTACCCTCACCCTAATCATCCACCTGTTCTTCATGTACGTGTAGAATGCTTTGGAGTTTTCTTTAATCCTACTCGCCAAGGCCTTCTCATGTCCCCTTCTAGCTCTCCTAAGTCCCTTCTTAAGCTCCTTCCTGGCTACCTCATAATTCTCAAGAGCCCTGCCAGAGTTTTGCTCCCTAAACCTTAAGTATGCTTCCCTCTTGACTAAATGTTTCACCTCTCTTGTCAACCATGGTTCCTTCACCCTACCGTCCTTTTCCTGTCTCAGCGGAACAAACCTATCCAGAACTCCATGCAAGTGTTCCATAAACAGCCTACACATTTCTGCTGTGCATTTCCCTGAGAGCATCTGTTCCCAATTTATGCTCCCAGGTTCCTGCCTAATACTATTGTAATTAGTCCTCCCCCAATTAAAATTTTTCCCATAATTTCTGCTTCTATCCTTGTCCATGGCTATGCTAAAGGTCAGGGAGTTGTGGTCACTGTCTCCGAAATGCTTGTCCACTGAGAGGTCTGTCAGCTCTGGCCTCCAGCATGGCCTCTCCTCTAGTCAGCCTGTCCACAAACTGTGTCAGGAATCCTTCCTGGACACACCTAACAAATTCTGCCCCATCTAAACCTTTTGCACCAAAGAGGCGCAAATCAGTATTAGGGAAGTTGAAGTCACCCATGACAACAATCCTACAACCCTGTTATTTTGGCACCTTTGCAAATTTTGCCGACTTATCTGCTCCTCAGTGTCCCGGTGGCTTTTGGGGCGGCCTATAGAATACTCCCGACAGAGTGATCGTTCCTTTCCTGTTTCTGACTTCCACCTACACTGACTCAGTAGACGATCCCTCCGTGACATCCTCCCTTCCAACAGCTGTGATATTATCTCTGATTAGCAATGCCACCCCCCCCCACCCCTTCTATCCCCTTCCCTATCCCTTTTGAAACCCCGGAACATCAAGCAACCAATCCTGTCCCTGCGACAGCCAAATCTCTGTAATGGCCACAACATTGGAATTCCACGTACTGATCCATGCTCTAAGTTCATCACCCTTATTCTTAATACTTCTTGCATTAAAGTAAACGCATTTCAACCTATTCACCTCACTGCATTTAAGCCCTATCCACTGCTTATCCTTCTTCACTGTCTCTCAGCACATCATATCTACCTATACACCAACTGCTCCATCATCTGACCTAACACTCTGGTTCCCATCCTCCTGCCAACCTAGTTTAAACCCTCCTCAACAGCTCTAGCAAACCTGCCCACAAGGACATTGGTGCCTCTTGAGTTCAGTTGTAACCTGTCCCTTATGTAAAGGTCATACCTTCCCCAGAAGAGATCCCAGTGATCCACAAATCTGAATCCCTGCGCCCTGCACCAACTCTTCAGCCACGCATCCATCTGCCATGTCTTCCTGTCTTTAGCCTCATTGGCGTGTGGCACAGGGAGTAATCCAGAGATTACCACCATTGAGGTCCTGCTTTTTAGCTTCCTTCCTAACACCCCATATTTCCTCTTCAGGACCTCAACCCTTTTCATATCTATGTCATTGGTACCAATGTGTAACACGACTTCTGGCTGGTCTCCCTCCCTCTCAAGAATGCTGTGGGCCCGATCCATGACATCTCTGACCCTGGCACCTGGGAGGCAACATACCATCCAGGAATGTCGTTCTCGTCCACAGAATCTCCTATTTCTTCCCCTAACCAATGAATCCCCTCTCACTATCGCACTCCTCTTCTTCCCCCTTCTCTTCTGAGCCACAGAGCCAGACTCAGTGCCAGAGACCTTGCCGCTGTGGTTTTCCCTTGGTAGGTCAATTCCACCACCCCCCCCCCCCCCCCCAACAGTATCCAACACAATATACTTGTTATTTAGGGGAACAACTTGTTATTGAGGGGAATGGCCACAGGGGTACCCTGCAATGACTGTCTATTCCCTTTCACTCTCCTGAGAGTCACCCAGCTACCTGCATCCTGCAGCCTAGGTACAACTGCTTCCTGGTAACTCCTGTCTATCATCTCCTCAGTTTTCCGAATGATCCAGAGTTCATCCAGCTCCAGTTCCCTAACACGGTCTATCAGGAGCTGCAGCTGGGTGCACTTCTTGCAGGTGTAGTCATCAGGGACACTGGAGGACTCCCTGACTTCCCACATCCTGCATGAGGAGCACACTACAGCCCTGACTGCCATTCCCACTGCTCAAAAATCTTCAAGCAAGAGTCTTGAGGTTAAAAAGATTCCAACCATGTATCCCTAAAGAAGACCAGGTTGTCCCATCTAATGTACTTTAGAAACAGTCCCTTTGGAAAAGAATACAAGTTTAGTTATGAAGAGCATTGATTTTCAGAGGTATTCTATCCACAAAAGGTGAGACATGTTTAAAAGTCTGTATTTATTGTCAATCCTTAGTTGTTCCATGCATTTCTGCCCAACTTCAGCCGAAGGATCTATGTAAGCAAACTAACCTATTTTAGACAGGTACCAAGATTAGCTGAAAAATGGCCACACCAACCAAGTCAATATAAACCCTGTTGTCTCCCCACACTGAATTGCAATGTCAGAGCAACTTGCCCAATCTCCACCAACAAAACAATAATCTTCCTGATGATGTCTCCCTCCTCCCACTGCCAGTCCAACATTCCTGCCTGCAAAACTATATTTTTCACCCAAGGATCTCCTTCATGATCCTCAGTCGTCACCCCTTCCTCTGATTTTCCACCTGGCCGCCAAACAGCACATAGATCTTAAATATAGATATGAATACAAATAGGATTAGAGGGATCTTTTCCCCCACAACCACTCTCTCATGGTAGGGGTGTCTAAAACTAGAGGCGATAGATTTAAGGTGAGAGGGAGGAGGGGATCCGAGGGGTTAATTTTTCACACAGAAGTAGTTGGTATCTGGAATGAGCTGCCAGAGGTGGTGGTGGAGGTAGGAACAGTAACAACATTTAAGAGGCATCTGGACAGGTACTTGAATGAGCAAGGCACAGAGGGATATGGAATTGAAGCAAGTAATTAGGCATGATGGCCAGCATTGACACGGTGGGCTGAAGGGCCTATTTCTATGGAGTACAACTTTATGACCCGATTACCTTCCTTAAACATCAGAGCCACTTTGCCAGGTGTACTTTGGATCAGAACAATAGTCCCTGATACTGTCTCTTGTTCCCATTCTACGTATGGCAAAGTCCAATTTATCATCCAAAATATTTGCAGCCTTCAACTAGTTTTAGCAATCACACTTTAATTAAAAGAGCCATTTTAACCTAGGTTTGGACTACACACTTGTTATTTGCAACCACCTTTTGATTTACAAACGTCCCTCAATGAACAGTGATTAAACTACATTGATCTTTATCTGTGTTTATTTATCATCAATTAGTTTTTATCATTTTACAGGAAAACTGCAGAGTAACATATTAAACATTGCAAGGGTATAACATCGCTGCTCTTATACAACAATGTATCAAGAGACCAACAAAAGTAAGCCATCGGTCATTCACAATTATATTAATGAAACCTTTATGTCCACTATGCACATCTACTGCACTCTGAGAAATGGCCTGAAAGGAGCACATCAGATTAATATTCATGACTCGCAATTGTGCCAGAGACTGGAAAATCTCTATGGCCCTGGCATTTAGATGCTAATCTGGCTAAGGGGAATCCACATGTATACAGATCTCAGAGTGTTACTCAAAACAAAGGCTTCATCAGTGCAAGACTATAGACTGTAAATCGACCTACTGTGAAAGTATTCTAAGAGAAGTCTGCAAGCAATCTTACCATTAACTGTATTTTTATTTTCCATGTACAGTGTGTTCCTTACCTAATGAGATAGATCATGTAATGTAATGAAAGGAGCAAATATTAACAGCTATCTTGGTTAGAGTGTGGCTTCACATGATGAAGGCAAAGCCATACATCAAATGTTGGGTTCAGGCCTATTTGGAACTTGCCGCTATGGAGTGAACCCAGGACAAGTGACTGCAACAAGAGGCAGATTGTGCAAAAAAAAATTAGCCTGCCCAAAGCTCAAGGATGGCCTTGCACAGCGCAAAATCTTTTAGGAACAACCTCCGAACGTTTATAAATTCAGTAGATGCAGATGAGAAAAGATTTGATCAGAATCCCGCAATGGTGCCTGTCAAAAACTTTGTGGATTACTCCCTGTGTCACATGTGATGATTTAAAAAAAC